>NW_024543061.1:68021250-68637500 GCF_018167655.1 Microtus oregoni
GACCCGGCTCCTCTTTTGCCAGGGACCTCGCCAATCAAAGGCCTACCTCTTTGATTTAATTGTAATGGGGCGATCTGCTCTCGGTGCGGTCCCGCCACCTGTGGCCCCTGTGCGTCATCTGCTGCTGCACCAGTCCCCAGCGTCCGCCTGCGCCGTCCGCCCTTAAGATATTTTCAACTTAAAATGGGCCTACAGGGAGGTTTACCCCATCATATATGGAGGGACATCTGTGGATTATTGTTGACATAATTAGTTGAGATGAAGTGATACTAGCCACAAATGCACATTTATAATCACAGCACTTGAGAGGCCAGAAGCAGGAGAATCTAGAATTTTTTTAATTATTTATTTATTTATTATGTATACAATATTCTGTCTGTATGCCTGAAGGCCTCTTTACAAATGGTTGTGAGCCACCATGTGGTTGCTGGGAATTGAACTCAGGACCTTTGGAAGAGCAGGCAATGCTCTTAACCACTGAGCCATCTCTCCAGTAGCTCAGTTGAGAATCTAGAATTTGAGGCCATCTTCCTATAGGCCAAGTTGGCCTAACTATGCCGTGTAGCTCAGGCTAGGATCAAACTCTTGGCAAATCTTTCTGCACCAGTCTCCCAGTCACTGGAATTACATGTGAGCTGGTATATGTGATCTTTCATTTATTCAGTTATTTTATTGCTATGCTGAGCATGAAACCTGGGACTTTAAACATGCGATGCAAACGCCTTACCCCTGAGCCGTATCTTAAGCCATGACAGGTGTTCCATAAAAACAGAAAAAGCTAGACACATGGCATACACCTGTAGTTCCAGCTCCTTGAGACACTGAAGCAGGAGAATTAGGTGATCTCAGGAGCTTAATAAAGGCCAGTCTAAAAAACATATGACCCTGTCTCAAAACAAGCCAACATACAGAGACAGACAGACAGAGGTGATGAGGGAAGGAGATACTTGGGGGTTACAAATGTGAGCCAAAGACCAAGGATTTGCAACTAATCAGAGCCAGTTAGACACAAAGGAACCCCAATACAGGTTTTTGATATTCCTATTGTAAACCCAATACAGGTTTAGAATAATCCTGTAAATACCCGAAGAACTTTCTGGGAGAGCAGATGCTGGCTATTGAACCCAGGGCTTCATGAATGCTAAGTATATTTGTGCTCCACCACTGAACTACACCCTCAGGCCTAGAACCTGAGACAATAACCTTCCAGTCTGTGGCATTTGGGTGTGGTAGCCCTAGGGACTCCATGCTACTGATTCTAAGTTCCATTCTTCGGTCTTTTATGTTCCCAGTCTGACTCCGATGTATCTAAGACGAACTTTTTTTTTCTCATATATGATTCTTCTTAGAGATTTCTGACTTATAAATCTAATTTTCAACAGTTTAGAGAAAGAACTTACCGAGTGTGGTGGGGCATGCCTTTATCTCTATGCCTTTGAGGCTAGCCTGGCCTACAAAGTGAGTTCAAAGACAGCCAGGGCTGTTACACAGAGAAAAATCCTGTGGGGGGGGGAGAGAGAGAGAATTCAACCTCTTTAAAAAATAAACCTACTTCCATTCTCTTGACTTTTCTTCTGAGGTTCTAATGACATTTAAAAGTGGAAACTACTTTTGTTACAGTCCTCCCCTTCTCGTATATCCATTCTCATTTCCTTCTACCTCTATATTGACTGTAGATCCTCAACTGAGTCTTTTATTTCACTTGTTTTGGAGACATGTGAATAAATGTACCTACTAAGGTTTACATTTTAGAAAGTTTTAAGAGAGTTTGGTAGAAGTTGATAGTTTCTTTCCCACTAACAAATCACAATTAAATTTCAGTAATAGACTTTCTTAATTCATTTGGGGACTGGGTGTCACTTCAGATCAGGCTGGATTCAAATTCATGATCCTTGTGCCTTATACAGGAGTATGCTGTCACACCGAGTTAGATGTCCTTCATTTTAATTGAATAAGTGACTGTCTAGAGCATTGCCTGCTCTTCCAAAGGTCCTGAGTTCAATTCCCATGGTGGCTCACAACCATCTGGTGCCCTCTTCTGGCTTGCAGGCATACAAGCAGACAGAATATTGTATACATAATAAATAAATATTAAAAAAATAAATAAATGTGTAAAGAATACAAAAGAAAGATTACATTTCCAATTTGTCCTCAGGCAAGGAGTGACCACATATTTTAAAAGTTTTTTTTTTGTTTGTTTTTGGATTTTCGAGACAGGGTTTCTCCGTAGCTTTTGGTTCCTGTCCTGGAACTAGCTCTTGTAGACCAGGCTGGCCTCGAACTCACAGAGATCCGCCTGCCTCTGCCTCCCGAGTGCTGGGATTAAAGGCGTGCGCCACCACCGCCCGGCATTTTAAAAGTTTTTAAAATTGTGTGTGTGTATATACCAAAGTGTATATGTGGAGGTCAGAAAACAACTTGAAGAAATCCATTCTCTGCTTCCATGTGTGGGTTCTGGGAATCAAACTCAGATGAGTTGGCTTGGTGACAAGGACCTTTATTGGCTACGCCGCTTTGCTGATCCACATACTAAGTTTTTATCAAAACACATATGCAATAGAGGTGTAAATTTTAGGAAGTTTTGTAACTTCCTAAAGATCATGCCTTTCTTCTTTCCTTTGGTCTTCTCTCTCTACTCTATGGGATCTCCACATAGTTTGCTTGGCCACATGAGTTCCTTCAGTTAATGAAATATGAGTATGTAGGACAGATAGCATGCATACTTAGGCCTTCTCTAAGTTCTGGGGCTTGCGAAATCAGCTCAGTGGCAGACTGCTTGTCTAGTAAGCGTAGGGTGATTCCTGGCACAACGTGGAGAGACCATCTGAATTTTTCTGAGTTGGTCTCCAGTGTGTTTGCTTTTCTACTATGAAGAGACCAAACCTTGCAATAATTGCTGTTTTATTCTGGGTCTTTGAATGGGAGATATATAAAACTGATTTAAATTTGACTTGTATCGGGAATACAGCCAAAATAGCCACGTCCTTGTTCCTGCCAGCTTCCACTTTCTAATTAGTGAGATGACACAAGCAAGCCAACAAAAAGCTGTTTATACAGCACTGAATTCTAAGGGTAATTCTTAGGAGCTGAACACTAGGGTTTTTTTTAAAAATTTTTTGCTATGAATTTCTATTTATCAGTAATAAATAATGCTATTATAATATTCATGTACCAATTTGCTTTTAAAGATTTATATATTTTATGTATATGGGTGTTTTGTCTGTTTGTACATTGTACATCTGCATACCAGAAGAGAGCATCAAATAATTATGAGCTGCTATGTGGGTAACGGTAGTTCAGGACCTTTGGAAGAGCAGAAATTACTCTTAAACACTGTGCCATCTCTCTAGCCCATACCAATTTGGTTTTTTGTTTGTTTGTTTGTATTTTATTTTTTTCATAAAGGGTTTCTCTGTGTAGACCTGGTTGTCCTAGAACTACCTCTATATATCAGTCTGGCATCATACTTCACAGAGATCTACCTGCCTCTGCCTCCCAAATTCTGGGACTAAAGGAGTATGCTACCACTGACTGCTCACACCAATTTTTTTTAGTTTTTTCCTTTTGTTCCTGGGGCTTGAACCCACGGCCTCTTGTGTGCTAGGCAAGTGCCCTACAACTGACATATTTCCCCAGAAATAACTCATGTATCAAATTTGGAGTGGACATATGTTTTATATTCTTTGCTATATACCTAGGAGTGGAATTTCTGTGTCATGTGGTAACTGACTTTTTAAAGGACTATTCCATAGTTCTACAAAGAGGCTTTGTAAAACCACTTAAAATAATTTTGCATTTCCAACAGTAGTGTATGAGGGAACCAACTCCACCCTTACCAAAACTTTCTCTTTCAGACATCCTTGTAAGTTTGATAAGGAATCTTACTAATATTTTGATTTGCATTTTCTTAATGACTATGTGACCAACTTCCCGTGTTCTCACTGTAAGAGATATTATAAATAAATATCTCTTCATCTCCTTCCCCTCATCCCTCCCCACCCCCCTCTTCAAGTGCTCTACTACAGAGCTATATCCTCAGTACTCACTTTCCTTTTTAAATTTTGAGACAGGGTCTCAGTAGCTCAGGTAGGCCTTGAACTTGTAACCTTCCTGCCTCAACCTCCGCAGTAACTGGAATTACACACTTTGCCTGGCATCTCTTCTCATTTTAAATGGTGTTGTCTTTCTTTTTGGGCTTTGAGTTATTCATATATCCAAGGTAGATCATAAAAGACATAGTTTGCAAATTGTTTTCCCAATCTATATTGTCTTTTAAAAAAACATTTTTAGATTTGCTGTGCATGAGTGTTTTGCCTACGTGTATGTATGTATAATACAGGTGTAACTGGTGCCCACAGAGGTCAGAAGAGGGCATCGGATTCCCTGGAACTGAATAGATGGTTGTAACCACTATATTGGTGTTTGGAACCAAACCTGAGTCTTGAGCAAGAGCAGCAAGAGTTTTTGGGGGGTGTATTTTTTTGGGGTGAAATAGGGTCACACTGACCTTCCTGGAACTCACTCTGTAGACCAGTCTGGCCTTGAATTCACAGAGCTCTGCCTGACTCTACCTTCTGAGTCCTGAGTTTAAGGGTGCACCACCATACCCAGCATAGCAAGAGCTCTTAAGCACTGAACTACCTCTCCAGCCCCTGGTATTATCTTCTCATTTGTTTTTACACATAGACTCATTATGCAACCCAGGCTATTTCCCAATTTGAGATTTTCTTGCCTTGGCCTCCTGAGTTCTGGGATACAGAAACACACCACTGCACCTGAGACATTTTACTTTCTTGACAATGTTTATATTAGTCTGGGAGGGCAACCATATCAAAGTACCACAGATTGGATCTGAACTCATTGGGGAGTAAATTTTGTTTTTTATTGTTATTTGTTTAAATATTTTCTTTATTTTTATTTTATGTGCATTGGTGTTTTGCCTACATGTATGTCTGTGTGAGGGTGTTGGGCTCCCTAGAACTGGGGTTATAGACAGTTGTGAGCTGCCATGTGGATGCTAGGAATTGAACCTGGTCAAGAACGTAAAGAACAGGGCTAGAGAAATGGCTCAGTGGTTAAGATTGCCTGCTCTTCCAAAGGTCCTGAGTTCAATTCCCAGCAACCACATGGTGGCTCACAACCATCTGTAATGAGGTCTGGTGCCCTCTTCTGGCCTGCAGGCATACAAGCAAACAAAATAATGTATACCAAATAAATAAATAAATAAATAAAAAAGAACGTAAAGAACAGTGTTCTTAACTGCTGAGCCATCTCTATATTTGTTTGTTTTTTGAGACCAAGTTTCACGTAGCCTAGCCTGGCCTGAAACTCACTGTGTGTGTGTGTGTGTGTGTGTGTGTGTGTGTGTGTGTGTGTGCGCGTATATAGCCAAGAATGGCCTTGAATTTATGATTTTCCTACCTCTACCACCCAAGTGCTAGGATTACAGATATATGCCACCATACCAGGCTAATCTGTGTTTGAAAAGAACCTAATTCAATCCATAACACTCTACCCCCAGACTAATAAATCCATATATATATATATATATATATAAAATTTTGACAGCCCCCAAATTCTTATCCCATGTCCGTGTCAAACTCTAAATCCAAAATATAGGTAGACAATATGATGCCAGAATCCTGTAATTCCAGCATATGGGATAGTTGAGGCAGAATTACTTGTGCCTTGGGATTTGAAACACCTCCTCCCGGGCCTGGAAGTAGGAGGAAGGAAATCAACTAAAAGCCTCAAAAGAAAGCAAAAATTAGAAAACTAACAAGGTTAAATGTCCCTAATCTTGAAAATCTGAAATGCTCCAAAACTTACGGAACACCACTATGATGCAATCAATGAAAATTTTCACATTCATTTTTGCATAAAATTATGAAAAATATTGTAATTACCTTTAGGCTATTGATTTCCATATGCAATAAAGATTTTCTTCCAGAAAAAAAGGAATGCCCTTTAAGGTATTTATAAGCTACAACTCAGACTTTAAAGCTCAAATGAGAAATAACTTGAAAAAAATGAGGTTTTGTGAATAAGTTGTCTGGAAACCCAAGGAATATCTCTTAACAAGCTTGCCTGGCAGGCATCTAGTCACCTTGTTCGGCATCCTATCCTCTAAGGATTAGTACTGAAGAGGGTGGAGCTGTCAGCAGGTTCTGGAGCTATACTGATCCAGCTGCAACGCTGGGAAGGAAATAAGCAGAGAACCTGAATAGGGAGAAATGAAATTGGTGAATGAATGAAAAATAATACAGAGAGTAAAATGTGAACGGGATTATATGAGAGCAAAAAGTTATAATGGTGGGAGGCCAATCTGAATAAACTGGTAAGTCTTGTTCAACTGCTGTCATCTCAAAGGCATATTAAGTTATCTCAATGAACCCTTGGAGGCGGGGACTAAATATAATTCACACCACCCTTAGTATTTGGGAGCTGCTTAAATCTACGTCCTTCAATGAATGGCTGCCGCTACGCTCTTTGCATGGCCCCTACTAAAGAAAGCCTACTGCGGTTTAGCACAAAACTGGGATGCCTGAAATCAGGCGGCAGCAGCCTGGTGGCTTCGCCTTGGTGCTTGGTGCTTTCGGTTGCTGGCACTGCCGGTGGGAATTAGTTCCCGCCCATGCCCAAGCCCCTGGCACAATCGCTACAGAAAAGTGATGTGCCATGTGCCCCACGGACAACCCAGTGGCCCAGAGCTCTACCTTCCAGGGCCACAAGTCAACGTGCCCTGGACAAACGATGCCCAGGCCACTCTAGCGACAATCACAGAGCCGCTCCTTCAGGCGGCGACGGGTAACGGTCCCGGTGGGGGAGGGGCGCGACTCTAAAGTCTGGAGAGGGGCTCCGCTCGGCGCCTCTCGGAGTCCCTTCCAGAGGCTGAGGTCCCCCGCGGGTCCGCTTGCTCCTCTCCAAGGCCGCCCTGGGCTTCCCTCGGGTAGACTCCGGACTCGGTGTGTGAGGAGTCGTATTACGTGTGGACGCTCCGGAATGCGACTGTGCCTCTGAGCCCGGTTCTCTCCGCTTCCCCGCCTCTACCCTGTGAGGAATCCCGCCGGCCGCGAGCAACTGTGTGACCCGTGAGCTCGAGGGGCGGAGCTTGGTACATGGAGGGCCGAGCCTGGGTGTGGAGCAAAAGACTGAGGGCGGGGCTTGGAGCGCGGGAGGCGGAGCCCTGGTGTGGAGCAAGAGACTGGGGGCGGGGCTTGGAGCGCGGGAGACGGAGCCTGGGTGTGGAGCAACAGGCTGGGGGCGGGGCTCTGAGAGCGGGAGGCGGAGTCCGAGTGTCGAGGAGGGGACTTGGCGCTCCCTGCTGGTCAGTCGACTTGGTCTGTACTCCAACTAGCTAGTCGCTCCGGGAGGTGGCTGGGGAAGGCAGATTAAAGAGACACCTCCCGGCTAAGTGATAGCTTCTCAAAGTGAATTACTAAATCAATTAGAAAACCCTATCAGCAAGCTTTCATGCCTTGTTGGGCTAAAACGCATTGGTTCATTCTGCACGTGAATGGCTCTTTTACAATTTAGAGGGTATACATGATTTTAGTATTCTTAAATTTGTATTGGTCTTTTAAAACCTTTTAATATGTATTATTTGTATGTGTATAGGTGTTTTGTCTTCATGCATATTTGTGCACCATGTGCATGCAGTTCCCAGAAAAACAGAAGAGGGCGTTGGGTCCCTGGAACTGGAGTTATAGATAGGAGTCGCCACCATGTGGGTGACAGGAATGGAACCCAGGTCCTCCTGTTAAGCATCTATTGCTCTTAACTGCTGAACCAGTCTCCTTGTATAGGTCTTCTGGAAAATTTTGTTTCATTGATTTATGCAGGCCTTCTATACACTGCCATATTCCATTTGATAAAAATTTTAAATCCCATTCATTAACACTGCCACCTATTAAGTATTGATTGGTAAAGTGTCAGACACACCAAGTAGCTAACAAAAGGTTTTCAAAATACATTTTCTGAAAGCTCGCGCTTGTCATTGGCAACAAACATTATCAGTCGTTGTGTTTGCCATAACAAGATCATTGTTGAGAAAATATTGACCAGTGTTGAAGCAAGAATTACCATAAATCGTCAGTTTGGTTTTTAAGTCAGAATGGTGCTCAGAGAGAAAAGCAGTATTATTGACAGATTTTATTAGGTTATCATTAAATTTGAATTGGTTAGCTAGCTGTTCACTGTACTTTATTATCATTTGGGGGAGATACCCGTTAAGAATTTCTCTAAAATACTTGACACATATTCTAGAATTTCAATTTTGATCTAAACAGAATAAAATTCTTTCACAATAATGATACAGCACAAAAGGATCTTATTAAGTAGATACTGAGCGGCACAAAGAATTGCTGCTAGGCATGATCATGCAAGCCTATAATCGCAGCCCTTGGGAGAGAGATGGAGACTCTGATAATAATAAGAGCAATAGTAAAAAGTTTGGATAGTGCTGTATGATTTGACTTGAGGCTGGTTCTATAAGGCTTCATACTGTTTTCATTAAGAAACTGCTGATAACCAGGCATGTGGAGCATGCCTTTCGTTCCAGGACTCAGGAGGCAGAGGCAGGTGAATCTCTAAATTTAGGGCCAATCTGGTCTACAAAGCAAGTTTCAGGACAGTCAGAACTACACAGAGAAACTCAAGAGAGAAAAAGAGAGAGAGAGAGAGAGAGAGAGAGAGAGAGAGAGAGAGAAGGGAAGGAGGGAGGGAGGGAGGGAGGGAGGAAAGGAGGGAGGGAGGGAGGGATGAAGAGAGGGAGGGAGGGAGGGATGAAGAGAGGGAGGAAGGGAAGAAGAAAGAAGGATACTGCTGTTGCATCCCTGAACACTGAGACAAATACTCCTAGTGATGTTTTGATGCCAGCTGTGAGCCAAGATTTGACCTTGCCACCACTGTGACCCTAAACAGCTTCTTCTAGAGATGACCGCATTCATCTGTCTGCTTGGCAGAGTCTGGGTGACTTGTCTACAAGAGAGTGTTCTAGTGACAGGAGAGTGGGAATTGGAGTTTTCACTCTCACAGTAAGGAGGCAGAACTCACAATGGATTTCTGCACATACAGAGGAAGGCTACTTCAGAGGTGAGCATAAGCACAAAGACATGTTCAGCATTATTAGTTGCTGGAGGAAAGCAATCAAAATCACCATGGTGATGTCTCTGGAGTTTTAGGGCAAAAACTCTGAGAAACCCAGTCGACTAGGCTCAGCTGTCTGTCACACCACACCAATTACAGAGACACATAGTGGTGACAGGCAGGGAAGGGGTAAGCAATGTGACTGTGTTGGGACGTTCAGTGACTACAAGTCCTTCATCGTGGCGCTGATATGAACTTTAGCTTGGTCAGCGTGTTATCTGCTTGGTCCTTATCTCTGTGGTCTGGTTGACCATTATCTGAGCTCTGCTTCTACATGGCATGTAGAAGCTCCCACTGCTGAGGGGACAGTCTGTCTTTGAGGTGCTACTATTCCTGGAATCCAAACTAACTACAGATTTAAAACATTATTTGGAGACATTCAGGCATCCTTTTGGGATCCAGAATAGGACATCACGAAAGCTATGACAAGATGCCTCAGTTTCTCTTCTCTCTGGACTGTTGGAAATAGGTTAGCTACTCTTGTTTTTTAAACAAGCACTTCTTTAATAATTAGCATAGTTAAGGCTGACTCCTAATACATGTGATGACATATCCAGAGAGTAAGGGAGACAGATACAAATGAAGGTAGTGATTCTGGGTCTTTATTGCCTTGGGAGCCCAAATGATGAGTCAATATTTTACAGCAAAAGCAATTTCTAGGTACCTGTGGCACTAATGATAACTCACTTAAATATTAATTACATTCATCAAGGTTCATCAAGTAAATTACTTGCTAATATTTTATTTATTTATTTAGCGACAAGGTCTGTATGTAACCCTCGCTGTCCTAGATCTCCTTACATAGACCAGGCTTGCCTTAAACTCAGAGAGCCACCTACCTCTTCCTCTAGAGTCCTGGGACTGAAGGCATGAGCCACCATGCCTGCCCTTCAAAATACATTTTTAAAGGAAAATAAACTGGGCATGCTGGCACAGGGCTGTAAACCTCACACCGAGAAGCTGAGTTGGGAAGATTCCAAGTTCAAGATCAGCTTGGACTGTAGAATGAAAGATGTTTTCCCTGGGGAGTTAATTTTATTCTGTGTCAATTACACCTCAATACATTGGTTTGTTTTTCTTTGTTTTGAGGGTGTCTGGATAGCTGCTAATAAATCCAGATGTTGACTGTAATGATTGTGACTGCTGTTTGTTGGCAGGATTGGTTCCATTTTCTTTTCTTTTCTTTTTTTTAAAGACAGGGTTTCTCTGTAGCTTTGCAGTCTGTCCTGGAACTCTCTCTGTAGACCAGGGGACCTCGAACACACAGAGATCCACCTGCCTCTGCCTCTTGAGTGCTGGCTGATTCTAATTCTTACTGGAGGATTGCAAGACAAGAATAGATACGAAAACCAAAGAACTACATAGGTAAGTTGTAAAATCCTTAAGGTTTCAAATACTGGTGTTAAATAGTCTAAATTGTTAGAGTGAGCTCCGGGATTCAATCAGGAACTTCCAGTAAGGGACACTCTGTGCCCTGGCTATGTGAGGTTAGCACAGCTCAGATCATACAGTTAAATTAGTTGAGCAAATTTTTTACTTTGAAAATTACCAACTAGACCAGCCAGGTCCATATTCTGGGCCCTGGTTTTGTCCACCCTCACAGCCCTCTACCCATCTATGATCTGCTGGAGATGTGAAGAAACCATAGCCTCAGGATCCCCATGACTTGGGGCAACAGCAGGATATCTCAGAGGAGTTTCTGTGAGGGTTCAATGATGATTATGTGCCAGAGGCCTTGAGCCAGACCAGTAACTCATTGAAGTGATGCGCAGGTGGGGCTATTGGACCAAAGGGTATAATGCAGGATGCACCTTAACTCCCAAGATCACTACAAGAATGAAGAGGTGTTGGGGGATGGAGGAACAGAGATTGGGTTTTTGTTTGCTTGCTTGCTTGCTTGCTTGTTTGCTTGCTTGCTTTGTTTTGTTTTTAATTAATTTGGGAGGGGGTTCCTTTTTGAAAGCTGCAGTGATGAGGGGCTAATATGGAGGGATGGGAAGGTGAGTGGGATTGGGGTGCATGATGTGAAATTCCCAAAGCATCATGTTATTAAAAAAGGAAAGAGAATTACCAGTTGGAAGCAGTTGATCACAAATGTGTACTGTTTTGAAATATGTGCTCTATAGTCCACTAGAATAAGTGTTTTATTTTTGTCTTTTCAACTGTATGATTGAAAGGGTTTTTTGTTGTTCCTGGTGGGCTGTTGCTTTGTGGGTTGGTAGAGTGCTTGCCCTGCATATGTAAGATCCTGGATTCAGTCCCAGCACTGAGGGAAAACAGATGGATTTGCAAACTTGTTTTTGAACTTTGGTACTGTTTATTAAATGTGTTTAAATATATGCTATATAAAATAATTTAAACACAAGACTTATTTCAAAGAAAAGGTAAATTGGTTCCATTTGAAAAGGAACTTAGAAACTTAATAGCCTACTTCCCTTTTGTCTCGTTCTAACTTCTTCTTAAACATGCTCATCCTAGTTTCTCTCTGCTGCTGTGACGGTGCTCTGGCCAAAATCAGCTTCGGGAAGAAACGGTTTGTTTAGCATATGTATCTAGGTCACAGTCCATCACAGGGGGATGTTAGGGCAGGGCTGCAAGGCAGGAATCTGGAGGTAGGAACCATGGAGGAAAAAATATTCCAGAGAACTATATGACTAAAGCATTGCTTCCTTCAATAGCATTTTGAATTTAAAAAACTGGTAGTCATTTGTGTTAAAAATTTTTTCTTTTTTTCTTTTATTGAATTTATTGAGCTCTACATTTTTCTCTGCTCCCCTCCCTGTCTCTCCCCTCCCCCCTTCAACCCTCCCACAAGGTCCCCATGCTCCCAATTTACTCAGGAGATCTTGTCTTTTTATACTTTCTACTCCCCATGTAGATTAGATCTCTGTGAGTCTCTTTTAGAGTCCACATTGTTGTCTAAGGTCTCTGAGATTGTGGTTTGTAGGCTGGCTTTCTTTGCTTTATGTTTAAAAACCACCTATGAGTGAGTACATGTGATAATTGTCTTTCTGTGTCTGGGTTACCTCACTCAAAATAATGTTTTATTGCTCCATCCATTTTCCTGCAAAATTCAAGCTGTCGTTATTTTTTTCTGCTGTGTAGTACTCCATTGTGTAAATGTACCACATTTCCCTTATCCATTCTTTGGTCGAGGGGCATTGAGCTGTTTCCAGGTTCTGGCTATGACAAACAAAGCTGCTATGAACATAGTTGAGCACATTTTTCATAATAGTCTAGTAACTAACATTAAGATTTTGTGTCTAAGCCACTTAGCGATGTCTTTTAGTTTTAATTATTTTAGGAATATATTTCAGTTTGATATAAACCATTTGGATTATCATCCAAATAAAAATCAGAATGTTTTATGCTAGGTCTAATGGCTTGTACCTTTAGTCCCAGCACTCAGGAGGAGAATCAGGCAAATAGATGTTTGTGAATTCGAGGTCACATAGCAAGTTCCAGGCTAGCTAGAGTTGTAGAGGCCTTGTCTCAGAAAAACAAAACAGACACATTTCATGTCATCACGTAGCACTTGCCTTCCTTCCTTCCTTCTTTCCTTCCTTCCTTCCTTCCTTCCTTCTTTCCTTTCTTTTCCAGGACAAGTTTCTGTGTGTAGCTCTGGCTGTCCTGGAACTCGCTCTATAGACCAGACTGGCCTTGAACTCACAGAGCTCTGCTGGCCTCTGCCTCCTAAGTGCTGGGATCAAAATCTTGCACCACCACCTGGCCACTTGCCTTTTCTTTGTGGAAGGTATTGTTATTGTTTTAAATTTGTTTCCCATTTTACTGGGAGAAAAAAAGGTGGCTCGAAACCACCAAATTAGTTTAACAACAAGTCTTTTTTTTTTAAAGCAGCGTAATGCTGTAGTCCTGTAATGTTAGCACCCTGGAAGCAGAGGCAGGAGGATCACAGCAAGTTCAAAGCTAATCCTGACTACCTAGCAAGTTTCAAGCCAGCCAGGGATATATAGGTAGGCTGTGTCCCAAAACAAACACACCGAAAAACTGGTTTGAAAAGTCTCTAGTGTTATAATTGGGGTGTTTTTTTCTATCAGCCAAGAACCATCAAGCTGAATAAAATGCAGGAATTAGAAAGTTTAGAACTGGCAGCAGCCCGCTTATCAGGATATATAACTTTGTAACCAGAATACTAACAAAAAATAAGTGGTCCTCGGGAGATTGCTTGGATAGCCCAAGAGTCTGTCCTGCTGGCTGCCCCACCAGATAGGGAATTCAGACAAGAATCATTGCTTACAAGCAGGGCCTGCTTACGACCTTAAGACTGAGAAAATGGTGTGCTCTGAGTGTCTCAGGTACAAACTGAGTGGGGAGCCCTGAAGGCACAGGGGTACTCTCTGAATAAAAGTATCCCTGGAAGTAGCTAAGCACTGCTTTATTTCCTTAGGTAGGGATGAAAGTATGGATGCCTGTTGGCACAGCAACCAAGCTAGGAGATTTCCCTTTCTTTTTTTTTTTTTTAAATATTTACTTATTTATTATGTATACAATATTCTGTCTGCATGTATGCCTGTAGGTCCGAAGAGGGCACCAGACCTCATTACAGATGGTTGTGAGCCACCATGTGGTTGCCGGGAATTGAACTCAGGACCTTTGGAAGAGCAGGCAATGCTCTTAACCGCTCAGCCATCTCTCCAGCCCCGAGATTTCCCTTTCTTGCTGAAGTCTGTTTCAGCTCCATTTGCCTAAGGAAAATCACTTATGGACCAACACAGCTTTGATATAAGGAAAGTCCTCTGTTTACCACTAATCTATTACTAATGATACACATTTCAGAGCAAAACAGCCTGTGTGCATCCTTGGTAATTTGCCATTTTCACTGTGTTTCCTCTTAGCTCCTGTACTTTCAAGGAATTGCCATAAATGGTAGGCTGGGCGGGGGGGGGGGGGGGGGGGGGGGCTGGGAAGACCTCAAAGATACAGACCAGAGATAGAAACTTCTGCCCATATGCCCTGTCTCCATCAAAGAAAGAATTCAGAGATGACACAAAGTAAGGAATTGAGAGGAAACTGGTTACAGGACAAAAGCGCCCACTCCAGGGGTGGATCAAGGTTCTCAAATGAATTGCATCTTGGAGTTTGGGGTAGATCACCTTATAGGAAAACTTTAATCAGGGATAGTGGCAGGCGGGGAGAGGGGGAGAAAGGGGGAGTGGGAGGGGGGAGAGCGGGGATTTTTGTGAGTTGGAGTGAGGAAAGGAGGAAAAATCCAGGAACGAGTTGGGATGTCCTGCTGTCAAGTGTATGATAGGAACAGCAAATTGTTCAAGACAAAGGCTATACACATGCAGTCTGAATAAAGCAGAAAACGATAAGCAGCCGTCTCAGTCAGCCTTGCAGGTCTGAGTGGTCGAATTATAATATGCCAACTACATCAGCCTCGGGCCCCTTGTCTTTCCCAGCACCTCTCCATCCCATTATGTCAGTGTGACATTTTGATTTCGAAGAGCCTACAGCAGTGCTGTTCCACATGTCCGATAGAGGCATAAACTCTTACTGAGGCTAAGCTGAGTGCTCAGATTCTTTTCTCTTTGTAGGGCCTGAAAACGCATCCCTAGTGCTCCGCGTGTGTCTGTCTCAGGCCCCTGCTGCCTGAGTGTCAGCACATGTGAACTTCCAACTCAATTATGACTTTGATGCTGAGTGGAAGAAGCATTTTTCAAAAGAGGCAGATTTTAAACCAGGACAAATCTCAAGGAAACCTGTCACGTAATGATTTTGACAGGATCCTCCTCCAGCTTCCTAGGGTGTGGGCTACAGTAAACAAAGCATTTAAGGCATGTTTGTGTACGCGGTGTTGGCTGCAGAGCTCAGTTTCTCCCCACAACACCTTGAGAGTGTGCGTGCTCAGTGGAGCTCTGCAGAGAAACGCTCTCTATTCACAAGACTGTATTCGCTTTCCTTTATTTAAAGCAGATTTGCGTCTTCAGGGAGACACCGTACTTTAGCCACGTTCTTTCTCCCAGTACAAGGTAGATAATATATAGTCATTTGTAGAGTCATGTTTTGTGAAAATTTGTTCCTCTTTGCAAGGTAATAGTTACCTGCAGCAGAACATTTTAATTAAATGCAGCTAAACGGCACCAAAACATGCAGTTAAGAGTGAGTACTGCTGAGCCGTCTTTCATGCCCTGTTTCATTTTTTAAAGATATATTTATCATGTATTTCTAATGTTTAAGAGTGTTTTTCCTATGTTTGTGCTTGTGCACGTGGAGTCCAGAAGCGGCTATCAGATCCTCTGCCACTGGAGTTACAGTTGGGAGCTGCCATGTGGGCGCTGGAATTGACCTGGATCCTCTGGACGAACAGCCTGTGCTGTTCCTGGGCTAGGCCATCTCTCCAGTCCTATTTTTGTTTTGTTTTTGAGACAGGGCCTCCTATAGACTCAAACTCAGTGTGTAGCGGATGATCTTAAACATCTGCTCCTTCTGTCTTTGTCTCCCAAGTGCTGGGATTAGAGGCAGAGGCCACCGTGTCCTGCTTTAAAACCAGCTCTTTTATAAGACAACATAAATCATTCCCCCTTTTCCATTTTCACCTTGCTCTTTGTTTTTAAAGATTTGATTCTGTTTCATGTGTGTGGGCCTGAGTATGTTTGAATGCTGTATGCATGCAGGTCCTGGCAAATGCCTGCAGAGGCGGCGTTGGATCCTCTGCAACTGGAGTTAAAGACAATAGTGAGCTGCCATGTGGGTGCTAGGAACTGAAATTTGACCCTCTGCAACATCTGAGCCATCTCTCCAACCCCTGTCATGATTTGCTTTATATTTTCAAGGCATACTTGCATTCAATTTGTACAACGTAGGATTTCCTGCTGTGTCTTGATCACAGACAGGCGAGGAAAGAGTGCATCAAACACCATTTTGTGTTTGCTTTAGCATACTTCACAGTGCACAAAGTACTAGAGCCTATCTTTGTGTGTTTGTATGTATGTGTGTGTGTGTGCAAGTGCACACACCCATGCATGCATGTGTAAAGAGGTCAGTGTCAGGCCTCTTCCTTTAACACTCTTCCCATTATATTTTAGTGTTTAAACATAATATGCCTCTTAATGATACTTGGTATAAGATTCCTGGCTCACCATGAGATCAATAGAATCATTAACCTTCCTCTGCAGTTCTAAGACACTGCTGACACACGCACACGCGCGCGCGCGCACACACACACACACACACACACACACACACTGATTTTTCCCCCCTGAGACTGATACAAGGACTCTCTGTGTTGCCCTAGCTGGCCTGAAACTCACTATATAGACCAATTTGGCCTGGAACTTACAGAGATCTGCCTGCTCCTGCCTTCTGAGTACTAGGATTAAGGACTCCACCTTATTTTTTGAGACAAGGTCTCTCTTGAGCCTGGAGCTCACTGATTGGCTAGGTTGGCTGACCCCCGAGTTCCCAAGACCCTCCTCTCTCTGCCTTCCAGTCCTGGGATCACAGGCCTTGCTGCCACACACCTGGCTGCTCACATCAACGCTAAGGATCCCAAGCTCAAGCCTTCACGCTTGCATGGCGAGCGCTTCAGCCACTGATGGCGGCCAGTATTCTGCTGGTTTTTCAGACCTAGTAATGATCACTGTCCAGGTCACTGTTGGCCTTATGAAATCCATGATGCTGAACTGATTCCACTGCAGAGGGGTTTCACTGTGAGGCTCCTGCCAAGCCTCCCGGACCATCTGAGTCATGGCTGTAATCTCACGGCTACACTAGCAGACCCACTCTGTAGGCAAGACCCACCTTTACTGTAGGCAAGCTATGTCACACCCCGAGACACCAAGTGAACACGAAGCGGTGTGATGTGAAGGAACAGGGCCATCTGCAATGCAACCGCTTGGAAACTTAGTCTTCTCACTGAATTTGGCCATTTTCTCCACGTTCCCACGGAGCGCCTCATCCATGAGCATTTTTAAGCTACAGCTTTGTGCCCCACCAAAGGTGCCCATCCGTGGGCCTCTTTAGCTGCCAGACCTCAGTGCTGATTTGCACAGACCTTGCTATTAATAACATTGCAGTCTTTGATTTCATGGAGAGGCCTCTCTGGGACTTATCCTGGAATTAGAGACGTCAGCAAGTCTCCAGATGTTTCTTGATTATTAGAATACCCTGACAGTTCTTTGGCTCACAAAGATGTGTTATAAACAAGTGTCCTTCAGTCCACCAATCCAGATGTTCTTTCTCTGCCATTTGGCATGGGGTATACCCAGGATATTAAACGAGATATCTAATAGAGATTTAATGGCATTAGCAACACGGGCTATGAGCAATAACCTCCTCAATTTAAATTATTTTATGATGCAAGAATACAGTTGTGCTGTTTATGTTTTCTGTTCAAATATTCTTCATGTTTTCCAGCTCCTTGAACTTTGTTATTCCCCTGCCCCTGCCTCCCCAGTGGTGGAATTATAAGAATGTACAGCCATGCCTGGCTTATGTGTGCTGAGATACAAACCCAGGGATTCACGCATGCTAGTCAAGCATGCCACCACTGTGCTGTATTCCCAACCCTTAGCTGAACATTTTCAAGAATATTCTCTAAAAAAAAAAAAAAATTGTTTACTGGGCCCCCGGGGGGTTGTTGGAGGGAGCAGGCTCAGCAGTTAAGACACTTGTGGCTCTTGCAACAGGACCCTGGTTTGGTTCTCAGAACCTGGGGACCAGGTGGCTGCTACCCATACTTCCAGTTGCAAAGGATCCAATGCCATCTTCTGACTTCTGAGGATAGTCGTCATACATGTGGCACACATACATATATGCAGCCAAAACACTTATACACAGAAAATAAAATAGGCCTACAGAATTTTTAATTATTTGAGAACCTTTACCTGTGTATACGTTAAGAACTATTTGTTCTGTTTGTGTTTCTATTTTCCCACGCTTGTTGAGTATTTGCTTATTACTTGTGAATTGTGTTTTTTTTTGTTAATTTACTTGGGGAGGGGAAAGTCTTGGCATTTTATTGATTTATATGGGCTCTATCTTCACTATCTTGTTGCGGGAGGTCCTTCCACTCCTTCAACCAATAGCCACTGAGATACCAGCCCATTGGGGTGTGGTCTCTCTCCCTTTAAAAAAAAGCAGCACTTCCCTTTCCTCTCTCTCTTTGCTTCCTGCTCCGCTTCAGGCAACTATACTCCTTCCTGATTGCGCAGAGGGCTGTTGTTTGTAAGTTTTTCCCCCTTTAAATAAATACCATCCTATTAATCATAATTCCAAACTGGTGTGGGATTGTTTGTGATTTATGCCTTCATCATCATCTGACAACAGAGATTTTACCATCACAATTGCTATAAATTCTGATATTGTTTCCTCATTAGTGTTTGTGTTTCAATACACATCAATTTTAAAGTCCTGAATAGCATCAAATATATCACTTTTTTAAAATCATTTTTGATATATGTTTCTGCCTTAGAAGCTCTTCATTTTCTAAGTGTCATGAAATGTGCCTTTCTTTTTTTAATCTCATTTAAAAAAGAAAGACTAGAAGAAAGAGATAAGATGAAATCCATTCTGTCACAAAGGATCAGGGCTCTGATGTCTCAGTCACCCATCATGGTTTATCCTAATTGGACCCTTGGTGTAGATCCTCACACTTAGATGGCCATTTCTCCAGCTCTGTGTTGTCTTTTCTATACATCAACAAGCTGATTGTGCTGGGCAGTGATGCACACACCTTTAATCCCAGCCCTTGGGAGGCAGAGGCAGGAGGAGCTCTGTGATTTCGAGGCCAGTCTGGTCTACAAGAGCTAGTTCCAGGACAGCTACTGCTGTTACACAGAAAAATCTGTCTCAAAAAACAAAAACAAACAAACAAACAAAAAACCAAGCTGATTGATATATAGAAAAGGAGAAATGTGTAGATCAGAAGAGAACTGAGAAACTTTCCCTAAATCTGGACAAACCTATAAAGACACAGTTTCCTTTTTACCAATGTGTGTCTCTCAGTTTTTGGTAGAGTGGTGAGCAGTGGACCTGAGTTTCCATTTACAACAATGAAGAGTAGCTTCAGTGAGAAATGCCCCTATGTTTATTACATTAAGTTTGCCCAACGCTGCAACTCTACAGGGCTCACACTGGACTCTGCTCAACTAAGCTCCAATACAACCCAAGATAAGGAAGCAGATTCTCTCTGGAATATTGTAACTTCATTGCAGAGGCCCAGAACAGAATAATAGTCACTCGTGTGCACAGTGTATAGATGGCTTAAGCTGGTGAGTCTTTCCCTGGACACTGGCTTTCCAGGTCTCGTAACACAGGTTTCATTACTATACCATAAAAGAAATGGGGGCACAAGGTCTTGCAAAATATGTTCTGAACAACTTTAAGCTTTATTAAATAAAAATTTCATAAACACAACTGCAAGATAATGAACAGAAAAGTTAAATACAAGTTTATCCCATGTAAAATGAATTATTGTATAATTGACAATATCAACCCAAACACGAAATCCCCACTTCCACAGTGGGGATGGGATATGCAATACTGAGCTGACGAATTAAGTAAAAAAACGTAACTTTAAACTGACTAAAACTTTTCAAGTAATTCAAGATAGCCCTAGCAAAGCTGCGGTTTGAAGTGAATGAGACGAGATATCACAAAAGCTGGGAACCGGAAACACTGCACAGCCTCCAGGCAGCTCAACAGAGTGTCCTTTCCAAGAGACTCGGTTGGTCTAAACCTCCTCCAAGCGGCTGTCTGATTTCTGCTTCTTCCAGGCAGCTGACCTGAGATCGGCTCTTCTGGGAGTCTTCCTTGCTGCTCAGCTCCCTTCTATCTGAGAGGGACTCTCAGCTTTTATTGCTTACTATGGCAGGAAAACCCCTAGTGAATCTGGTCAGCTTCAGGGACTTGTTGAGCTCTCTTGAGTTGTTTGCCTTCCCCCTTAAGGAGCTTCCTTTCAGGGTGGAATGTTTCAATCTCAGAGGAAACTGTTGCACAGCAGGTCCCAACTCACCAAGGATCAGTACATTGCCAGAAGAGAGTAAATAAAATCTCAGCACTGTCAATAGGATTCATTGAGAAAAAGATACTCACACTGCCTTGGTGACAGTCCTAGCAATTACACAAGCCCTGAACTCGTCCCTAGGAAACACTAGGAAAAATTAGATTAGAGCTGGAGTTAGAGATGTGTGCATTTTTGGTGGGTGCAGGGATCTGAATGCCAGTCACCATGATTGTACAACAAACACGTAAGCTATTGATTACCTCTGGCCCCTTGAGCCGCACTTTCATCTACTTTCAAAAGAACGGAGATTTTTTTTTTTTACAAATGTATGAGCAAAGGAGTCAAGGCCCATATTGTTTGTTGTTTACCCGTGAAATGTGACCACTTAACAAACCGTGTAAGTATACTTATACCTATGTTTTACTGGAAGGAAAAACTGTACTTTTTTCTATAAAAGGTTTGAATTTCTTGGGCTATTTCCCCAGGTATCATTTTATGCTTACCACACTTATTTCTCTTCTTTCTAACTACACCTCGGAGGGATTTGTTCACAGAGGAAAAAACGTCCAAATCCCCACATCGATCTTTACGTTGCTGAGTAACCTAATTACTGTGATGATGAACAGTATATTTAGAGGATAAATTTGCTGCGCTAGGCTTATACAAACTGGTGTTTTTAGCTGTGTAAGCCACGAAGATGTTGCTCCCACCTTGAATGTACCCTCAGCTGGTACAATTCCTGGTGCAACTGGGTGTAGTAAGCTTCCTCTTTGGGACCACCAGCCCTCAAATAACAATGCAGACTTATTAATTATGAATGCTTGGTCTTAGCTTAGGCTTTTTCTAATTAACTCTTATAACTTAATTAATCTGTTTCGGTTAATCTACATTCTATCGCATGACTCAGTTACCTTTCCTCCATCCCCTATGTCAGATTGTTGCGCTTCCCATTGGCATCTCCCGAGCACCCAGACTCATTCCCCTCAGTTCTTCACTTCTTTCTGCCAGAAACCCTGCCTATCCTCTCCTGTCTAGCCACTGGCCATTCAGATCTTTATTACACCAATCACAGCAACACACCTTCATGCAGTGTACAAATATCCTACGACGTTTTCCTCCTTTATGGAAATAAAAAAGAAAAGTTTTACCTCTTACATAGTAAAACTATGTACAATAGGTCTGCATGCGTAATTAATCGGAAAAAAAAACCTATGTACAATAAGACCAATTATCAGATAAGAATTACATTCACAATGTTCAGCCCATTTATATTTGCCAAATTTGGAGAAGGTACTGTATTATCTATCTTATCTTTGTGAGTCCAAAGTTTTATACCTAAACAATTTTCTACCATAACTTGTATTACCATCCTAAAAAGATCTTTTTAGACCCTAAGGCATTTTTTTTTTTAGATAAACAACTTAAGCATTTATGTCTCTCAATCTTATAAACTTTACATCTCTTATGTAAGTTTCTTGACTGAATTTGAGAACAGGGAAAACTGTAACTATAACTACCTAGTCTTCAACCCTATCAAAGACTGGAGAAGGATATAATATTACCTAAGTAAATAGGAAGTGCAAAGCAAGCAACATCCAAAACTATAGAACTGACAAAGGCAGCTGGCTGCCTGTAGACGCACCTAAGGTTCCTGGGCAATGGTAGGGCATCCATCTTCAGCCCACAGGCCTAGAATAGTGACAGACTTTTCTGTGAAGCAGGAATTTTGAAGAACTGTCCTACCTTGTCTTGGTAAAGTTCAGCAGTCTCTTTCTTTTGCTTCCTGCTCATCCAATTTGGACAGCATTCTGCCAGCAGTCAAGATAGGCTAGTTTCTTGCCCAGTGGCTAGCTTTGCCACATTGAAAGTGAACTTAATATGGAGGTTCTTTATTACTCATTATCTTTTTTTTTTAAGTAAATTGGTACTGTCAGGAACAGACTTGTCTCACTGTCATGCCTTATGTTTTTAAAACATCTTAAATGCCATATCTCTGAAGTGTTTGAAGACCATCTATCTTTCTAAAATATATGTTTGACCTTGAAAACATACCTAACATGACTACAAATTTGTTCATTATAGATGACTAACTACCAACCTGTGCTTCTTAACTATCTTAAACAGTTTATAACAATAGCTTTCAAGGACTAGAAATTTATTCTATATTGTTAAATAAACTGCATAGGTAGGTACAGTGCCTTAAATAAGAGTAGAAGTATATATACCATATAACTAAAATAGCCTTAAATTTGCATCAGTATACAAAAATCCATACTAATATAAAATATTTGAGATGAATGGTTGCTTTTTTAGTTTAAAAGTAGATTCAATAATCTATCCTTTTAGCCTGTCATTTCTATCCCCCATTTTTATCTTCAGAATGAGATCCCTGAATCTAATCTCCTTTGCTTAGCTTCCTCCTTGACCATGACCAACAACTTGCAGTCAACCCCCTAAATGATGATAAACATCCATAATCCATCAAAAGACCAAAACCCACCCACCCCGCCTCTTGACTGTTTCCCATTGTCTGGGGGTGACAACAAACATCTTTAGGGGACCCTGAAAATATTGAGAAAATTGGGACAATGGCTGAGTTCTGGAAGAGCCACACAGCTCCCAAATAATCCCAAATAATGATTCAGAGACTTATTAATTAGTAAAGCTTAGGTTTGTTCCGCCAGGTCTTATACTTAAATTAGTCTTCTTCTATTAATCTATGGGGTTTTTTGTTTTGTTTTGTTTTTTGGGGTTTTGTTGTTGTTGTTTTTGAGATTTTTTTAAAAGATTATTTATTATTTATTACATATACAGTATTCTGCACCCCAGTAGATTTCATTATAGATGGTTGTGAGCCACCATGTGGTTGCAGGGAATTGAACTCAGGACCTCTAGAAGAAGAGTTAGTACTCTTAACCGCTGAACCATCTCTCCAGCCCCTTAATCTATGTTTTATCATTTGGCTTTTTTACCTCTTTTCATTCTGTATGTCCAACTCCCTCTGTGTCTTATTGGCATCTCTCTGGCATAATTCAAGCACCTAGATTTCTCCTCTTCTTCTCTACCCTTATAAATTCTTCTTGTCTCTCTTTCCTAGCTATTGGCCATTTAGCTCTTTATTAAATTAATCATAGTTGCACATCCTCACACAGTGTAAATAAATATTCTGAAACAGTTGGGCTAGTCTTTAAAAAATTGCTGATTGTTGCAAAATATTTCAGTGCCTCAGCTATTTCTATGAGGTCACAACATTAAACAGGTTGATGGCTAAATTCTGCTTTTGTGTGAAACACCTGCTTGCTTAGATGACTGAGGAACCCACTGGAGTCTGTTACAAAATCAAGCCTTGCCAAAACCCAAACACAATATGAGTTAATTTGGCTTCCCAAGATTATAATTTTGTGGGTTTTGCCTATATAATCCTTTGCCTGACAATAGCAGGGACCTTATCTGGAGCACTCTCTCTGGTTTGGTCCTGACCAGTCTCTTTTTAATAAAAAGCCTCTAATTTACCAAACCCAAACCTGAGTCAGACTGGTGAATCTCTGAATAACTCCAGACCCACAAAACCTTTCCTGTAATTTTCTTGTGCTTTCATGGTTCATGTCTTGCCGAACTACGTTTCTCACTGTCTGGTTCCTAGACTATGTTTCCTTGGCTGGCTGGCTGGCTGACACTTCTAGAAGGGCGTTCAGCTTCATGAAAAGTACATCCCGCCTATCTTATTCCCGATTTTCAAAGGGATCTTCCGGATAGTTCTCCACCCATTGTAGGTTTTAGTGGGTGAACAAACTTCTCTCATTATCCTACTTGGAGAGGCCTTTGTTTTTGTTTTTTAATCTTTAGTGGATGTTTACCTTTTCCCAGTTTTTCTGTGTCCTTTGAGACAACTGTAACATTTTCCTTTTTGTTTGTTTGTTTGTTTGAGACAGGGTTCCTCTGTGTGTTCCCTGGCTGTCCTGGAACTCACTCTGTAGACCAGGCTGGCCTTGAACTCAGAGATCCGCCTGCCTCTGCCTCCTGAGAGCTGGGATTAAAGGTGTGTGCCACCAATGCCTGGCTACATTTACTGCTTTTAATTTAACAAGATGAGATCAGTTTTGTGTCCTAGGAAGAGCTGGAATGTGGTCATGATTCTCTTTTATTAAACCATTGTGGAATTTTGTTCTTTATTGCATATTTTATTAAATCATATCAATGGTATCTGGTGCTCCCCTACTTTATTATTTTTCTCCTTTTTGTTTGAGACAGGGGCTTGTTATGTACCCTGTGCTGGCCTTAATCTTGCTCTATTGCCCAGACTGAATTTGAACTTAAAGATCCTTCTGCCTCTGCCTCCACAATGCTGAGATTACAATCATGTGCCCCACGCCTAGCTTTTAGTTTTCTGTTGTAGTTTCAAAGGTTCTCAGCCTGGTAAAATCTGCTGGGGTTGCTCCCTTTTTTGTCTACTTGAGGATTTATAACAATTTGAATTCATGTGTCTGAGTTTCCTTCCCTTCCTCACTGGGTATGTGTTTATGTATGTGTATGTTTGTGTGTGTGTGTGTATGTGTGTATATAAGTGTGTGTGTGTATGTGTATAAGTGTGTGTATGTGTGTGTGTATATAAGTGTGTGTATGTGTGTATATAAGTGTGTGTATGTGTGTGTGTTCCGAGGAATGAACTCAGAGTCTCACATAGGCTAGGTGTTTGCTTAACAATGAGTTATTCTCCCAATGGGTATATGCTAGAACTTGCTAGAAAAAAAAACACTTTCTGGTGCTTTCTTCTGGGGGAGATACTGTAACTCCTTATTCACTCCCCAGTGGCTACATAAATAGTCCTTTGTCTCTATTCATGATAGGTAGGTTATATTTTTTAAGAGTTTGTCCATTTTCTCTAAATTTTAAAATTAGTTGGCATACTTAGTAATAGCATTTTCCTAAAACTATTTCAAAAAAATTGATAGTGTTAAATTGATTTAGTGTTAAATGCTGAGGATCTAAGATAGATTTGTAAGTCATCTTAGGACAGGTTAGATAGTAAACATTTAAAACGCTACATTTTGTATTTTTTCTTCTTCGAATTTTGCAATAGGATTTCACCCTGTAGTCAGAACTCATTGGCTTCCCAAGTGCTGGAACTGCAGGTGAGATCCACCATGCCGAGATACTTAATTATTTTAAATAGCCCAAGCTAATCTAATTAAGCTTGTAAGCGATGTTAAATACTGATAGGACTCGTGAGGCAACTGAGCATTAATCAAAGAACAAGTGAACGAGACCTAACACAAATACACTAGCTTGATACACAAAGTAACACATGCACAAGATAAACCCAATAAAGCTAGTCCTTTAATTGTTCGAAATAAGTCAATACACAGAGATCTTCAAGTCTTCTTTTTCATGCATAAAACTTCTCTTCAGACATTAAAAATTCTGCTGATGATTTTAGATTATGAAGCAATCCAGCTGAGCCCGGCCTAGTGGCTTGTGTTTGTAATTCTAGCACTCAGGAGAATGAGACCAGCATGGGCAATGGAGTGAGACTTTCTTTTTTTAAAAGGAAAGGGAAGTGGAGAGATGACTCAGTGGTTAAGAGCACTGGCTGCTCCTCCAGATGACTGGGGTTTGATTCCCAGCACCCACATGGTAGCTCCCAACTATCTGTAACTCCAATTCCAGGGTATCTGATGCCTTCTGACCTCGTAGACACTGCACACAAGCGGTGCACAGGCATACGTGAAGGCAGAGGACCTGCACGTACATTGTTTTCTTAAACTTGCACAGTTGAAAAGATTGCATGTGACAAAGCATGGTGTTAATTGCCTAGCACACTGGAAGCAGGAGAATTAGTCCAGGTGGAATATAGTGCAAGATCTTGTTTCAAACAAACAGAAAAGATTATGTGTCAATATAAACTTGGAACAATAGTGGCTCCTTGAAATTTAATTTTCTTGCATTCATTTTTATTGCTGTATTTTCAAAGATTTTCTTACTATTTTTATCTTATGTGTATTTGCGTGTTCCTGCATGCATGCCTGTGTACCACATGCCTGCAGTGCCCATAGGTGATAGTAGAGGGTGTCTTGATCTCCTGAAGCTGGAGTTACAGGTGGTTGTGGGCTGCCATGTAGATGCTGGGAACTGAATGCAGGTTCTCTGCAAGGGTAGCAAGTGCTGTTGGCCATTGAGTTCTCTCTCTAGCCCCTGTATCTTTTTCTTTAAAGAGAAAAATAATTTTACCATGATGAATATGCTGTTCAACTACAGACCTTTCCCAGGGACAGACGCCCCTTGTATTCCAACCCCAACCCTGTTGTGGAATATTATTTTAAGATATGCTACCTTTGTTTATGCTGTGGAACACTTGTTACTATGATGCAAAGATGTGTTGCATTGTGTTGTAGGAGGAGGCCACTTGTTTGTTCCCTGTTGCCCAGAACAAAATAATCACACAGAAACTGTATTAATTACAACACTGCTTGGCTTTATGCATGTTTCTAGCTCACTCTTATCTCTTAAATTAACCCATTTCTATTATTTTATATTTTACCCCGAGGGTCTTGGCCTACCTGCAAGGTTCCTGGCAGCTTGTGTCTTTCTCCTCTGGCTCGAGGGCATCTACTGACTCCGCCTTCTTCCTCCCAGCATTCAGTTTAGTTTTCCCCACCTAGCTCTATTCTACCCTATCACAAGCCAAGGCAGTTTCTTTATTCATTAACCACTAAAAGCAACACATATACAGGACTTCCCACACCAGCATTCTTTTATGTTACATTTGTTTAACTCAGTGAAACTGTGATTCTTTGCCTGTCTAAAACACCTGATAAAGAGCTGACTGGCCCATAGCAAAGCAGGAGAAAGGATAGGTGGGGCTAACAGGCAGAGAGGATAAATAGAAGGAGAAATCTGGGAGGAGAGAAGGAAGAACAAGAGAACAAGGAAAGGAGGACACTAGGAGTCAACAACCTAGCCACCCAGCCACCCAGCCACCCAGCCACCCAGCCAACCACCCAGTGACCCAGTGACCCAGCCAGCTAGGGAGTAGGAGTGAAAGTAAGATTGCAGAAGTAAGAGAAAGGTAAAAACCCAAAGGCAAAAGGGAGATGGATTAATTAAGATAAGAAAAACTGTCTGGGCAGTGGTGGTGCACACCTTTAATCCCAGAGAGGCGGAAGTATGAGGATCTCTGTGAGTTCAAGACCAGCTTGGTCTACAAGCGCTAGTTCCAGAACAGGAACCAAAGCTACAGAGAAACCTTGCTCGAAAAACAAAAAACAACAAAACCAAGCAAACAAAAAAGATAAAAAAAGCTGGATAGAAACAAATCAAAAGTCAAACTAAGACATTTATAAGAATAATAAGCCTCCATGTGTTTTATTTGGGAGCTGGGTGGCAGGTCCCCTAAAGAGTTAAAACCAGAGCCAGGTGGTGGTGGCGCACGCCTTTAATCTCAGCACTCAGGAGGCAGAGGCAGGCAGATCTCTGTGAGTTTGAGACCAGCCTGGTCTACAAGAGCTAGTTCCAGGACAGGCTCCAAAACCACAGAGAAATCCTGTCTCGAAAAAGAAAAAGAAAAAAAAAAAGAGTTAAAACCAACCAACAACACAGCCCCCTGCTCTATCTACAAGAAGAAATCACTGAGCCTCACTACAGCCTGAGGGTGGAGCTTTCTCATTTGGTGAAAAGTCCACCCCAGTGACTTCTCAAACTTGAACATGCTTAGGAGTCACCCAAAGGTGTAAAGTTCCAAGAACAGGGGAGGGTAGTAAGACCTTAGAGTTCCAGGGAGTCCCAGGTCATACAGTAACAAGTCCCATAAGGAGTGGCCATCCTTCACCAAAAAGCCCCGGCAGTGGCTGCCCTTCACCAGTGGCCGCCTGGGTACATGCAGGCTCTTTCCTGCCAGGTAACAAGGCCTGGAATCGCTCTCAGCTCAACCAGCCCACATGGTACAACAGTTGGGCCTTCGTCTAAGGAGAGCTTCGGCCTGTTGTCATTCCTGGCTCACTTCTTCTGCTGACGTGTGTGCCCAATCATCTAACAGGGAACAGATCATAAAACTAGTTAGGGGACAGCTGCTATGGCAGCCATTTGTGAGTGAAGTGATGTGGGAGTCCCCTCTGTGTGCTGCGAATACCATTGGTTAATAAGAAAACTGGCTTGGGCCTGCACAGGGAATGTGGGTGGGGCGCAGCCACATCCTTAGCAGCTGGAGTGAGTCAGACACTTAGGCCCAATCAGAAAGGGCTATGGGATGCACCTTGCATGTGTGTCTTCCTCAAGGGGCAGCTAGGGCCAAGGGCAGAGCTAAGGTGCCACAGGCCACTGCAAGGCCACCTCCAATCCTGGCTTAGCCATAGCATTCTGCAGAGTCCAAACCAGAGGGAATGCTCCTCATGAAAGGCCAAGTAGGGTACATAAAACCAGAGGAGGGGACACAGCAGCAGGCTGACCAATAAAATCCAGAGGCCCCAAAATCACAAGGGGAACATGGTGAGTTGCCAAACCAGAGAGCGCAGCAGCAGATATCAAAGCCAGGGAGCACAGCCAGGAATCCCAGACCAGAGAGATGAAGGGAAAGAGCAAGTGGGCAGATCACAGTGGGGAGGGGCCCCGGCCAACTGGGAGCAGGCATCTGAGGCTTGCTTTAATGTGCTTCCCTCCAGCACGTCAAGGTTATAGAGCCATAGAGGACTGGACAGAACGGGATTTCCTAGGGCTCCTTGTTTCTCAGAGCGAAGGAAGACAGTATATGGGAGTGGGAGGCACATGGCTGGCTACAAGGGCAGGGAGAACCTGGGTGAGTAGCTCTAAGCCTCCGTCAATGCACACCCTAAGAGTGGGCATACGCAATCCCCAATGTCAGTGTCGGGACTGGGGGCTACGTTTCAAGAAAGGAACTGGAAAGATATCAGCAAAGATGTCACTGGGGACAATGGTGG
This sequence comes from Microtus oregoni, assembly GCF_018167655.1. Lineage (NCBI taxonomy): Eukaryota > Metazoa > Chordata > Mammalia > Rodentia > Cricetidae > Microtus > Microtus oregoni. Next base: position 68,050,297 of record NW_024543061.1, read on the forward strand.
TGGTGCATATCTATGATCCCCATCTTTGAAAGGGTCATGAGTTAACCAGCTAAATAGTGAGTTTGAAGTCAACCTGAGCTATGTGAGATCCTGTCTCAAAACAACGTTACTGAAGGGGAAAGACAGAATGAGAATATGGTGGCAAATTCCTAATTCCCAACTTGACCTTGGGGGTGGGAGGACTGAAAAAACCTAATCCCTAAAAAAAGGCACGGTCATAAGACACTCCCCAGACTCGGGCTAAGCATCCGGGGACTTCTGATTATGTCTAGGATGGGCTTGTGAGCCCGCCAACTGGCAAACACATTTCCCTCCCACGGAGCTGGTCATCTGCTCCCTTTTTCTCCACAGCCTCTTGTGAACCACACTCCCTTGCTTTAGCCACAAGGTGATTGTTGTACAAGAAAAATAAAAATTTGCTTTCTTCATCTTGCTTTAATTTTTTATTTTGTTTCCTTGGATGCAAGCCAGGGCCACAGACGCTAGGCAAATGTTGTACTGCTGAACTGCTCCCACCTCTAAACTATATCCTCTCCGGGCTTTCCACCCTGTCCCAGCCAGCTTCAGGCAAGCCCTGACCACCCGTGATCAGCCCACCTGCATTCGTGAGACACAAGAGCTGGGCTGAGCAGCCAGCCCAAGCGGAGGTGGAAAGGCCTGTAGAGTACTTGCCAGGTTGTGTAACTTTTCCGGTCCCTGTGATAAGACACCAAAGAGAAGAAGTGAGGTGTGGTCTGAGGGGGTACAGTCTGTTGCGGTCACAAGAACTGCTCACGCCAGGAGCTGTGGAGCTGGTGACGTAGCTTGGTCACCTCCGCGCCGATCAGGACACAGAGAGCATGGGAAGTGTGCTGACCTGGAACTCTCAAGGGCTGACTTTAGGGCACTGGCACCAGCAAGGTTCTGGAACATTCCAGAACAGTGCTACCCACTGGGGATCAAGTGTTCAAACACATAGGCCTGTGGGGACACTTCACTCAAACCAGAGCAGCTGAAGTTAGTTACTGATTTCCCAAGCCTCTTCATCCATGAAAAGAACGGCCTGCAGGAGCACAGTGCAGCCGTGGGCATCAAGCAAGAGAAGGTTTCAGAAGTGTTTTATACACTGAAAAGTGCGAGGAAAAGCTGAGCATAGTGGCGCATGCCTGTGGTGCAAGCGTTTGGAGGGCTAAGGAAGGAGACAGGTTTGCCTCAGAAGGTGTAGGTAGGTATCGTCACCATCATCATCACCACCATCATCATCATGGTCGTCGTCTTTATGCCTTAACTCTGTTGCCTCCAACTTTGCTCCCAGACTGAATACTGTTGTGTGTTAGAATTAAGTTTGGCTGCTAATTCAAAAAACTAGACACAATGAAAGGGGCAAACAGAAAACTTCATTCCTCATGTGAAACCTACTCGAGGTAGGTAACACTCTTGTGTGTTTCTGCTCTAGCTTGTGCCCGTCTAAGGTCATCTCAGAGTCCACTGTAGCTACACAAAACCTGGCCATTAGCCGGGCGGTGGTGGCACACGCCTTTAATCCCAGCACTCAGAAGGCAGAGGCAGGCGGATCTCTGTGAGTTCGAGACCAGCCTGGTCTACAAGAGCTAGTTCCAGGACAGGCTCCAAAACCACAGAGAAACCTTGTCTCGAAAAACCAAAAAAAAAAAAAAAAAAAAAAAAAACAAAAAAACTGGCCATTACAGTGTGCAATATTTCATTTGTATTTAAGTAATTAAAGCTGCCTGAAGTTCAGAAAGTGAAACAGCTGCACTGATCAGCCTTACAGACCAGGCAGCAATGACACACACCTTTAATCCCAGTAGCCACACTAGTTTTCCATAGAAGCTGGGCAGTAGTGGTGCATGCCTTTAGTCCCAGCACTAGAGAGGAATATAAGATGGGAGGAGACAGCTCTCAGCTCAGTTTCATTCTGAGATTCCTGGAGGCAGGCTCGCCATTTTGGACAGGTCAAGGTAAGAGCCAGAGGCTGACTGCTTTGCTTTTCTGACCTTCAGGTTGAACCCCAGTTTCTGTCTCTGGGTTTTTATTAATTGTGCTACATTACAGCACGCTCCCAATAACTCCTCAGAACAAAGTGCATGCCCTCTCCCTTTCAGGTTATTCCTGGAAATTTTATTTCTACTTACCTCCACTGGCCAAACTTAAGTCAGTTAACCACCTCAGACTGCAATGGAAACTAGGAAATACGGTTTTACCAAGAATGACCACACGTCTAGATAAAAACAGAGGGGTCTAGTCCTGTCATTTGAAAAGGAGGCAGGGGACTCTGTCAGAAGTGGTCACTTCTCTATCCTCATCTCCCTGTGAGTAGCAGCTGGCCTCCCCTGGCCCCCAAACCTCTCCTTTACTACTGAGAGCAAATCACACTCCTGCTCCTTCTCCTCCTCTGTCTGTAAACGCACCGTGTCTCAGCACAGGGCTGCCACAGCTTCTCTTCTTAGCCCCAACTCACCTCTCAGTAATGACCCAGCTCCCAACTCCAGTGAGAATCTGGGTGTCCTTCCCGAGTCTGGTCCAGGGAGGATGGTGCCCACTGAAAGGCAGGCCCTGCCATCCAGGCAAGGCCTCCTGCCTCCTTAATCAAGATGGGGAGCAAAGTGTCCAGCAGGTACAGGTGGGGTTTCTGTATCAGCCCTCTCTGAACCCCAAACTAGTTCAGTTTAGCTCAGTGACTGATGAGAATTTAGTTCTTGGGAGTGTTGTGGGAAGGTGGGCAGCCTCTTACCATGCCCTATTCAAGAGCATCTGAACTCTTCAGCTCTGAGTTCAGGTCCTGCTCCCACTGGTTTGGTTCAGCACGGGCCAGTCCCAGTGTGCACCGCTCATGTACGGTCCTGTACAGAGAAATGATGAGCACGCAGACCTCTGGGTTTGTAACAGACTTTACTGAAGATTTGAAGAGATGAAGGGGGTTTACATAGAAAAAAATACAAAAGCCTTAAAATCGAATATCAGACATCTGTGAGTGTAAAAAACCACCATTTCCACCGCTTGGGCTCTGGCTCGCTAGGAAGGCCCGTGCCCATCTGTCCTTTCTTACCCATGGATATATATACAAAAGCCAAGTTCCAGACACTTCTCAAAGGACTTTTATTTCAGAGATCGGGTTCCACCGTTCATGCTGGCCTCAGTCTTTTCCTGAGTGTATGTTGGGGCGGGGAGCAAAGGTGTGCACTTGGCCACCTGACTGGGCATATTAGTTAGCTACATCCCATCTAGAGTCAACTCTTGAAGGAAAAGGCAATTTTCTTTCTAACCTCTAAATTATCCAAAATGCCCCCTTACTACTGTAGCTCTAAGAAGAGGTTTTCAGCAGGAGTGGCACACAGGCAGCCGCTGGGTGGAACCCGAGGGAAACACACAGTTCTCTCCCGCTTCTGTGCCTGGCTGGCCGAGGTCTCAGAAAGCTCCCTCCTGCACGCCTACCCTCAGGCCTCCTGCACTCAACCCCCAGCCTGGGAAAGAATGGGTACACCACAGACCAAGGATGTAAGACCAGATCTTGGCCCTTCGCCTGTGGGTTTGGAGCACACTCATATACACAAATACTAGTTCCTTGTATGTGTGTGTGTGAGGGGGGTGTTTTTGTTTTGTTTTAGTTTTTTTGGGTTTTGTTTTGTCTTTGTGCTTGCGTTTGTTTTTCTGGTCAGGACACATTCCTTTCATTCTCTGACACTTTGCTGCTACAATCTGCTGTTAGTGTCAGACCCTGTGAAGCAGAAAACCTCCCACCTACTGCCATTTCTGCCATTTCCTGCTAAGTAAGTAACGCCAGGAGGGTTTTCACTCCCAGCGTAGTTGGCTCCTAGACCCTTCCTCATCTCGCAGGCCTGGTGACACGGGTGACCCTCTCTGGTCTACTCTCCCTGTTCTCTCACACGGCTGCCAAATAGAACAGACCTAGAAAACTAATGGTTTCCAGCCCCAAATGCCCAGGGAAGCATGTTGGATGGGATCACCCCCAAATGCCCAGGGAAGCATGCTGGATGGGATCACCCCCAAATGCCCAGGGAAGCATGCTGGATGGGTTCACCCCAAAATGCCCAGGGAAGCATGCTGGATGGGTTCACTCCAAAATGCCCAGGGAAGCATTGCTGGGTGGGATCACCCCCAAATGCCCAGGGCAGCATGCTGAGTGGGTTCACCCAAATGCCCAGGGCAGAATGCTGGGTGGGTTCACCCCCAAAATGTCCAGGGAAGCATTGCTGGGTAGGTTCACCCCCAAATGCCCAGGGAAGCATGCTGGATGGGATCACCCCCCAAATGCCCAGGGAAGCATTGCTGGATGGGATCACCCCCCAAATGCCCAGGGAAGCATGCTGGGTGGGTTCAAGAGCAGCAATCACACCTGCTCCTTTGTAGACTCCAAAGACTCTAGGGCTGTTCTCTAAAAATAGTATCAAAGGAATGCACTCCCTTGCTTAACACCTCCAGGCCTTGCTCCCACCCAGTGAGAACTCCAGAGTGTACATCCACACGCGGAGTGCAGGCGACACAAGAGACACCACCTACCTGGCATCTACCTGGCGTGCTGGCTGGGGTATATCCCAGTTCTGTCACTCGGCATACCCCTGGGGCACACCCATCCCCTCCCTGTCTCCAATGTTCCTTCGGATCCACTGTGGCTCAAGAGTCAGTGTAGATTCTGGGCCTTGGCAGCCTCTCCTATGAAGCTAACCTTGGTGCCCTCCCAACCCCAGCATTTCCCATTGCCTACAAGTCTCTTTAACTTGAGTCCAGTCACCCCTTCCTTAGTCCACAATCAGCTCAGAGTCACCCTGGCTGTTTTGCTCATGGACACACTCCCAGAGCCTGCCACATCTCAGAAATTAAACAACGACTCACAAAGCAAACAGAAAATACACCAACAACCCAAGCAACTTCCTTAAGCTCTCGGGGTCTCACTTTCTTAATCCTTAAAATAGGACTTCAGCTCCTCAGGAAGCTGAGGCAGGAGGATTACTGGAGGTAGTAGCCCAGACCAGAGAGGGCGAGCTCATCTAAATAAAGAAACAATGGCACCAGTACAGAACCATCAGCGAGACTGGTACGACGGGGATGAGGGCGCCCTAGTCAAAGCCATCCCGGCTCAAGTGACAGACAACCGAGACTACTGTCTTCTATGGTGACTCTCCATTAGGCCACTGAGGTCAGGTCACACAGGAAAAACTCATGATCCACACTGGGACCCAACATCTGGACTGACCTGCTTCCCAGAGGAAAAGATGGTGTGTCCTTCATGTCCCTAGAGGCTGTCCACAATGAAATGTCTGAGTCTGGGACTTTTCAAGAATGCTGCAGCTTGGCCAGGCAACATACACGGGGGTGGGGGTGGGGGTAAGATGGGGGGGTACAAACACAGGCCTGCATGTGAGGGGGGAGTCCTCATCATAGGTCCAGGGATGCAGTAGTCTTTCCAGGACCCTTGACCCCCCTCTGACAGCAGGATCTCTACACAGTGCAGCAGGGAGCAGGTCTAGATCTAGCCACCATCCTACCATGGTGGAGAGGTATGGGTTAAACGGGAATTTGGGGGCCACAGAAAGACTGGGTGGCTTGTCTGTCTTCCTCATCTGAGATGCAGCCAGACTCCTCCCATATGCTTAATTTGCATATTTCTGGCACAGTCACTCCACCCATTCCAAGCCCTGAGGTTTTCCGCCCCGGCACCAAAATTAAACAGAAATAACATCAATAAATATCAGAACTTGTTCCCTCAAAGGCTACCTCTTCCCTGAGACCCCTGGCTCCCTCCTATCTGAAGGGCAGTTGCTGTAGGATCACCCCACTCCAGTGTATAGCTCCCCCATCCAGCTCCTCAGCAGGAGCGGCAGCTCCCATGGTTAGTACCAATGTATATTTATTGCATATGTGGATGTGCTCAGCACTTCATGAGGCACTGATCATACACGAGGTAGGTGAATGTTATACCCATTTTACAGATGGGGAAACTGAGGCACCATGACATTGACACACCACGGGTTGCACATCAAGGTCACGCTAGACTGATTTCAGATCCCTTGCTCCTCACCGCTGTAGCATCCCCTCAATGCTGCCCTGCCCATTTTTGCATCCCCATAGATACATCCCTGAGTTCTGGGCACACACAAACATGTCCAGGTTGGATCTTTCTTCCTGAGGCTCCCGGTTACTAGAAACTGGCTCCAACTAGGGAAGCGGACACCAGAAAGCCAGGAGAGGGCAGCAGAGAGCCAGACCCAGGCTCTCCAGAGGGAGGGAAGCAAGGGGCTGAGAGTCAGATCATTTAACTGGCACTGTGTCCTGTTACTCTGTTTTTTTTTTTTTTTTGGGGGGGGGTTGTTTTGTTTTGGAGACGGGGTTTCTTTTCATAGCCCTAGCTTTCCTAAATCTCAGATCCCCCTACCACGTGTGCCACCCCGACCCAGCAGCTCCTCCTCACCAGTGCTGAGCAGAGAGGAAAAGGGACTTAGAGAGAAGCTGAGGAGCCTGACAGGGTCAAGCAGCTGGAAACGATGGCCCTGAAGCGGGACTCCCTACCTCCAAGCCTTGCCTAAGCCTAGAACCACTGACCCCTGCAAGGCCATTGCGGGGGCCACCTGAGTAAATCTTACCCAGTCTCCAGCCAAACCTAAACCCAGCCCTGTTAGCAGGGGTGGGGCCTTCTGCTATAGCTATCCTCGGGCAGCCATGCGGCTGACAGTACACGCGGTCACGCATTGCGTTCTCTGGGTGTGTGACCCACGTGCCATCTGTCCTTAGGCCACGAGTGTGACCAGCAGCAGAGTGTAGGGTTCCAGCAGCTGAGGAGGGGCCACTGGGTCTTGAGCTTTGGTGTCTGGCTGAGTCCACTGGGGTTCTGGCTCCAGGACCATGGGGCATCTCTGGGCTTGCTTCCAGCTTGCCTCCTGGTGCCCCCTTCTCCCTTGCCCTTCTGGGCTCACACAGTCAGACCAGCTCCTCTGAAAACACTTGACACCTCGGGTTTATTGGGGGTTGGGCACTGCAAGATCAGGCAGTTGGTTCCTTCGCTCAGCTCTCTTGGCACTTCCGGGGACTCTCCCTGAAGGTTCCCTCCCAGGTCCCCGTTTCCTGGATTTGTCCCCCCACCATCATTCTGCAAGTCTGTCATTCTTTCACGAGCCGGTAGATGTGGTGCTGAGCCCCGTGTTCGCTGGCCGACACTTCGAAGACATAGGCAATACATAACAAGGTCTCTTGCGTGTCTCGATTGGTGACCACCTGTAGGTGAGACAAAGGCGACGGTCAAAGCCCTGGGCGGAGAAGCCATTGGTGCCACCCACCTATGCACTACACCCTGGGCACCTGCCCCGGGCATACCTGCAGGATGGTAAAGTTCTCCAACACACTATTCATCATGTACTTCTCGGGTAAGTGCTTCAGCTTGTGGATGAAGTTGATCATGTACTCACAGAGCGGGGACCGGTGGATGCGGTACAGATAGTGGCCGTTCTCATAGCGAGCATACTCTGTCTGTAGAACCCCAGGGACAACAGAGGCTTAGAATCCCTTCCGCTCCTACCCAAGCCCAATTTTAGCAGGGGATGTACAAAAGACCAACCACCGCCACTGAAGATAGCCTGGGAGCAGAGCCCGTCCTCAGAGGTTTCTGGACATAAGCCAGGTCTCTCCGCTTTGTCACTGACAACAGGCAGACACTTCCAGGAGAAGGCAATGTAAAGACCTGGAAGTCGTGGCAATGAGATGGGGCAGGGGTTGCTCATGAGGCTGGGGTGAGGGAGGGTACCAGCACCTGTGTGGTGGAAGTGCCAAACGCACGATGCTTGGTGGTGGATGCTATTGGCATAGGACCTGGATGAGCAGGACACTGGATGATGACTGGATAGAGACACGGGCGTCTCAAAACCTTGATGAGCTTAATGAAAGTCAAAACTGTAGGAGCTTTGTAAAAATATGCCTTTGAGAGCCGGGCAATGGTGGCGCACGCCTTTAATCCCAGTACTCGGGAGGCAGAGGCAGGCGGATCTCTGTGAGTTCGAGACCAGCTCTGGTCTACAGAGCTAGTTCCAGGACAGGCTCCAAAGCCACAGAGAAACCCTGTCTCGAAAAACCAAAATATATATATATGCCTTTGCGGGGGTAGGGCGGACGTAGAGCAACTGTGAGCCCTGGAGTCTGTCTATAGTATCAAAGTAGAACAAGAGACCACACACACAGCTACTGCTGGATTACACTCAGGGCAGCTAACATGTATCAAAAGCTTCCCAGGGATGGAACAGCTAGGGTTGGGACCTGGAAGCAAAGCTCCATTCCCAGGTCCTGCCTGGCATGAGTGGCTGTCAACCCCAGGTAGAGAGGACACCATCAGTTCAGACCTACATGGGTCAAGAAGTGACCAGGCTGACATCATGCAGTGTTAGCACTTAAGGGCCACTGGTACCCTGGGGTGCACGCAGGCTTTAGGGTCATTTTGTCATTCTCATTACATGATAAGACCAGACTGTCACAGCTATTGGGATCAGAGGGTGGTGAAAACCCAGTAATTCCTTAGAGAAAAGTGGGGACTGTTAATACAACAGGAAATGGGGCTCAGGGGAGGTACAGGGATCAAACCCAGGTCCTCTTAGCTTGTGCTCACTGCCTGCCTTTGACAGGATGAGTGGCGGAGAGGCAGAGAATTTTGCCCAAGTGTAAGGTCTCCAAGGCACTCCAAAACTAAAAAGCTGTGCACTGCTGGGCTGCCTGGGAAGGGGGAATCTAAAGACCGTCTCAAAATGGGGGGCTGTGGAGGCAAAGGGCTGTATAGCTCGATGGTAGAGAACTCGCCTAGCAGATACCCAAACACCTGGAGACCCCACAAACTCCACATTCGTGCAGTAAAAAATGAAGCGAACAGACCCTGAACATTCTGCCTCTGCCTCTAGAGAGCTGTGTGACTGAGGAAGGCCATTCCTATCCCCCTCCCCGGCCCAGCTGTCAAAGACACAGATGGATTAGGGAGAAATCCTTGGGCTAGCCTGTGCATTGGTCCTGCTCTAGAAGGTGTGGGATGCTTGTAAGGAAGGCTTGAAAGGGATCCTGACCAGAAAATCCAGCCAGGGCTCCGAGGCACAGGATTGACAACTAAATCAGTAACTTATTAGACACAACTCAGTAACTTATTAGATGCTTCACACCCAACCCAAAACGCGTACTTCCTGAAGGTAATGGAGGTACATAGGGCCCCCACCCTCAGCAATCCTGCACCTGGGCAGGGGAGCTCCAGGGAAACGGGGCACGCAGGCCACCCCCCTCGCCTCTCACCCACTGGGTGGCCTCCTACCTCAACTTTCTCCACCACTTGCTTGCCGAAGGAGCAGACCTTAGTAGAACAAGTAATGATCATGTTGTCCAGGCTCTCGTACTGGCTGGACACCCCATAGAAGGCGCTGCCCTCATCGTCGATGTTAGTATTGAGGTCTGCCTGCCGGAGAAACAGGAAGATGTGGCAGTGTTCAGGGGTCACGGTACAGGTTCTTGTGAAGGGACTCTAGCTGGCCTCAGTGTGACAAACATGGCTCTCGCAGGCTTTGCCCTTCTCCCCCATTCCCTCTGCCCTGCTAAAAATCATTAGATTACATCCTGAAGGCTACCCCCAAGGTCTATTCCCTATTTGGCTACTTCCTTCTCCTGAGGCTGAGGACCAAGGTCCAGCTGTCAAAGTATTAAAGTACAGCAATCTGAAGTCCGCTCATGGCTGCCCTAATTAACCTGTCCTAATTAACACCTCATCCTAACACTAGGTTTCCCCCTTTCCCTTTATCAGCTGTCTTTTGCCTATGGGCGGCAGTCTCCTCTGCCTCCTCTCTCTCCAGAGGCAGGATCTGTTCTCCAGGAAAAAAATATCCCTTCCCCCTCCCCTCTCCCTTGTTTCCTTCCCCTTCTCCCACTTCCTCTATCTCCTGTCTTTGTCTCTTATTCCCTGCCCTTTGTGTTCCTGGGGAAAATAAATCTCCTTTGTGCTGAGAACTTGGTCTTGAGGTATCTTGGGCTGATACCAATCCCTTCATCTTGGACAAGAGAAGAGGACTTGAAAAGAATGGGGACAGGACTTGGGTACAGCTCAGTGGGAGAGCCGGCTGTTGGCCTGGAAGGATCAAAGAGAAAGAAAAAGAAGAAAGAAAGAACACGGTACACAGCAAGCATAGGAAACCCTCTGCCATCCCCCACATCCAGGCTCAGTGTAATTCTGGTTGTTTCCCAAACAATGAGAAACGAGTTCACAGCTGTCCACATGGAAGCCAGGCAATTAGTTCTTGGTTGGATATGGCATTAATTACTTTAGAGTCACTGTGACTAAATACCACACACAAACAATCTAAGGAAGATTTATCTTGGCTGTCCCATTCCCTCCTAGCAGGGAAGACACAGCAAAATAATCCCATTCTGACGCTAAGACCACGAGATAGTGGCTGTTCACATGGCATGGGACAGGAAGCAGAGAACATGAGCCAAAACCAGGAGTGGGTATAACCTTCAAGGACTTGCCACTAGTGTCTTATTTCCAGCAGTAAGACCACAATTCTTAAAAGCTCTGCAGCCTTCAAAACAGAGCCACGAGCTAGAAATAAGCATTCCAAAGGCAAGTCTGTGGGAGACACTGCAGATTCAAAGCATACCCCTGGTCCAGAAAGGGTTGTGTCCATCTTCCAATACAATCACATATAGTCAGACGTGTCCAGAGTGCAATGTCCCTTCTCAGGCAATCTGAGCTATGAACCCTGCAAAATCAGTAAGAAAACTGCCTACTTGCCATTCATCCTGGAACCGAGTAAACGTTCCCATGTCGGAAGCAAAGCAGAGCAGCAAGAAACTCAGGCACTGGAAAGACAAGGACTCAACCGTTAAGAGCACTGGCCGCTCTTACACAGAACCTGCACTTAGCCCCCAGCCCCCACGCTGGGCAGCTCACGCTCTCTTATGTTCTCTTCTGGCCTCCGTGGGCATCTGTACAAGTGTGCTCACCTATACACGGAGATACACATTAAAATCAACTCAACAAAGTAAATAGGAAATTCTGTAGCTCCTTATCGGGTATCCAGGGCTTACAGTGACATCTGTACTCCAAGAGCTTGGGCGTTCCAACCCCTATGGCTCTGCCATTTGCAGCTATGGCCTCCCCCGTGAGCTGGCTCTGCTGGATACCTGCAGCTTTCTTCAGAGACATTGCACATCGCCACCATCATCAATGTCCTGGGGCCTCTACTGCAACTCAGACCCCCTCCACGTGTAGCGTGCACAGGGATGCCTATAGAGAACCCAACCCTTCCATACATTGTGTGGCCTCACGGGTTGTTCTGGAACTTCATGCCCCTGTATGCAACCCACGCATTTGTACACTGGCAAACCCAGCAAACAGTGGGTGATGGCAAGTTTTGCTGCTAACTCAAAGGGTAGCTGGATCCCCAGAGACCATGGCAACAGTGTCCTCTGAATGCCTATGTGGCTGAACTTGGTAAACATTGCCAGAAAGATACCCCTCAGCTCTTTGATTTTTAGTGTTCTGCTGTTTGGGGTGTGTTTTATATTTATTTATTTTAGGTGTATAAGTACACCCATGCCAGAGGAAGCATGTGGAACCAAAGGACAACTTTTGGGTACCGATTTCCTCCTTCCGCTGTATGGATCCTAGAGACTAAACTCAGGTCCAGGTCGTCAGGCACGGATGTGGGTGCATATACTTTCCAAGTCATCTTGCTGGCCCTAACTTAATTGTTCTGTTTTTAAGGAATTATTTTTTAATTTATTTATTATATATGTGTATATAAACATGTATTTACCTGGCCGGGCTGGCCTGATTCGCTTGACGTGATGACCTCTAACTCTATCCATTTCCCTACAAATGACAGACAGCAGGCTGATTTATTTTGAGACCAGGTCTCACTATGTAGGTCTGACTGTCCTGGAACTCATCCGGTAGACCAGCCTGCCTCTGCCTCCCAAATGCTAGGACTGAAGGCGTGTGCTACTGCGACTGGCCAGAAGTCTGATTCTTATGGAGGGGGCTTCTTCATCGACCACAGAATGCAGAGGTAACTGCCACGTGGACCAGAATACAGGCTGTGGATGCAGTGTGAGCTGCCAATCACAATGTGGGTTCTGATACCCACAAACTCTTCTGCAGATTTAAGCACAAGTGACAAGCAGTCTTATTCGTGGCCGCTAGGTGGCACTCTAGCACTAGTTTTCTCTCCTTTGCCTCTTCCTTTCAACAGCAAAATCTTTGTGTAAACTGACAAGGAAGTGTTAATTACCCTGTAACTAATTCATGTGGCAGGGAAGACGTGTAGTGTAGGTGCCTTTGAGAGCCAGGCACACACTACTGAGAATGACCAGCCTTTACCACGATGGATGAACACAGCACGCTGAGTGAGGAAGCAATTATGGAATGAAATGAAGAAATGTTTTTTAGGATGTCTTAGTTGACTGTGCATGGCTCAAATGGAGCCATTCTTTGGGAGGAAGGAAAAACAAGGCAACAATTACAACAGCATCCTAGCCAATGTTTAACCTCTGAGACAAACAATCCCTCTTTCTAAACACTCTCCTTTCTCAACCCAGGATGGCTTTCTGTCTCCCCACCCTGCCGCTACCACCGCGATCCTGCGGAGGAGGGCAGCTGGGAGTGGGGCGGGGCGGGAGAGGAGCACCTGTGACTCCTGGAGGACGACGTGGGTCAGCCATGGTCCAAGGTCTTCCTCTGACAAATGAGGTGAACAAGGACCTGAGCCCAGATTTTCTACCACTTTCTCTGTCATATGACCTTCCTAGAGGGCCACTTCGTCAGCCTGGTCTGAAAACATTGTCGTGAGACCCAACTGTCTGGAAAGGTGGAGGCACTGGGGGATGAGGCCAGGGCATTATAAGGTGACAATACTCAGATGACGAACACAGTGGCCATTAACCACACAGACCCTCCCTACCCTCATGGTGTCTTTGAGCCGAGATCTTGTCATGTAGCCCAGGCTGACCTCCACCGTCATTCCTTCTGCTCCAGCCTCCTAAGCAGCAGGATCACTAGCATCCACCTAACTTGTGCATCCTTCCATGACACTCTGTAAAAATGTTTGTTTGTTTTGTGTGCGTGCGTGCACGTGCGTGAGGGTGGTGCACGCAGAGGTCAGAGGACAACTTGTATGAGTCAATATTGTGTTCCAGGAGTTGAGCTCAGGTCATCAGGTTAATGCCAAGCACCCTTCCTAACGGAGACATCTGCTGGCTTTTGTGATATCTTTGACATCAATTCACTTTTATTCCTTAACTTTACCCTAAGCAATGCAATCATGAAAACTATTTTTTTCTCCTCTTATATAAGCTAAGTGAACTAATAAATATCAGTGGACATAACACTTACAAGACCTCTCTCTGCACCACACTGGCAACACCCGATACCAGAGAGCTCCTCAGGCAGCCTCCTGTGTCTGCACCCCATGCCTGTGTGGCTTGCCCAGGCAAAGGTCCATGGGGTGCAAGAACCCTGTCCTTGGCAAACCTCACTAGGTGCCTGGCACACCTGGCCTTTCAGGAAAGATTGCATGTAGCAGCTCCACTTCTCAGCTCTGGGAGGTGCTGACAGAGGGGTCACATCCCTGGGTACATCAGGGTTACTCACTCCTGAGTTCCGGACCTCGCCCTGAGCCCTCCATCTCAAATACACCCCAGCTCTTCAGCCGTTATTTCCTACCCTAGGACCCCTTTAAAACACCCACGCATAGCCAGGCAGTGGTGGCCCACGCCACGGCTCCCAGCACCCAGGAGGCAGAGGCAGGCAGATCTGTGAGTTCAGAACAGTCAGGGCTACACAGAGTAACCCTGTCCCGAAAAACAAAACAAATAAACAAACAAACAAAACCCAAAGAAACATTCATCCAACCACAGCCCTGCATTTCTGGGGACTGTAGGACAGAAAGAAGCTAAGGAATATCTGTATATCTGTATGCTCTGATGAAAAAGCAAGATTATCGAGAAGGATGGGAATCCAACGTCATCCTAGAATCAGCCCTGGGCCCGTGATGCACAGATCTGGGAGAGGTGGCCAAGGCGACACAGAGGACCATCCCAGGGTATCTCAGCTAGACCTTGGGCTCCAGGTCAATCCGGCTCCACCAGCACCTTCCCAGGCAGCTGTAATCCAGGACAGCTGTCCCTCTCAGTGCACAGCCTTCTGAACACCCCACCCCTCACCCACCCTATTCATAGCTGGTTCATGGGGGTGGGCAGCTCGTGGGCTGGGCTTGGGACAGGTGTGAGGGATCAAGTGACTGACAAATGAGCAGCCTTGACTGTCGTGCGCTGGTATGTGTCTGGGAGGAATGTCGGGCCCAGAGGAGAACGGAGGACTGGATGGCAGAAAGGCCTAGGGAATTGTCCTGTTACCCAGCTCCACCCAGTGTGCAGGCTGGTGTCCCTTCCCCTGTCCAGGACAAGCAGCCTCTGTTAGTTTTCACGAGGTTCTGGGGGATGGGGTTTACATATTTCAGCCCTTACTCCAGTGGGAATTCTCTCAGAACTGGGCCTTAAGGGCTCCACCTCCTCCTCTGCTGCACCTTGCTGCCATCTGCACTGGGGACAAGCCCAGACACGCTGCAGGACCACCACCACAGCCCCTCGGTGTGAACAGAAACTCTCAGGGGATGGGGGAGGCAGCAGCTTGGACAGAGAAAAACAAAGTGGCCTCTGCTCTAGACAGGTTCTCATCAGCTCCCCAGCACCCGGGAGGCAGGCTGAGCAAACAAAGGAGGAGGAGGAAGGCTGGCTGTGAGACAGGCAACTTTCTTGCCTGGACAGGTTTCCTTCCTAAGAGTCCACAGCAGACAGTGGTAGGAGGAGGGAGCGGGACAGGGGACTGCCCATGACTGATGCACACTCTCACTATTAGCAAATGTCCCTCACTACATTTCTCTGCCATTGAGCCCCTGGCACATGAGGACAGACGAAGATGGCTGCTAAGCTGCCCTGGCCTCCCATGCCCCCTCTTCTGGGTTCGGCTCAGCCTCCCTACGGTGACTGTGCTCGGGTTGCAGTGAGAAGAGGAAGGGCAAGGTGGCACCTGAGCCCCCAGATTGGAGCCCACAAGAACAACTGCTAATCTTTAAGCTGGAAAAACAGAAGCACACAGAAGCCAAGACTCCCTCAGGATCCAGCTCTCCAGGGGAGTGCCTGCATCCCATCGGGACAGCTGGGCCCCAAAGTCAGCTGACCTGACACACTGTGAGGGCTCTCCTAATGTCCACTGTGCTCCTGGAAAGTCCACACGGCCCTGAGTCCAAGGCCCACTGTGGAGCTCCCCAGAGTCTGTGCTGTTCTAAGGCAATGACTACATGGGCTGTTTACACAGCCATGACCAAGCAAGTCTGCAGACCAGCCCAGTCCAACTCCCGGTGTCCCAGCTGTCCCCACACTTCCTTCTACCAGTTCCCTACCAGTGTTCCCTAAGGGAAGGCAAAGGAGTAAAGGGGCCCAGTAAGGAGGTCGAAGGAGACTCAAGTTTTACTTCCACCTGGAAGGAAGACTATCATATTTCCTGGGAGACTGGTCAAGATCTAGAAAAAGAGCCCAGGTACTCTCCTCTGGGAGTAAATAGCCAGAGCTAAGTCTGCCTTCTTCTCTGCTATCAACCGGCATTCCTCAGAGCCTTTAGAGAAATCCAGAACCTTTCCCCTGGCCGGGGGTGAGCAGCATATCTGTGCCTGGGGGCATTCTGTTATCAGGTCGGATGGCCTGACTCTGGAGCCACACAGTTTGGGACTATAGTCTGGTTAAGTTTGGTGAAACTGTTTATCCTGACCATGCCTCAACTTCTCCTCTGAAGACAGGTTATCAACTTTATTCACCACTGAAGGCTTGGTAAGATTCACAAATGAGAACCCATGTGACCGGTTGACATGAGTGACCTATGACCTTTCAGTCTTCCCAGAATATACCAAGCATGACCATAGGAATGATGGAGGCCCACCCAAAAGGCAGGCCTCAGACCCAAGCCCTTGTCTGCAACACGAATTTCCCCAGTTTGTGAAATGGAGATTCTAAGATAAACCCTGCCTGAAATGTGTCTCGTAAAATAAAAACCATTGCCTCCAACTGCGCTAGGGTGTGGCTCAGCCACACAAGGCTTACCCGGCATGTGTAGTACAGGGATCGCCTTGCACATGCAGGGCCCTGGGCTCCCTATACCCAGAACTTAAAAAAATAAATAATAAAAGGGAACTACCAGTCAGTGAGGAAGGCACTGGATGTCTAGTCCTCCGAGGCAGTACGCTGTTAAACACACCGTACCACTGCCAGCTGAGCCTCCCTTCTGACTCCAGTCACATCCCAAGGGGAGCTGGGCCGCTGCTGAGAGAGTCACTAGTCACCTCACTCTGGAGGGGAACCCAGGATCCCCCTAAACATGTCAGAAATTAGAGGCTGCCCGTATACCACAGCGATGCTGACTGAAGCCCACAGCAAAGCCGCTGAGCTCGCACTTCCCTGGTTCATCCGGGCAAGGTGCAGCCACACCAATAAATACACACCGGACGGCACTTTCGAAAGGACCCCACAGCAAGCAAAGAGTTCTTTCCTAATGCTTGCTATGTGGAGAGGATGGCTGGAATTCCAGTGGCCATAACCTTGAGGACAGATGCCGTCCACTGAGGGTGACGAGGAGAGAGGACTCAGTCTACGGGGATATTACAGAGCAGTCAAGACCATCCCTGGAGGCTCTACCCCAGGCTTCCTCTATACGAATGAAAAACTTGACTTATGCACTGATGCTTTGGGTTTTGGATAATTTGCCCTTAGATATAACACTGAACTAATCCAGAAACTAGAAGATAAAATAAGGAAGTCTCTAGAAAAAGAGACCAAACAAATAAACTGGAAAATATAAAAATGACACTGGAGGGGCTTGCCTTGAGAGCCCCAATTCAGAACCCACACAGAAAAAGCCAGGCTCCAGGCTTCATTATCATCCCAGCTCTAGGGAGGGAGAGGCAGGTGGATCCCTGGGGCTCTTCAGCCTAATCAGTGATCTCCAGGCCAACAAGAGACACGCAACACACAAATACACTGATGACTCACACCAGCAATGGATGACTCAGGCTCCTGGGAGGACCACTACAAGTTGGAGGACAGCCTGAGTTATATAATGATTTCCGGGATAGCCTAGGCTATACAGTGAGATTCAGTTTCAACTCCCCTGCCCCACCCCCACCCCCAAAAAGCAAAAAGCACAGAGTCAGGGAGTAGGGTAGTATTGGGGACTCAGGAAAATAAGAGTGAAAGACATGGTCAAAGGAATAACAGACGGAAATGTTCACAAATAGGAAGATTCTAATCTGATGGTTATGTCTACCAATTACAAAGCTGAAGAAGAGAAGTAAGACAATATTACCCAGAGATCATCAAGGTGAAATGAAAGAACACAGAAATCGAGGAACTATGAAAACCAGAGAATAAAAAAAGCAGGTCATATAATTCATAAAGCAGAATGGCTCAGAAACACACACCGGAAGACAGGGGTGCAATGTATTTACAGATGACTGCTGTACTTACTTCAGGTGTAGCGGTGGACACTTGGAACCCCAGAACTCAGGAAGTTGAGATAGAAAGACCCTGAGGTCTAGATCAGTCTGAGCTATACACCAAGACCCTGTCTCCATGAATGTGTGTGTTTGGCCATAAAGTACTCCTCTAACATGCAAAACTCATGCATTCAATACCTAGCACCAAGCAAAAAACAGAGAAAATAGTCTTTGATCTACATAAGCGCCTCTCCCCCTATCCCCCCCATACACACTTCAAACAGTTAGAGGCATTTATAGCCTATGCTGGCCAGTTTTGTGTCCACTTACCGCGAGCTAGAGTCATTTGGTAAGAGAGAACCTCAGCTGAGAAAATTCCGTAAGACTGGACTGTAGCCAAACCTGTAGTGCATTGTTGACTGATGTGGAGGGCCCAGCCCACTGCAGGGAACACCATCCCTCGACTTGAGGCCTAAATGCCATAGGAAGGCAGGCTGGGCGAACAGTACAGCACTCCTCCAAGGCCTCTGCAACAGTTGCTGAGTTCCTGACCTAGGCTTCCCCAGATGAAGGACTACAAGCCCTAAGAAGAAATAAACTCCTTCTTTCCCAAATTGCTTTTGGCCATGGTGATTATAAAAGTAACAGAAACCTGAAGACATAGGCCTTGTGGTTATTTTTCTTGGATCTTTCTTTAGCATGTGTTCCAAACAAATGAGTCCGGTACGCCAATAAGGGATCCCAGCTCAGGCTGACAACTACTGTAATTACCGTTTCACTCAGAAGCAGGGAATTGAGGCTCCCAGGAAAAAGATCTCCAAGAGGAAGAAGGGACTAATAAGATAACTGTTGTTTGTATCTAAACAAATAAAACTTGTCTAAAGATCAGAGTGCAGAGCTAAGACAAACAGGGCAGGGACTGATGGCACACGCCTTTAATCCCAGGACTCTGTGAATTCAAGGCCACCCTGGGCTACACAAGAATGAATCTGTCTAAAAGAGAAACAGAGCTCACACAAAGGGAGGCAGGAAGGGATATGGCTGGGCAGAGAGAGGAACAGGAGGAGACAGGGGCTCAGTGCACTCTGGAGATGCAGTCTGAAGCAGTCAGTCAGAGGATGCGGTCTGAGGACAGGCTCACCCCTTTGGTCTGAGCAATGGTAGAGGTAAAAGGTCTCTCTAGGGGCTGGCTGCTCTGCTTCTCTGATCTTTCAGCTTTCACCCCCGATATCTGACTCCGGGTTTTTATTGAGAACAAGTAGAATTCATGCTACAGATAACAGCTAGAAGTATTCGAAAAGACCATTTCCTCCGTGTTTCATGTGGTGTCTTATGGAGCAATATGTAAAATTTAAGAATAACGTCATCTAAAAATATTCAATTTATATACAGAAATCCACTTACAGGGAAAAGAAAAGGTACATAATAAAGGAAATGTAGTCATAATACAATCTTTGTCTCGTTGGTGACCAATCTACATTGTCAAACAAAATTCAAACACTACATGGCTGACTCATTCCATGTGGGTAGACTGAGGTGAAGGGAAAGCGATATAACATGGATGGTTTTTATTTTAGAATGCATTAGTTATGACAATTAAGATACAGCAACCTAAATGTTTACTAACACAGGATATAAAATCTAAAAGAAGCCTAGGAGCTGGAGAGAGGGCTCAGCAGTTAAAAACACTGGCGGCTCTTCCAGAGGTCCTGAGTTCAATTCCCCACAACAACATGGTGGCTCATGACCATCTATAATAGAATCCAGTGCCCTCTTTCTGGCATGCAGGTGTATATGCAGATAGAGCGCTCATATATGCAATATACCTGGAAAAATAAGTAAATAATCTTAAAAAAAACTAAAAGAAAGTTACAATTTACCAGTCTGGGACTCAGGAAGACATTAACACAAGAATCGGATATTTTTCATTATTAAAGACTCTTGGAGTCTGGAGAGATGGCTCAGAGGTTAAGAACACTGACTGCTCTTTCAGAAGACCCTGGTTTAACTCCCAGCACCCACGTGGCAGCTCACAACTGTCTGTCATTTCAGTTTCAGTGAATCTGATACCTGACATACATGTAGGCAAAACACTAATGAACACAAAACTATAAAAATAAAAAGGAATCATTAAAATTAATAACATCACTATGAACACACTTATTTAAAGTCAACGGATCTTCTGCAGAGAGCCAGGAACTCAGGAAGGGAGAGCAGGGCTGGGTAGGCATTCCTAGGTAGGGCCTGTAAGCCAGCTGGAATACTGTGTACACGTTTACTGTCAACATTCTCTTTCCAGAACAAGAAGCTTCCAGATTACCAAGAGGCTTGGGAGCAAAATAGGCTGAGACAATCTTGGTGAAGATAGAAAGAGAGGCACTGTGGGACTGGGGTGCGGCTCGATGGTAGAACATTCATCAGCCAAAGCTGAGGTCTTAGCCGGGAGATGGTGGCTCACACCTTTAATCCCAGCATTCGGGAGGCAGAGGCAAGCGATCTCTGTGAGTTCGAGACCAGCCTGGTCTACAGAGCTAGTTCCAGGACAGGCTCCAAAGCCACAGAGAAACCCTGTCTCGAAAAACAAAACAAAACAAAGCTGAGGTCCTAGGGCTCCAACCCCAGTACTACGAAATCAAAAAACAATCAGCTAAGTGGAGGGTACTCCAGCATTGCTAACTAAATAAATGAAAGAAAAACACGCAGGTGGTCCTCTGGGGTTAGCGGAAGCCAGAGGGAGCAGGAAGACTTCAGCCTTGGCTTCCCAGGCCTGGAAGAAGATATAGAAAAAGTACCATGTCTGAAGTCCAGTCAGATGCATGAAGAACGTTCCACCCTTATCATCCATCGGCCTGGTCTCCCCTATGTCCCTTCTGGGTGTCCTAGGCCCTGGAAAGAAGCTGTGAGGGAAGCCCTGTACCTCCTAATCTCAGAGGATAGCGCCTTATGAATTGGCTCTAGGCACCCAACATTCACTGAGGACGGCGGCAGAGGTCAAGTCTGTAGACAGGACCCTTGGAGACAGACATGGGTGTTTCCTTTTGGGTGGCCTGGGCTATGGCAGCTGCCATCCTTAGTTACACTCCTCTTTTCAAACCTCTGCAGAGCCCAAGCAAATTCACAGCTGGAAAATCAGATGGGGGCCAGCGTCAGACCCAGAACCAACAGCTCCATGTGGACTCTCCTCCCATCCCTCAGGTTTCCCCCCAACACGACCACCTCCTTAAGACCCCAGTTCCTGATCAGGACGCTGCCACAGTCACCATCAGACAAAAAGCCTCTTGGGTTAGGTGGGATTCAGGAAGGTTCTACCACAGTATGCTGCAGGCCATGCTGTAGGCCATGCTGTGTATCGCCAGCACAGAGAGAAAGGGAAAGAAGACAGGAGAGTAGACAGAGGGAGGAATAAACGAAACACAGGTCTCCCATCAATCATCCCCCGCTGCTCTATGGCTCTATGCTCTCACTGCTACGTTCTGGCACTCGGCTCCCACCAGCAGTGGTCTCTGGTGTGTGTTCCCTGCCACCCCGTGTCCTCACCTCCTCCACAGCGTGATGTCCTCCTTTCCTTCCAGCTTCTCCACCATCTCAGTGCGCTGAGGGAAGGAAGAAGAGGCCCAGGACTTACCCAGAACTTCACAAGGAAGAAGGCGTTCGAGGGCCCCCGTTCAAATAGCTCCTTGAGGCCCCCCTTCTTCTCTGGGAATTTGTCATAGATCTGGCGGATGTCCACGGCTTCGAGGTAGGGGTCACTGTAGCTTGGGCTCGACTGGCTGATGTGCACAAACAGGTGCTTGCTGTACTGTAGGCAGAAGAACAATCGGCCTGAGCGTGATGCCAAGTGTAGGGTAGAGAGACAGCTGGACCACCTGCCTCACTTAGGACCTGGGGCAAATCGCTTTGCCTCTCTCTAGGCCTCAGTTTCCTCAGTGGAAAAAGGGAGACAAGATGGGTCAGGGGCAACCTGCTGCACTAGGCTTGCTTCCCAGAGGATGTGGATTACACACCACAGACTCCTCAGCTTCCTGAGCACCCCTCAGAGCCAAGGCACCGAGGGCTGGGGGAGGGGCAGGTTGGGGGGGAAAGGACACTAGACTAAGAGGAGAGATAAGAGACAGGGGAGAGGCCTGAGAGAGCTGAGAGGGAGAAAGGAAGTCAAGAAGGGTTGAGGTGGGAGACCTGCAGAGAGCAAAGAAAAGAACAGATCAAAGGAGGAGGAGGCAGGCGGGCAAGGGGAGAAGAAAGAACAAGGAATCTATTAAACCCTGATGGGAGAAGGGGAAGAAAGGAAAGAAAGCAAGAGAGGATAAGGTGTGGAGAGGCATGGTAGAAGGTTAGACCTCTGAGCCTGACGAGCTACTATGGAGGCAGGATTTCCAGGGGTGGGAACCCATTTATTTGGAACAGCAAGCTTCCCAAGATTTGAGGCCTACTTTGAGGACAGGGCCTGTGGGATTGGGACCTATTCTGGTCCTTCAAGATAAGGGACCTACAGCAGTGGCAGAGCCTCTGAGATTGGGATGGTCTCTCTTGGAATAAGACAGTTGGACATGGGAGACATACTGTGTCAGGATCTTGCTGGCGCTCCAGGAAAGCAGAGAACTCCAACATCCAGAGCTTGGAACTGGCCACACTGCGGCCTTGCCATGGGGAAGCTGGCAGTGCTGAGGGCGACGGGGTGGGTCCTGCAGGAGACTCAAAGCCTGTGTGAAGGGAGAGAGACATGTGGAACCTGCCCCTACTTGTCCTCCTTGCGGATGTCCTCAGTGAGGACTGGAGAAAACCAGTGAAGTGTGCCCGGCGGCAGGACAGAGCCTGTGAATGATCTGGCTCAGTGATCCCAGGCTTCTGCACAGGCCCTTGCTTGGGGCAGATGGATTCTGCACAGCCCAGGTTGCTTGGAAAGCTGCCAGAGCAGGCACTGCAGGACTATCGCCCTGGGGCAATTTCTAGTCCAGGCAGGAAGAGAGCCAGCTGAACCAACCAGCACAATAATCGAGGCTCAGGGAGCAGGAAGCTTCCTGGAGGGCCCACGGTTGCCTTAAACCCATAGTACACCACCTATGAATAGGGTTCTAACACAGGCCTAGACCAGCACAGATAAGAGCGTGCCCCTGGCACCAGAGAAGACTTCTTGGTACCCCTGAGGCTAACCAAGGTGAGGCTAAAGGAAAACTAAAGTTTAAGTGACAAGTTCTTAGTGAAGATGGGGAACGGGTACCCCAAATTGGGAAGCATCAAAGGTAAGTGGGGGATGGGGGTGGGGGCAGGGGACAAGGGGGCTGGGAACCAGCTGAGGGAATCTGGAAAGCCTCAACTTCACTGATGAGCAGGTATGAACTGGTGGTTGGAAATGAGGCTCTGTAGTCAGCCTGCGAGGCAAACTAACAGGGTGGATTCTATTCCTGAATTAAGGCAAGTCAGTGGTTGAATTAAATGGGACTGGGAAGCTGTCAGCTTTGCAATCTTTTTTTTTTTTTTTTCCTGGTACTACTGGAGATGGAACCCTGCCTGGAGCAAGGAATGTGAATGAAAATTCCTGAAAAGAAGCTGTGTCTGGCTATGAACAGAAACTTCTGGGTCTGCAGAGACTGATGGACCGATTGGAATTTCAGTACTGTGGAGACCGGAAATGTATAGGTTCAGAGGCTAATTACTTTATCTTGGCTAGAGTGAGCCTTCTGGGACAGCCATGCCTTGACTCGCTCTGTAGCTGAACTAACACCTCGGATAATAAACAGAAACCTCTTAGAAGCTATTAGCTCAGCAGAACACGAGCATCTGCCAATCCAAGAGCTAGGAATGTCATCACACAGCATCCTGGACCTATAGAAGAGCTCTCCCATCTCGCTGTGCCTGCTCTGGTGCACCCACCAGCTTATTTTAATGTTGCCTTGATTTAAGACTCTTTTTGTTCAGTAAAACTATGAAAACCCTGTGAAATCATTTCTACAGAAAAACACAGAATTTGAGGTAACCTAAATCTGTGTTCCCAGGCCAGTGTCACTCACAATGCTCAAGAATAAACTAACACACACACACACACACACACACACACACACACAAAATCTCTCTCTCTCTCTTTCTCTATTTCTCTCTGTCTCTCTCTCTCCCATTTATTTATGGATTTTCGAGACAGGGTTTCTCTGCAGCTTTGGAGCCTGTCCTGGAACTAGCTCTTGTAGACCAGGCTGGTCTCGGACTCACAGAGATCCGCCTGCCTCTGCCTCCCGAGTGCTGGGATTAAAGGCGTGCGCCACCACCGCCTGGCTCAGAATAAACTAACTCTTATTCCATTTAAGATGAGAACTGTGGTTTTGATGATGACAGTACTCTAAGCAGGCTCTTTACCACTGAGTTTGACAGCTTTTTATTCCTTCTTCATTGTGGAAGAAGGGTAGGACAGAGGGGGCCACATTAGAGGCAAGGTCTTCATGAATCATGTTTTCTGGAAACCTGGTGGACACTAGTACCCTGAGCAGAAGCAGTGAACTCAGGCAACAAGAAAAGAAAGAACGGTCCAGAAGAGCGGCCAGCCGTGCTGAACACACCAGCTCATGCTTAGTGCAGCCGCCAAATCTTTCTTCCCTTCCTTACTGCAGCCCCAGTGCACCTGGGAACTACTGTATACACAGAGAAGGAAACTCACAAGGATATGCAGATACCAGCTGCAGGGACACAGACATAGCAGTGAAGAACATCCCTGCTGGACAGAGGTCTGCTGAGCTCTGGGTGGACAAACAGAGGGCACCTAACCTGGGAGGGCCAGGTAGGAGGAACCATGGCCCAAGAGGAGCAATCTAGCTACTATCCAGAGGCAGAGTAGGGAGCACAGCGGACAGGACCAGGGAACACAGGAGCTGAGTCTCAGGAGCCCTGCAGATCTGCTGCAGGGCTCAGATCGCATCATGAGGGCACCACGAGGCCAGGGAGCATTTCAAGCCTGGAAATAACATGGTGAGGGAGATGCTTTGAGAATCTCAGGGAGCCAGGTAAGAAGCAACTGCGGTATTTCAGGCAACAACTAGGAGAATCTGAGTACAGACTGAATCAACATGGACAGAGGGACAAGAAGAGAAAAGAAGACAGGACATGAGGACTGGACCCAACTCAGTGATGCTCCCAATGGGGTGAAGAAAGCAGTGAGCAGACACCAGGTGTGGCAGGAGAGCCTGAGACCCCACAACCAGAACGTCACAGCTGGTCACTCTCCACGCAAGGTTGAAAGTTTGACCTGGGCTGCAGTGTGGAAGGGTCTGAGGCTCCCTTGCTGAGGGAGCCTCTTGAGAGATTGTCAGAATTGGTCCACTGAGGCCTGAGGGAGGGCCCAGACCAGCAAGCTGCTTCTGTCACACTGCCCAACAGCACTTTCCAGCCATCAGGGTCTCCTGTGCTAGGGAGGGATCAGACTTGCAGTGTCCCTCGGCTCCCAGCTAAGAGGCAGTAGGCAGCTCTCCAAGGGGGAAGCCTGAAGAGCCAGCATATACATCCTATAAGAGTGGCCTGGGGACATAGGCACTCCCTTCCAGTTTTGTGTCCCAGCCAGCCCTGGGCACAACTGGCAAGAAGGCACCTGGCATTGCCCCAGAATGCCATGGCACCTGTGAAGCAGAGCTGCAGCATGCTGACTAGAGGAAAGAAATAGAGAAACATGATATCACGACATCTCACAGGACCCAGGTGCTCAGAGCCACTGAGCGGGACACATAAGCAGATCATTTACCAGCTACCTACCTGGCAGAGGCAGCGGAGGCTGGACAGTATAAGCGTTTTGAGAGAAAGGTTTCACACTGTGGGAGAAAGGAGAGAGAAGGCATCAGCCACTGGGAAGAGCTGCAGGGTAGGTTTGGCCACTGGTGGCCCCAGCAGGCATTGGCTTCCAGCCTCCTCCCTGCCAATTCCCTCAGGTTTTGGTTTTGAGTCATGGAAGCAACATGTCTGTTGGGGCAATCCACCTCACATCCTCTCCCAGGCCAAGCAGATGTCTCTTTGGGTATCAGCTTTAGAGCCCTTCCTTTACCCTGTCCAGATGAACACTTCAATAAAAGGCATTGCAGAGTATGGACATTGCAGACTAAGCAAGTGACATCTGGGAGCAAAACCTTATTCCTAAAGTCAAGGCCGATCTGGCAGTGTAGCCGGCCTCCCGCTGTTCCACCTCCCAAAGCCAGGCTCCGTTTCCTAAAATTCTAGGTTCGAATTCAGTTCCGGGAGTGAGGGGTAGGAAATCAAACCATACTCACTCGTGGGATGTTCCAGGTTGGCCTGGCAAAGCTCCTTGCCAAAACTGTGGAGGCAAAAGGTATAGTCTCAGCTTGGCTGTGCTGTGCACAGAAGCCCACGAGGATTGTGAGAAGAGCCTGTAAGGGAGAGAGACCGTGCAGGCCTCTGGGTGTAAAAGGAGGAAGGAAGGAAGCCAATGCCTCTGTTTAACTGGCTGACGCTACAGGCAGCAGCTACAACAAGGTGTGTTTCCCTGTGCTCCGGGAGAAAGCCAAGTTTTGATGGTAAATGGCCCCAGCCACACCAAGGAGTGTTCCCCTGTGATCCCCAGAGAAAGCCAGGCTTTGTGTTCCCCTGTGCTCCCTGGGGAAAGCCAAGCTTGCTGACCCAGTACTTTCTCCCTCCCATCGAGACTCACAGGATTCTTCAACAGGTAAGGTTCTGAGGTCCTAAAGTCAAGAAATCTACCCAGGGGCTTAGTGGTAGAGCGTGTGCTTAGCTTGCATAAGGTACATGGCTCCCACCTTGAATACCAAAAATGATACAATCCAAGTGTCTACACTATCATTTTACGTCCAACCTAACTAACATCCCAACTAGTGCCCTCTGACTCCCTATGAAATAGGACGGCGGAAAGGGCTGTGGAATTCAAGACATGTCCCTTCCCCACCAGCGAGGACAGTGCAAGTCGGGCATCTTAAAGAGGTTATATGACAAACTTCGGAAGGAGGACCGTTTCTGGAACATTCCAAAAGTGTGGCCATGCGGACAGGGTTGAGACTGTTCGTCAGGCTGACAAAATCAAAATCTGAGCACAGGTTTGTCCCTAGACAGCAGCTCTCTACACAGAAGGTGGGCTTTGCTGGGATGCTGAGCAGGAGGAGCAGGGTCAAGGGTGAATGGTGGCTATTTGAGGACCGAATAGTCTAGTCAAAGCCTCAGGATTCGGCTCCAGTCGCTGGACTTCTGGCCACCTGGCCAGCTAATGAGAGCAGCCTCTTGCATCTCTTTAAAGTCTGCTGTATTGTTATGGACCTCAAACAGTGGTTCCAGCAACAGCCCTGGTTTAGAATGAGCTCTGGGAGGGCCCAGAAGAGAGGGACTGAGACTGGCCACTGTGCCCAGCTCTGAAGAAGAGACAGTGTGAGGAGAGCTTTGATGGCCTCTTGCTCTGGGTTGCCCCACTTACCCCTGAGATTGCTGGGTAGCCAGGGCCCCGGGCAAGAGCCATTTTATTGTGGAAGGCTGTGGCGGAGA
Organism: Microtus oregoni; assembly: GCF_018167655.1. Classification (NCBI taxonomy): domain Eukaryota; kingdom Metazoa; phylum Chordata; class Mammalia; order Rodentia; family Cricetidae; genus Microtus; species Microtus oregoni. Next base: position 68,077,284 of record NW_024543061.1, read on the forward strand.
CGATCTGTGCGGACGACATGGCAGCCATGCTCTGCAGGGCCTTGTTCTTAGCTGCCTGGTCCTGGGAAGACATGGGAAGGGAGGACCTTAGCAGGGCCGCCAGGCAGGCTCAAGGGAGAGTGATCTGGCCTTGGGGTCAGAAAAGCTGTCCAGTGCAGGTAGCCAGAGCTGGGGACCAGATTTGAGTTTGTGATGTACTAACGTGCTGGTGACTGAGCAGGGGGCTCAGCTTCTCTCTTAAGTTTCCTCATCTGTTGTGGAAGCCTAAAACTGACTAGAAACTATGCCAGACTGACTGTCTGGCTGCCCTCTCTCCCTCCCTCCCTTTCTCCCTCCCTCTCTCTCCTGCCTTTTTTTAGGGCTGGGGATGGAACCCCAAGCTTCAAGCATGTGCTCTACCATTGAACCCACAGCCCAGTTACAATCGTTATAAAATGAAGACTAGTGAGTCAGTATTTCACAGTAAACGAGAATGTGGTAGAACCAAGTCAGCCTTGGGTAAGACAAAAATTAAGACTGGCAGCTACCTCGGTAGCTTAAAAGTCTACAGGGCAATCTCCCTAAGTCCACACAGCAACTCTGAGGCAGGATGCAGTGTGGTCCTGAGGCTTGAGAGGTGTGTCTAACCAGAAGCCACTCAGGAGCAGTCTGGAAATAGGTGTGGTCTGAGACATCGCACAGGGGATCCTGAGAAATGCTAGTGCACTTTGACCCCTAGGAGGGCAGAGGCTCAGGAGGATCCCTCTTAGAAGGTGAAGATCTGGGGCTCAGAGAATTTGGCCTTAAGGCAGTGGTCCATGCTGTGGCTCAGAAGTGTTCCCCTAAGCTCACAGGTTGATGGCTATTTGGAGATGAAACCTGTGGAAGGTAAGTAAGTCACAAGCATGAGCCCCCATGATGGTGTTCGTGGTCTACAAGAAAAGGAAGACTGACTTGTGCTAGCTTCTTCTCTGGGTGGTGGTACCCTTCCCCATGTTTTAATTCCCCAAGAAGGCCCTCACAGATACTGGATAGATGCTACAGCCGTGTCTTCAGACTGTGGGCTGCAGAAGCATTTATTATTTTTTCTATTAATTCATTATTTGTTTCATGTGTGTAAGTGTTTTGCCTGCATGTATGATGTATGTATTGCAGTATGCACATGCCTGGTGCCTACAGAAGCAAGAAGAGTTACAGATGGTTATGAGCTACTTACTATGGTAATCACAGCAATTAACCACTGGTCCATCTCTCCAGTCCCATCAGCATCTATTCGTTAAACTTCTCTCTTTTATTTTTCTTTCTGTACAGAGTCTGGGCCTAGGACCTTTGCACATGCTAGGCACCCACTCTACCACAGCAGTAGCTCTCTTCACAGCCCCTAGCTCTTGTCTTCAGGGTACTGAGGCTTGAACTCGGGACCTTACACACACTACAGAACCCTACCCCTGAACTATAGCACCAACCTCTTTTTGTTTAAAATTTTGAGATAGGGTCTCACTGGAATGCTCAGGCTGGCCTTGATCTTGGATCCTCCCAAGTAACTGAGATTGTACACAGGTGCCATCGTGCCCAGCTCCCCTCTTTTTAAAGACAGAGGTTGCCATATAGGCTGTTCTCAGACACATGGGATGAGTGATCTTCCTGCCTCAGCCTCCAGATGAGACCACAGGCACATACAATCATGACTAGTTTTTTTTTTTTATAAATAACTACTCAGTCTGAGGAATTTTTCCATCATCACAGTAAAAATGACTAAGACACAGCAGGCTGGTACAGAGAGGGTCATGCCAGCCAAACGGGCAGTGTGAAAGCGTTAGGATGTGCCAACAGCCAGTACTCAACAATGCAGGACATGGAAGCCATATTATGGTCCCCATCAGCAGGGAGTGGGTGAAACTTGTCACTGGCACCCTCACCCCCTGTCCTTCTGCGGTTAAACAAGGGCCTTGTTCTCAAAGGCCAACTCTGAAGTCATGTACTTTCAGGAGGAAAAGACATTCCAGGCCAGCCCTCTCAGGCAGACCACATCCTCACGGCTGCTGAGATTAACAACCGCATCCAGAGAGCTCCATCCGTTCCATGCCAACAACATGTGTCCCTTCCTGTATCCTTAATCTAAACAAATGACAGGGCTCAGGAAACCACATCCTCAATATGTGAGCCGGGAGAAAGGGGAAAGGACATTGTAAGGATGACATCAAATGGCCAGACAGCAGGGTCAGGAGTTGGGTGTTTTCCAGTTGAAGGGGACCTTACCACAACACCCTGTCATTTTGTAGATGAGAATACAGAACGGGGCTCACGAAGGGTGCAGGACATGACCATGAAACAGAGATGGGGTACAACAAGCCCAAAGATTTCTGCCCACCCTACCATCCATCCCAGAAGCCTCAAAAGCAGGACAGAGTCCTCAGACCAGCTTCTGAGATGGAAATACATGACTTTAAGAACTTTAAGAAGTTCGTGGCTTCTCTTGATGCCTGACTGGAGGCTCACTTGTCCTCAAGTCTCAAGTTACAAACAGACATGTGATTCCATGAAGCAAATATGGACGGTAGAGACATCCCAAGGAATAGAACAGTTCCCTAGACATAACATGGCTATTCGGTCCTTGCTGTCACCTCTGGGATCTCAGTGAGTCAGAGGCAGACCAGAGAGGGGACATGAAAAGTCAGTGGGTCTTTAGGGTTGGGGGTGTTCCGGGGGGAACCACAGCTGCAGGCAGGCCAGCTGTCCTGGGAACAAAGGATGGGGTGCTGAGCCACAGCTTCAGGGTGTGGAGGGCAGCTGGGCTGAGGGCAGGAAGAACAGTGGGTGTGGCTTCTTAGGAGGCAAAGGTCTGTGGTTCTACCTCTGGGCCACACCATGTAAGAGGTAATAGACAGGTCTGATGGTGGTGGTACACACCTTTAATCCCAGCACTCAAGAGGCAGAGGCAGGTGGATGTCTGAGTCTGAGGCTAGCATGGGCTACAGAGTGAGTTCTAGGACAGCCAGGGCTACACAGAGAAACCCTGTCTTAAAACCACCACTACCACCCACCTCCAAAAGAAGAGGTGATGTACAGGACAGTGTGAGGTGATCCAGCCCTGTAGCTTTTAAACTGGGCTCTAAGGCAGTACAGAGTTCTTCCTTAGGTATGAGAGACTGCTCAGGAGTTGAGGTGCTAACTGGGGGAGTTATGGCCTACTCTTTGCCAAACTGGCTACAACCAGAATGACCCACTGGAAGGCATATTGAACTGAGATTTTGTTTGAGAAAATTAAAACGAAGTGTCTCATTGCTTCAACAACAATGTATTTGCTGGTCTAATCCAAGCGTTAGGCCTTCCTCCCAAGTGGCCAGGCAGGCCAAGTGATTAAGAACTAACTCCCTGATGGAGCATTCACTCCCTCCTAGTGCTCCCCAGAAGGCCCTGGGCCCAGAGTCCAGAGGACTGTCTTCCTAAGAGGACCCACATGCAACTGACCTTACACTGAAGGGGGTCTGGGGAGGGGATGGAAGTATCATCTCAGAGAACACAGAGGGAGCAGAGATGCTAAGTGTGGACCTTCTACACTCATTCCCAGGTCAGGCCCAGCAGGAGGCCACCACCTGTATATACATATACACAGATCTACAGAGAGGCCACAGGCTAGGCCTGACTGTCCTTAATGGCAAAAAGCACATAGGCTCAGCACAGCGGAAACCCCTGAGCCCACAGGGTTGACTTTCCCAACTGGAAAAAGAGTCCCAGCTTCTGGAAAGCCCCACTGCCCCCAAGTCCCAGGGTTCCCTCTCTACTGACACTGTTTTCCTTACCTTGAGTTTGGCCTGGATCTCCCGGGCTTTTCGGCGGGCAAGCACCTGGATGTGGCTGGAGACCTATTGTAGAAAGAGAGAATTCCTGTCCTTACCTCCAGGCTGCTTATGCTTCCCCAACCCTCAGTCCTTGTGGGGAGCTCACTCCTGCCTGGCCCAGTTCACTGTGAGCCCGGCAGTGCTGCCCAGGGGTGGCATAATGTGCTTCTCCCCCTATTACCCTGGAGAGGGAGTTTGACTCTCTAGAAAAGGGATGGACCCAGGAACCCAGATGAGAGGGTGCCACTTCTACCCCCATGGGCGTAGGTGTGGTGGGTGGGGTGATCTTTCCGGCCTCACCTGCTTCCTGGTGCGGGTCTTCCCTGTGCGGAGCTTGATGTAGCGTGCAATCAGCTCATTCCGACCTGCAGAGACACCCACAACCTCTCAGTTAGGAGCATTTGAGAGTGGGCTCCTCGCTCTGCCCACCTTGGGTGGGACTTGGAAAGAAGGCTCTGCAGTTCATTCTCTCCCGCCCTCTTTGAGCACAGGGACATCCCAGGAGTGAGAGGAGACATCAGTCTTACTGAACAAATGGGTGATTTGACAAGAATAGACTCAGGACACACGGGCCACTGCCACTCTGTCCAACCTCCTCATCCCACAGTGGCTGCTTAAACATTGTGGCCCCTCCCGGGCTTTCTGTGTGAGGAGTACCTGGCCCAGGAGACTATTAAGTTTATGCTGCCTCTGGGAATAAGGAGGACCTTAAAGATGGTTGGTGGGCTGTAACATGAATGGGGCCTACTTGTTGTTGGGGTTTTTATCCTGCCAAGTACCCCACAACTGTTTAGCCCCAAAGAAAATCACACATAGGTCTCCATAAATTATAAGCTGATTGGCCCATTAGCTCTAGCCTCTCACTGGCTAACTCACATCTTGATTAACCCATTTTTCTGATCTATGTTAGCCATGTGGCTCAGTACCTCTTTTCAGTGGGGCAGATCACATCCTGCTGCTTCGGTGGTCTGGGCAGGAGTGGGAGGAATCAACTTCCTCCTTCCCAGAATCTCCTGTTCTCATTACATCATTTCTATTTCCTGTCTGGTTTTCAAACCTACACTTCCTGCCTGGCCAATCAGCGTTTATTTGAAACATGAGCGACAGAATACAGACAATTTTCCAGCACCAGTGGGCAACCAGGGCCATGGGAGGTGTCGTACTGAGACTCTCAGAGCTGCCAGGGAGGAGTCCTGCCTCTTCATACAGAAAGAGCTCCCAGGAGAAGTAGTTTAGTGCTGAGGTTTGCGTAGCAGGTACAAGGACTTTGTTCCAATCTGGCCTCACAAAAACAAAAACAAACCCAGGCGACTTGGAAACCAAGCCTAGAGCATTGTGTATGCTGGGGAAGCCCTCTGCCACCTAAGCTACATCCTCAGCCTCGTTTTATAGTTGTTATTTTCCTTTATGTGTGTATTTGTTTGCTTTTTGGGGGAAAGGCATTGCTATCTAGCCCTGGCTGGATAGGAACTGTCCATCCTTGATTCTCCTGCCTCCGTCCTCTTATCAGAACTCAGCACCTAGGTTAGGGGACATATGTCCACATAATGGAGCAGTGTATGCTGGAAACAGTTGTGTTTGAGGATGAGGGTTGAGTTCAGGCCTGGGGAGCATGTGAACCTCAGTGGAACCGTGGCCACTGGGTAGGATAAAAGGAAAGAACAGAGAACATCAGATGGCTGGGTGGTGGTGGTGCACACCTTTAATCCCAGCACTTGGGAGGCTGAGGCAGGTGGACCTCTGTGAGTTCAAGGACAGCTTGGTCTATAGAGCTAGTTCCAGGACAGCCAGGGCTGTACAGAGAAACCCTGTCTGAAAAAAGGAGAAAGGGAGAAAGGGAGGGAGGAAGGGAGGAAGGGAAGAAGGGAGGGAGGAAGGGAGGAAGGGAGAGCATCGGATGAGGGAAAGGGAAAACTGAAGTAAAGAAACCTATTACCTTTTTGCTCTACATCTAAGCCAGAGGGCATAGCGGAGGCCTGCCCTGTCAGCTGAGGCTGGAGTGGCCATGTGAGGAAGCTGCTGCTGCAGGGGCAGGTGAGGCGAACAGGCTGCCTGCCACCTGGGCTGTAACTAGAGAACTTGGCCAAAGCCAGACTGGCCCCCAAGCTGACCTTTTCCCATGGCCAAGTCCAAATTAAGAGTCCACAACTGCCAGGAAGATGTGCTGGCCTGAGAACTCTGACTTGTCTGTGTCCAAGGAAGGAAGGAAGGAGTACAGAATCAGGCTCCCAGGCACTCTGAGCTAGTCTACACCTATAAATCTGAGTCCTGAAAGATGTCTCTTCTCAAAGCCTTGAGAGAAACAGATTCCAACGAACAGCCAGTTCTACTCTGTGTCTAACTCAAGGTGATTGTGTTGCAGCTATGAAACAAGAGGCCTAAGCCACCCACAGTTGGTTACAGAAAAAGAACCACAAACCTGTGGTTTAGGGAGCCAGGTTTGAACTTGCAACTCCACAAAGGGGCTGTGAGACCACAACAAGTCACTTCCCTCCATGGACCTCCGCCCAGTCGCCTTCTAGTCTAGCTCAGTCTAGTTTAAAGTCTTTCTTCTATATTTGACCACACAAATTTCTACTGCCTTAGGATGCTGAGCTTAATACCAGCTGAAAAAGGACTCTGACCAAGCATGGGGGCCATATCTATCATCCCAGCACTTAAGAGCCCAGTGTGGGAAGATTGTCTCAAGTTTGAGTCCAACCTGGGCTACAGAGAAGACCCAGCCTTTTATTTGTTTGTTTGTTTAAGGCAGGATAAGGGGCAGGAGGACAAGTCTACCGTAGCTCAGTCTCTTCCTCAGGAGGGAGAACACATTCTCAGCCTAAAGAAGTGACCAGAGTTCAGAGACGAAGGCCAGAGATAAGCTGGGGTGACAGAGAAGAGGTTCCTGAAAGCCACAGGCCAATCCAAGCCTGGAGACATGGAGGTGAGCCTCCGAGTTGGTGGTGGGACAGCAGAGTGACAGGGAAGGTAGGTGTTTTAGGCAGGGTAACTATGCTGCATTGGAACACCAGGACCAAAGCCACATGGAGAGAAAAGGGTTTATTTGACTTATACTTCCACATCACAACTTATCAAAGGAAGTCAGGACAGGAACTCAAACAGGGCAGGAAGCTGGAGGTAGGAGCTGATGTCGAAGCCATGGAGGAGTGCTGCTTACCGGCTTGTTCCTCATAATTTGCTTAGCCTGCTTTCTTGGTTTTTTATTTGTTTGGTTGGGTTTTTTTTTTTGTTTTGTTTTTTGTTTTTCAAGACAGGGTTTCTCTTAGCCTGCTTTCTTATAGAACCCAGGACCACCAGACTAGGGGTGGCACCGCCCATAATGGGCTGGGCCTCACATCAATCACTAATGAAGAAAATGTCTCCAGGCTTGCCTGTAGTTCATCTTAAGGAGACATTTTCTCCATTGAGAATCCTTCCTGACTGGTGACTAGCATGTGTCAAGTTGACAGAGAGCTAGCCAGCACGGCAGGAGATGTTAGGAACCTCGGGGAGCATCTGGGAAATAGTTCCTGGACTGATCCTCTCTCTCATGCCTTGGCTGCTCATCAGTTATCTGTGCCCGTTATTCTCAGCACCCCAGAGGGAAAGAATACACTCAAGCTTCAGCTGTTCCCACTCCAGCCTGCACCTCCAAAGATGGGAATGGGGGGCACAGGCCTGCAACCCAGCACTTAAGAAGCTGAAGCAGGAGGATCAGGAATTACAGGTCAGCCTGGGCTACACAATGAGACCATGGTTCATACAACAAACATGTTAACGTCGCCAGTGTTTGGCACCAGATGAATGAAGTCAATGCAGGAATGACCGAATCCATTGCTATTCTACTGTGATAGGACTAGGCCTCTTTTCTCCTCCTCAGTCCTGGGGTCCAAACCATCATGCGCGCTGGCCTGGATTATTAATCCCCTCCACCTGGCTTCCTGTTTCAGGCTATTCTCGGCTCAGCAGCTGACATGTCTACTAAAATCCAAAAAGTGCTGCCCTGGCTTCCCAGCCTCCTCAGAGGAAGAGTCCCAGTTCTGCCAGGTGTGGTGGCAGGGTTGGAGACTCAGCTACTTGGGAGGCTGAGAGGCAGGGAGGATTGCTTCTGCCAGGAACACCAGCTTAAGCCACATCAGACAGAGTTTCTTGAGGGGGAAAGAACAAGCGGTGAAGAAAGCTGGGGACAGTGGCAGAGCTCTTACCCAGTGTACAACAAGGAACCTACAAAAGACAGACACACACATACAGACACACAGAGATGCACACATACAGGCACACTGACACACACATATAAAGACACACAGATGCACACACACATACACACATACAGGCACACAGACACACATACACACACATACACACACACAGACAAACACATACTCTACACAGACACACATATAGAACACACACAGACACACATACACGCCACACACTCTACACAGACACAGGTGCGTGCACACACACATACAGACACACTCTACACAGACACACATATACACATACAGACACACAGATGCACACACATACACACATATACACACAGAGACACACACACTCTATACAGACACAGACACACATACAGGCACACAGACACACACATACAGACACACACAGGCACACAAACATACACAGATGCACACGCATACACACATACACACAGATGCACACGCACAGACACACATATACACACAGAGAGACACACACTCTACACAGACACACATACAGGCACACAGACAGACACACACATACACACACAGTTCAAGTCCCTCCAAAGGCCAGGATGTACCCGAAGGATCTATCCACCCTCATACCAGCTCAGCCACCTCTCTGATGTCACCCATCTGCCACTCTGAGCTGCTTCCTAGGACACGCTGGGCCCGCTTGCCCACTAGGCTTTGTGCTTGCCATCCTTCCACAGAGACTTTCACCTTCTTCACGTTCCTGACAGTGTCTAGATTGGTCTCATAGCCTGGGTGGAGATGGATGACATGGTCTTGTGACATCTTCCCTGACCATGATAAGAGGGCAAGGATGCCCCGCCCATCAGCACACCTCAGCCTGTGCTTCCTGCCGTCCTCATTTCCCTCCATGTGCCATGTGATCTACTGATATTCTGGGCACCCTGAGAATGCACTCGGGTGCTAGCTATTTGCCTATATCAGACACCTAGGGAACTCCCTGGAAGGTTGGGGAGATGACTCCGTGGATAAAACAGTTGTATAAGTGAGTGGATTGGAGTTCAGATGAACCCAGGTCATTTCCAGGCTAGCTTGGTAGCTTGGAAGGTGGACACAGGGTCCCCCGAAGCAACCCAGACCCTGAAGCAACCTGGATGTCTCAACTAGTTCATGTCAGCAAACTCTGGGGACAATGTGAGAGTAAACAAGACAGAGTGATCAATGAAGACTGTCAATATCAGCACGCAGGGAGACAAACATACATGCACACCATACATACATTTAAAAAACTGCCTGCAGGGGCTGGAGAGATGGCTCAGTGGTTAAGAGCAGTGTCTGCTCTTCCAGAGGTCCTGAGTTCAATTCCCAGCAACCACATGGTGGCTCACAACCATCTGTAATGAGGTCTGGTGCCCTCTTCTGGCCTGCAGACGTACACACAGACAGAATATTGTATGCATAATAAATAAATAAATATTAAAAAAAACTGCCTGCATATTGTAAGCTCTCAATAAATATCTCTTTAAGAAAAAAAAAAAGAACCCAATGGTAGTTGGTCAATATTGGCCTTTAATCCCAGCACTTGGGAGGGAGATGCAGGCAGATCTCCTACTTCAAGGCCAGCCTGGTCTGCAAAGTGAGTGCCAGGACAGCCAGGACTACACAGAGAAACCCTGCCTTGAAAAAACAAAAACAACAAAAAAGGAGAGAATTGAATGGTAAGGAGATCAACTATCCGGAACAAGGGTTTCGCCCGAGACAAACGGGAGCTAAATGAAGTCAAGCAGTGCGTTTAGGTTATTCCTCATTCCCAAGGCACACTTTATCTTACTCTCAATGGAGCTTTTGTTATACATAAGCAATGGAAACTCTATGGAGCCAAAGGCATTTAAAACACAGGAGACTCTCTTTGGCAAGAAAAATGAGGTGAAAACTCCAAACACAAAATTAGGTTTGAAAATGATTGGCTAGGAGCGTGTGTGTCTTAGCGGAAGAGCACTTGCCTAGCACGCACAGGGTCCTAGGTCTTGTCATTAACACTGAGGGGGAAAAAAGCCAACCTCTTGGACAGTGATGGATGCTTACTATTTTGATGGTGGCAATATCTTCACAGGTCCCCACATCTGCCCAAACTTATCACCACGTAGGCCCTAAGCACATGTCATTGACACTTCAATAAGATGCCTTGAAGATTAAGTTTAGGGGCCAAGGAGGTGCCATGCCTGACGACCTGAGTCTGATTCCCAGACCCATGGTGGGAGAAGAGAAATGACACTCAGAAATTGTTCTCGTACTTCCACATGTGTGCTACAGACACACACACACTCATACACACACACATACACAATACACACACATACAGACACACATACACACACACATACACACATACACTCATACACACACACATACACACACATACACACATACACACACACATACACACACACATACACACATACACACACATACACACATACACACACACATACACACACACATACACACACACACACACACACACATTATTCTTCAACTAAAGGTATTTTTCCCTTGGCACTCCTCTCAATCTTGGGAGTTCTCTACTTAATTTTCCTAAATAAACCTACTCATCAAAAATTTAAAACAATAACAGAAACAAACTTTAAAAGTCAATATCAACACGCAGGGAGACAAACATACATGCACACCACACATACATTTAAAAAATCTGGGTGTGGCGGCTCACACCCGCAATCTGTGTTAAAGGGGGTGGGGGCTGAAGAGGTGGCGCAATGCCCTAAGAGCATCCACCATTCTTGCAAAAGAGCCCTGTTCAGTTCCCAGCACCAACATCTCATAACTCTAGTTCCATGGGAAGCCTAGACCTTCTTCTGTGCTCTACAGAATGCAGACTCTCATGAAGGCATACACAGATTCAAATAAATAAGTTCAAATAAATCTTAGAGCCAGGAGTTGTATCTATTTTTAATCTCAGCAGTCAAGAGACAGAGGCAGAGTTCAAGGCTATCAGCCAGAGCTACATAGTGAGACCCTTCTCAAAACAACAAACATCATGGGGAGACAATATAGCTCAGTTAATAGAATACTCAACCATCATGCAGGGAGCCCAATGTTCAGTCCTGCCCCCCAGCACTACATAAACCAGGTGCGGTGGTTCATGCCTACAGTTCTAACACTGTGGAGGTAGAGGCAGGAGGATCAGAAGTTCAAAGTCATCAGGATCTCCAGATGGCTACATAGGTAGGAGCATTTTTCTCACAGCCTAACAACCGGAGTTGTAAAGGTGGAAAGAGAAAACCACTTGTCCTCTGACTTCCGCATACATGCTATAGCATGTGTGTACCTACACATACACATCAACCAACGAACCAATCAAATAAACAGATCACAAAAGTGGCTCAGCAGGTCGAGGAGCTAGCTGTGAAGACTGAAGACCTGAATTCAAGTCCCAGGACCCACTTGGAGGGAGAGGAGTTATCCTCTGGCCTCATCACGCACACTGTGGCATGCCCACATCCACCCACAAACATCCACACAAATAAATAAATGTAATTTAAATTTAAAAAATAAATTGGATATATATTTTTTAAATTGAAGTTCAAACTTCCTTTAAAAAAGAAGTTTGGAGTCTGCTCAGCAATGATGGTGGATGCCTTTAATCCCAACACTTGGGAGGCAGAGGTGGGTGGTCTACAGAGAAGCTTCAGGACAGTGAGGCTACACAAAGAAACCTTGTCTGGAAAAAAAAAGTTCAGGGTCATCTTCAGCAAAGTTAGCCTGAATAATAAGGAATTGGGTTTAGGGGTGTGGTAGATGCACAAGCAAGCAGGGGGACTCCTGTGATGTCAGCTCCTGCATTCAGAGGAAGCCCACCTCTCCTTACAACTATGGGTCACACCACCTACTTTCTAAATGAAAAAATTAGCTGAAAAAAATGTCACTCAAATCATCCATTAACAGATGTAGGGGTGACTACTGCCCAAGCCACTTGCTTGTGGCACCAGGCAAGTCCCAAGGGGATGCTGGGAAATGTCTCTTACAGGCTAGGTCACCAAAGGCTGCCTGAGACCTTCTGCCAAGCCCAGGGAAACACTCAGTGCAAAAAGCCAACATTACCTCAGTCTCCCAAGTGCTGGTATGACCAGTGTGTTACCACCTCTGATTCCTTAAAAAAATTAGCCAGGTATGTAATTCAGGAGAGAGAGGCAGGAGGATCACTTCAAGTTTAAAGACCAGACTAGACTACCCAATAAATTTCCAGGTCAGTCAAGGCTATAAAACAGGACCCAATTCAACAATTAAAAACAAAAAAGAGCTCTCAATAATTTTGAAGTAGACACCTTGCTGTGGAGAACTCCCTCCTGCCCAGTGGGGTCTCCGAACCTCTAACTATCATCTCCACATTCCCTAGCCTCCAAAAGCACAAATTCTCCCTTCTCTCCTGGGAAGGGCCATTTTTAATTCCATGCCTAAGGGTTGGTTACACAGTGTCTGTCCTGTGTTTGCTCAGTACGCTGTCCACAACCTTGGATTCCCTCTCCTGTCTTCGCGCTGTTCACCTCAGGCCATCACTCCATCAAGGCCCTCGCCGGAAGAGATGCAGGCAGAGGTGAGCGCCCTAGCATGGAAGTGGAGTTTTGGAGGGTGTTGGAGCCAAGAGAAACAGTCTCCCTCTTGTCTCACGGGAAAGGTCACTGCAGCCACACGCTGCATCCAGAATGGTTATTATCCAGTTCACACCAGTTATTATCCAATTCACACCGATACATACAGAGCAACCATTAGCTCTTTCTTCCCTTTGACTCCTGTAGTGCTATCAACAGTACCCAGACACTGTCGTATCTGCAGAAGTATTCACACAGACACAAATATGGAAGCCCCAGTTGCGTTTGCATCCCCGCGTGACATCCCCACACAGTTTTATGCAGTTAGTGTCGTCCCCTCCATGCTACAGATGGGCAGGGTTGGTGAGTTATTCAAGCTCAAGTGACTTGAGATTCAAATTTACACGGACGGGCCTCAGACCCTCTTGCTTTTATTTCTCATTTCTTGTTTATTTTCAAGAGTTACTTATTATGTATTTATTTAGGGGAAAAGGGATGGCTATGCAGGATGAAGAACGTCTGGGGTGATGGGTGTGGGAGGCAGGAAAACGCTCCTAGAGAGAGAACTCCCAAAGTATGTCAAGCTAGTAAAAGGAATCTTGACCAGAAGAAACCTGCAGGAACACCAGGAATGGTGGAGCACACCTGTAATTTCAGCACTGAGGCAGGAGGATTTTTAGTTGAAAGCCTGACTATACTACAGAGTGAATTTAAGGTTAGCCTGAGCTATACAGTGGCAGGTCTCAAAAACACCTCCCACCTAAAGAGAAAAAAAGCGGGGAGGGGATGTGGAGGAAAAAGAGCAAGGACAGGATAGAGAGTTCAGAGGATTCAGAGGGAGAGAGAGGAAGAGACACACGTCCCTGTCCCAGCCCTGCCACCAGTTGTATAACCTCCGCAGTTGAGTTCATAAGCCAGTGACGTAGAAGCTCCTCCTGGCCTTCGGAGGGGACCCTGAGCAGCTGGACATTGCAATGTGGCAGGTGGTCTTGGCCCACCCCAGAGAGGACCTGGGAGAGGCTGGGAAGGACATCCCCACCAGACAGATGGTGGGTCCATCTGTCAGAGAACATGTGTCCAAGAGCTAGCACACGCAGCCTCAGATCCATGGCCCGCCATGGGAAGGAAGGATGGCCCAAGAAGAGTGGAATGTCTTGGCCTGACCACAGCCTTGAGGGTGGGGACCTCTGATGAGGAATTAGCACGGTCTTCTCATGACCTCTCTACTTCCCACAAACCCTACCAGCCACCCTGGGCCTGGACCTAGACACACTTCCACCAGATCTGCTGTTTTCCTGGAACAGTCACTTCTACGTCCCATTTCCCAGGGCAGGGCAGTCTCTTCTCTCCACACCAGCCGTAAAAACATAAAAACAGCGTCAAAGAAGTAAAGAGCGGCAGGAAATCCTGACTGCTCTTAGGACTGGAGAGGGAGGGGGAGAGGGAGTGGGGGGAGTGGGAGAGAAATGGGAAGAGGGGAGGAGGTGAAAATTTTTAATAAATAAATAAATTTGAAAAAAAGAAGTAAAGACCCAGCTGCTTAGCGGGAGGCCAGCGTAGGCAGCCATCTTTCCCCAGACTGTCAGGTCCCACTCTGGTTGGTCCTGCTGTTAATTACCCTATCATATTATCCTGCTATACATTGCTCTATTGTAATGAATGCAGTAAGTTTTAAAAATCAAAATGGGCTAAGAATCTAAAGCATCCACTGAGGTCTCTCCAGATAGTCAGCCCTTTCTCTGAGTCCTGTATCATCGTCCCCTCTCGTAGGCCGGGGCCCAGGAAGGAGAAGCTATGCCCTAATCTGGACGGTATGGGAGCCTCTCTCTCTAAGATCCATTGACACCAGAGGGCTGGGGAAGGAGCTTATTTGTCGAGGTGAACATAGCAATGGGACTTAACCCTGAGCTACTACGACCATCATCCCTGAATGGGCTCCAAGACTTGTGGTGAAATCCTTGTTGGCTGGCATCCCCAAGAGCTTGCCTGTCCCTACTTCCACTCCCCAGGTGACAGTTGGGGGCTTCATGTTCCTTGGTTGAGCTCTGTGCCACAGTCCCCATTAAACATGGAGCTGGTGGAGAGAAAGGACTCTCAGGTCTACATCTTCTCTGCACAGTAAGTCTCCTAACTGTGGGGGAGGGGGGCTCATCATCACAGTTGCCCGGGAGACAGCATCCATGTGAAAAGGTACTCAGCATCGCTGAGCATCCCTGTTACAAGACACCACCTCACACCTACTCACATGGCTACCAACAGAAAGGGAAAAATAACCAGGTTGGCAAGCATGTGGAAAAACTGGAACCTTCTGCCTCGCTGGGGTGGGGATGGTATAAAGTGGCACATTCACTATGGGAAATGGGTTACTACTGTCAACTTGATCTAGAATCTCTAGGCACACCCATGAGGGATTACTTAGATTACTTGCCTGCAAGGCATTATCTTGATTATACTGAGTTCGACAGAACAACCCTAAAAGGGCAGCACCATTCTTCAAGTTGGATGGACGGAAAGAAGGAAAGCCGAGCACAAGAATTCGTCGCTCTTGGAGCTGGTGAGACAGTAGGTAAGGGTAGTGCTGCCAAGACTGACACCCTGAGCTTAGTTCCTGGGACACACATGGTAGAGGAAGAGAACCAGCCATCTGTGGCAGCTGCAGGCGGTCCTCTGAACTTCACGAGAGTTCCATGACATGAATGTCACCCTGTGTGGGGTGACCTTTTTGTACACTTGAAGATGTGTTGTTCTCATTGGTTTAACAAAGAGCTAAATGCCCAGTACCCAGTAGCTAGACAAGAAGAGGTTAGGCAGGGCTTGTGGACAGGGAGGTGGTACTGGGATAAAGGGAGGAGTCACCAGAAGCAAGATAAACATGCCATACTGAGGGAAGATACCAGGAGCCTCATGATAAAACACAGATAAGAAATATGGGTTGATTTAAATTGTAAAAACTAGTTAGTAACAAGCCTAAGATATCGACCAAGCATTCATAATATGTCTGTGTGTGGTTATTTGGGAGCTGGCTGGCAAGACAGAAAATTCTGACTATACTCTCACTGTACCCCTTGCCGCCCCCCCCCCCCCCACACACACATAATCCTGGAGAGATGGCTTAGAAGTTAAGAGCACTTCTGTTCTTCCAGAGGATGAAGTGTCAATTCCCAGCATCCACGTGCTTGCTCAGGACCACCTGGAACTCCAGTCCCAGGAGACCCAATGTCCTCCTTCTGGCTTTCATAGGCAACAGGCATGTGTGTGGTACACAGAAAGTACCCGTATACATAGAATAAAAACTTAATTTTTTTATTTAAAAGTTAACCATTCTCTACTTCTTACTTTGTGGATGCAGTGTCACCAGCTGCCCCAAGCGCCTGCTCTCATGGCTTCCCTCCACAGTGGACTGTGACTTTGAACTTTTAGCCCAAATACACTTTCTCCTTTAAGTGCTTCTGTGAGACTATTTTTCATCACAGCAAAAGAAAATAATAGTAAACATTTTTGTTTGCTTGCAAGCTTGTTTTGAGACACGGCTTCATTATGTAGCCTTGTTTGTCCTGGAAATCCATATGGATACCAGGCATACCTCAAACTAAGAGAGATTTTCCTGCCTCTGCCCCCTGAGTGCTAGGACTAAAGGCGTGTGCCACCACACCCAGCTAAACATTGTTTTTAAGAGTTAAACACAAAATCACCATAGCAGTCAACAGTTCCTTCCTCCATCTGCTGGATTCCCAAAGGAGTTGCAGAGCAGGGCTCAGGCACCGCCACACTAATGCTCACTGGCAGTGTCCT
Source organism: Microtus oregoni (assembly GCF_018167655.1). Classification (NCBI taxonomy): domain Eukaryota; kingdom Metazoa; phylum Chordata; class Mammalia; order Rodentia; family Cricetidae; genus Microtus; species Microtus oregoni. The sequence goes on from NW_024543061.1 coordinate 68,093,667, forward strand.
AACAGACACAAACACAGCAGTCCCTTGGTCGATGATGGGCTAGCAAGCCAGACATTTGGGCTAGGGCTGTGGCTCAGAGATAGGTCATGTGTTTCGTAAAGACAAAGTCCTGTCTTCTACCCTCGACACAAAACCAAAACAAAATCTTCACAAACACTGAAGCAAATGTTGATTCTACCACTCTGAGGCCAATCCACAAAGATTAAAAAGTAAGATAGATAAAACATGCCTTTTATCCCAGCACTCAGGAGGCAGAGGCAGGTGGATCACAGGGAAACCCTGTCTCAAAAGACAAAAAAAAAAAGAAAGAAAGATGTTGTTATAGAGGCTGCCAGGGCCCAAAATAATGAGCAGTTATAGTTTGATGGATACAACATCGACTGCCGAAAGCTATCTTCAGACCTCTGCACGCATGCCATGGCACATGAGCACACATAGACACACACAAGCACACAAAATAAATCAATGAAGTGTAATTTAAAATAATAATGTGTTATGTAATGCGGGTGTGTATATCCAAACGCAGAGGTGAGACAAGAATGGCTGATGTCCTACTCCGTCACTCCCCACCTCCCTCCCTGGAGACAGGGTCTCTCAATGGATATGAAGACAGGCTGGGAAGCTGTTGACCCTCCTGTCTCTACCCACCGGGCACTGTGGCCACGTGTGACATTTTACACAGACGCTTAAAATTTGAACTCAGATCCTCATCCTTGCACAGGAAGTACTCTTACCCACTGAGCCAGCCCCCCAAACTTTTAAATATAATAAAAAGCTGTGAATATTTTTAACAGTGTTGACCATTGTCCATACAAACAGCTTAACAGCCATATTCCTGCCATGAAATAAAGGAATTCAGAACACTCCTGTCAGAGCTGCCCATATCACCAACACATTCTACAGAAGAGAAACACAATGTTTAGCAAGGTTAAGTCTTGCTCCAGATCACGCCTGCCATCGGGGTGGTATAAGTAGAAGAATCTTCTTCCATAGGCCTCTAGAAGCCAGAGAAAGGCGGTGGCCTCAGAGGACCATTGGAGGAGCTAGAAACACAAAAAATAACAATGAAAAGGGCAAAAGCCCAGGTTCTCGTTAGTTTTTCATCAACTTGACACAGCTAGAGTTGTCTGGGAAAATGGAACCGCGACTGAAAAAAAAAAAATGCCCCCATAAGACCGGCCTATACTCATGGGCTGCTGGTCCTCCGTTGTATGAAAAAAAAAAAAGGCTGAGCAAACCATGAGGAGCAAGCCAGTAAGCAGCATCCCTCCATGGTATCTGCTTCAGTGGCTTCTCTTGATGACAGACCGTAACTTCTAAGTCCACTTAGCCCTTTCCTAAATTGCTTAGCTGCAGCAATGGACGGCAAACTAAGACACCAGGAACCATGTCATGGCATTGGCAGAGTAGGATGCCCAGTCTTCCAGGCTGAGCTCCCAGTCTCTGCCCCATCCCTCAGTAAATAGAGTCTTGACAAGAGTCCAGCCCTAGGCTACCAAGGTCTAGCCTTGTAACAGGTGTAGCACTCATCTCTAAATGAGAGGATCTTCCTGATAGGGTTCTGTTTAGCTGTTCCACTTTGGTCTCTCGAAGCCACCATGCCAAATCCTACCTGTGAGCTGGTGCAGCACCCCAGTTCCTTTGCCTACAGCACGTTTGCCACCCCCACCCCCAGATCAGGCTCCACTTCCTTCCAGAAATGTCCAAGACAACCCAGCCTTTTCTGGTTTCTTGGCTACACCCTATATGCCTGTCTGGGTCACTTACAAACAGTATTTCTCTTGACTATCTCATTAACATGGAGTCATGGAGGACAGAAACCCCCCCAACCCCCACTCCAGCTAGGTTAAAGATGGATGCTTCATAAGACTAACATGCCAAGGATACAGCACAGAAACCAAAAGAGACAGGGAATGAAAGCGGGGGCAGAAAACTTCAGTTGTACAGAGCCCCCACCAGGTGGGTGAAGGCTGGGATTAGAAAAAACAGATGCAAACAATTAAAGAACCCGCTAGCCTCAGCGAAGAAGAACGATGACCGCTTGGTAAAGCTGCTAAGAAGAGGAAGAAGGGAAGGGGCAGAGGCGGGCGGGAGTAGAAATGTCACTCTTTCCTCCCTACCTCTGTTCCCAGTGCCCAGCGGCCGAGCTGGCCAAAGGAGATCAGAAGGAGTAGGATGGGCAGTAACAGAGTGAGGGTCACACAGTGACAGGGCAAAAGTGAAGGCCGGGAGCAGTAAGCAGGAGGTGAGCACCCCAGGCATGGGAGCTGGTCCAGGAGAGATGAGAAGGGTTCAAGTCGGGGGGCCAAAGCCAACAAGTATCAGTGCCTCGGCTCAGAAATAACAGGTGCTAATCCGTGTTGCGGTTCTGCGTGTCATCTGCATGTCTGCCTGGCTCTGGTCGGTGGCTTCTGCTCGGGTGTACGGTGGCCTGAGCTGGTTAACAGGCCTAATCCCTGTCCTCAAAACACTGAGGCCACTGCCCCAGCTCTAGGATCTGCTGTCAGCTGACGACGAGTCCCACTGGCTGGTCCACTTGGGAGATGATCTCCCCAAGCAGGAAGTGTAAAGACAGGGCTCTTGGGCCTGCTGGCAGCTGGCTAGGGGTGAAGATAGTGCACCACAGGTCCCCCAGGGAAGATGAGAGGAGCAGAGGAGATCTGAGTCAGCCTCCCTGGGTGCCTGCCCCACACACTGCCGTGAGCTCAGAGCTATCTATACCTCCCAGCTGTGCTGGCCGCCCCCAAGCTGGTAAAAAGAGACCAGGGTAAGCCAGGGTCTGGCGCACAGAGAGACCTCCCTTCATGCAGGCCAGGTGAGTCATCAGATGGAGCAGGATGCTCCTGTCCCCTTGTCCAGAGGCTGACCCACCTGACCCAAGGCCAGGCAGAGTTCAGAGTGAGGGCAAGAGGTGGAGGCGGCTAGGCTCGCTCTGCTCACTACCTGAGAGACTTTCCTAACCCCCACATCTTTACATGTAAAGGAGGGAAAGAATTGGCTACCCACAATCACTAGAGAAATCTAAGTATCAGCTAAGTGATGAGGTATGATACCTATGTGCAATGGATGGAAATTCTGACACATACAACAAGAAAGTAGGGTGAGAAGTGGGAGGAGGAGGAGGAGGGAGGGAGAAAGGAGGAAGGAGGAAGAGAATAAGGAACTACTGTTTAAGGGGTACTGAGCTCCACTCTGGGATGATGGTTTCTGCAGTTAAGAGTGTGGCGACCTCAGCAACAGTGTGAATTATACAATGTCACTAAACCTACACCAGCCGAAGACCCTGGGCCACAGAGCCAATTAAATTCATTTTTAGTGTGTTTTTGTTCATGTGTGTGTGTGTATGTGTGTGTGTGTGTGAGAGAGAGAGAGAGAGCCCATGTGTGTATACATGCACACACATACATGGGCATGCCTGGGTTGTGGTGACAGATACATGTAGACCTGGGGTGACTTAAGGGTGGGCACATACATGCCTTGGTGTGCAGGTAGAAGTCAGAGCAGTTTTGGGGAACTGGTACTATTTTGAGGGAGGGGGGTCTCTCTTGTTTCTGCTTTTGAATGGCTGCCCCCATCTTGCCATAGGCGAGCAATTACAGATGTAGACCAGTTCATCTGACCATTTGTTTTGTTTTTCAACACAGGGTTTCTTTGTGTAACTGCTCTGGCTATCCTGGAACTAGCTCTGTAGACCAGATTGGCCTCGAACTCACAGAGATCCACTTGCCTGTCTCCCGAGTGCTGGGATTAAAGGCATGTGCCACCACAGCCTGGCTTTCATCTAATTATTTTTAAAGATTTGTTTTGCAAATGCAAACCCACAGGCAAACATTAGGCAGAGTTTGGGGAATCCTGTAGAAAATGGGGAGAAAGGATTATAGAAGCCAGAGGGGTCACAGACACAAGAAAACTTACAGAATCAGCTAACAAAAGCTCACGGGAGCCGGGTGGTGGTGGCGCACGCCTTTAATCCCAGCACTCAGGAGGCAGAGACCAGCCTGGTCTACAAGAGCTAGTTCCAGGACAGGCTCCAAAACCACAGAGAAACCTGTCTCGAAAAACCACAAAAAAACAAACAAAAAAAAAAGCTCACGAGAATTCACAGAGACTGAACAGACAACCAGGGAGCCTGCATGGAACTGACCCAGGCATTCTGCATATATGTGACAGTTATGTAGATTGGTCTTCTTGTGGGACTCCTAACAGTGGGGACAAGTGTTGTCTCTGACTCTTTTTGCTGGTTTCTGGGCCCCTATTCCTCATACTGAGTCACCTTGCCAAGCTTTAATGAAAGGGGAGGTGCTTAGTCTTACTGCAACTTGATATGCCATGTTCTGTTGATATCCAAGCAAGGCCTGTCCTCTTCTGAACAGAAATGGAAGAGGAATGGATGGGCGGGGGGTGTATGGGGGAGGGACTAGGAGGAGGGAAGGAAGGCTACCTGCAGCTGGGGTGTAAAATAAATAAATATAAATGTATTTTTAAAAGATTTGTTCTATTTCTACTTTATGTATATGAGTGTGTGATCTACATGTGTACTGCATGCATGCCTGATACTACTGGGGTCAGCAGAGGTGCGGGGTCTCCTGGAGCTAGAGTTTATGTGAATGTTGGGACCTGATCCTGGGTCTTCTACATGAGCAGCAATGCTCTCAACAGCTGAGCTATCTCTCCAGCCTTCTCTGACTTTTTAGATGAGTTTCAGGGATCAAAGAGGGGTCACCAGGCTGGTGGCAGCAAATGCTTTTCACTTGCTGAGCCATCTCCTTGGCCATTGTTTTAAAATAAGAAACGTGTGTGTGTGTGTGTGTGTGTGTGTGTGTGTGTGTGTGTCTCCCATGTGTACCGGTACCCACGGAGGGCGGAAGAGGGCTTCAGATCCACTGGAACTAGAATTACAGGTAGCTGTGAATTACCTGATGTGGGCGCTGGGAACCGAACTTGGGTCTTCTGAAACAGCTCCTTTTTTACAGACAGGGTCTTGTGTAGCCTAGGCTGGCCTCAGACTTCTGCTTTTCTGGAGTGCTGGGTACAGGCACGGGCCACTGTGCCAGTTAGTTGCTATGCTAACTTGACACAAGCTAGAGTCCTCTGAGAGAAGGGAGCATCAATTGAGAAAATGCCTCCTTAAGAAAGGGCTGTAGGCAGGCAAGCCTGTAGGGTATTTTCTTAATCAGTGATTGACAGGGAAAGACCCAGCCCATTGTCAGTGAGGCCACCCCTGGCCTGGTGGTCCTAGATTCTATCAGAAGGCGACTGAGCAAGCCTTGTGGAGCAAGCCAGTAGCCACTCCCCCATGGCCTCTGCTCCTGCCTCTAGGTTCTTGCCCTGCGTGAGAGATGTCAAAATATAAGTGGAATTAACCCTTCCCTACTTGCTTTTGGCTAGGTGTTTCATCACAGCAACAGAAACCTATGGCAGTCACCATGCCTGGCTGAGTGTACTGATTGTGCGCATTCTGGCTTATCCCCAGGGCCTTCTCAGTTCCTGCAGCACCTGCCCTCGGCGGAATGATTCCTGGACTTCAGCTGCTTCTTTACACAGTGATTCCTTCTCAGGGTCCTTGCATATTCTCTGAATGTGTGATATTTCATCTGTATTTTAATTAATAAAGCTTGCCTGAAGATTAGAGAGTAGAACAGCCACACTGGTCAGCCATACAGACCAGGCAGTGGTGGTATACACCTTTAGTCCCAGCAGCCACACTAGTTGCCATAGAAACCGGGCAGCACATGCCTTTAATCCCAGCACTAGAGAGGAATATAAGACAGGAGGAGAGAGCTCTCAGTTCAGTCTCATTCTGAGGATTCATGGAGGCAGGCTCACCATTTCGGTCTGAGGTGCAGGTAAGAGCCAGTGGCTGGCTGCTTGCTTTTCTGATCTTCAGATTGAACCCCAATATCTATCTCTGGGTGTTTATTATTTGTGCTACCCCAGTAGGGTGCTGACGGAACTCTACAGTCATGCTATCTCCCTCCACCTCAGCACACCTCCTGCCCTTCCCCACCATCACCCCTAGCTGATGATCGCGTCTACCTTGCTCTCCACCCAAAGAGCTCATGGTCCTGGGGCAGCTGTGGGAGGATGCCCCACGGAACACACCGCCCCAGCTGGCATCTTATGGGTGCTCCATAGGTCAGCTTTCTCCTCTAGGAAGCTCCCCTGAGGAAGCGCTCAGGGCAGGGGTTGCCATCCTAACAGTATCTGAAAGACTCTGGGCACTGAGGGGCACAGAGGGAGCAGTTTTAACAGTCTCAGGAGTGGAGAGGGGGGTGGATATGACGTGAAAGGTTCTTACTTTTCCAAAGGAAAAGGAAGGAAAGGCTTTCTTTGGTCTCGAGGGAAAGACTATATGTTAAAAAAAAACGAGCTATAGCTATAGCCGGGCGGTGGTGGCGCACGCCTTTAATCCCAGCACTCAGGAGGCAGAGGCAGACGGATCTCTGTGAGTTCGAGGCCAACCTGGTCTACAAGAGCTAGTTCCAGGACAGGAACCAAAAGCTACAGAGAAACCCTGTCTCAAAAAAAAAAAAAAAAAAAGACGAGCTATGAAGCTCTATAGCCTCCCAGGGGCGTGGCTTAGTCAGCTGAGGAACACTGAAGAGTGACCCCCCCCCCCCAGAACTACAACCTGCAACTTCAGCACAGGCCCACTTTGTAGTGTGTGATGCTGGAGATGGGACCAGGGCCTATGTATGCTGAACCAGCACTCCACCACTGAACCACACCACAGCCCAGCACAGGAGCTAGTTTAGAAACAGGGTTTTGTGGGTACATTAGTGAAGCTGAGGTCATGTTGGACTAAGACATACCCTAGACCCAATGACTAGTTTCTTTTTAAGAAGGCAGGAGGAAGGCTAAAGAGATGGCTCGGTGCTTAAGAGCACTTACTGTTCCTGTGGAGGACCCAGGTTTGGTTTCCAGCACCCGCACGGCAGCTCACAACCATTGGTAACTCCAGTTCCAGGGGATCAAATGTCTCTTCTGACCTCCATGGGCACTGCACGCATGTGGTGCACCGATATGTACTCAGGTACACACACATACACATAAAAATAAATGTAATGGGTTTTTAATTAAGTGGTATGTCCACATAGCACCTTCATGTCTGAGGCATGCACGCCAGTTAAAGAGGCCTTCTCAAACCTTTGGGTATCCACCCGTCAACATACTGTGTGTTTCCTGCGGGAGAAGATACCTGAATGAAGCCAGACCCAGACCTTGCAGCAGCTGTGCAGTTTTGGTCCAGCTTTTACTTTCCCAGAATTCTCTCCTCCAAAAGTCAATATGCCTCACACAGGCTGCTGGGCCTCTCGCGTGACTGGTCAGTGTGGTGTTCCACACCCAGGTCACTCAAGAAGCTGGAGGAGGTGGATCCTCACAGCCTGCCTTAGAGAACAGTTAGCTGTGCGTGTGCGTTCACGTCCCCAGTCTGCATACATGGACCGCACCTGCTGTACCCACCCCTGACACCCACAATGCTTGGCATGTACTGGACACACGAAGGAGGGAGTTGGAACAAGGGAGGAGGGGGGAATCCTATCCCAAAAGAATCCCTTCATCTTCCTTTCCCTTTCTTTATTCCCTTCTTTCTGTGGTACTGGGGATTAAACGCAGGGCGGTTCCTAACGTGAGGCGCGCGCTCTACCATGGAGCGACACTCCCAAGTGAAGCGCCCTGTTCTTGTCACTCTTTATTTCCAAGGATGAGAGCATGGAGACCAAGCATTTGTTCATGATGATGATGTGTGTGTATGTGTGTGCGTGTGTGTGTGTGCGCGTGAGGGGGAGGGAAGAGGGAAAAGGGCTGAGGGAGAGAGGGAGGGAGGAAAAGGGAAAGAGGGGGAGGGGATTTTTAGCCTGCCCTGTGGAGATAGTCTATTCTACCCACAATTATCTTCATAAAATTTTCAGACAGGCAGCAGAGGCACACACCTTTAATCCCAGTATTTGGGAGGCAGAGGTGGAAGGATCTCTGACTTCTAGATCAGCCCAGTCTACAGAGAGTTTCAGAAAAACCAAGGCAAACAAACAAACAGGAAAATTTTTTTCTACTAGCATGCAGTCTTCTCAGCAGATTCCCCCACCCCCACCCAAGCTTCTCTCACTCAGGTGCTTGGAACTCAGAACAGAAGGAAGCGCTGCACACCTAGTAGAAGACACAAGAGGTCATTTGAAGGGAACCCAAGGTTACTGTACGCTTTCTGCTGAACTACAAAGCCAGCTTCTGCCCAGCTCTGACAAGCGTCTTACCGTACATCTTGCCTTCGTCCGACAGGATGATTTTGCGGCGGCCGCAGGGTGGGTAAATGGCCAATGCCTCCTGGAAGCTTTGCTCAATATCGGGACTCCACACACCCTCTGCATCATTGTCGATGGGCTTGTCCAGTGCCTGGCTGCCCCCAGAGATGCTGCTCCCCTCGGGGGAGTCCGGAGAGCTCCACTCGTTGGAGGTAATGATGCCGGCCTTGCCCTCCAAGGCTCGGCTTGGAGGAGCGCCCGTTGGACCTGTTAGAGCCGAAACAAGACAAAGGTAAGAGGTGGAAGAACTGTAAAGGCTGCAGGACACAGGACGCCCAGAGAGTGCGCCAGTACCAAACCAGTTACTCGGGGAACAAATTAAAAGGTCTACGAGTTCCGGAGTCAGGGAGGCTTGAACTGGTTGTCTCCCTTCAGCAGACCAAGCGTCCAAACGGCCCAATAAGCACAAAAGACCCCTCTAATTATACCTCTAAGAACACACCCAGGACTGGGAAGTAGGGGGACGAAGACACAGTGACAGATTTAATCTGACACCAAATGAACACTAGGCAAAAAGGATCTTAAATATTATGGAGGAGGTGAAACAGTGCAAACACTATGAGAACAGTATGCAAAATCTTCAAAAATTTAAATGAAGGCCAAGGGGTGGAGCCCAACGATAGAGGGTTTGTTGAGCGTGCTTCAGGGTTCTAGCTTCAGCACTACCCATAATAATAATGATGATGATGATGATGATAATTTAAAATTATTAATAATAAACAATAAATTAATAAATAATAATTATTGAATCAACAACAATAATAATGTGATCTACTAGTCCTGCTTCTTGATATATACTCTAAAGAATTAAAAGCAGAAGCTCCAAGAGACATGTTCATGGCCGCACTATTCGCAACAGGCAAAGAATGAAGGGCATTGTGCATTCATCTGTACATGAACACAGAACTTGGTGTGGGTACTATTAGCACTAAAAAGAAGGTAACCCTGCCACAGACTACAACAAGGATGAGGGTTGACAACATTATGTTAAGTAAAGCAAGCCAGTCATAGAGAGAAAAAAGACAGTACGGTTATACACATAGAAGGCAATACATTCTTAGAAATAAGATACAATGAAGGTTGCCAGGGGCAGGGAGAGGGAGAAATGGGGACTTGTCCAACAGATACAGAGTGTCAGGCTGTTGTGCAATAATGTGAACATGTTGCCTCTCTGGAGCCCACACGCGGTGAAAGGTAGATGGTGGGCTGCTGTAGCTCAGTGACAGAGCCCCCACCTAGCAAGGACACGGCCCTGGGTTCAAGCCCTAGGTGCACCAGATAAAATTCCAGAAAATGAAACAAAGCAACAACTAAAGAAAGCAGGGAAACTTCCTCAGCTGATGAAAGATTCTGGAACCATATGTATCTTAAGTAGCATAACTTCAAATAAACACAATACCCAAAACAAACCTTTAAAGCATCCAGGATGAAAATGGACAGATCAGCTACAGCAAAAGAGCCCACAGTGTGGAGATGGAACCCAAGGCCTCTTGCATGCTAAGAAGATGCTGTATTGACCCCAGTCCAGAAAGAAATATTAAACTAATAATGGGTCTCCCCGGCAATACTAAAAGACTCAAGATAATCTATCTCCAAGCTGTTGCAGAGGTCAGCCATCATCTCAGAACTCAAACCCCAGCAGAAGAGTTGGGGGATGGTTCAGTGGGTAAGAACTTGCTGTGTGTGCTGGTGGCCAGGGTTTGGATTCCTAGACACCTATGTTGAAAAGGAAGTGGCCCATGCCTATAATCACAGCGCTCCCACTGGAAGCAAGAGGAAGAGGTAGGACAATCCTTGAAAAAAAAAAAGACAATCCTTGAAACTCGGGAGCCAGGTGGCCTGATGTAAGTACACAGTTGGGACCAAGACACATGACTCAAGCCAGAGAGATGGCTACGTGGGTAACGGCACTTGCTGCATAAGCCAGATGGTCTGAGTTTGGTCCTCAAAACAGCTGGAGGCTGTGGTAAACACCTGTGGTCCCAGCACTCCTACAATGGTTTAGGAGGCAGGGACAGGGAAAAAGCTGCTGTCTGATCTCCAAGTGTATCCCACAGCACCTCTCAGCCTACACTCACACATAATACACAAATGCACACACATACACACACACACACACAAACATGTGCACAAATGGTAAATAAATCTTTAAAAGGAGAGATGGCTAAAATAAAAAATAATACGATTTTTTTTAAAAGGAGTCATGGCTCAGGTTAAGATCACTGGTTCCAAGTCTCAGTACCCACATGGCAGCTGACAACAGTGTGTGACCCAGTTTCAGGGGATTTGATGTTTGCCTCTGGCTTCTACAGTCACTAGGTACCCAGGTAGCACACAGACACACATGCAGGCAAAACACCCATACACACGAAAGTGCAGGCTGCTCTCGCAGAGAAACCCAGTTCAGTTCCCAGCAACTCCACGCCAGGTACTCACAACTGCCTACCTACAACTCCAGCTCCTGGAGATCCAGTGCCTCTGACCTACGTGGATATCTACACTCACCTACATAGACACACACAACTACATATAATTAAAAAAAATAAACGTTTAAAAAAAATGTGCTGAATAGTAGATTTTTGTCAACTTGATACGCGTTGACAAAATACGAGTTGACATCAGAGAAGATGGAACCCCGGCTGAGAAAACGAGTCCATCAGACTGGCCTGTAGGCAAGTCTGTGGGGAATTTTCTTGATTAGTGATTGATGTGGGAAGGCCCACTCCACTGTGGATGGTGCCACCCCCGGGCAGGTGGATCCCTGGGGTGTATAAGAAAGCAGACTGAGCAAGCCGTGTGGAGCAAGCAGAGAAGCAGCCCTCCTCATGGCCCCTGCTTCTGTTCCTGCCTTCTGCCTCCAGGTTCCTGCTTGAGTTCGTGCCCCGACTTCCTTCAATGATGGACTAAAACTGTAAGCTGAGACAAACCCTATCTTCCCCACGTTTCTTCCGTCCGTGGTCTTTATCACAGCAAGACAGGGATAAAGGAGGTATAGGGAAAATACAAAACTGTTACTGACATGAAGAGAAGATAATACACAGAGATTGAGCAAAGTGTCTGGCAGAAACCTGAGGACACCAAAGCTAAGGCCAACAAATGGCTCAGTGGTAAAGAACCCGCCTAGCATGTGAGGCCCTAAATGCCAACCAGCGCTAACAGAAGATATGGATAGCTAATTTAACAGCGAGACCACATTTCTGAAACATAAATTTAGTATATGCACTTGATAAAACCCAAGTCTTTCACCATGGTGTTGGTGACACACACCTTTGATTCCAGCACTCAGTAGGCAGAGGCAGGCAGATCTCTGAGTTCAAAACCAGGCTGGTCTATAGAGAGAGTTCCAGGACAGCAGGGCTATACAAAAAACCCTATCTTGAAAAACAAAAACAATAAAACCTAAGACCTTTCTACAAGAATAACTATTTAATAAATAAATAGTCAAAAGTGATAGAGATGAAAGGGAACTGATTTCTTCAGTCTGAGCAAAGACATCTTTTGAAAACTTACACAAAGAGGACTCTGGCTCAAACAACCGGAACAATAAGTTAAAGATAAGAACAAGGACACTCACCACTTTGAGGACTTCAAACCAGTGAGGGCGGGGCAGAGGCAGGTGATCTCTAAGTTTGAGGCCAGCCTGAGCTACACAGAGAGTTCCAGGACAGCCAACGCTACACACGGAGTTAAAAAGATGTTTAATTTGTGGGAAAAATAACAAGAAAAACACAAATTCAGTGAAATTGTGATTTAAAAAATGTCTACAAGGTTTTTCACAAAACCTTAACAAGCAGATCCTGAGATGACTCTCAAGCTCCCTAACATGGTGGTTAGCTCTGTTTTTTGGTTTTTCTCTTCTGGCTTCATGTCGTAAACGGTGGCCTGCTGTGTGGTGACTTCACTCCTACAGCAAACAATATGTCTTTGTGTAAATCACATTATTGCTCGGGACCTCACCCATACAATCCAGGGACCTGAGTTCTTCCTGTGCAGACAGTGTCTGTGGACCCCATATTTCTCCGCGGCCTCCAAGAACACCCTGTAAATACTCAGTGAGGACAGCGTTCCCACAGTGGTCAATGCCCAGGTGCAGGTGCCAGGGCTAGAGAGCTGATTCAGGTGAGAGCTCTTACTTTACAAGCCCAAGGCTCTGGGTTTCTCGCCCCACCCCCTGCCCTGCGAGGGGTAGTGGGGGTGGTTCCAGTCTGCTACAGGGCTTGCCTCCCGGTCAGTGCTTAGTACCCTGTTTAGTAACCATTGTTCTTAAGCGCCAAGCCTGGAGAGCAAGATCTGAACCCTTGAACAGGCCTGGCAGGTACACATAGCTTAAGCCCTAATGATGAAGATTAATATCTGACTGTGATTAATTAACCTTCTAAGGCATAAGGCCCCACTAGGTTTGGTGTTGGACTTCATCTTCTCCATTGACCTGATGCAAGCACAGCTCTGAGTTGGGTGGAGGGCAGGATGGAGAGGAGGGCTATCCCTGCACCTTCTCATGTGATGCTCGCCAACACCCACTGCCACCGCTGCCAGGAGGTAGTCTCTGGACCCCGCCCCTCCTCAACATTGCCCTTTTCCTACACTCTGAACCTGGGCCCAGTACAGCCCAGAAGAACAGGCCTGGAAGAGCTAGAGACCATTTGTACCAGACTGCGCCATGGGAGAGGTTTTCTGAGGACCTGAACTTCATGTTCCCAAGATTGGGTCTGTCCCAGAGAAAGTGGGGCAGCAGGTCACGCAAGGCCCTAGGACATGGGATTTGTTACTGCAGTGAGCTGTCCCTGGCCCCGTGTGGCTGTGGTCCTCCTGGTCCCCTGTTGTGACTGGCTGGCCGCTCCCACCCTTACTAGGCAAACTGCCCACACAAGCCTGCCCTGTGTGGCCAGAAGAATGGGGTAAGTCAACCCCAGCCCAGAGATGTTCTCCACTCCTCCTGCTCCTCCCCCAAGTGACCCTCCAGGGACTGCCAGGGGAGAGGTAGAGAGCGGAACAGATGGCACGGCTGCCCAGACCATGTGCTGTAGCCAGAGAAATAAAAATAATCTCGGGCTTGACTCCCAGACCCTGGCCTGGAGGCTTCTAGCTCTCTCGGCCCCACCCAAATAGCCACCAGATGTCCTGCTCAGGACAACCAGGCCCAAAGAACACGCTACCCCAAGGCCCACAGGTGTTGGCCATGGAAGAAATTCCAGAAGAATCAGGAATTGGGGTTGTATCAGGATCTTCCTAAGGCTCAGAGCCCTGTGCTCTTCTAGGAACAAGACAATGAAAATCCGCAAGAAGAGACGGAAGAGGAGCATGGAGAAGCTGCTGCTGGGGGGGCGCGGTGTGGGCAGAGGGCAGTTTGACCGAGAAGGCAGCCAAACCAGGCCGCTGGGAGCTGGGGTTGTAGCTCTGAGACCTCTCCCACATGACCACAGAGATCTCTCAGCCCCGCCTCACTCCCCCAACCACCAAAGCACATAACACAGCACAACATGTTGGTGTGACAGGCCAGCCCTGGGCTGTGATCTCGCTTGAGCTTGCCTGTCGTTCCCCACACTGGAGAACACGGTTGTCACCCAGACATTAGTGTCTGCCCTGCTCCTGGCTTGGTGGTAGGAACTTAGGCAGTCGGGATTACTCTTAATGAGTTGACTCTGCCAAAGGCTCCCTTTCTCTAGGCCAGGACAAATAACACTGTTATTTCACAACATGGATGTTCTTCTACATACAATGGGATACATTCTGGAAAACTTATTAGGCAGCTAATAACACCCGAGTGAAGAAGGGAACGGTGACTGATGCATGCCTGTAGGTTAGATTCTGGAGCTAAGGCAGAAGGGCCGTGAGTTTCAGGGCTTTGAGAAACCTTAATCTCTGCTTCTACCAACAGAGAAGAGCGGGTCCCTTGTCCAGAACCTCACCAGCATCTGCAGCCATACGATTATTTTATTTATTTTGGTTTTTCAGGACAGGGTTTCTCTGTAGCTTTGGAGCCTGTCCTGGAACTAGCTCTTGTAGACCAGGCTGATCTCCAACTCACAGAGATCCACCTGCCTCTGTCTCCTGAGTGCTGGGATTAAAGGCCTGTGCCGCCACCACCCGGCTAGCCATCTGATTTTTTGATGATTGCCATTCTGATTGGAGTGAGATGAATTCTCAAAGCGATTTTAATTTATATTTCCCTGATAGTTATTGACATTAAACATTTTTTCATGTTTTATTTTATGTCTATAAGTGCTATCCTAGATGTATGGTATCGCACAACATGTGAGCCTGGTGCCTGCGAAGGTCCGAAGAGGACGCTGGGTCTCCAGAACCAGAGTAACAGATGGTTGTGAGCTGCCCTGTGGGTGTCAGGAACTGAACCAGGTCCTCTGCAAGAGCAGCCAGCGCTCTTAACTGCTGAGCCATCTCTCCAGTCCCTCAGTGGGACATGCTTGTTTTTGCTTTTCTTAAGAGTACTAACATTAGGGTTTCACTGTGTAGCCCTGGCTAGCCTAGACCCCTCCATCTCATAGTGATCATCCTGCCTCTGGTGCCCAAGCGCTGGCATGCAAGGCTTGCACCTCTGCTTCCTGCCTACATACTTTGACACTATCACTTTGTATATCCCATGAAATCTAAGCCGTGCTGACCACACCACGACCAAGTGGCTGGCCAGACACTGCGGCTCGCTGCTGCTGCCCCACATGACAAATACATAGCGTTTATCATTAGCCAGGAAGACGGCAATACTCAAGTTCCAAAGAACAGCTTCTACTGAATGTGCCTCGCTTCCACACCATCACAAAGCAGAAAAATCACATGCCGACCTTTGTACACTGGGGGCTGATGTCAATATGTAATCTCTAACCAGCTCCCATGGTCCCAGCCAAACAGGACGTGATAGAAATTGAAACTCATAATGTTTGCAAGACGTGCCTGGTGTTACACAGAAATGAGGAGAGACTCTGGCCACTCAGAGCACAGAGACAGAAATGGTTCCCTCTGGCCTCCTTTCCAGCCACTGACTCTATGGGCTTTGGAGGTGTAGGTCAAAGGTCCAGCCACATCACGACCCTCGTTGCCTGTGGGCTCTGATATCAATCGCTAGTACAGCCCCTGCTTTGCAGTGACTGACCTATGACTGAAATTAGGAAGGAAAAGAAAACCTAAGACTTCCTTCCGGGAGATCCACCCTAACCTAAGGACACACGAGGCGACAGAGTGGCTGCAGTAATTCACAGTGGGGGCAAGCTGGGAATCCCCTTCAGGACAGAAATCCTCCTCCAGGCGGGCAGAACTCCCAGCATGCTTTGATGACCCAGACAAGAAATAACAAACTGAACCCCAGATACTCTGCCTTGATCTAATCCAGCTGCGGCCAGAGAGACACTATTTGGGACAGGCCTGGCCCCACCTAGTCCGATGGCTCCTGGCTATGACCTAGCCCTGGCTATTCCTATCAGACTGGGCTCTACATACACTGAGCCCACAGTCCGCTCATCCAGAGGCCTTATAAAAACAAGATAGTCCTGGATACATTCAAGGAGGAGGATAGGGAAGAGGCTTGAAGCCTTCGCTACTCTGACCTCATCTCAAAAAGAAAGAAAATTAGACAAAGCATGGTGACTCACACCTATAATTTCTAGCACTAAGGAGGCAGAAGCAGGAAGATCACAAGTTCAAAGCCAGCCTGGGGCTATCAGTGAGTTCCAGGCCACCCACAGATACAGAGTGAAACCTTGTCTCAAAAATAAAAATTAAAAAATTGGTCAGTTGTCAGTGGCACACGCCTTTAACCCCAACACTTGGGAGATAGAGGTAGGCAGATCTCTGTGAGTTTGAGGCCAGCCTGGTCTACAAAGGGAGTTCCAGGATAGCCAGAGAACACAGACAAGCATTGTCTGGGGTGATGGGTGGAGGAAAAGAAAAATTACCCATAATAGCGATACAGGTTGGTAACACCTGCACTCAGAAAGCTGAGGCAGGAGGACTGTCACAGGTTCAAGGGCAGGCTAGGCTACATTTTAAGACCCAATCTACCACCACCACCATCCTACCCCCTCTCCCAAAATAGGCTGATGCCATGCTTACCTGGCACCTAGCATACACAAGGCACTGGGATCAATCCGCCACTTTCAGAAGGGAGGGAGGAAATGAGACAGAAGAGAAAGTCTCAGGCTTGTTTGAGACCCACCTCCACAGCCCAGGTCTCCTCCTCCTCCTCCTCCTTCTCCTCCTCCTCCTCCTCCTCCTCCTTCTCCTCCCTTTTCCTTCCCTTCCCCCTCCTCCCCTACTGAATCCCAGCTTCATTCCCTGCTCAGAGCAGGCCTGTCCTAATTAAACTCCCACCAGAAGTCAATCAACACACCTCATCCTATTCTGAAGGGAAGCCAGGCTAAGGTGGAGGCGGTAGGAGTTCCAGTGTGACACACAGGCTCAGGTCCTCGACCCTGACTCCATCTTGTAGCACACACTAACTAACACACCACCCTTGGCTTTGGCAGGTGAGGCCTCTGCCTGCCGCCTTTGGTCCTCAAGCTCAGCAATAACTCTAGGCCAGAGAGGAGGCGGTCTGGGTGAGAGTAGATCAGCGCCAGGTTAGAGAGTGACTACCCAGTCTCCCGGCATGACTCTGTCCCCCGTACACATGGCAGAGGAACCTGAAGAACTGGTGTCTGCAGAAGGTGCCTAGGACACTGAGGGCCACACTCTGCCCTGAGAGTGAATGACCTTAAAATTGACACCACAGGGAACCATTTCCCAGACCCACTCGCTGCCAAGACTGGACTACGTACTTGATTACATCTTCCCTCACCCCTTTACCCCCTCTGAGCTAGTAAGGCCCAGCCCCTCGCGCAGCTGGAGAAACCGAGACACTTTATGGTGCAGTGCTGTGCTCAGGTCTCACAGACAGTGAGTGGCTGCCTAGGCTGCAGGCTCAGAGGCTCTTCCTCACAGAAAGTCACCAAGTGGAAGGGGATGAGGTCTGACCATGGCAGCAGGGAAGTAAATCAGGTGTGAGAAGGGTGGCCCACTAAAGCGGCTAGACAAGTCTCTCTCTGCACAGTGGGCTTGTCCTGGTCTTTTTCAGTGTAAAAAAGACGCTGTGTCTGGCTGTGAACAAAAACCACTCCTGGAAGGAGTTTCTGTGTCTGCAGAGACTGATGGGCTGATTGGAAATTCATTAGTGGAGCGATCGGAATTTTGTAGGTTCAGAGACTAATTATTTTGGTCTCATTCTAGCCTTCTGGAGCAGTCATGCCTTGCCCGCCCCCTCCCCCCCCCCCCCGTATCTGAACTAACAATTTGTGATAATAAAGAGAAACCTTCTAGAAGCATTAACTTAGCAGAAGACTAGCGTCTGCCAATCCACAAGCTAAGAGCACCATCACAGAGCAGCTCCCCCAACCCTATTTCATTGTACCCACCTCTGTGATGCACCCACCAATGCGCTTCAAACACGCCCTGACTTGTGATTTTCTTTGTTCTGTAATTATAGAAAACATGTGAAATTGCTTCCACGTCGGAACACAGAATTCGGGGTAACTTATATCTGTGTTCCTGAGCCATGGTCACTAAGCTCTCTCTTATTCCCTTTAAGATGAGAGCTGTGGTTTTTAGTTGACATGGGAAAGGGCTCTGCTGCTCCCTCAGCCTCTGAAGAAGCCCTAGTAGGGAGATGCTGGTCGCCAAGCTTTGTGTGAGAAGAAACAGACCTGCAGAGGGGACCTGGAGTTGTCAAGAATCAGGTGAGGACATTGAAACCCTAAGAAGGGAAGTGACCATCAAATGACCACAGAACTGATTGAGGCTGGACTGGAATCTGAGCCCTGGGCTTTCCGCCTTGCAGTTAGCACAGCCTGGATCCGGCTCAGCGACTAGAGGGGATGTACTCCCAGGAGGGAGAAGAGCAGGTCCCAGCCAGGGAAAGCCAGGGAAATCTCCCTCTTCCTAGTTGCAGGCCTCCTCGGGTCTGTGTTCCAGTCCATTGCCTTCCTATGACTTATTCAGAATTCTGTGAGGAAAGGCCTGGAGAGGAGGCAGGAGAAGGAACTCAAGGTCATCCTTGGCTACGTAGAAACAGAAACAAGTGGTAGGAGCATACATACACTACATGGCAGGCACTGGCAACAAACCCAAGCAACACATGATCCTGCCTGCAAGGCCCTTCTGTCTGGTGTGTGCAAGGTGAGCGGCCAGAGTCATCTAGAAAGATCAAGTGCACTCAGTCCTCATAACCAGTCTTCAGGTTTGTATGTGTGGTCATCTTCTCGAGAATACCCGTGATCTCAGAGCATCTGTAGATTCTGGTACCTCTAGGAGGAGGCCAAATTTTCTGAAGCTCGAGGGCCTTGTGTAGAATGGCAGCGAATTTCTATAACATGTACATATCCTCCCATATATATTAAATCATCTCACTCTGTAGCCTTGAATTTGCACTATCCCTGCCTCAGCCTCCTTTACGCCAGCATTATAGGCATTAGCCACCAACTATTCAGAGTGGACCCTTGGTCAGCAGGCCAGCTCAGCAGGTAAAAGTGCTTGGCACCAAGCATAAGGACCCGAGTTCAATCCCTGGGAAAGAACCTACTCCTGTTACGTTGTCCTCAGACGTCCATAGGACACACACGCACTTAGTTATTTAACTGATTATTTCAGTGAACTAGCTGAGTTGAATGGCAAAAAAAAAATCAAACTGTATTAATATTTAATTGCCAGAAAACAGGCAAATTATTTGTAAAAAAAATCATTATTAGCCGGGCGATGGTGGCACACGCCTTTAATCCCAGCACTCGGGAGGCAGAGGCAGGTGGATCTCTGTGAGTTCGAGACCAGCCTGGTCTACATGAGCTAGTTCCAGGACAGGCTCCAAAACCACAGAGAAACCCTGTCTCGAAAAACAAAACAACCGGGAGCTCTGGCACTTGGGAACAGAGGCCAAAGGCAGAAGGACCACCACAATTCTGAGTCCAGCCTAGTTTACATAGCCAAGTTCAAGCTGGCCGGGGATATGATGAGGTCTAGTCTTTATCTAAATCAATGAGAAAACACAAACGGGAAACAATTGTGTGTAGGTATGCATATGCACATGTGTGTTGTGCATGCAACACTATCTTCTAGGCTCGGTTTGCTTCACTGTTTCTATTTCTTTCTCACTTTTCATGGCTGAGCTACTACCCTCAGCATCACACTAATTAACCCTCCGCTTGATACTCCATAAATGATCCCGACTAATAGCAAACTGAACAGCCTCAAGCAAAGAACTGTCCGTTCCCAAGCGCAGGAGGCTGGAATGTGCCTGCGGGAGAAAACTCGTGTGCTAGATGAGCTTCCTGCAGGCGTGAGTTCTGGTGCTGCTGTGGGCCCCGGGTTAATGAATCAGCAATGTATATTAAGCAAGGTGTCTTGGGACAGGGCACCCACAAAACAAGCCTATAAATTAATTGGCTGACAAAAATCTTGTGACCAGAGGCTTGAATGAATGCAACCCAGTGTTTCTCCTGTGACTAATAGTTCAGTGTTTGTTAATTCAGTGGCTTTATAGGACATTAATTACCGTAAAAAAACACCAGTGGCCCAGCTGGGTGTGGCAGAAAGAGGCTGCAATCCCAGTACTCGTGAAGCCAAGAGATACCAAGTTTACGACCGGCCTGGACCAAGTCGTGACACCTTGCCTAAGACCAAACACAACAGAAGGTTTGGCTGGACCTGGCAAGAATAACATGGGCATAGGTAAACAGCTATTGTCGGGAGGGTACCGCTGAGCTCAAGGCCCTGAGAGTACCACAGCCAGTGTGCCAGGTGAGCTTCCTGCACGAAGACTCCAGAATAGTCCAAAGGTGGTCATCAACAGATAAATAAACAAAATGCAGTACGTGCACAGGATGGAATAGTATCCAGTCAGGAAAAACGAAACAGAGTTGATACATGCCCCTACAGGGACGAACCTTGGACAGATTCTACCAAGTGGAATAATCCAGACACAAGCAAACAGTTTCTGTTTCTTTGTTTGGCCACTTGCAAAAAGTACTTCAAACAGTCAAATTCAGAGACAGATAGTCAAGAGTCATTACCAAGCCGGGAGGAGGGGAAGCAGTGGTTATTATTTGATAAAGGGATCCTGTTGAGAAGAAGGAAAAGTGATGGAGACGGATGGCGGTGACAGTCACACAAACTGTGACCACACTTAAGGACATGAAACTGCAGACTGAAAAGAACTTAGGAAGAGGGGCTGGAGAGGTGGCTCAGTCATGGAGCCGCTGTTGCTGTCGCAAAGGTCCCAGGTTTGGCTCCCAGCACCCACATGGAGGCTCACAACCATATCTGTGACTCCAGTTCCAGGGGACCTGACATCCTCTGCTCCGGGAGGCACTGCACACACATGGTGCACAGACATACATGTAGGCAAACACACACTAAATAAATAGTTTAAGGATTTATGATGAAAAGCTGGGCAAGATAGCACATGCCGGCAATCCCAGTGTTTGGGGAACTGACACAGGAGAATTGCAAGTTGCAGGTCAGTCAGAGCTACCCCCATGTAGGGTCAAGCAGTAGGGCACACATGTGACCCCAGCACTTAAGCGGAAGACTGGGCGTGGTGACACACACCTTTAGCCCCAGGACTCGGGTAGCAGATCTCAGTCCGTGAGCTCGAAGCACCCTTGTCCACACAGTGAGACCTTCTCTCAAACCACCCCTGGAAAAGAGGCAGAGGCAGCAAAATCCCTAAGAGTTCTTGGCTAGCCTGAGGCACGTTGCAAGTTCTAGTGGCCATCTTGGATTATACAGTCTCCAAATAAGGAAAGAGATGAGTTGGGGGGAGTGGTAACAAATCTTACCTATGAAGGTAATTGTATATTTTGAATATATTTGACTGACTAATTGAGGTACTGGGATTGAACCCAGAGCTTCACACATGTCTCCCCAATTTTTTTTTTTTTTTGAAGCAGGCTCTTTCTGGCACTGAACCTGTGATCCTCCTACCTCAGTCTCTGGAGTAGCTGGGATTACAGGTTTGCACCCACCAGGCCTGGCCTGTTATATTTCACCGTAAGGACTGTTTGCTTGAGTCACAGTCTTGCTATATGTACTTCAAGATGGTCTCAAAACTATGGTGTTTTTGCCTCAGCCTTCACACTCCAGTGTTGGCATCACAGACATGTATCATGTCTCTATCCCTGGGCATTTAAAAGTAACTTAAAAGCCAAGCAAGGTGGCACACACTTTTAATCCCAGAAGGCAGAGGTAAGATACTTCTGAGTTCAAGGTCAGCCTGGTCTCCATAGAAAATTCAAAGCAACCAGAGCTACGGAGTGAGACCCGGAGGAGGGGAAGGAAGAGGGGAAGGAGGAGGAGGGAGGGGAGGGGGGGAGGAGGGGGAGGGGGAGGAGAAGGAGAAGAAGGAGGAGGAGGAGGAGGAAGAGGAGGAGGAAGAAAGAAGAAGAAGAAGAAGAAGAAGAAGAAGAAGAAGAAGAAGAAGAAGAAGAAGAGGAAGAAGAAAGAGCCGGAGGAAAAAAAAAGATGGCCAAGAAGAAGGCACTGCAGGGGACCTGGTCCAAAGTACAGACACAAAGTAACCTGTTTGTACCTGGACACGAAGACTGACCAAACAAGAAAGTTTCCTGCAAGCCTTGGGTAGATGGGTTCCTGGAGAACAGAGGAAGGAGTGGGGGAAAGAAGACAATCCAGCAAATGGACTATCCTGGGCTAGGTCAGCTACTCAGTCAGAAAAAACTTGTGACCCCAGTGTGGTTTTCAAAAGATCAGGCTGGAGGGGAGGAGCGGCCCTTCTAGAATATGTGTGTTCACATATATCTACATCAAGACTTGGGCTGGGGCCGGGCGATGGTGGCGCACGCCTTTAATCCCAGCACTCGGGAGGCAGAGGCAGGTGGATCCCTGTGAGTTCGAGACCAGCCTGGTCTACAGAGCTAGTTCCAGGACAGGCTCCAAAGCCACAGAGAAACCCTGTCTCGAAAAAACCAAAAAAAAAAAAAAAAAAAAAAAAAACACTTGGGCTGGGGCTCAGTAGATCAGCACCTGCCTTTCCTGAAGCCCATCTCAGCATTGCAGAGATATGATCAAACCACACCTAGGTGTCCCTGTGCCTAAAATTACCACTGGAATGCTTGGCTTTCATGCTGGCTTTGATTAGAAGTTGGTATACTTAAAGAAACCTCCAGAGTTTAAAACTATCTCTTACCAGCTACGTGGCTGCTCAGCTCCTCGAATGCCTACTTGCCTAGTGTGTGCCAGACACTGAGTTTGAACCTTAGCACCAAAAATTGTAGCCAGGTGTGGTGACTTATTCCTGTAATCCCAGCATTCTGGGCACTGAGGCAGGAGGAGCGCCCCCAGTTCAAAACCAACCCAGGCTACACACTGAGTTCAGGGTCAGTCTGAGGTACAATGTAGAATTATATCTAAAAAGAAACAGATGTGTACAGCCAAGCTATAGCTCAGCAGTAGAGGGTTTGCCTGGCTGTCCACATCCTTTTCCAGCACCGGGTGCAGAGACAGACACTGCCTTGCTGCTATCCTGGACAATGACCACGCTTGCTCTTGGCAGGATGGGAACCTTAGGAGGCAGCAGTGAGCACCCATAAGCTTTGGAGGGAAGATCGATACATTGGAACAAAAGACCCTGAGAGGGCAGAGGAGCCATGGGGCAGAGGTCCATCCCTCTCTGAACTTCATGTACATCCAAAATATAACTGGGATGCAACTGATGAGGATTTGATTGACACACTTGCCGTGTGTACTGGCCTGCTGGTAGTTCCAGCTACTCAAGAGGCACGGGGCCGCCCAAGTCTCTAAAACAAACCAGTAAGTAAACAAATTCAAATACCTCAGAACCTGGTAGCCAAGCACAAGGAGGGCTGTGGCCTTCGAGGTTAGGCAGGGAGGGACCAAGGAGGGGGAGGCTGTGCGTGAATCAGGAGGAACGAAAGGGAGATAAGCCAGTGGGTGGGGAGGCGCTCTGGGAAGGAAGTCAAGGAGGAGTCTCACGGGGGAGAGGTGGGAAGGGAAGCTCCCAGGCCCAGAGAAATGGAGGGAGATAAGGGTCCTGGAGACAATGGGGCTCCAGGCTCAACCTGAGGCTGGGTAAGTGAGGACAGGCCGCTCAGGTCAGCATCCATCCCCTGCTCTTTGGAAGTTGGGGAGCCTGACCCCAGCTAGCCTTTCCAAACAGCTGAGCCGTGGGTGTCTGCAGACCTGTCCCTAACACCTCCAGGAAGTGGGTCACAGCAACTGGCTTCCACACCCCTCCACCCTCTCTCTGGGGCCCCACAGTTAGTAATGAAGCAATGATGAAACACGGTTTTCCACCCCTGGGAACAGATAGTGGAAGAAAAAAGCATTAGGCTCAAGTTCAGGTTTGTTGCAGATGGAACCTCTAGAAGCAGACACTTGGCCTCTTTAAATTTCAGGGGTCCCATGTGCAAAAAAAAGGGGGGGGGTGGAATATTATTCAGCGATGAAAAAGGCATTTGCTATCAAGCCGTGGAAAGGTGTTCATAGCGCCAAGTGAAGGAAGAGTCTGAGGTGAATCTCTGTGATCTCAATTATCTTTCCAGAAAGGACAAAACTCGGGGACTGGAGGCAGTTCTGTGGGTGACAACACCTGCTGTGCAAACACAGATCTTGAGTTTGGATCCCAACACCTGTGGATAGCCACACACCTGCACCTCCTGGGGACAGAGGGAGGTGAAGGCAGGCAGGTCTCTCCGGCTTGCTAGCCTATCACCAGGTTCAGAAAGACCCCGTCTCAAGGGAATAAAGTTCAACATCACAGAGCAGGACACGGCATCCTTGTTTCTGGTACCCACTCCTTAGAAAGAGCGAGGAAGAGAGAAAGAAAAAACTCCCTGCGTTAACAGAGAGGTCAGAGGTTATCTGTGGTTGGAAGAGAAGATGAGGATATTTTAGGGAGCGATCCTGCCACGGTGAGTACCTACCACTCTGCGGGTATCAGAGCCCGGCGTGAGCCCTTCGGTGAGCTCAGGCTGACAGACTGCTAACACCACTCATTATAACACAGGCACTAAACTAACCTGAGATATTACTAATCAAAGAAACGGAGGGAGAGGACTACCTCAAGGAACTCTATACTTCTTCCTCGATTCTTCTATAAACTCCAAACCGATACGTATTTAAGATTTCATTTGTGTGTTTATTTGTCTGGGTGTGAATAAGTGCACCTGAGTGCCGGTGGCCTCAGAGGGTGTCAGAGCCCCTGGGGCTGCAGTGAAGAAGATTGTGAGCTACATGGCAGGAGTACCTGGAAATGAACTCAAGTCCTCTGCAAAAGCAACGTGCACTGAGTCATCTCTCCAGTCCCCAAACTGCTCTTTGTAAGTCTACTTACTGAGCGTGGTGGCACAGGCCTTTATTCCCAGCACTCGGGAGACAGAGGCAGGGGGATCTCCGTTAGTTTAAGGCCAGCCTGGTTTACATAGTAAGGTCCAGGCCAACCACAGCTACATAGTGAAGAAGGAAAAAAAAAAAATCTAACTGGTTCAGTGGGTAAAGGCACCTGCTGCCAATCCTAACAATGTGAGTTTGCTCTCCAGGGTTCAGAGAATGGAAGGAGAGAACAGACCCTGAAAACAGCCCGCTCCTTTCCCTCCACATGTGTGCTGTGGCATCCTCTCTCCCACTTTCTCCTTCCATCACACACGCACACAAATACATAAACATGTAATTTTAAAAGATGTTTTTTGGAACAAGGAAGACTTAATCTTGCGTTCTCTCCTAGGAACCTTTCTTCAGGCTTCCACACTGAAGCAAGTGTTGCCAGTCCTGAGACAGAAAAACAGACTTTATCTAAAGTGGACCTGTCCCCGAAAACTTCAGCTCAATACAGGGGAGCTCCCTATGGAGTCTTTGCCAGAGAGGCCCTGGGGCTGACCGTGGTAATCCCATCAGGTGGTGGTCCCCTGGAGCAGATAGAGCACAACCCAGGGTTTATTTCCCCTTAGGGCTGGGCTGGCCCTCAAGTACTCTCCCAGGGATACAGGGCTACCCTTGTCCATCCAAAACCCGAGGTTAACCCAATCCGGTAACTGGCGTTCCGCTCTTCACTAAGTTCAAGGTCTTCATCCTCCCTGGAGAAGGAATATTCTACCGTGTGGACAAAGTCATGCTCCCAGTACACCGGAAGGCAAGGTACAGACCCAGCTCTGGGAAGAGGTGGGAGGCAGCATCCACTTAGCCTCAATCATTTCCCATAGGAATGTCTCTATAGAGATAGGGATGAGGATGACACACTAGACTGAGGTCACCTAAGCGGAGGAACCTCCCTGACCCAGAAAACTCATTCCGGAGTCCCTCTGGCTCAGCCACACACCCACCACCCCTGAAGGCCTGCCAGTCACCCCACCTCCAATTCCAGAACACATGGTCATCCAGTTTGGAAACAAGGCCATGTAAATGGCTGAGGTGCAGGCTGGGGAAATAGCTCTTGTTTTTGTTTTTCCTGGGTGGAGACAGCTTAACCTGACCCACCATGCGCAAAGGAGGACCAGCCAGAGAGAATGCGCGCCTGAGCCTCTTACTCTGAGGTGGGTTCTACAGCAGGTGCTAAGCCAGGAGCAAACCTTGCGGCGGGGCGGCACGGCACACACTGTTCTCCCTCTTCTCCACAGACCACTCTCTGGGTTCCCCATTCCTCAGCCTGGGTCCCACCTTGGCCCTTGAAGAGAGGCCATGATCATCTCACTTCCACCACTCACCTTCCTCCGGGGATCTTTTTCTTTACATGGAGGCTCACACGTGCAATCCCAGCACTTGGGAAACTGGACAAGGAGAACCTCTTAGTTCTAGAGCAGCCTGAGCTACAGGGTGAGACCCTAACTCAAGAACTGCCCACACACACACACACACACACACACACACACACACACACACACACGGCACTTGCCACTAAGCCTCACGACCTGACTTCAGTACCCAGGACCACATAGTGGAAGAAGAGAACCAGCTCCCACAAGTTGTTCACTGGCCTCCACATGCACACATCCTCCAGAAAGTCATAAAAACTTCCCGAAAACGAATGAAGAATATACCTGGAAAGCCAGATACATTATTGCACACCTTTAATCCCAGCACTTGAGAAGCAGAGGCAGACGGATCTGTGAATTCAAGGTCAGCCAGGTCTATGTAGAGAGTTCCAAGACAGCCAGAGCTAGGCTACACAGAAAGACTCTGTCTCAAAACAAAACAATAAAAACAAAAATAAAAAACAAAACCCATCAACAACAAAAGAATATACCTGGCAAAAGGCCTGATAGTAGACAATTAAAGAATGCTCAAAACAAGAGAAAAGACGGGGAGACACTGGGTAGATCCTCACCAGAGTTACAAGGGAACGGGCTATTCAACATCAGTAACCACGGGAAATGCAAACCAGGGCTGCAGAGACGCTCAGCAGGTAAAAGAACCAGCTGCTCTTGCACCACAAGGTGGCTCACAACCACCTGTAATTCCAGTTCCAGAGGATCTTCTGCAACTTTTTGCCCCCGTGGGCAGCAGACACACAAGTGGTACAGACATAAACTCAATCACACACACACACACACACACACACACACACACACACACACGTAGAATGAATTCCAGCACCACCCTGACCCACCAAGCCATGAGAATGAACATGAAATACACTCATATGCTCCTATGTGGCAATGCAAAATGGTGCATACTAGAAAGAGTACGGCAGATTTAGATAGAGTGTATTAGGGCTTGCCTGCATTTATATATGAATACTACATACATGCCTGGTCACCATGGAAGCCAGAAGAGGGCACCAGATCCCAGGATCTGGAGCTACAGATGCTTGTGAGCCACCATAGGGGTGCTGGGAACTGAATCCAGGTCCTCTGGGAAAAGCAGCCAGTACTCTCAACCACGGAGCCATCTCACCAGACTCATATGGCAGCGTCTCACGACATTCAGCGGATCTATCTGTTACAAAGGACCCCGCCATCCCATTCCTAAGTGTTAATGCAAGAAAAATGGAAAGCCCATGTTCACACAGAAACAGAAAATGCATTTTATTCACAACTAGCTGGAAAACCCAAGATGAGCAAACACGCTGTGATCCATCCATTTACAGTAATGGAACATTACTTAGTACTAACATGGAGCAAATTGAAGGGAAGCAGACATAGCAGCTTGGATAGCTATCAAAGGTATTATGGCGGGTTAAAGAAGCCAGACACCAAAAGCTACACACTGTATGATTTGGTTTACATGACTTTCTAGAAATGGCAAAAGTCACAGGACCAGAGAACAGATCAGCGTTGCCAAGAGATGAGCATAGGGGAGGGGAAATGACAGTAAATGAAGAAATGTGGGGAGCCTAAACCTTCCTGTGCCTTAATCGTGGTGTGAACATACAACTCCATGCATTTGACAAAAACCATAACCCATACGCCATAAAGAGCATGTTTTGTTGATATAAATATAATGTGAAGTGTGGACAGAGCTCAGTGGTAACCTGCCTGCCTAGCTGTGCAGAGGTCAATCCCCAGCAACACACACACACACGTGCACACACACGCGCCTACATTCTGCCTGGTGTGTGCTGCTCAAATCTACCTCTTTTACAACCCCGTGATAACAACCCTCATACAATGACAGGTCAGCCTACACAGATGCTTCCTCCTCCTGTGTCCCCCTCTCCAGCACACACTGTCACAGCCCTACCTATTCTTAAAGCTTCTCCCTCATCCACTCCAAGAAGCCTTCCATGGCTCCTCCTAACCCCATCAGAACAAGTCATTTGGGCCTTAACTCTTCCTTCATCTTGAAGACCATCACTGCGGGCAGAGTATCAGCCAGCTACCAGGCCTTCCATTCACAGTTGCCCCAAACTAAGCACACAGTAGGTGTTTTGTGGGTGCTGTGGGTCGGTTAAGGGCTGCAGTCTGAAGAGGGGAGCCTGCAGTGTTTTCTAGGGACACAGGAAGCTACCCAGTGTCTGGAGTCAGCCCCTCACCTGCTCACACTCCACCCTCTGTCACCACACAAGGTCACAAGTTTACTGAGGGACATTTCTGAGGATCTCTGCTCATTTCCTGCCTACCAGCCCGCAGAGTTCCCAGGCCTGGCAGGCAGACCCTTGAGATCCACCTGCTGGGGGACTGGAGACGCAGAACTGTCATTTCTCATTTGCAGCCACAGGCGATGGTGTCCCTCATCTGAAGTCAGTTTCACAAAGCAGACCCACAGGGGCACAGGCCCGGCCCACCAGGACTCCTCAGGCCACTCCACAATCGGATTTTCTAAACATATCGCCAGCCTCTCCTTAAAAATTCCAACTAGTCTAGTTTTTAAGGACCATCTGTAAGTCAGTTATTTGACAAACACTTACACAGTGCTTGGAGGAGCTGGGCAAGGACCAAAGCCTTTAAATGTTGTCATTTAATCTTCACACCAACACTGTGAAATCGCTGCCGACTTTCTTCTTTCTTTGGCTGAGACAGTCTCATTAACTGTGGCCGCCTTGAACTCTGAGATTCTCCTGCCTCAGCCTCAATCCAGAATGCTGGAATTACAGGTTTGTGCTACTGAATATGGGTCTCTATTAACACTTTTGCCTTCATTCTGCATAGGGGAAACTGAGGCACACCATACAGTTAAATAACCTGCCCTAGAGAAACCTTTCTGTCCAGGTGGTAGTGGTGCATGCCTTTATACCTTTAATCCCAGAACCCGGCAGGTGGATCTCTATGAGTCCTTGGCCAGCCTGGTCTACAGAACTAGTGGGAGGACAGTCAGGGCTATATAGAGAGGCCCTGTCTCAGAGAGAGAGAGAGAGAGACAGAGAGAAGAGAGACAGAGAGAGAGAGAGACAGAGAGCTAGCTTCCTGGGTGGACAGGACATAGGATCAGACTCAAGCAGGCTGTCTGGAAAGCTATGCTAGCCCCAGGCAGCAGGTAGCAATCAGATGAGATGTGGCTAATCTGAATTGAGATGCCCCATTACATGTGACTTTTCAATACTCTACGAATAATGCCAACTAGGTCTTTCATCCTTTTACTTTTTCTCCCAGTACTAGGGACTGAACTCAGGGCCTTTCATATGCAAGGCAAGTTCTCTATCACTGGCTGACCTCTCCCTATCCAATACAGGTTAAATGTAATATTACAGTAAGTCAAAACATATTACAAAATGTTAGGGGATACTAAAAATGTAGCACAGAGCTTTTTGTTTTTTACAAATGTCTTGCCTGTGTATATGTCTGTGTAGTTATACAGGTGTGCTTGGTGCCTGCAGAGGTCAGCAGAGGATGCTGGATCCCCTGGAACTGGAGTTAGATAGAGTGTGGGCTTCCCAACTGACATGGGATCTGGGAACTGAGCCTGGATCCTTTGCGAGAACAGCTACGCCATCTCTCCAGCCCCATGTTTGTTCACTCTGAGACAAAGTCTCACTATAAAGCCCTTGGGAGGCCTGGAACTCCATATAGAGACACATTGGCTTCACAGAGACCTCCCTGCCTCTGCCCTGAGCACTGGGACTAAAGATGTACAACACCACAACAGAACATTTCATTTTATTTTCTATGTTTGCTGGGGGGGGGGGGAGGCTGCACACATGCCACTTGCAGGAGTGTGGAAGTCAAGAACAATTTGGGGGAGTGGGTTCTCTCCTTTTCCTATGTGGTACCCAAGGACTTAGCTCAGGTAACAACAAGCACCTTTACCTGTGCAGCCATCGTACCTGGCCAAACTCCAAGGTTTTCTCATGCTAGGCAAGCATTCTGTCACTGACTCACTACCCTGGCCCTTGGCTTTTTTGATACGGAACCTTACTGTATAGCCTAAGCTGTCCTCATACTTCAAGTCCTCCTGCCTCAGCCTCAAGAGGGAACCAGAGCCTCGAGCACAATAACCGAATGTTCTACCATTGAGCCGTTCCACAGTCTTCTTACTTAGATATTATTTCTGTCGGATAGTTCCCCTCTGGCATCTGGACTAGTACTCCATTCTGGGGTCACCTACCCCACAAGATGTAGCTTAATTCCAACACAAAGATGCCACACCCTCCTGCTCTCATGCACGTGCCCCCCCCCCCAGCCTGAACACTCCCCTCTCCCAATCTCACCTCCATTTTGGGAAGCAGCTCTCCCTCCCCCTAATAGGGATGTCTGGTGGGAGAGTATCTCAAAATCACTAGTGGGGCCTCTCAGGGTACCGCAGAAGGGCTGAACAGAGGTACGCAGGTCAGCCATCCAAATTCTCACACAGGAAGAGAGTCTAGAGACCTCTCCACAACACCTACAGAGTCTAAGGTGGGGCTCCAAGGGTTGTAACTTCCATTAGGAAGTTACACACCTGATGGGCCACCTCTGCTGGCCACAGAGAGGAGTGGCTTGTCTTCAGGACCACAGCTTCCAATTCCCCATCAGCCTCAGTGAAGACATTCAAACACTGGGTTGGCTTGCATGGTGGCAAATACCTAGAATTCCATCCAGCACTTCAGAGGCAGAGAAGTGGGGATCCAAAGTTCCAGGCCACCAATAATGAGTTCAGGGCCTGCCTCCATGAGACTTTGACTCAGAAGAGCCAGAGCCTGGAGTGACGACAGCTCAGCGGCTAAGAGCACTGACTGCTCTTCCAAAGATGCTGAGACCCGGGTTCGATTCCCAGCACCCACATCAGGTGGCTCACAACCATTTATATAGCTCTAGTCCCAGGGGATCCAACAGCCTCTTTTGGCCTTTGCGAGCATTACACACACATGGTGAACAGACACACATGCAGGCAAACCACACATACAAAAAAATTTTTAAAAACTTAAGAGAAACACAAAAGCCCCGCCTTTCTGGCTAACTTATCTTGCCCTTTGACCTCTAATACACACAGAAAGGAACTAAGCTGTTCACCTGGCACGAGCCAGTAAACTAAGTATAACTGGTAGGAATCAAAAGGTGTAAACAACCAACGTAGTGCAGAGAAGAACTGAGGGCCAGATCCTGATGCCCAGCGTTGACAAGCCCACACTGTCTGCCCAGCAGCTTCAGGAGCTTCCTGGACCACAAAGCCACGGAGGGGAAGTATTCCCAATGTACCTCAATCCTACTGTGCTGAGACAGGTAGGATTTCCAGCCTGGTCTAAAAGAATCGTTCACAATGTGTTCTCCAAGATCCTCAAAGCTGTCAGGGAAAGAGCAGCAGAACTAGCCATCAGTCACCAATGCCAGCACCAAATCACACAGTGGTCAGAATCGACATAAAATAAATAGACACTTTATTTGTGCTTAAATAAACCCACAAAAAATGCACACACACACACACACACACACACACACAGAGAGAGAGAGAGAGAGACAGAGACAGAGAGACAGACAGAGAGACAAAAATGGCAAATTTAATTTTGCACTTTTTTCTTTCAGTGGTCCCCCAGTGCCGTATCGTGCTAGCTAGGCAAACGCTCTTCCACTGGGCTACACCTGGCAAACACAGTTCTCATAGAATAGATAGTCTCCACCTTTAAATGCCAGATATGGCTCTTGATGTGGCCAGAGTGTCATAGAACTGAGTCAAGACCTCATAACTCCACTGCCTCATCCCTAAGTTGTGATATTACTGACGATTTTGGGTTTTTTTCCCCTCTCAATTTTCTTCCAGGTTTTCTACTATGAGTCTATATTAATTTTCACAAGTAAAAAACAACAACAACAAAATTAAAGCCAGTTGTGGTGGCTCACACCTTCTAATCTCAATAGTCAGGAGGCTGAGGCAGGAGAACTGCCCTGAGTTCAAGACCACATGGGCTCCAGTGTGTGACCCTGTCTGAAAACAACAGAAGAGCTGGACACTGGAGTGCTCAACACAGTTCTAAAATACTTGGGAGGCAGCGGCAGGGAGATAAGGAATGTAAGTTCACCCAGAGACATATATGAAGGCTGAGTGAGGTCAGCCTGGGCTACCTGAGCCTCGGTCTCCATCCAATAAGAGTTGGGGATGTAGCTTACTTGCCAGAATGCTTGCCTGCCACGCTCAAAGCCCTGGGTTCTACCTGCAGTGCCACCTAGCCAGGTGTAGCAGCACATGGCTGTAACAAACACAAGGGAGGTAGAGGCCTGCAGGGGCCAGCGGTTCAAGGTCCTTGTCAGGGACAAAATAAACTTGAAGCCAGCTTGAGGTACACACCTCAGAGAACAATAAAACAATACGACAAAACTTGAAAAGGCTGGGGAGGCTGGTCAGTGATGACACACGCCCTTAATCCCAAGGGGAGGCAGAGGCATGCGAATTTCTGAATTCATGTCCAGCCTGGTCTAAAAGAGCTAGTTCCAGGACAGGCTTCAAAGCTACAGAGAAATGTCCCGAAAAACCAAAAATGAAAGGGCAGGGGATGTGGCTCAGGGGAAAGTGCTCGTTTGCCCAGCCTGTCCACATCCCAGAGTTCAACCCCTAGAACTAGAGGAAACTGTTTTCTAGGCAAATATAAATCACATTTTCTTTTTGCTTAGCCTCCAACCTCCTAGAACATTCTATCAGTTGAGATGATAGAGGCCTGGTTCTGCCATCCAGGGCTTGCTCACTATCCTCAGCACCCACAGGGCTGACGGAGAACAAAGCTAGGGAGAGCTGTGGGCTCTCCCCTTAGGAAGCTCCTGTGCCTCACGGGAGGTGGAGGGTGAGCGCTGTACAAAGCTCCCAGGACAGTCCTTCACCCAGACACACCCCACACCAGCCACTTCCCCTGCTCCCAGGAAATCCACAAAGCTGAAAACCCTTCCTAAAGAGTTGGAGTGTTGTTCAGTGCTTGCCCCAACATGCACAAGGCCCTGAGTTCTAGACCCAGCATCACAAACAAAAAAGGAAAGAAAATGAATATTTCTTCATCCAAAGATTACACAGGGTGCATCCAAGCTAGTCACCTCAAACTCCATTTCTCCACAGAGATTTTGTGTAAAACTCTGACGCACTTGCCTGGCACGCATGAGGTCCCGGGATCTAGTTTCAGTATAGCAAGCAAAACAAATCAACTAATTAATAAATAGAATAGACCTTGATCTAGAACTGGGCAAGGGATGAACAAGGAACCCGGCACTCTGCCATTTCCAGAACCCTTGTCTTGTTCCTTGGAGAAATAACCAGGCTAGCATATGTTCTCTCCACCACACCCCTCTTGGATGGGTCCTGGCAGTGGTCCTAGGGCCACTCCTGAGGCTGCTCTCAACCCCAAACCATGACCTGTGAGGATCTGGCAACCTGACTTCACACAAAGAAAAAAATTCCATGGGCTGACTGACTCTCCCTTCTAAAGCCACGGGGCCCCTTGGCTTCACAGCCAGACTCAGTCCCACCCTTCCATAGATGATGGCAAGATAAATGTCCAGCCTCCCAGAACATTCCGCCACCTGCCTCAGGCAGGAATCTCCCCCTGCCTGTCTTGCTCTGTGACTGAAGAAATCTCTGCACGGTTGTCTAAGTGACCCAAGGCTCCTCTCTCTTTACCCAAAGCTCTGCCCACTGTCACCCTCCCATCAACTATTACTTGGGGTTCAGTGCCAAGGCGGAGGGCAGCCAGGTTGGACGGCAGCCAGGAAGAAACAACACTAGTCTTTCATCCTGGCCAAGGCAACTCACGAAGCCATCCTGGGGGCTCTAGGGGAAGGGGTAGGCACGATTCTGGCCCCGTGAGCCTGGCAGGAACCTGGCAGAAGGCTGCCAGACACGAGATCTTTGCTAGTGGGACACAGAACAGAGCACTCAGCCAGATAATGGGTCCTTCTGCTCAGGTTTCGCTCTGAGTCAACAGCCCCCTTAGGCAGAGAGCCCCACCCCAGGGCCCACCCTACTATGTGTCATCAGCCCCTCCCCAGTGCCCTCTGCACTGGCCCTAACACTCAACCGGATATGCAATCCCATCCCCCAGGAGGGTCACCCTGGCCTTAGCACAGCTCCCATTTCCTGCCCCTGGTGACTCCTCTGAGGTCTATTGTTCCCATTGAGTTTGGGTCAAAGGAAGCTGGGACCCCACCCATGGGGGCCTGCCTGCCCACCCTAGCCTAGAAGCTGGCCCAAACCACGGAGCAACAGGCCCATCTTCCAACCTTTCTGGAAGCTGGCCTGCGTTGCAAGCAAACAGATGGGCACAGATCTTGGCCGGAAGTTCTGGCGGGAAATTTCCCACAGATCCTGTCCCACCAGCTGAGGGCTCCAGGAACAACCACACAGGTGTGACTAGACTCTCCCCAAAACACAGCTTTAAAAAAATGACACGGAGAAAGCTACCATTCCACAAGAGGTCAAAGCAACACTGGAGATGTGGGCTCCCAACCCCCAGTGAGGCAGCCTGCCCTACCCCAGCCTCCACCTGGGCCCCTGGTCCTGGCGACACCCCCGCCCTCAGGGTTCTGGGAAGCAGCTGTTCAGCTCCAATTTCAGAGCTTTAAACAAAGCCCTTGTTCCCACTTCTGCCAACCAAGGGTCAAGGAGGCAAAGAGGGAAAGCCGCTCTCAGGAGCCCCGAATTCCCAACTTCCACCAGACCAGCCTCAACTACAAGAAGTCAGGGGCAATGCCTTCTACTTCCCCTGAGAAAGAGGAGACACAAGTTTGGCAATAGTTATTGCTTTGTGACAGTCACAGGCACAAGACTGCAGAATACAGGCCAAAGGAGGCTGTGACATTTGCATCCTTGGATCTGGAAAGATAGAGTGGGGGTAGAAGCTTAGTGGCAGAACAGTGTGCTTAGCAAAGCCCAGGCCCTGGGTCCATCCTTAGGACCAAAACTCAAATGACAGAGTGGATGGATGCATAGATAATCAGACAGATGGATAGACGGATGGATATATACATACACACACACATACATACATACATACACACACATAATACTCCACACACATACACACATACGTACACACACATACACACATACATACCCATACATGCATACGTACACACATACATATATACATACACAATACATGCATACACACGTACATGCACACATACATACACATACATACATGCACACGCATACATATACACATACACAATACATACATGCATGCACAATACATACACATATACACAATACACACATGCATACATACATATACATACACATACATACATACACACATACACACGCATACATATATACAGACACAATACAAGCACACATACTACACACACACACAGCACACCTGGCAGAACAATACTCAGACCTTTAGCTGGAGAATGATGCTACCCGCTGGCAAAGGATGGCCTCTCCATGGCACGGGACCCACAGCAAACACTCAGTTCATGTTGGCAAAACAAACACGGTGAACAGTGATGAGGTTTCCCAAGGGGGGCTCAGAGAAACGGTTGCTCAAAATCCTCTAGCTTCATGTGTTATCGGACCCTGGATCCATCCCTCAACATGGCAAAGGGAAGAGGGGTTCTTGCCAAAGCAAGCTGGGGGAAAAAATACTCCATTTCCGAGGGCCTTGGGATGTACTACCAGGTGTTTGGGATGTACCACCACCCCGCCACCTCTCCGCACCTCCACTCCCCCTCATCCTGCCACCCCTCCTCACCCCCCATTCCCTCCTCACTCCCCCCCACATGTTACTCATCAGGAAACTGAGCCCAAAAGCCTTATTATACATAGTGAGCCTCAGGATACATGCCTGGTCTGTCTAACCCCAAGCCTGTCCATTTTTTACCTGACAAGAGCTGCTTTTGTAAATCAGCAGTACACATGGCCTGAGCTGTTAGGAGTATGAGGTATTTCCCAGCAGACGATCTAATCTACATTAGCGTGATAGAAGGAAGGATAAATACAAGAGCCCCCACTCCTGACACAGACTTCTGTTCCTTCCTTCCAAGAAACCCTAGCTGCCATCTCTCTGTTGTGTTAATGAGGGAGACCTCTGGTGCCAAGTCTGTGACACTCACACCATGCTCCTGTCAATATCCTGGAGGCAGCCAGCAAACCCCAGGCAGCCCTCACCTTCCGAACTGTCACCAAAGCATTCCCGCAGCCCCACAGGAACAAGGTAGTCTAGCAAGCTGTGAAGAAAGAGGGAGCAATCCAACTCTGGAAACTGAGGCAGTTTGAATCCAGCATGGTTACAGACCAAGGCACTGATTATTAAGGAATAAGCAAGCCTAATAGTCTATTAATGAATAAGAGATTTTCCCTTCGAGACCCCAAGGAGAAGCGAACCCTGATATGTAGTTCGGGCGGTAAACATGGACACTCTTTTGTCCTTGAGGCCAACTTAGAAACACTACCAACATC
The DNA here is from genome assembly GCF_018167655.1 of Microtus oregoni. NCBI lineage: Eukaryota > Metazoa > Chordata > Mammalia > Rodentia > Cricetidae > Microtus > Microtus oregoni. The sequence continues at coordinate 68,130,203 of NW_024543061.1, forward strand.
CCAGTGCCCAACGCGGTCAACTAAGCCTGGTGACTCAGGCCTGTAATCCCAGCTCAAGGCCAGATTGGTCTTTTAAGTCTGTCTCAAAAAAAAAGTTTTTTTTTGTTGTTGCCCCCCCCCTTGGGTTTTTTGAGGGGGTTGTTTGTTTGTTTTGAGGCTGAAGGATGAAAGTCAGTTTATGGGGGCTGGAGAGATGGCTCAGTGGTTAAGAGCATTGCCTCCCCTTCCAAAGGTCCTGAGTTCAATTCCCGGCAACCACATGGTGGCTCACAACCATCTGTAATGAGGTCTGGTGCCCTCTTCTGGCCTGCAGACATACACACAAACAGAATATTGTATACATAATAAATAAATATTTAAAAAAAAAAAAAAAAAAAAAAAAAAGAAAGTCAGTTTATGCTAGGGTAGCAACTAGGGTAGAAGTACCAGGCCATGCTAGACTAGGCTTCTGTCCCAAAAGAAAACAATCTAAAAAGGTCTCTCCCTTTCCCCAAAACCCACCCTATCCCCTAAAGGCAAAGATCGGTCAGCTTCGCTCGCCTTCCAGCAGCTCTCTAAACTGTTCCGGCAGAACAGGATCCACTCTCCCTCAGAAAGACAGCTGCCTGGAAGGGGGGCAGGTGTAGGCAGCTTCCTGCCAGTTCTGCCCAACCCAGCCAGGATGGAGTGGGGAGTGGGGGTGGGCAGAAACCTCCAACGACTACTGTCAATTTCTCCCTGCACACAAAGAACTTGGAGACGCTGTCTCCTGCGCCGGTTCTGCAGGAAGAAATCCAGAGCCAGAACATCCTCAGAGTGAGGACAGTCTTGGAGAGGAGGCATCATCACATACCCACTCGGACACTCAGGATTTCAGACAGCACCCTCTTCAAGGTGGACTATAGTACAATGTACACACTGTCACGTTCAGCACAAATACACCTACTGGAAACAAAGTGAGTCATAGCGTACAGATCTCCCTCCCTCGGGTACACCCAAAATTTAGGGATGCTGGCACAGAGAGATCTCGCTTGAACTCACTCACAGAATCAGAGTGTGGGTGTGCCTGGAGCCCCCTGACATGTGCACCGCGGCGCCCCCCTGGGCTGCCTGCTAGGGTACAGTGCCTTGGATTTTGGGGAGCTCACGTTCATCAATCCTCAGCATGGGGAGACAGTGTCTCAAACCCTGGGGGACCTCTGCAAAAGGTCCAAGCAACACACTTCCCTCCGGGGCTTGCTTCTCCAGGCCAAAAAGTAGAAAAGGGTTCTGTTTCTGATATTCTGATACTTCAGCCAGGCTACCCTGCTCTGCCCAGCCCCTGGGCTCTGCCGCCCGCACGTGCCCCGCTGGTCCTCTAGTGCTTCCCGGGACCACTCGGGGACGCCGAAATCGTCCGAAGCTGGCAGTCTTACCGGTCCCAGGGTGCGGGAGGCAGGGTAGGAGCGCTCGGCTGGTTGCAGCAGGTCCGCACGGGGCGCCAAGTCTTCCAGCAGCAGCGACGGCTGCAGGGGCCGGAGCGCGGAGCTGCGGCGGTCCCCACCTCCGGGGCTGGAGTTTGCAGAGGAGCCCGGCAGGAATGCACGGAATGGGCGCTGGAATGAGACGCGCGCGGCTGGGAAGGGAGCGGAGGGAGTGGCGCTGCCACCCGCACATCGGGGAGGAGACCTGGCCGAAGAGGGGCCGGGCAGCGCGGCGGGGCGGAGCCCGGGGGACTGCGGGCGGCCACGGGACCGGGCACGGCCGAGACACCCCGGGACCCCACGCGGATCCTTCGGCGCCTCCCGTCGCGTCCACCCGCCTAGACTCTGGTCTGCCAATTTCCCGCTCTCATCCAGCTCCACACACTCCCGGGTGGCGTTGAGTCCTAGCTGTCTTCCACTCTCCACCACTTCCAGCTGAAAACCGTCCCCTCCGCCGGGGTGGGGCGCGCCTCGCTGCGCTCCTGGAAGGACGCGGACGCGAGCAGGAAGGGCTGTTCCTTCCCCCAGGCTGCTACCGAGGACTCTCGCTCCGGGAGCAGGAAGCAGGAACTCCCGGCGCTGCTCCCAGATCCGCCACCGCTTTCCCTCTCCAGCCCTCCCCAGTATTGGCCCTTTCAGTTCTCTCAGTGTCCCTTGGGATCTGCAGAACTGTCACCTTAGAAAGCAGGAAAGAAAAGGGAGACCCATCATGGGCTCGGTTGTAACTCTTGTGACTTTTTATCCTGTGAATTAGTCCACCGGATGCTACAGAGAATAATAAGGATATAGGGTCCCGGCAGGGGTTCACAGAGATCTGGAACTTGGCTGGGGACCCTAGATACAGGACTGTGTCGCCAAGTCTGGGTGTTGTAGAAACGTGCCAGATCAACTTAGGAGAAACACGTGGGCTCGGGCAGCGTAACCAATTTGGCTTAAACCAATTACAGTTACTACATAGCTCCAGCACCCACCTTGTTGCTTCGGGAAACTTAAAACCAAAGAAAAGACTTGCTTATTTCCAAGAATCAAGCTATCTCTGGAGCATTATCACTTAGTTTTCAGTGCTGTGGTTCTCCCAGTCTGCTCTCCTTGGCCAAACAAACTCTTGAAGGCAGTAAATGGCCGGATTTATCTTATCTTTTGCCCAGTACTAACAACAGAAGACGAGAAGTGTCTGCTAAATGAAGGGTGAGTAGCAGGAGAAATGTTGGATGGAGTGTACCCAAGAGAGGTGATCTAAAGAGTCTGCGGAAATGCTGGCATCACGGGACTAAGTAGCATCCAGCCTTACAAAGTGAAGACTTTGAAGGAAGCAGTCCTCATTTGGATATATAAATTCTGGTATGCTTATTAACTAATGAGTCATATCAAAGCTTGGTCATTCCCATTCACATGAAAAGGGCCTCAGCACAAGGCAGTGTATCTGTGAACGTGAAGTACAAACTGTCCTACCTCTCAGCTCAACAATCCTTTGTGGAGTGGCTGTTGACTCTGGCACCAAACTAAGTGCAGAAAGAGGCCCCTGCCCTCAAGAAGTTCACTGTCGGAGCAAGGCAGTAATTCAATAATGCAACGTCCAACACGAATTCAAGAATGGAAACAATGAAATTCAAGGCACAGGGTGACATTTCTCAGTGTGACGTTTGCTCAGGGTTCTGTGTATGCTGGGCAAATGCTCTGCCACCGCGCTGTGCCCACCCCCATCCCCACCTTAATTCGTTCTGGTTTTCGAGACTGGTCTATGGAGTTACTCAGGCTGACCTTCAACTGGTCAATTCTCCTGCCTCAGCCACGGGAATAGCTGGAATTACAGTACAGGTCTTTTGCTACGGGGGTCTGTGGGGTGACCTCCATCTAATTCTTGAAGGACACGGGAGTTTGCCAAGTGGTTTTCCAGAAAGGCTTGATGTGAGAAATTAAGAGCGGAAGTAGTGGGGTTTGGTGGTGCCCACCTGAAATCCTAGCTCGAGGGAGGATGCAGCTTAAGACTAGCATGGACAAAAGTGTAAGGGGAGTGAGTGCCCGACTGTGGGGCACATACAGGCTGCGCTGAAGATGTGGCTGGCCATCACAAAGGCCACTTAGACCTAGGTGTGACTTTCTTGGTGCTATCATTAGACCCTCTGATAACAGTCTTGATTGTCATGTGGAGACTCCCGTTCTGCCCTAAACACGGGCAGTCACCCTGAGACTAAACAGAGAATCTCAGGATCAAAAAATAAAGGTAAATTCAAGTGTGCTCTGTCCTTTAAGCTGAAAGAGAAGCTGTCACAGCTGGACAGCTGACCACATCACGAAGAAAGAGCTCTGGCCAGCTGTGGCATGGTGACCTGGTGGTAAGGGCCTGAGTAGGTTAAAGCAGGAAGATCAAGCGTTCAAGCCCAGCCTAGACTATACTGCAAAACTGTCTCAAAAATAAAATGTAATAAATAATTTGAACTACAGGGAAATAGGATCATATGGGAGGGGGCTCTGGCCAGGGCAATGCGGGATACAGACCGAACATCCTTCACAGACAGTGAAGGATGCTTGGAGATCACACTGCTTCCCTGCTTCTCTTCAAAACCATTTCCAGCCAAGCTGGAAAGTGTGTCTTCTCACTTCCTGGTTCGTAACCTAACAGGCTTCTAGAGTGTTCTAGGTCTTCGGGAATTCCACTTTCTTAGCACATCAGGACCATCTCAGAACACTTTCTGCTGAAGAAAACTAACCAAGGGCACCATTCTGAGGGGCTGGTGGCTGGCAATGACTCTTTTTATTTTCCTGGAGCTGGAATTACAAGTGACGTGCTGGGAGCTGTCTGATGTGGGTGCCAGGAGCCCAACTCCAGGTCCTCTACAGGAGTACCAGATAACTACGGAGTCATCTTCCCATCCCCCCAGTGGGGGCTTGACAGAGGCCGGTCGTCTGCCCAGCCCAGGTGGGTTCAGGCTGCTCCCTTCCTTCCCTGAGCCCCTCCAATTACATCACGTGGCCCATGACCTCCCTCATTTACTGGAGCTCCAGTCCGCTCCGGTCCAGCAAGTGGGTGGAGGCCGAAAGCAAGGTGGTTTGTGGTCAAAGCTGGTTTTGATGTGGGGAGGGTGTTTGTGTTGATGAGGCCCATGGCAAACTTTAAAGCCATATTAATTAGTGCTACCATATGCTGCTTGGTATTATTTCGATTCCTGTAATAAACTTTGTTTCTTTAACCTACTTGGGTCAAAATCAAAATATTTATAAGGATCCTTTATTGAACACATTCACTCACATGTATGTGATAGAATCGGTCAGCTCCTAGTAACAGCAATGTTTAAGATTCGTAGTAGTTTCTTTAGTGTTTTGTTTGTTTCTTTGTTTGGTACTGAGGCTCAAACCCAGGATCTCACATATGCTCCAACACTAAACTACACTTCAGTCCCTACACTGTGATATTTTAAATAAACCAGATATCCATGATTTACTGTATGGAAAGGGCAGATTCTCACTCTGCCCCCCCCACCCCCATCCCTTGGATATTTTGAGACAAGGTTTCTCTTGTAACAGCCTGTCTATCCTAGAACACACTCTATAGACCAAGCTGGCATCAAACTCAGAGATCCCTGCCTCTGCTTCCTGAGTGCTGGGATTAAAGGTGTGTGCCATCACTGCCAACCAGGCCGGATTCTCATAGTAGGGTACGGGTACACAGGTTGACTCCAGAAGGTTTGGGTCGTTGTTGTTGTTTTGTTTTTTAAGGACTTACTTCTGGAAATAAATACACACACATGAGAGAGAGAGAGAGAGAGAGAGAGAGAGAGAGAGAGAGAGAGAGGGAGGGAGGGAGAGAAGGGAGAGATTTGTTAAAATGACTTACCGGCTGTGCTTCAGCTAACCCGATGTTGTTCAGTCTGCAACGCGGAATGTCTCTGCTGGTCTTTGGGATACATCAGAACCCCAAAGAAGTAGTATCTTCTGCCAGTGAAGGAATGGACTTGCTAGGGAAACAGAAGCAAGCAGAGAACAAGAACTTCCTTCTTAGATTCTTATAAAGGCTTCCAGCAGAAGGCGTGGCCCAGATTAGAGGGGCTTCTTCCTTTCTCAAAGATTCAGGTTAAAGCTGGACAGTGTACTTGGGAGGCAGAGGCAGTTGGATCTCTGTGAGTTTGAGGCCAGCCTAGCTTGCCTACAGAGCTAGTTCCAGGCAGCCAGAGCTACACAGAGACACCCTTTCTCAAACAAACAAAAAAAGATTCAGATTAGAAGAGGGTCTTCCTGCCAGGGCGGAGGTGGCACACACCTTTAATCCCAGTGTTCCGGAAGAAGGCTGACCTCTGTGAGTTCAAGGTTAGCCTGGTCTGGTCTGTGGAGTGAGCTCAAGGAGGAAAAAAAGTGGATCCTCCCAATTCAAATTAAGCAAAAATCCCTCACAGAAGAGGCCCATTTGGAGAATTTAGTTAATTTAGTTGTAATCAAGTTGACAACCAAGACCAGCATCACACTTACTGAACCACCTTTTCAGCCCCTAAGATTTCTTTACGTGGCTCAGCAGACAGGCAGTTCCCAGTTACCTATAACTACAGCTCCTGGGAGCTCTGATGCCTCTAGATTCTCTGTCTCTCTATGTCTCTCTGTCTCTCTCTCTCTCTCTCTCTCACACACACACACTGGAAAAGAAGTTATTTGTAGTTAAAAGAGTTCAATGACTGGATCTTTGGGAACCACCAACATCTGAAAGCCCCAGGCTTTTCACAGGTGTCGTTACTACCTGAAGTCTGCACTTCCGCTGTCGCTAAGTCACAACATGAGTCTGGAAAGTTTTCCCTGTGCCTCAGTTTCTCAAAAACAAGGGCTGGCAAGATGGCTCAGGGGTAATGGTGGTTGGTCTGTTTGTTCGTTTTTTGAGACAGGGTTTCTCTGTGTAACAGCTCTGACTGTCCTGGAACTAGCTCTCGTAGAACAGGCTGGCCTCAAATTCATGGAGATCTGCCTGCCTCTTCTCCCTGGTCCCAAGTACTGGGATTAAAAGAGTGTACCACTACTGTGTGACTCCCTCCGTTAATTTTATTATCTCTTTATCTCTTCCTCAAAGACAAGCTGGAGGTTTATCTTGGTGATAGAGTACTTGCCTAGCACACTCAAAGCCCTGGGTTCCATCACCACACACACACACACACACACACACACACACACACACGTATGTGTGTGGCGGGGGCACATTAGGCAGAGGGGATATAGATCTGTGGGCTTGGGTATGCCTACCTTGCTCAAGAATGTAGATACCATCCCTAGCACTGAAAATAAATAAAATTAAAAAACTCTGGGCAAACTACCTTGGGAACAGCGGGTCCTAATGGTTAAATTGTATCCCTTTCCTGTGTGTTGAAGAGCTAACCTCCCATACTTCACAACCGGACAGTGTTTGGAGGTAAAATTTTTTGAAAAAAAATTATTTATTCATTTTTTTATGAAGATTGGTGTTTCACCTATGCAAGGGTATCAGTCAGGTCCTCTAGAATTGTAGTTAGGGACAGTTGTGAGCTGCCATGTAGGTGCAGGAAATTGAACCCTGGTCCGAACAGTCAGTGCTCTTAGCCGCTGAGCCAAGACTCCAGCCCCGGAGGTAAAAACTCTATCTTTATAGAAGTAGAAGTGAGTAGGCGCCTGTAGTGACTCTCTCCCGTAACCTCGGTATTCCAGGGCCCAAGCAGATGGGTTGCCACGAGTTTGAGGTCAGTTTTGATTGTATAATGAATTGCCTGGGCTGTAGAATTCAGAAAAGAGAAACAACCTGCAGCTGGAAAGATGGCTCAGCACTTAGCCGCACTTGTTGCCGAGTTCCTAGCATGGTGGCTTACAACCCTGTAACCCCAGTTCCATGAGTTCCAGATGCCCTCTTCTGGCCGTCTTGGGCACTGCAGGCACACGGTACACAGGTATACATGCAGCCAAACCCTCATATACATACTTTTAAAAGTTTTTTTTTTATTATAGGGTTTTTTTTTATTATTACTGTATACACGGAATCCAGAATACAACGTCCAGGAATCATTACTCTCCTTCCACCAACTGTGCCTTAGGGATGGAACTCATACTGTCTGGCTCCGTGTCCTTACGGCAGGAAACCTGTATCCACTGAGCCATTTCACCAGCCCTGGTTTTGTTTCTAAAGATTTACCTTATGTTACTGTGCATGAGTCTTTGTCCATATGTGTGGAGCAGGGTCATGCCCTCAGAGGCCAGAACAGGGCATCGAATCTCAAGAACTGGCGTTATAGGAATTTGTAAACCATCCAGCATAGTAGTTGGGTGTTCACTTGAACTCTCGTCCTCATAATTGATCAGCAAGCAACCGTAACCACTGAGCCTTCTCCCCAACCACCTCCTGACTCCTGCACTCCTCCAGACAGTGTTTAACCTGTGTCAGGCCCACTCTGCTCCCCAAGTGATTAAGGGTGACCCCTCATATAAGACTGGCTTTGGATTGCTAATCCTCCTGCCTCTGCCTTCTGATACCAGGCTCTGAACACAAATGATGCCCTCAGCCCCGTGGTAGCTAAGAACTACAGATACCCAGAGGAAAGCGATCTTCCCTGCCTCTCAAGTACTGACAGCCTAGAGGACACTGGACAAGCGACACCTCATGGTGCACACCTTTAATCCCAGCACTCGAGAGTTGGAGGCAGGCAGATCTCTGTGAGTTCAAGGCCAGCCTGGTCTACAAGAGCTAGTTCCAGGACAGGCTCCAAAGCTACAGAGAAACCCTGTCTTGAAAAAACAAAATAAATAAATAAAAATAATAATCACATATGCGCTAGTGGCTGTCCTGGTTAGCAGCACATCCATAGACTGTCTATAAAGGCAGATATCCAAAGAGTGACTGTCATAGCTAGGACAGAATTCGGGATTGAAGGAGATATCAAGAGCGAGGTGTAGCCGAGGGTGGTGGCGCACTCGGGAGACAGAGGCAGGCAGATCTCTGTGAGTTTGAGGCCAACCTGGTCTATAAAGCGAGTTTCAGGACATCCAGAGCTGTTATATAGTGAAACCCTATCTTGGAAGAGAATAAAAAACGAGGTGAAGTTGAAGGTTATTGAGTGAGGGCGTGGGTGTCCACGGCACAGAACGTTGTTAACATACAAACTGACAGTCTGTTCACAAGAAATGACGAATGTCTGAAGAGATGGATGTTAGCCCTGGGGACTCTGTATCCATAGATATGTATGATTTCTCTGCATCCGTTAGAAAATTTAGAAAATACAAGGGAGGCGCAGGGATGTAGCTCAGTTGGCAGAGGGCTCGCTGTGAGGATCTGCACGCCTGGGCTGTCACCTGGGTACCCTGTCCCTTTAATAGACAAGCCCCGCCCACTCCCAGCCCACCTCTTCCGCTGAGGCAAGCAGATCTCCGCCTCTCTTCCCACGTCTCTCCTGAAGAGGTAACTTCTACTCTCTCCCCTCCCATCTCTCTCCCCCTCTCTCTTCTTTCCCTTTCCCCCTTTCCTTTTCCCTCCATAACCCACTAAATAAATTCTATACCCAAACTCTCTCTGCATGATTTATCTCTCTGTCTGCCTGTCACCCGCCCAGGGTCTCCCACCCGCCAAGGTGACTGGCCAAGTCCTCGGGTCACCCGCCCCTCGAGGGAACGGCCTCCCCCTCCCTTCTATCTTTAAAAAGAGTAACTCACCTAGCATACCCAAAGCCCTGGACTGATCCTGAGCGCTGCCCAATCTGTGATTCGTCTCTCAGCACCTGAGTGGGGAGGGGAGGGCAGTAATTCACGGTCATCTTGCGTTACATCTTCAGAGGACAGTCTCAGACAACCACAGTGAATAAATACATAAATAAACTGAATAAAAAGGGAAGGAAAAAACCAAACTGGAAAGTGTGCAGCAGCAACTCCCTCACTAGATCAGTATGGAGCCTAACGGTGTAGGAACAACTATCTTTTTTTAAAAAATTATTATTGTTTATTTCAAGGCAGGATCTCCCTTTATGGTCTAAGCAGTGAATTCATTCATGAGCTCTTGCCCGAGTCTGCCCAATGCTGGAAATACAGATACGAGCTAGCATATCTGCCTAGCAGGGCTCTATCTGCTGATGGCGGAAATATGCTCAGGGACACGCAAGCCACAGCGCAGGCTGGGAAGCTACAGACACATTTACATTTTTTTTAAATTGTAAACTGGTCCCAACAGGCACGAGATTTTTTTTTTAACTTTTCATGTTTATTTATTTCATATGCATTGGTGTTTTTCCTGCATGTATATTTGTGAGAGGGTGTCAGATCCTGGAGTTACAGACAGTTGTGAGCTGCCATGTGGGTGCTGGGAATTGAACCCAGGTCCTCTGGAAGAGCAGCATGTGCTCTTAACCACTGAGCCATTTCTCCAGCCCCCACATTTCCAGTTTTGCACAAACACTGAGAAGGTATCTAGTGACATTTCAGCTGTATTTTAATAAAGAAAGACTGCCTGAAGATCTGAGAGTAAAATGGTCCCACTGTTAGCCTTACAGAGCAGACTATGGTACCTTTAATCCCAGTAGCCACACTAGTTGCCATAGAAACTGGGCATGCATGCCTTTAATCCCAGCCCTAGAGGGGATTATAAGTAAAATTATAAATAAAACGGGAGGAAACAGCTCTCAGACTCGCAGTTTCCTTCTGAGATTCGGGGAGGCGGGATGACCATTTCTGACTGAGGTCAAGGTAAGAGCCAGTGACTGTTTTGCTTTTCGGATCTTCAGGTTGAACCGTAATTTCTGACCCTGAGCTTTTATTAACCATGCTTCAGGTATCGACAAGATAGAAGCTCAGAAGTGGTTAAGTAGAAGGAGAAGGAGGTAGGAGTGGACTTGTATAACTTTTCAAAAATTATTTCTATCAGTTTTATGAATCTCTTTGTAGTATTTACTAGAGTCACCAAAGAGAAGAGCTCCTAGCCCTGCCAGCAAGGCACAATCTAGAGTAGGTTAGCCGCTAGGCATGCCTACGAGGGACTATAGACTAGGCTAACCCAGATGGGAGGACACCCCTAACTGGGGAGCTGATTGCTAGTGTCTGTGGATGCAGTGTGAACAGCTGCTCAGGTTTCTGCCTCCACATGCCCCACCATGGCAGACTGTAGCCACAAACCATGAGCCAAAATAAGTCCTTTCCCCCTAAAATGCTTTTATTAGGGTGTTGCCTTATTACTGCAACAGAAGAAGTAACTGGGACAATCTAGTAATACCTATATACCTGGCTAAGGATAATGGAGATCAGACCAAAAACAAAATCAAACAACATTTAACTGTTTAAATTTTTCTTGACATTTTAAAAATTTATTTATTTATTTATTTTTAATATTTATTTATTATGTGTACAATATTCTGTCTGCGTGTATGTCTGCAGGCCAGAAGAGGGCACCAGACTTCATTACAGATGGTTGTGAGCCACCATGTGGTTGCCGGGAATTGAACTCAGGACCTTTGGAAGAGCAGGCAATGCTCTTAACCACTGAGCCATCTCTCCAGCCCCTTTAAAAATTTATTTATTTATTTATCTATTTATTTATTTTACAAGGTTTCTCTGTAGCTTTGCAGTTGGTCCTGGAACTAGCTCTTGTAGCCCAGGCTGTCCTCGAACTCTTAGAGATCCTCCTGCCTCTGCCTCCCAAATGCTGGGATTAAAGACGTGCGCCACCACTGCCTGGCGACATTTTCTTTCTTTTGTGCGTGTGACAGTCAGAGGACAACTTTTGGGCACTGGATCTAGGAATCCAACTCGGGTTGTTAGGCTTGGTGGCAATACCCTTACCTGCTGAGCCATCTAGCCAACCCTCAATGTTAAAATCACCAAATTTCCGACTTTCTTTGCCTGTAACCCTCGTTTCCTCCTCAAACCATCCTTCCTCCCCTGTCTTCCTGCTCCCAAGCTGAAGGGACTGGTATCAATACAAGACACCCAAGACCAAGTTCTCCGCACAAAGGAGATGACAAAGGGCAGGGAATATGAGACAAAGACAGGAGATAGAGGACAAGGGGTATTTGTCCTGGAGGGACAAGGGGCTGCCTCTGGGTAGAGAGGAGACAGATGTGGGCCATAGGCAAATGACAGCTTATAAAAGTAAAAGGGGAACCCAGTGTTAGGATGAGGTGTTTAATTTTGATTGGACAGGTTAATCAGGGCTTTTGATTGCTGGACTTTAACATTTTGACAGCTGGACCTTGGTAGTCAGCCTCAGGAGGAAATGGATGGTCGAATAAGGGAACAGACCTGATGGCTGGCTTTAGGAATGAAATCTAGCGGTTTTTAGCAAGGCAGAGGGAATCCAGGAAGGGCAAGGCCTGCCAGGGCCATGTCTGCCATGTTCGGGCCTGCTAGAGTGCCTTCAGAAGCTTTGCTAGCTAATCACTCTACAAACACTGGAGTCGGAGGAAGGACGACATGCAGGTTTGTAGCATGGCCCTGAGGCCCCGAACCACCTTTAAACTAAAGATGTGCCTGAAACGTGGTCATAAGACAGGAAGGCTTCTCCTGCCCTGATGCAGTTTGGATGTTGAATGGCACACAAAGACCCTTGTTAGAAAAATCCGACTGTGAGCTTGGGTGGAACCTTAGGAGGTAGATTCTAATGGGAGATCCTTGGGTCACCTGGGGGTGTGCCTTCGGCAGGGAGTGGGTGGGGGGGGATGGTGGTGGTTGTAGGATTTGGCTCATCTCCCTCTCTTTCGCTTCCTGTGCAGGAGGTTTCCTCCCTGCAGCTCCTGCCATTTGCTGTCTGACCCCTCAGTCTAAACATGAGAAACCCCTCAACGGCAAGGTAAAAACCCTAAGGCTAGGAGCCAAGGGTGCAAGAGTGTAGTTTAGTTGAAGGGTGCGTTCCTTCCACTTAGGAGGCTCTGGGTTCTGCCCCTCAACACTGAAGACTTAAAAAGGAAACAAAAGTAGTCTCCTCCTTTCCTGCCCAGGGCACTTTGTAGCTGTGTTCCTGCTCATGCTAGCTGTGTGGGAAGGCACCATGAAAGGAGCCTGGGGCTGATGGACAGGAAGGTCTGACAGAGTTGGACACTAGAGCCTGAATCACATACTTTAAAGCTGCTCAAAAAAGAAAGAAAGAAAGAAAGAAAGAAAGGAAAAGAAAAGAAAAGAAAGGAAAAGAAAAGAAAACAAGAAAAGAAAAGACAAGACTATCCAGGCCAGTGGTGGCACACAGCTTTAACCTCAGCACTGGGGAGTCAGAGGCAGGCAGATGTCTGTGAGTTTGAGGCCAGCCTGGTCTACAAAGTGAGTTCTAGGACAGCCAGGGCTACACGAGAAACCCTGTCTCAAAAAACTAAAACAAAACAAAACAAAAAACTAAAAAAGGCACTTGGGAGAATGTAGTAATTTTTCTTAATAAATACAACCTAGTGATGGAGGTGGGTCTTGTATCTTATCTGTTGCTTTCATTGGTTAACTAATAAAGAAAATTGCTTGACCTGATAGGACAGAAAATTAGGTAGGCGGAGTAAACAGAACAGAATGCTGGGAGAAAGAAGCCGAGTCAGGCAGTCGCCATGATTCTCCCACCTGACACAGCTGCAGGTTAAGATCTTCCCTGGTAAACCATCTCATGGGCTACACAGATTATTAGAAATGGGTTAGATCAATATGTAAGAGCTAGCCAATAAGAGGCTGGAACTAATGGGCCAGGCAGTGTTTAAAAGAATACAGTTTCTGTGTAATTATTTTAGGTATAAAGCTAGCCGTGCGGGTGGCTGGGTAGCCCGCCCGCTCTTATCACTACAACCTAGAGTCAGATATCTGGTGATAGCAGAACAATCAGAGAAGCAGAGCAACCAGCCACTAGAGAGACCTTTTATCTCTACCAGTGCTCAGACCAAAGGGACAATCCCATCCTCAGACTGTAATTGTCTCCACTAAACCTCAGACAGCTCAGAGCTGTCTCCTCTCACCTTATATTCCTCTCTCCACCCAGCCATATCACTCCTGTCTCCACCTCCCTAGTGCTGGAATTAAAGGCATGGGATCCCAAATGCTGAGACCACCTTTGGGTGAGCTCTGTTTTTCTTTTAGACAGATTCAGTCTTATGTAGCCCAGGGTATCTTGGACTAACAGAGTTCCATCTGCCTCTGTTTCCCAATTCCTGGGATTAAAGGTGTGTGCCACCACTGCCTAGCCTCTCTGATCTTCAGGCAAGCTTCATTTGTTAAAACACAAACAAAATATCGCTACAGGAGGCAGAGACAGGAGGATCTCTGTGAGTTCGAGGCTAGCCTGGCATTCTACAGAGCCAATTCCAGGGCAGGCTCCAAAGCTACAGAAAAACCCTGTCTTGAAAAACAAAAGAAAGAAAAGAAAAATCAAAGAAGAAAATGTATATGAGTGTTTTGCCAGATATATTGTTAATCCCAAAGATGTAAGAAAGAGCACCGATCAAAACCATTGTGGCCAAATGAAGGCAAGCAATTAATGAAAGTAAACCTTTTTATTCATGAACCCCTAAGGCGGAGTTGGAATTCGAGAGGTCAGCACTGGACACCAGGAAGACAAGGGTAAGGGGTAAGGGCAGCCAAATAGGAAGGGTTACAGGAGCAGAAGATAAGTTTACACATTAGTCCTAATGACCTCCTGAAACAAAGGCTCGATTGCAAGGTGGCTACCAGGTCATCATAACAACAGGTAGTCATAACAACTTTTTGAAACAAAGACATGGTTGCTGTTTCCTGGGATAGGCAGTTCAGAACCATTTGTAGTTAAGGTTACAGGTAGGCATAGACCAATCCCTTAGAAACAGAGGTTTAATCATAAACAGGAATAAACTTTAGTTTGTCTTTACAATAAGATAGCTTTTGAGCCTAACATGGAGGCAGGCTGGTTCATCAATATGTCTGTGCACCATGTGTATTCCTGGTACCTGCTGAGGTCAGAAGAGGGTGTCCGCCCGCTGGACCTGGAGTTATAGAAGGTTATGAGCAGTCATGTGAAGACTAGGTCCTCTGGAAAAGTTATAAGTGCTCTTAGCCTCTGAGCCATCTCTCTAGGCCCTGACATTAATTTTAAAAGTATTTAGCAGCCGGGCAGTGGTGGCGCACGCCTTTAATCCCAGCACTCAGGAGGCAGAGGCAGGCGGATCTCTGGGAGTTCGAGGCCAGCCTGGTCTACAAGAGCTAGTTCCAGGACAGGCTCCAAAGCTACAGAGAAACCCTGTCTCAAAAAACCAAAAAAAAAAAAAAAAAAAAGTAGCGCCAGGCGTGTAGCTTGTGGACAGTTTGACTATCAAGACTCAATCCCCTGACAATCAATCAATCAAAAAACAAATAAGTTAGTAAGTAAATAAAGTTTACTGTGTCCTCAATACCTCAAGAGCTACTCTGTAATAGAATGGTGTGGAGGTCACTCGAGCTTTTAAGGACTTGTCATGTGCATTATTGACCGCAGGTGGCGCCACAAAACAGTCTTTAATAACAAAGGCCATTTGCTGTGGCACTGAAATCCTGTCCTTTGCAGATTGGGACTTTTGCTAGTTTGTCAGGCTATGTAGACCAGATTGGCCTCAAAGTCCCCCTTTCTGACCTCCGCCACTGTAGTGCTGAAATTACAGGCATGTGATACCCTGTTGCCCTTCAAGACTGGGACTTAAAAACAAAACAGCAGCCAGTCCATGATAAATGGAGACCAGAAAGGGCCAGAGGCTGGGAACAGGGTGGCCTGCAGTGTCCCAGTGTTTCCTTAGTGGATGTCTCTGTGCCCTCAGAAAATTACATATAGGACAGAAGAAATCACAAGTGTCAACCTAACCAGTGACATACATAGTGAAACAGATGTTTATTTAGGGGTGGGGTAGGGTGGGGGAGTGGCTCAGTTGGTAAAAGAGCTCTTACTAGGAAAGCTTAGAAAGGCCTGGCTTATGGGGGTTTTGTTTTGAGATAGGGACTCTCTACGTAGCTCTGGCTGCTCTGGAACTCATGTAGACTAGGCTGGCCTCAAATTCACACTGACTTACCTGCCCAGCCTGGTTTGTAATCTCAGCTCTCAGAGGAAGACAGGCTAGTCCCTGGCGCCGTTGGCCATTCAGCCTAGCCTAACCTGGGAGCCTCTGTCAGAGAACTTTTCTCAAAAAAATGAGAATGACACCTAAGGAATGTCACTTGAGGTTGACCTTGGGTCCCCACATACCTGTGTACCTACACACACCACGTGCACATGACCGGGTCTATATAACACAGCCACCTGCGAAAGAGGCCATGGTCAGGTGTATCCTCAACTACATGGTTACAGTATAGCTGTGGGCAACGTGAGATTTTTTTAAAGACTGAGAATAGTGGCAACTAACTTTAATCACAGCATTCAAGAGGTAGAGGCGGACAGAGCTCTGTGAGTTCAAGACCAGCCTAGTATATATAGTGAGTTCCAAGTCGGCTAGGGCAAGGAGGAGGAGAAGGAAGAAAGGATGAAAGAGGGAAGAGGAAGAAGAAGGAAGTGGAGGAGGAGGGGGAAGAGGAGCAGAGGAAGAATTATTCACATAGGAGTATGTGAATAATTACTCAGTATGTAACCCAAGCCGGCTTCAAACTCAAGAGCTTCCGCGCTCAGCGGCCCAAATTCTAGGATTACAGGCATGTCCCCATGCTCAATTTGGATCCTTTCTTTTGGCTAAGAGTGTGAGCTGGCACACGAGGCCCTGGATTCCATCACTAATACTGAAAGAAAGACTGATCACTAAATGTTGAATAAAACTGTTACACAAAAAGTCTCTTTGAATCTCAACACTCAAGAGACAGAGGCAGAGGGTAGAGACGGCTCAGTGGCTAAGAGCATTGGCTGCTCTTCCAGAGGACCAGAGTTCAGTCTTCAGCACCCACAGAACAGCTCCCGACAGTCTGTAACTCCAGCTAAAGCACAGTCAGTGCCCTCTAAGGCCTCTGTGAGCCCAGGTACACACGTGCACAAACACAGACACAAGCAAAGACCCACAACCAAAGCCATCATGGACCTTAGTCACATAGAGTTATACAAAAGGAAAAACCAGGCTATTAAGAACTAAATTCTCAGCGGGGGGCTTTCGGCTTTCCCTGTCTTTACTGCTGCTGAAGGACGTGCTTTCTTTTCATGTGCTAATGCAAGGGAACCCTTAAACGTGAGGAGGTGGTGTGGTGACCCAGCCCTGCGGTCAGACCTGGGAGGCTGAGGTAGGGTGGATGTGAGTGCCAAGGCAGCCTGGGCTCCACAGTGAATTCCAGGTCAGCCTTGGGTACCCAACACCCTGTCTAAAAAGTACACACACACACACACACACACACACCCATACACGCAAGTAGGAGGTGAGGTTCTTGTTTTTTGTTTTTTTTACTGTTAGCTATTCTACTTTTTTTGCTGCATCTGTGAACGCCACCAACCAAAGATTCAGGAGGCTGACCGATTAGCTGTCAAAGATGACGCAACCTGGCCCAGCCAGTGCCCCTTGCATTCTGCTCTCAGTTGCTTGATCCCCACAGAGAGCTCTGGAGTACAATGTCTCTATATGCTCTCCCAAACAGGTTTCCCAGGATCAAACTCTGCTAACACTGGCTCAAACTCCCACAGAATGCAACAGGAGGAAGTCCAAGGGGTGGGATTCGGGGAAGAAGGAGACATCATTTTTATATAAATTATCTTTATTTATATGGCATACAAAAGGTATAAATATGATTTATGTAAAACTGATCACCTACATATTCAAGCAGAGAGTCCGGGAAATGGGAGAATACGGTGCTCTAAACTAGACACAAAGATTAGAACCACTGGCTCACGGCCCCCACACCATTTAGGGGGAGACAAAGGAACAAAGGTGGCTTGTCAGGGACCGTTGTGGCGGAGGTGTGTCAGGCTTCAGAGCACGGTTACGAACAAGGCACTTATGGGAAGCACGCCTGAGGCAGAAATCAGTGATCTGAAGGGACAGACAGGACACCAGTGAACACAGGTCTCCGCCTCCCGGATTTTAGGCTTGGTGCTGAGCAGGGAGCAACAGGATTCAGGACGAAGGGACCTCCTCCACATGGGCAAAACCATGGGGCAGCAGCCGCAACCCTTCACCCGTGCGGGGAAGCAGTTTGGGAGTTGACGACCACTGAATGCAGGGTCCAAGCTTTGGAATTCTCAAGCTCAGTACGTCCTGGGCTGGCGACCTGGAAGAATTTTTCATGATTTGCTGTGAAGTGTTCATGATCTGGAAGCCTCAGTGAGCCGAGTTGGGCCTGCACTGGCGGGCCAGGCTTGAAGGCCAGAGGACAAAACCAACCAGGCAAGGCCTGTGGAGTGTCAGTGAGGCAGTCCTGTCACCTCCGACACTAGACGAAGACGCTGGAGAGCAAGACTTCCAGAGGTCTGGCCAGTCACTCTGCTGAGATTACTGCTGCCACCCTGCTCTAAGGACAGGGAAGAGAGAGGCTGGGACATGAGAGCCTTCCCAGACCCCAGGGACAAGCTAGTGCCACCTGACCCAGAAAAAGAATACGACACTGGTTTGAGCTTCCCCAGCCCTGACGGCAGATGACTCTATCTATAGTCATCATCACCATGAGGTAAAAGGGACCAATAGTAGACAAGTACTTCTAAGAGCCAATCTGTTGCTAGGCGGCAGTGCCCCACGCCTTTAATCCCAGCACTTGGGTGGCGGAGGCAGGGGTAGGCGGATCTCTGTGAGTTCAAGGTCAGCCTGGTCTACAAAGTGAGTTCCAGGGCGTCCAAGGCTGTTATACAGAGAAACCCGGTTTCGGGAAAGACAAAACAAAACAAAAATAGTCAGTCTGCTGCTCCTAATCAGCAAACTCTGCCCCCTTCTCTACTTACATTCTAGCAGATGCTTCAACCTCAGAGTACAGGGCCGCACCGAGGCAGGCTAGCAAACCAGAGTCCCAGGCCAAACTAGGTCAATGCCCACTTTGTAAAGAAAGTTTTATCGGGACACAGTTAAACTCTTTATGCACCAACTGGTTATGGCTGTTTTTGTGCTAAAGAGGCTAACTGGGCTGGGTGGTGGCGGCGCATGTCTTTAATCCCAGCACTTGGGAGGCAGAGGCAGGAGGATCTCTGTGAGTTCGAGGCCAGCCTGGTCTACAGAGCTAGTTCCAGGACAGGCACCAAAGGTACAGAGAAACCTTGTCTCGAAAAAAACAAAAACATAAACAAAAACCAAGAGGCTAATTGGAGACAGTGAAAGAGACACTATCAGACCATTGGCTGAGAAAGTCTGCAGGCTCCTGTCTTAGAGGCTAAAGGATCTTCAAAACACGAGGCCCAACTATTAGATCCTGATTGAGTTGGAAGTGCCTGAGCACAGGGAAGCTGCACCCTACACAGAATCTGTGTGCAGTCAGGAGTCGCCAGTGTGCCCAGGTACCTGCCTCCCTGTGCTTTAAGTCATCTCTCACCCACATGAAGCTGTGATCTATGACGTGGTCTCTGAAGCTCAGAGAAGGTGTAAATGAGTGTGTGCAAGCGTGCATCCACGTGTATACGTATATGTATGTATGAACACGCGCGCGCGCACACACACACACACACACACACACACAACCCCGAGAGGGGCAGAATCTTGCTCTCCTGTGCTGGGCAGATCAAGGGCAGCCGCTTTCTGCTCCTGCCGAAGGCTCTGCGGTGAGGAAGTCCCCTACTTCTCGTTTCTCACTCACAAGCCAGCTTGCTGTCGAAGCTGGACAGCCCGATGGCAAAGGCTTGCAGAGCGCACAGTGGGTAGTTATAGTCTAGTGTGAACACGTCATCAGCCACGCGTCCAAACTGCATGACGATGTAGTCGGCTGGAGACAGAAAGAAATGGACACGTTAGAGTATAACATGCGGTTGTTCTGCAGATGGGGGTGGGCGGCGGGGCTAACCATGGTCTCTTTAAAATAGGCAAGAGGAGGGAAAACGGCTCCGTACAGTGCCTGGCTAGGTTGTGGCAGGTACCAAGTTCTAACCCTAGCACAACATTAAAAGATAGATAGATAGATAGATAGATAGATAGATAGATAGATAGATAGATGGATAGACAGACAGATAGACAGACAGATAGATAAAGTAGGAAGCTTGCAGTTAGGTGTGGCAACACACTCTTGTAATCCCAGCATTCAGGAGGATGAGGCAGGAAGATCACAGCTCCACCATCTGAGCCTGCATAGCAAGACCCTGACTCAAAAAGGTAAAACTAGACATTTCTACTTCTATTCTTCTCCCTACAGGCTTGGAAATTATTCCCGACTAACATGGAGGACAGGAGGGAAGCCCAGAGAAGCTGGCGGACCCAGACGTGATCGAGTGCTGCAGTCACCTGGCCGGCTTCACCAAGAGTTCTTTACCATGCCACAGAAGGACGCTCACACTCCTCTGGCCCTGCGGCTCTGTCTTTTTCAAGATCTCATTTCTTCAGGCTCCCCCTCCTGGCACGGTTTCTCTAGCCACTCCCTCCTGGCATGCCTTCCCAGCTCCACCCACCCAGCCCCTTCCCCGTACTCACGGTCATTTCCGTGGACTATCTGAAAGTTCTTCACTGATGCCTGAGTAACTCTGCCGTGGAAGTTGAGGACATAGGACTGGGTGTCGTCACTCCAAACTGGGGCCTTGTTGTGCAGTTCAATCAGGTTCTCCATGGATTTGTTCTGCCACTTTGAAAGCAAGCTCTCGTGCTCCTGTGTGGAGGGAAAATGTCGTGTAGTCACAACAGGGACACGCAGAAACAGCAACAGAGAACTGAAGGCGAGCACCAGCACCAGCTCTGCCGTTCTTTTTTTTAAGTTTATTTATTTACTATGTATACAGTGTTCTGCCTGCATGTCTGCCTGCAGGCCAGAAGAGGGCACCAGATCTCATTACAGATGGTTGTGAGCCACGATGTGGTTACTGGGAATTGAACTCAGGATCTCTGGAAGAGCAGTCAGAGCTCTTAACCTCTGAGACATCTCTCCTCCAGATTGCAGAGAGAATCTGCAATCCTTTAAAACATCTTTTCTAATTTAGAAACAATTACTGATTTCTATTTTAAGTTACAGATGGGTGTGAGCCACCCAATATGTGCGCTGGGAATTGAACCTGGGTCCTCTGGGAGAATAGCCAGTGTTCTTAACCACTGGGCCAGCTCTCCAGACCCAGCCTTAAGACGCTGATATGCCATGTGGCCATTTCTCAAGTCAGCATCTCTGGAACATTCCATCCTGGAGATCCAGAGCAGAAGCCTGGTTCAGAAGAAGCAATGCTTTTTTCTTGTCTTTTTTAACTGGTCTCTTCTGTGCAGTATTATTGTACTCAAGGTGTATCACTGTCTTCCAGAGACCTTTATTGATGGAATATAATTTTTCTTCTGTCTTTGAAACCTGGTCTCACTGTGAATGTATTTTTACTTACATTTCGTGGCCGAAATGGGATGCGTTCATGACTCATATTCATCCCTGGAATGATCACAGACATTTTCCTGGGACCTTTAAAACCCAGTACGTTTGTTTCCTGAAAGACAGCAAAATAAGGCAGAATTTGGAAACAGAAGGGGAGGAGAAACCTCAATCTGCTTTTACAGGAAACCTCCACTGGTACAGAAAATGCTGCCAGCCTTGAGAGTACCAACATCAGTTTCATCTCTTTGCTGGAGCTAAACACAGAACCTGAGAACCAGACACAGAAGTCAGGAGTGGCGGCACACACCTGCACATACATGTCCCAGCACTTAGGCGGGTGAAGTGAGAGGATTGTTTGAGCCCAGGAGTTTGGGGCTACCCTAGGTAAAGCAGTGAGACCTTGTCAAGGAAGGAAAGAAAGAAAAGCAAGCCAGCCATGGTGGTACACACCTTTAATCCCAGAATTCAGCAGGTTGAAGCAGGAAGGTTGAGAGTTTGAGGCCAGCCTGGAATATGCAGCAAGGCTAGGGTATATAAGAAGACCCTGTCTCAAAAGAAAAAACCAAACCAAAACAACATCTACAGAAAGAAAGAAAGGGGAAGAGGAAGGAAAAGGGAAGGGGGAGGGGAAGGGAAAGGAAAAGAAGGGAAGGGAGGGAGGGAAGGGGAACGTTAAATGCAAAGAGAAGGCTCTAATTTTAACCTAATTTTTAATGTAGCCTCTGGCCGAAAAGCAAGGCATCAGGAAAAGAGAAGAGAGGTTTGTGGAGAGTAAATCATAACTGAACTTGGTGGTCCAAATCCAATTAAAACTCAAATACAAGAAGGAAATGATGCCAGCTCCTAAAGGAAGATCAAAGAAACATCCAGGGAGGAGGGAGCCGAGCTGGCTTTGGGCCTGAGGGAGGAGCACTGAAGATGGAGCACTATGTGGGAGCACCAGGCAGGAGCACCAGGTTGAAGCAAGGGCAGCACTTACATAGCAGATGGCGGCCAGCTCCTGCCGGGTGTGAGCCTTTTCCACCAGACCCTGGGCCTTGACTGGGTTCACACCATGGTCATACACTGTGAACTTGGTCCCCATGAGATTGGATCTAGTATCAGGAGAAAAAGCTACCATGATGATCTGCATTTTCCTCTTGAAGAGACAAAGAGAGGGGACACCTCTCTGCCCGCTGATGTGGGATTCCACTCTGTATGCCGTGAATATGTTTTACTGCCACTGGTTAATAAAGAAGCTGCTTTGGCCTTGGTAAGGGCAGAACATAGGTAGGCGGGAAAACTAACTGAATGCAGGGAGAAAGAAGGAAGAGTCAGATAGACTCCATGTAGCTGCTGAAGGAGAAAGGTAACAAACCATAGCCTCGTGGTAAAATAAAAAATAACACAATTGGGTTACTTTAGATGTAAGAACTAGCTAGGAATATGCCTAAGGAATTGGCCAAACAGTGTTGTAATTAATATAGATTTTGTGATTATTTGGGTTTGGGTGGCCAGAAAATGAAAGAACAGTCTCTGTTTACAGACTGCCAGCCTAAGAGCAGCACAGACACCATCTTTACAAAGACTCACAAGGAAGGACTTAGATTTCTTATTTATTTAATTATTTATCTAATTATTTATCTAATTATTTATTTATTTATTTATTTATGGTCTTCCTCTCTATCCTAGGCTGGCCTTGAACTTGTGGAAAAGCCTTTTGCTTCAGTCCCCTAAGTTCTGGGATGACGGGCATAAACTACTATGCCTGGCCCAAGATTTTCCTTCTTTTAATTTTTATTTAAAGTAATTTAATAAATAAATCATTAACAATTAATAAATACTTTAAAAAAGTATTTTATTTATTTATTATATATACAGTATTCCTTCCATGTATGCCTGCGGGCAGAGGGGGCATCAGATCTCATTACAGATGGCTGTGAGCCACCATGTGGTTGCTGGGAATTGAACTCAGGACCTCTGGAAGAGCAGCCAGTGCTCTTAATTGCTGAGCCATCTCTCCAGCCCAACAATTAATAAATAATTTAATAAAATAAATTATTACTATTATTATTTTAAGTAGCCTGGCTGGCCTGGAACTCATGGTCCACCTGCTCTGTCTCCCAGATTCTGGTATTAAAGGTGTGTGTGATAATGACTGGCCTCAACATTTTCTTTTAGTTTTTTTTTTCTTTTTTCTTTCTTTTTTTTTAAGACAGGGTTTTTCTGTGTAACAGTCCAGGCTTTCCTGGAACTTGCTTTGTAGGCCAGGCTGACCTTGAACTCACAGAAATCTGCCTGCCTCTGCCTCCCAAGTGCTGGGATTAAAGGCACGCACCACCACTGCCCAGCTAGTTTTTCTTTTTAAGATGAACACATCTGTATATCTGAATCATTTAAAAACAAACAAACAATAGCAAAGTTTTGGGATGTATTTCAGTGGTAAAGCAATTGCTTCACATGTGTGAGGCCTTTGGTTCAATCTTCAGTGACAGAGAACCAGGGGTGTGGGTAGGAATAAAACAGCGACTATCCTGGAGTTACAGAACCACAGAAGACTGGGCTGGCCAGCTGAGGCGTCATCACCTGAGTTTGCCGATGTAACTTTCCCCATCACGAGACAAGTCTGTCGGGTCTGTGGAGATCAGGTAGTTGGAGGTTTTGCTCTTTTTCCGCTTCCTACCAGCAAGAAGAAATATCTGAGAGAAGAAAAATGTCAGTCAAACCCAAGTCCAGTGAGACCACAAGTGTTTACCACTATCTCTCCGTGTGCAAAGAAGTGGATCTTAGGCCAGGCATGGTGGTGCATACCTTTACTCCCACCACTCTGGAGGCAGAGGCAGGAGGATCTCTGTGAGTTCAAAGCCAGCCTGGTCTACCTGGAGAGAGTTCCAAGACAGCCAGAGTTACACAGATAGAATCTGTCTGTCTCAAAAACCAAACCAAAACAAACAAAAAACAAAATAGCCAGGTGGTGGTAGCACTTGGGAGGCAGAGGCAGGTGGATCTCTGAATTCAAGGCTAGCCTTGTCTACAGATTGAGTTTCAGGATAGCAAGGCTACACACACAGAGAGGCTGTCTCAAACAAACAAAAAGCTGGGCAGTGGTGGCGCACGCCTTTAATCCCAGCACTCGGGGGGCAGAGGCAGGCGGATCTCTGGGAGTTCGAGACCAGCCTGGTCTACAGAGCTAGTTCCAGGATAGGCTCCAAAGCCACAGAGAAACCCTGTCTCGAAAAACCAAAAAAAAAAAAAAAAAAACCAACCAAACAAACAAAAACAAAAACAAAAAAACACAAAATAAATAAACAAACAAATGAAATCTAGCATTTGGAAGGCCAGGGCAGCAGGATCTGAAACAACAAGTCACACTCAGTTTCTAAGTTTGAGGATATCCTTGGGCTACATGAATCCCTTATCGAGAAAGAGAAAGAGGTAGGGAGGTGAAAACAAGTATACTCCTACGCTCTTGCTGGGTTGGGGCAGCTCCGTGGTGGGGCAGCTACTGGCATTCAGGGGGCTGAGCTCCATCGTAGCACGGGGAAACACTTCTCTACTTCCTTACATTGTGGACAGAAGCTTTTCTTGAGGGTGGACAGGGGTGAGGAATCAGATTTCTGACCGTGACTAGTTCTGACATGAGACACTAAGAACAGGACTTCTGGGTACACAGCCCTCTTTCAGATGACAATGGCTAACTAGTGGGACTCCCTGGGCATAACCAATTCCCATGACAGCCTTGTTTCTCTCAGGATCATCTGGGGGTTAAGGGCTTAGCAGAAGGGTGTCTGCCTGCTGTGGATGACATTTTATCACCAGTGCTCAGAGAAAAGAAGAGAACAGCCTACGATGGACCCCGTACCTTCCGGTTCTCCTCCCTCTCCAGGTGCATATAGTAGGTGGGGAAGAGGCCGCGGTCCATGCCTTTCTTATCCCGAGTTACTCGACACTTCACGGTGACACCCCGCGGGGCAGGGCTGTAGGCGAAGTCCTCTAAATTCTCCACTTCTCCAAGCTGGGCATCGCTTTGCTGGGCTGTGACACCAGCAGCTCCCGTCTCCTGAAAACAGAGTTTTCTGTGAGCAACCAGAATCGGGTACAAACTTCACGCCCTGTGTCAGACACTTAGCGACAAAATCCTGCCCCTGTTCTCAGTCCCCTCCCGATCTGGTAAGTCAAACAGAGCATCACGAGCCTCGGCGTAAACATTTCTCTGTGTTTGAGGATGATCACACCAGCTGCAAAAGGACACTGGCTCGGCACCACCTACCGAGGCTGCTTTCTGGCCGGCCACAGAACTCTCTTTTTCCGAATGAGCTGACGGGGAGCTGAGACTGTCCCCCTCCTCTTCCTCATTGTCGGTCTCCTCGTCATAGTTCACACTACCCAAGATGCCTGGCAGAAAAGGAAAGCCTGTCAGCATTTGCCATCTGTTGTCTGAGAAGATCACACTGGAAATAGAGAGGTTTTCAATTTTTCTTGCTTCAAACCTTCCCAACTGGGGCCAGCGAGATGGCTCAGTGGGCAAAGGTGCTTGCTGCCAAGGTTGACAACCCAAGTTTGATTCCTGGATCCACATGGTGGAAAGAAAGAGCTGACTCCCTAAAGTTGCCTGACTGCCACATGTGTGCACGGCGTGTACACACACACACACACACACACACGCACGCACAAATAAAAATGCAATAATAAATTGCTAACTGGAACCAGACATGGCAGTGCATGTCTATAATCCCAGTACTCAGGCGACAGTGGCAGAACAGAAGGATCAGAAAGTCAAGGCTATCCCTGGCTACATAACAAGCTGGAGACCAGCCTGGGCTACAGATACCTTGTCTCACCACCAACACCGCCTCCTATTATGCTTTAGGCAAACTCCAAAGTCTTGCTGTGGCCTCCCACATTCTACGGAACTAACATTTGTTTTGTTTTGATTTTTGAGACGAGGGTCTCACTATGGAGCCCCTGGCTGTCCTGGAACTCTCTACTAGACCAGGCTCACCTTGAACTCACAGAGATCCTCCTGCCTCTGCCTCTGCAAGTGTTGGGAGTAAAGGTGTGTGCCTAAATCTCTGAGCCCTACCCATGCTCCCTCCCACCCTCCTGCATCTTGCTCCATGCTCCACTGTCACCTCAATGGACCAGTTCCTGCTGCAGGCCCTCGCACTTCCTCTGGGCAGCTTGCCAACCACTCTGTCTGGGTTAGGGGCTCTCCAGGGACTCTCAGGCACCTTTTTACTTCTAGCACAAACCCACATTTACTTATTCTTCAGACAGGGTCTCATGTAGTCCAGGATAGCCCTGAACTTGTTATACAGCCAAGGAGAACCTTGAACGGAACGCCTTACCTCCACCTTCCAAGTGGTGGGAATACAAGCACGCATCTCTACACACAGTGCTGGGAATCAAACCCAGGACTTCAGGCTTGTTAGGCAAGCGCTCCACAATCTGGGCTGCATTCCCCAGGCCCCAAAGCCTCAGCCAGAATAAACGTTCTACGAGGACATCTGAGAATAAAGCTCCATACAATTTCGCACAGAACCCATTTTCTTCTTTAAAACTTTAAAAGTTACATTTTAATTTGTTTATTCTGTGAGTGCTTCTCTCCTTCCCCAACATGGGCTCTGTTTAAACTCAGGTTGACAGGTTTGCCAGGTGAGTATGGAGGGTAATTAAGCCTCCTCCTCCCTTATGGGGTTCCAGGGATTGAACTCTGGCTGTTGGGCTCGGCAGTGGGTGTCTTTAACCAGTAAGCCAGCTCCCCGACTCTCAGAAGCTATTTCTAACGGATGAACCTGTTTCGGTATCCAACCACTCTCCCAGGAGGGGCTGGCAAGGCAAGTACCTAGCATATACTAATTCCTTGCTGGCTTTCACTCTCCTCACTTGAAGGGCAAGTTATATAGCTGAGCATGGTGATAAATGTCTACGGTGTCAGCACTCAGGAGGCTGAGACAGGAGGATCTCAGACTGGAAGCCAGCCTGGGTCACATGGCAATACCTTGTCTAAAGGGGGGAAAAAGAAAAAAGAAAAAAAAAAGAAACTAGATATAAGGTCAGGTGATGGTGGCTCACGCCTTTAATCCCAGCACCCAGGAGGCAGAGGCAGGCGGATCTCTGAGTTCAAGGCTGGCCTGGTCTACAAGAGCTAGTTCCAGGATGGGCTCCAAAGCTACAGAGAAACCCTGTCTCGAAAGAAAGAAGGTTTAAGAAAAAAAAAAAGGGCAAAATGAAAAGTCATAAATGATAATGACTACTCTGTATTTCATTATCTTGTCTTCTCAGACAACAGCACAAACGATGACTGTTCCAAGTATCCCCCTTTAGATGTCAAAGATGCTGGAACCCAAGCCACACTACCCAAGTCTGGGTCACTTAGACTGTAAGCCCATGAGAGGAAGGCACGCACCCTGCCGTAAACCGAGCGTCACCCTCACCATGTTTTTGGAGAATCTCCTGGAGGTCTGGCTTGGAGGCGGTCTCCACTGGAGGGCTTTCCCCACCTGCACTTCCGTCGGTGGCCTCTTCTGGCGCAGGGGAGCCCACTGAGAGAACATGAGGCTTGCTTTCCAAATCCGGAGCCTCTGGCTTAAGGAAAGCAGCTGGCCCATCGATGCCTAGGAGCGCGAAGAAAGAGTGAATGTGGACCGGAAGTGAGCTGGGTGCTTTGCGGGATGCAGCCAATCAAGGGCTACCCAGCCACCTCAGTTCTCCTCCTTAACGTCATAAGCACGTGTGTCGAGGACAAGGACCGAGTCTACCAACAGGTTTGGCTACTCAAACTGTACTTCAGAACCTAGGAGTGAGGCCAAGGCTGGGCGTGTGGCTCAGGGTCAGACTTTTCATTCATTTTGAGAATTCATTCATTCATTTCGGACAGTGCCATTCACTTTGCATCAAAATCAATAATTCTAGGTTGGACATAAACTTGAAGGCATCTTCCACGATTTCTCTTCCCAAAGACCCAGAACGTGATTATAAAGATAAGGAAGGATCTTAGGAAGGGAGCTGGTACTGTCTTTGTGCACCGTGTCTGCATTCTCCTGCCTCATCTTGGGTCTATGAAAATCGTACTTAAGCCATACGTGGGTGGCACTGTCTAAATACACACCATGTAGGATGACATCGCTGCGAGGCGTCTGAGGGTCCACCAAAGGCGTGTGCTCCTCGCCACCTCTAGGCTTTAACCGGCGCAGCCTGGCTTCGGGGTTTGGTTGGACCATAAGGGGCTCAAGGCGCTTCTTTCTCTGCTTCTTCTCCAGCAGCGCCCTCTAGAGAGAAAATGCGGTATTACAATGCACAGCCTACCCTCATGGAATAGTTTAGCCGGCCTTTCTTTTCTTTTTAAAAACTAATCCTAAGAGCTACTGTGAATCTCTTTTTTGTTTCACAAGAGATGCAAACATGCCAGCTGAGCATAGAGGTGCATATCCTTAATTCCAGCACTCAGGCGGGTGGCAGACCTCGTGAGTTCGAGGCCAACCTGGTCTACAAAATGAAGAAATGGAAATACTCGGGGCAGGCTTTTTCCTCTTTAGACAGGGTCTTCCTATGTATTCCAGACTGATTTTCAGCTAACAACCATCTCGTCCAAACCTCCCAAATCTTGGGATTACTTGGAGCTAATTACACTCCTACCCAAACCTCCCAAATCTTGGGATTATTCAGATGTTTTGCCACAGCCAACCTCAGTTTTGCATTCTTGTTCATCTTACAAATTGAAATCAAATGAACTTGGATCAGAATTGAGAAGAAAGAAAAGATAGTTGGGACATTCTGAGCAGGGAAATTCAGTTTACGAGTAGACAAGAGATAAAGAGCCGGGCTGGGGCAACTCTGCAGGACGCTTGCTTGCGTCTTAGTGATTTTCAGTGGTGGTGATGAACACCATGACCCAATCTGACCTGGAAGGAGAGACTTCATTCCCACAAAAGGCAAGTCAGGACAGGCAGGTGGCGGCAAGAACAGAGTAGGGGTCATGGAGGAATGCTGCTGCCAGGCTTGCTCCTCAGGGGCTCAGTCTTCTCTTATATACCCCAGGACCACCATCCCAGGAATGGCCCCGCCCCACAGTGGGCTAACCCTTTTCACATTAATCACCAATCAAGAAATGCCCCCAGGCTTGCCTACGCGCCATCGGATGGGCGCTGTTTCTCAACCGAGGGTCCCTCTTAGATGATGTCAGCTTGTGTTGTATTGGCAAAAATCAACATACACACCCTATATATGCAAAGTCATGGTTATGACGTGGAAACTCACTTGGAGGCTGAAGCAGGAGGACACTGATCCCAGGACTGGCTAACAGGGGGAGATTGAGTTCCTCTAAACCAAACCAAAACAGCAGCAAGATAAAGCAAAGTCAGGCAAAAAGGCAGGAATGGATATGAGAGAAATGCCCCAGTAAGGTAGAAAGGAAAGCTTTGTCACATACACTATTTTTAAATTATATTTGTTTTTCTTTGTGCACAATAGTTCTGTCTACATGTATGCCTGTGCCCCACGTGCATGCCTCATGGCCACAGCTCAGAAGACGGAGGCAGATTTCCTGGAACTGGAATTCGGACAGCCAGAGCCACACAGCTAGATCCTGTTGTTGTTGTTTTGTTTTGTTTTAAGCTATGAGCAGTTTAGCACTATTGGTCATTAGGGAGATGAAGACCCAGCTGCTACTTCATGCCCACTGAGATGCTAAGAACCAATAAGCGCTGGAGACCAAAAGCCTCCGGCATTGGTGGGAACTCAAGTGGTCCAGCGTCTCATCTGGACTGTATCTGGTCTTGCAGAAATCAGGGGTGATTTAAGGCTAGAGAGGGCAGGCAAAAGCCATGAGCAAATGCAACACCAATGTTAGAGGCAGGGATTTGCTATGCAGCTGAGGCTGGCTTTGAACCTGTGACCATCCTCTTCTACCTGCTCAGTGCTGCCATTACAGGCACATGCTAGCAGGCACCACTAACCTTTGGTAATTTCTAAAGATTCTAGGGGAGTCTCAGGTAGGATCAAAGGGGTCACAATTGATGGTCTGAGTCTGGAATACTGTTCTGTGTGGTATCCATGACGGGGACTGGTCCTTGCTGACCTCCACGGTGGAAAATGTCATCTCATCTTTGCCGATTCCTCCTCTGCTTTGCAGGTGACCTGCTCCCTCTGCAGTCACCACCCTCCCACCACTGAGTTCTGGCTCGCATCGGTAACCAAGGCAACTCTACTGCAGGATTCAGCCCGCACCCTGGGCCTTCTCCCCAGGCCTGTTCTTAGGTGTTGACTAGATTCAGAACTCACGGTTTTCTTGGTTAGACTTCACTTTGCTTTGTATGCCATCAGATTTGTCAGGTAGACCCCATGTGGACTCACGTGATTATTAAATGGTTTTGACAAATATTAAAAAAAAATCACATAGAAAAGCAAACATGAAAGTGACGGATGTCAGGTATAGTTCTAAGTTGCCTAATCTTTACAGCGTGTTACTGCAGAGCGCTGCACACGCCTTCCTTCCTTCATGCAGGATGTAATGAAAGACTGTTGCATGTCCCTAGGCTAGGGAACGCTGATGGAATGATCATCAAATATACACTTAGTGGGAGCCAGGCATGGTAGCCGTGCCTTTAATTCCTGCACATCGGGAGGCGATGGGAGGCAGGGACTGGGATTCTGCAGAAATCCTGAGCAGCTAACCTGGATGGCTAGACAGGTGAGAAGTGAGACCCAAAGGCTGTCTGTCCTCTGACTCCCTTTCACAGAGACAAGCACACATGCACATAAACAAACTTGGCAGGCAATGTCGCAGTGCCGAACAGATATGTACAATAACTATGTGTCAATCAAAAATAAATGTATCTCTTAATATCTGTTCTTGGGGGGTTGGAGAGATGGCTCAGCAGTTAAGAACACTGACTGTTCTTCCAAGGAACCCGGGTTCAATTCCCATCATCCACAGGGCAACTTAGAACTGTCTATAACTTCAGTTCTAGGGGACCCAATACCCTCACACAGACATACACGCAGGCAAAACACCAATGCACATAAGATAAAAATAAATTGGGGCTGGAGAGATGGCTCAGTGGTTAAGAGCACTGACTGCTCTTCTAGAGGACCTGGGTTCAATTCCCACACCCACATGGCAGCTCACAACTGTCTGAAGAGCCAGTTGCAGGGGATCTGACACCAATGCACATAAAATAAAAATATGTTACTAAAAAAATATGTCCTTGGTTCTTATTCTATTAGTCCAGTAAAGGAAACAAACACAGCTAGGCAGGGTAGGGTATACCTGCAATTGCAATACTCAGGAGACTGAGGCAGAACTGTTGGTAGTTTGAGGACAGCCTGGGCTGTAGGATGAGACCATGTCGCGAAAACCCAACCCCTTCCCACATAGAAATTAAATAAATAAATAAATAAATAAATAAAATGTATATTAAAAAAACCTGTGAATAACACTATTAAAATAAGCTAGGCGATGGTGGTGTACGCCTTTAATCCCAGCACTCGAGAGATAGAGGCTGGCGGATCTCTGTGAGATCGAGGCCAGCCTGATCCACAAAGCAAGTTCCAAGATAGGCTCCAAAACCACAAAGAGAAACTCTGTCTCAAAAAACCAAAAACCAAAACAAAACAAAGTAAAACAAAACAAAATTTAAACAGCACAGCAGCAAGCACAGGCCAAAATTTTGCTTTTTGGTTTTTTTTGACACAGGGTTTCTCTGTGTAGCCCTGGCTGTCCTGAAACTCACTCTCGAACTCAGAGATCTGCCTCAGACCAAATTCTAGAGAAGGAAAAACTGTTAAGTGGTTTTGTTCCAGTGTGGACATGACCTACAGTGTCTCCCAAAGAGTCACGTGCTGAAGCAGGGCCCCATGCAGTCAAGTGTAGTCATGCTGAAGGGTGGGGAAATGGGGGTAGAGGTCATAACCCAGCACCAGAGAGGCTGAGGCAGGAGGACTGACTTCAGAGAAAGCCTGGGCTACACAGCAAGTTCCAAGGCAGTAAGAGAAAGCTATGGCCTGGTAGAAAAGATAAATCATCTGCAGGCCTGCTGTGGGAAGGGATTAATGGGCCCTTCCCCCCAGGGTGTCAGCTGGTTCCAAGAGCAAGAGGTCATAAGAAGTGCCAGCTGTGGTGGAACACGCCTATAAATCCAGTCCTCAGGAGGTGGAGGCAGGAGGATTATGAATTTGAGGCCTGGGTGGGCAACACAGCAAGAATCTATTTCAAGAACCAAAAAGCTGGGTAGGGTTGGACACGTCTTTAATCCCAGCACTTAGGAGGCAGAGGCAGGAGCATCTCTGTAGTTTGAGGCCAGCTAAGGCCTGCTATGCATGCCCCAAAGAAACCAAAAAGAAAAAAAAGTTATGATGTGGGAATCCCCTCTCTGTATGCTGTGAATATGCTTTGCCACCATTGGTTAATAAAGAAGCTGCTTCGGGTCTTTGGCAGCGCAGAATAGAGCTAGGCAGGAAAACTAAACTGAAGGCTGGGAGAAAAAAGGTGGAGTCAGGGAGATGCCATGTAGCTGCCGAAGGAGACAGACACACAAGAACCTTACCTACTGACAAACCACAAGCCTCATGGTAAAATACAAAATAATAGAAATGGATTAATTTAAGATGTAAAAGTTAGTTAATAAGAAGTCAAAGCTAATAGGCCAAGCAATGTTTTATTTTTATTTATTTATTTATTTTTGGATTTTCGAGACAGGGTTTCTCTGTAGTTTTTGGTGCCTGTCCTGGAACTAGCTCTTGTAGCCAGGCTGGCCTCGAACTCACAGAGATCCACCTGCCTCTGCCTCCCAAGTGCTGGGATTAAAGGCGTGTGCCACCACCGCCCGGCCCAAGCAATGTTTTAATTAATACAGTTTCTGTGTGATTATTTTGGGTCTTGGCAGTGGGGAAACAAACAAGCAGTCTCCGCCTACAAAGTTATTTTCCTGCCCTTTCACATGGCATCTCTCCTGTACCAATTATTTTCCTTGTTGGTCTCTGTCATGCTGTGTTATCACTAAGGGGGCTGTGCGGGCTAGTTTTATGCAATCTGGTATAAACTAGAGCCATCTGGGAAGAAGGAATCTCAGTTGAGAAAATGCCTCTCTAAGATGTGCCTTTAGGGAAGTCTTTAGCACACTTTCTTCATGATGGACTCCAGGCTGTGAGATGATTACAGTCACGGTGTTTATCCCAGCATTAGAAGCCTAACTAAGACGGGCATCACCAGACACCAGATGAAGCTGCTGGATCTTGGACTTTAGCCTCTAAATCTGTAAGTTTCTTTTTAAAAGTAATGTGCCCAGTCTCATGTATTTTGTTATGGCAATAAGCAGGAGGCCAATA
Source organism: Microtus oregoni (assembly GCF_018167655.1). NCBI lineage: Eukaryota > Metazoa > Chordata > Mammalia > Rodentia > Cricetidae > Microtus > Microtus oregoni. The sequence goes on from NW_024543061.1 coordinate 68,163,268, forward strand.
CATCTCTTACTTATTTACTTACTTACTCATCTATCTATCTATCTATCTATCTATCTATCTATCATTTTTAGTGTTTTAAGGTAGGGTCTCCCTATGCAGCTCAGACTGACCTTGACCTCACGGTGATCAGTCTCTCTAGAGCAGGGATTACCAGTTAGTGCTACCAGGCCCAGCTACAACATTCTTCTAGTTCCTGTAGAAGGTGTCAGAGGTTTTCATTGATTATTAACAAAGCCAGTTAATTGCTACCATCGTCAAATCGCCCTGCTCCTGCCACAGCCCAGACCTTTGGCTTGACGACTAAGTTCAGACCCTGTTTAATGAGCAGCCACGAGCGATCCTGCTCATCTAGTCTTTCTGTGAGACCCTGTCATGACTTCAGAGCCGAGACCACCAGCTCCAGCCAGGACGGCCCCGAGAGCCCCTGCTCACCTGATTGTCCAGCTTCAACTGCCGAAGCCTCAGTGTCTCATCTTCAAAAGCACTGTCACAAAACAGAAAAAGAGAGCATATGAAGACAAAAGCATCCTAAAAGCCTGTCTGTTTCATTTTTACATACATGCATTCCAGTGGGTTAACTGAAACCAAGGGATTTTGCCTTAGAGGAAGTGCCTGTTTCTAGGTGTTGTCTACACTCAAGCAAGATCTATCGACTACCACACAGGCCCACCCACTACCACACAGGTCCACCCACTACCACGCAGGTCCACCCACTACCACGCAGGTCCACCCACTACCATTCAGATCCCACCCACTACCACACAGATCCCACCCACTACCACACATGTCCACCCACTACCACGCAGGTCCACCCACTACCACACAGATCCCACCCACAACCACACAGATCCCACCCACTACCACACAGATCCACCCACTACCACACAGATCCACCCACTACCACACAGATCCCACCCACTACCACACAGATCTACCCACTACCACACAGATCCACCCACTACCACACAGATCCACCCACTACCACACAGATCCACCCACTACCACGCAGGCCCACCCACTACCACGCAGGCCCACCCACTACCACACAGATCCCACCCACTACCACACAGATCCCACCCACTACCACGCAGGTCCACCACTACCACGCAGGTCCACCCACTACCACGCAGATCCCACCCACTACCACGCAGATCCCACCCACTACCACACAGATCCACCCACTACCACACAGATCCACCCACTACCACACAGATCCCACCCACTACCACACAGATCCACCCACTACCACACAGATCCCACCCACTACCACACAGATCCACCCACTACCACGCAGGTCCACCACTACCACGCAGGTCCACCCACTACCACGCAGATCCCACCCACTACCACACAGATCCCACCCACTACCACACAGATCCCACCCACAACCACGCAGGTCCACCCACTACCACGCAGGTCCACCACTACCACGCAGGCCCACCACTACCACGCAGGTCCACCCACTACCACACAGATCCACCCACTACCACGCAGGTCCACCACTACCACACAGATCCCACCCACTACCACACAGATCCACCCACTACCACATAGGCCCACCCACAACCACGCAGGCCCACTCACCCACCAAGCCTGTGCATGGAGCCACACACAGCCCTTTCTTTTTGTTTTAAACTGTGCATCAAGTACTCCTCCTGTTCCAAAACAACCTGGCCTGAGTGTTCTGTGTGTGTCTTGTTTTGTTGATTCCTTAAAGCAACCCTAGGAATTAAGACTGATTCCTCACACCTAAGATGAAGAAGCAGAGGCTTGGAGAGTCATGCCAAAGTTTAACAGCTAAAGTCCAAATTGTACCTAAGAATCAGATTATTTTAGTTCTTTTTTTAAGCTACTTCTATGAGAAGGAAACAGGGACTCAGCTACTAACCTTGACTTCCCTAAGATCTGCAATCAGGGCCATGCATGTCCTGCAGTCCCAGTACGGGGGGTGGGGGAGGGAGGTGAAGCTAGGATGCCCTGATTTGAGGACAGTCTGGGGCTTCATGGTGTCTCAAAACCAACAAGGTCTGGCAGTAGTAACATTTGTTCTGCAGAGAACAGTTCCTTAGTATTAAGGAATACACAGACTGACACCATGGGGAGCCAGAAGAGGGCAAACATCCCTGGAGCTGGAGTTACAGGTGGTTGTGAGCCGCGCGGTGCATGTTGGTAGGACTGAAGTCAGGTCCTCTGGAGGAGCAGCAAGTGATATCACCACTAAACTATCTCTCTAGGCTCCCTCTTAATCTACCACCCACCCACCACTATCCACACACACACCCACCCACCATCCACCCATCCACCATCCATCCATCCACCCACCATCCATCCACCCACCCACCACCCACCCACCCACCATCCATCCACCCACCCACCATCCACCCACCCACCATCCATCCACCCATCCACCATCCATCCATCCACCCACCCACCACCCACCATCCATCCACCCACCATCCATCCATCCACCCACCATCCATCCACCCACCCACCATCCATCCACCCATCCACCATCCACCCATCCACCCACCACTATCCACACACCCACCACCCACCCACCCACCATCCATCCACCCACCCACCATCCACCCACCCACCCACCATCCACCCATCCACCATCCATCCATCCACCCACCATCCATCCATCCACCCACCATCCACCCACCCACCATCCATCCACCCACCCACCATCCACCCATCCACCATCCATCCATCCACCATCCATCCACCCACCCACCACCCACCCACCCACCATCCACCCACCACTATCCACACACCCACCCACCCACCCATCCACCCACCATCCACCCACCCACCATCCATCCACCCACCCACCATCCATCCACCCACCCACCATCCACCCACCCACCATCCATCCACCCACCCACCATCCACCCACCCACCATCCATCCACCCACCATCCACCCACCCATCCACCCACCACCCACCCACCCACCATCTACCCACCCACCATCCACCCATCCACCCACCATCCACCCACCCACCATCCACCCATCCACCCACCATCCACCCACCCACCCACCATCCACCCATCCACCCACCATCCACCCACCCACCACCCACCCACCCACCATCCACCCACCATCCATCCACCCACCCACCATCCACCCATCCACCCACCATCCACCCACCCACCCACCATCCACCCATCCACCCACCATCCACCCACCCACCACCCACCCACCCACCATCCACCCACCATCCATCCACCCACCCACCATCCACCCATCCACCCACCACTATCCACACACCCACCCACCCACCCATCCACCCACCACCCACCCACCATCTACCCACCCACCATCCACCCATCCACCCACCATTCACCCACCCACCCACCATCCACCCACCCACCCACCATCCACCCATCCACCCACCATTCATCCACCCACCCACCATTCACCCACCCACCATCCACCCACCCACCATCCACCCACCCACCACCCATCCACCCACCATCCACCCACCCACCACCCATCCACCCACCATCTACCCACCCACCATCCATCCATCCACCCATCCATCATCTAGCATTTTAGGTAGTAATAGGGATTGAATTCTGGTCCTTGGGCAGACTAAGCTAGTAACTAATACACCATGGAGCCACACTTGCAGCTCTGAGACAGACCTCTTGTTAGGAAAAAAATGGCCAGGTGATGTTGTCATACACCTATAATCCTAGCACTGGGGATGCAGAGGCAGGCAGACTTCTGTGATCTGAGGCTAGCTTGGTCTACACAGTGAGTTCCAGGTCATCAGTACTATATAGTAAGGCCATGGGTTCAAACCCCAGCACTGCAGAACAAACTAAACAAAGGAACAAACAAGAAAACCATGGAGCACTAACAATACCAGCCCCTCCTCCCACTGCAACCCATTTCTGACCTCTCTATGGGTCCCTGCATTTCTCCTGAGGTTTCTATTTCCATCCTCAATGCAGGGTGAACAGTGTTGGTATCCAGGGGGACTGGTGTAGATTTGCAAAGATGGCGTCTAAAATGACTGAGTGTAGGAAAGGGTTAACCGGAGAAGAGACTCTGAGGCTACAGCTTAGCATTTCCCAACAGCTGCTGCAAACTTGCCTTTGCTCAAGGCTCTCTCTCTGTCCTCAACACTAAACCAAAACTGTGCCAAAGACCATCCCCTCTCCTCCCCACACCACCTGAAACCTAAACAAAGCTACACTTCCGACTGAACACCCCAAAGCCTGGAGCAGTCCTTTCAAGGCCTCTAACAATCAGTGTGCCGGGCGTGTCTTCAAGGCTGCACCCAGACAGCACTCAATTCCTCCCAGCAAGCCTGGGCAAGCTAGGCAGATGTAAATAACAGGGTATCACGAAAGCATTCTGACCTGAACGGAACAGTAAACAGATGCTATAGGATTGTAACACGTACACATAGCCACGAGAATTCTAAATCAAACCAGAGGCTGAGGACAGGCACAGGCCCTGAGAAAATAAATAAGAAGTAACCTGAAAGTCTCCTTTAGCAGAAGCAGAATGTGCTGTTAATGTGAGAAGCCTGTCTCCAGTCCCAACCCCCACAGCTCTGACAGTCTACCATATGGACACAAAAGTTTGTTTTCTTTCTTTTTTTCCCTATTCCATCCTCCTGAAGCCTCTGCCCTCATAACCTACTCAATTTCCCAAAGCCCCATTTCCTAAGACCGTAACTTTGCTGATTTGATTAACTGTGGTGGAAGGAAATGGGACAAACATGATCACATCACAGGACTTGATGGACGATGGTCAGTGACCACCGAGTGGGGAAGGGCAGAGTGGAGAAAGGAGGAGCCTCACTACGATGAAGACTGCCAAGCCGGGCATCATGCTTCCCAGGACTCTTCCAGCTTGAGGCTAGCCTCGACCAGCAAAACCTGTCTAAACAACCAAGCCTAACATCCCGTTAAGATCTCCAGTAATGAGAGGTTGAGGCGCCAGGCAGTGGTGGTGCACACTTTTAATTCCAGCACTCGGAGACAGGGGCAAGCAGATCTCTGTTAGTTTGAGGGCAGTCTGGTCTACAGCTAGTTCCAGGACAGCAGGACTGTTACACAAAGAAACCCTGTCTCAAAACAAAACAAAAAAGAGATGCTGAGTACTACGTTGTTCTATCCTGGAACTTGCTCTGTAGATCATGCTGGTCTCAAACACAGAGCTCCACCAGCCTCTACCTCCTGAGTGCTGGGATCAAAGACATTTACCTGACTACTATCCACCTTAGTTTTTTAAAAAAAAAAAAAATACACAGGGTTTTTCTGTGTAACATTTCCAGGCCGTCCTGGATTCATTTTGTAGACCAAGCTGGCCTCACACTCACAGAGATCCGCCTGCCTCTGCCTCCCGAGTGCTGGGATTAAGGGTGTGCGCCACCACTGCCCGGCTTCTTGTTGTTTTCTAATATGGGAGTCACTATTACACAAGAGATAAACTGAGGTGAAGGGCAAAGGTTACTTTTGAACGTTTTTTTTTTTGGTAACATTTTTGCAAATTAAATTTCTAAATAATTACAGACATAGTTTATTAGGAAAGACAAAGACAATCCCAAGAATGGGTGTGGGTTAGTGAGCTAGGGAAAGGCGTAGATGCAAAAGTCAATTATTTTCCCAAATAAAAAAAAACAGTTAAGAGTTACAAAAATAAGACATGTTGATAAATGTTTATTTCCTAACTATGGGCTTGTTGAAGGAGCTGCGGGTCATGTTCCTGCCGCCCGGCTCCTGGCCGCCAGCTAGCTTATGCTCCGAAATAATTACACGGAAACGGTATTCTTTTAAACACTGCTTGGCCCGTTAGCTCTAGCCTCTTACTGGCTAGCTCTCACATCTAGATTAACCCATTTCTAATAATCTGTGTACCACCACAAGGTGGTAGTTTACCGGTACGATCCTAACCTGCGTCTGCCTCGGAGAGGAGAATCATGGCGACTGACTGACTCGGTTTCTTTCTCCCAACATTCTGTTCTGCCTACTCCGCCTAACTTTCTGTCCTATTAAAGGGCCAAGGCAGTCTCTTTATTTAACCAATGAAATTAACACAAAACAGAAGACTCTCCCCCATCATGGGCTGAATAACTTGTCAGTTCCTCTGCCCTTGCTCTGCCAGCTTCTGCTTCCCTGGTGCTGGGATTGAAGGAGTATCCCTCTATGGCCAGCTTGCCCTCGAACACTGCAACCAATTGCACGCAGGGTATTTCCAGGGAGCTGAGAGAAGGTTAACTGTGAAGATATTTGCCCAAGATCAATCAGAGCTAGCTCGCTCGCTGGAAGATCTCTCTCCCTCCTACCGCTGCTGTGGAGTGTTCCCTGACAGACGGCTTGCCTACTGTTTCAGATACTCGATAATCTTGAACAATCTCCACCTCCACCTGTAGGCCACTCTCTCAACATTCCCTGCGAGCTCTCTGGAGCTCACTGCAGCTGAACAGTCATGAGTGATGTCTCCACCAGAGAAGGATGCTGAGGGACACAGCGAGGGTGTAGAGGCTCGGCAAGCCCCCGAGGTCCTGGGGAGAGCAAAGCCACTCCGCAGGAAGGGAACAGGATATGGCTTCTGGAAAGTGAGGAGAGTGAGGACAGCGAGACTCGGCCATGGCTTTCCCAGGAGGGACTGAAGCGAACAGTTCTTTTACCGGTCACAAACACTGCTTGTCAAGCGAGAAGGATTATCCTGGCCACTAACGCAAGAAATGGCTGGGGCCGAGGACAGCAACAAAGCTCAGGAGAGGTAACTCACCTGGTGTGCAAGGGAGGGCTGGTGAGCTGCTATGGGAAAGACAAACTCTAAAATGACTCTTATTACATTCATCTATCTATTGTGTGAGGCAGGAGGATCTCTGTAAGCTAGAGGCCAGCCTAATCTACACAGCAAGTTCTAGGATAGTCAGGCTATGTAGAGATAGACAGAGACCCTGTCTCAAGAAAGAAAAGGAAAAGTAGTGAAGTATGTGAACGTTGTGGCGGCACAAGCCCACACCCAGCCCACTAAGGAGCAGTCTCTATGGTGCAGGTCAACCTCAGCTACACTGCGGCCTCTTGGGGAGGGGACACGGTTATTCTGTACCACGTCTCCATGACCATCAATCAACACATCCGGAAGACATCTGACCCCAGATGAGCAATCAGACTCCCTTGCCTGTGATTCTGATATCAGATCTCGGGGATCCAGTTTAGCACAGGCTCTCTGGGGACACTGAGACACGCCTAAATGAGGCTACGTGGGTCTACAGTCATTAAACAGCAAATGCTGGGGAAAAGAGGCAGGCATTCTGGTCCTGCTCTGTGCTCTCAACTACTATACTAAAACATGTATTAAAGGTGACTGTCACTTTATGCTTCAGTAGTAATCAAGAACACCAAGCCACCTGCCAAAAACTAATAGCCATAGAGGCCAGCAGGATCCCTCTGCTCTAGGGTAAGGGGGCCATGAGGGCAAGTCTAAAGGAAATGAACACTCTAAGAAAGTAAACACAGCTCTTTGTGTGTGTGTGTGCATGCATGCATGTATGTGGTATATGCACTCATGCACGTACATGAACCTGTGCACATTGTATGTGGAGGCCAGAAAACACTGGGTGTCCCGTTCTCTCATTCTCTGCCTTATTCCCATGAGACAGGGTCTCTGAACTATGTAACTATGCTGGCAGTCAGCAAGCCTAGTGATGTGGGATTCCCCTTTGTATGCTGTGAATATGATTGGCTAATGAATAAAGAAAACTGACTTGGCTAATCCTGTCTCCTTTGTATACAATACTGCTGATATAGGCATATGCATGGCCACTCCCAGATTTTTACATGGGTGCCAGGGGATTTGAACTCAGGACCCCTTGCTTGCGCAGCAAGCACTCCAATCCCCTGAGCCACCTCTCCAGCTCTTCAGAATCCAGACCAGGCTGTTGCTCAGGACACAGCAGTTGTCCCCATCCCCAGGCAGACAGAAACTGGCAGGCATCCTCTTAAGACCACCACCTGAATCTTTAGCTAACAGACTTCCAGGTACCTGGCTTCTTACTTCCCCAAGTGAGCACCCTGCGCTGGCAGACTGGACAATCAAACATATCAAAGAACTACAATACACTGACATGTTCTCTTCTCCCCCTTTCCTGTGCCTGCTAGGGAATGAGAGACAGCCTGGCAGCAGGCTCCTGTAACATCTGTAAGAAGGGGCCCCAACTCAGCTGCATGGGCCTGAGTCTCCTCAGAGCCCTGCCATTTCTGTCACCTTTCTGTCCTGATAATAAACTTCTTACCCCCAACAGTCCATCTCAGTGTTACTCTTGAATCCTACACCCTGGATTCTTGCCAGACAAGACTCTTTTGTTTTTGAGACAGGGCTTCTCTGTGTATCTCTGGCTGACTTGGAACTCACTCTGTAGACCAGGTTGGCCTCAAACATACAGAGATCCGCCTGCCTCTGCCTCCCTGAGTGATGGGGTTAAAGGTGTGCGCCACCACTACCCGGCAAGGACAATTTCTTGAACAACACACAGCTAGCTTCATGAATATATGTTTATGACAACACCTGTACACTTGCCCATGGCAGAACTGACAAGACACGCAGACGAGGCTCTAGAAAGATTCCAGGGAATAGGACCCTTGTCAGGCTATACCTTTGACAGAAAAAAAAAAAATGTCTCTCATAAGGTCATGTGTGGTGGCCAAGCTAATGATCCTCCAACAAAAACCCAAACTAAGCAAATAATAGACAAAAGGGTAATCTAGATAAATCCAAGAGGCCAGGAGAGACAGAGGAAGAGGAAGTAGAAGCAGTAATGGGAAGACAAGGGAACCACACAGCATAGATGACAGGGGACAGATCCCTTTCTGGGCCAGACACAGCCCTGGTCTTTGCTTCTTAGGGATCCCTTCTCTTCTATAATTCTGTCAATTATCAATGACATTCTGAATTTCACACCTTGCTAAGGAAAGTTAGAAAACAAAATGTCAAGCAGAAAAGGCCTTTCGAGTCTCCAATCTATGGACACAGAATCCTGTAGCTGAACTAAAGATGCCTAGGAAGAGTCAGGACCTCCTGCCTGAGTTGGCATAGCGACACAAACACAAACAACCAACAGCAGGCCAGTATAAATAACCATGCCTGCTTCCTGCAGCCTCCACATTAAGACTGAACAACACATGCTCCTTGGGGATTGTTTTCTTACTGGAGAAAAAAAAAACAACTAAATTGATGGATAAAATAAACAGAAAAGACAAAAGCAATGTATTCAAATGTGATCTGCCATCTTAACCACCGCAGAACCAGTCTCCCTCAATAGCCAAGCTGTCCCGAGAAATTAGGGTTCCCCTGCCAGGGTCTTTGCTAGGATCCTAAACTTATAGCACAATATTGATTTTATTTTTTGACTTTAACTACATTTTGTATGTATGTATATTTGGGCATACATGCCATGGTGGACATGTGGTGACCAGACACTTTCTCTCTCTCTCTCTTTAGATTTTATTTTATGTGCATTGGTGTTTTGTCCATATTCATGTCTGCATGAGTGTTAGATCCCCTGGAACTGTAGCTATGGACAGCTATTAGCTGCCATGTGGGTGCTGGGAATTGAACCCAGATCCTCTGGAAGACCAGTCAGTGCTCTTAACCACTGAGCCATCTCTCCAGCCCCCAGACACACTTTCCATGGCAGCTCCTAACCACCTATAGCCCCAGTTCCAGGAGATCCAATGCCCTCTTTCAGTCTCTCAAGGTATCAGACATGAATGTGGTGCACATACTTCCATGCAGGCGAAACACACACACCTAACAAAACTATAAAAACAGTCCTTAAAAAACGTCAATCTAGAAACCTAGGAACTAGCAACATGAGTGTCTAAGTCACACGCTTATCTGTTGGGCACCTCACTGACACATGTTCCCTCTATACATTCTAGAAATCTCTCACATAGATGTATTTACAAGTTGAGCACAGTATTGCATACCAGTACTCAGAAGCTGAGGCAGGATCTGAAAGAGTTCAAAGCTAGCCCAGACTACATGGTAAGACCTTGTTGTAAAATACAAACAAACAGGCTGGAGAAATGGCTTGGTAGTTAAGAGCATTGACTGCTCTTCCAGGGCAGAGGACCCAGGTTCAATTCCCAGCACCCACACGGCAGCTCATAACTGTAACTACAGTTCCAGGGAATCTAACACCTTCACGCAGATATGAATGTGGACAAAACACTAATGCACATAAATTGAATGAAACCTTTAAAAACAAAGTCAGTCATGCTAAAAAATAAACACAATAATTTAATAATTGTGTAGTAATGAGGTGAGCAGGCCTGCTTTTCGCCCTGCCCATCTCCCACATGGCTAGTTTAGCCCCGGAAATAATAACACGGAAACTGTATTCTTTTAAACACTGCCTGGCCCATTAGTTTTAACCTATTATTGGTTAGCTCTTATATATTGATTCAACCCATTTCTAATAATCTGTATCGCCACTTGACTGTGGCTTACCGGGATGAGTCTAACGGGCATCCGTCTTGGCGTCTGCCTGACTCTGCTTCTTTCTCCCAGCATTCTGTTCTGTCTACTCCACCTATCTAAGCTGCTGTCCTATCAAAGGCCAAGGCAGTCTCTTTATTTGACCAATGAAAGTAACACATAGATGGAAGACCCACCTACATCAGAATTGCCTTTTGCTTTTGTTTTGTTTTGTTTTGTTGGTTTTTCGAGACAGGGTTTCTCTGTGTAACAGCCCTATCTGTCCTGGAACTGGCATTAGCAGACTAGACTACCTTGAACTCAGAGAGCTCCACCTGCCTCTGTCCCCCCGCCGCATGCTGGATTAAAGGTGTGTGCCACCACCACCCAGCTAATGGTGCTTTTTAATATGAAAATATATTGGAAAAGTTGCTGTATAGGCTGGAAATCGGAAACCCAATGCCATTACTGCTATTAATGACATGAGCTCTGGGACAAGCTCAAGAAGGGCTCTGAGGGGCTGCAGAGATGGCTCCGTGGTTAAGAGCACTTGCTGCTTTTATAGAGGACCCAGGTTCAGGTCCTAACAACCACATGGTGGCTCACAACCACCTGTAATTTCAGTTCCAGAAGACCCAGTGCCCTCTTGCGACCTCTGCAGACACCAGGCACTCACATGGTACACAGACATACATGCGTGCAAAACATCCACACACATAAAACTAAAATACATATTTTTTAAAGGACTTGGAGCAGAGCTCTTCTGGGGAGTAGGTGTGGCTGGTGCCAACACAGGCATCTGGGTGCCCTCGCCTCTCATCCGCATCTTTTATGCCGTGTTTATGCTACAGCTGTGGTGTTAGGAGAAACACTCTGCGCTTCTCTGGGAATTCCTGTTTTCACTACGACAGATCAGCTTCCAAAACAACGATCTGTCAAGCCCTTCGCTGACCCGCACAGCAATCAGAAGACTTGGAATGTTCAAAAGACAAGCAGAATTCAAAAGGGACTCAAACAGCAGGACTCCCTAACCCGACTCAGTCTTGTAAATGGTGCGTGGTGTACAGAGCATAGATCATTTAAATTAATGTTTAAGTCATGCATGTCTTAAATGAGAGAGAGAGAAGGAGAGTAAGAATATAGAAGCTAGAATGAAAACCCTATCAGAAAGAATCTTCTGATTATCTTGACTAATTACAAAAAAAAAAACCAAAACAGTAACTTTAAGAGAGGGTAATGATGTATGCTTTTTGCAGGGTTTTATTTTATGATATTTTTGTTGTTGTTTTGGTTTCGAGACACGGTTTCTCTGTAGCTTTAGACTGTCCCGGTACTAGCTCTTGTAGACCAGGCTGGCCTCGAACTCACAGAGATCCTCCTGCCTCTGCCTCCCGTACTGTCCAACAATAAAAAATACTTTTTAAAAGCAAACTTTGGTTTGACGTGTCAAGCAAACCGTGTACAGGTCTGTTAGCAGTGACGAACTGGAATCTATGACAATGACCCGGAGATGCAGTTAAACTGCCCACTTCCAGGACACCAGCTTCCTCCCTGTCCTCTGGCTTCCTCCTTTGCTTTCTTTGGCCAGTTAAAAGGGTAAGCGTGGCCTTTCAGCCAAGCTGCAGACTCTACCATGTAAGAAATTTCTGCTGCCCCTGGCTGACAGCGTGAGATCGGGAGTTCGTTATCGTGGTAAGTGTGGTTTTTATTATCTTTTTTTTTTTTTCGAGACAGGGTTTCTCCGTAGCTTTTGGTTCCTGTCCTGGAACTAGCTCTTGTAGACCAGGCTAGCCTCGAACTCAGAGATCCGCCTGCCTCTGCCTCCCAAGTGCTGGTATTAAAGGCGTGCGCCACCACCGCCCGGCGTAAGTGTGGTTTTTTTTTTAAATATTTATTTATTTATTTATTTATTATATATACAATATTCTGTCTTGTGTATGTCTGCAGGCCAGAAGAGGGCACCAGACCTCATTACAGATGGTTGTGAGCCATCATGTGGTTGCCAGGAATTGAACTCAGGACCTTTGGAAGAGCAGGCAATGCTCTTAACCACTGAGCCATCTCTCCAGCCCCCGTAAGTGTGGTTTTTAAACATGTTATTAAGTCTAAACTTGGAGTACTGCTAAATAACTCAGAGGCTTTGATTAAACTTGAGAGCTGAACACTAATGACCCCTGGGACCTCCAATGCGCTACCTCTTTCCATTATACCTGAAATTGATTTTCATACAAAATTATACTTTGCTAACCAGAACTCTTAATTTCAGACACTATCACTCAAAATGTTTTTTTTTTTTCCTTTTCTTGTTGAGAGCCATGTACTCACTATGAAGCCATGGCTGGCCTTGAACTTCTGATTCTGCCTCTACCTCTGAAGGATAGGGTTATAGGCAAGCACCACCACATCCATCAAGGTTTCTTTTATTATACACTTATGGTTGTTTTTGTGGCACTCCCCAATCACATCCTGAAGTACACAAACAGTATGCCTAGTTTCATCTAAAAAGTATTAGTTACAAAACTTTGGATATTACAGTATTTACTAACATGCAAATTAACCACACACACACACACACACACACACACACACCCGCTCCCTCGAGACAGGGTTTTTCTGTGTAGCCCTAACTGTCCTGGAACTCACCCGGGCTTTAACCATTTTTTTTAATGAGATAGTATCATCCTATGTTGCTCAGGCTGATCCGGGCTTATATGAACTTCCCTCCTAGAAAATGACCCAATACTTGGAAGGCTGAGGCAGGAGAACTGTTGTGAGTTTGAGGTCAGTTTCATTTTGCTTTCGCAGCCCAAGCAACTGGAATTACAAATGAAATTAAATAAAATTCACCTTGTCCAAATTCTATATTTAGTCAACCTTGGAAAATCATATTTTTATACACATTGAGACTCTAAGAATAATTCTGACAAGAATGAAATACTGTTCCTGAGAAGAGACACATCAAGAACAAATTAGACAATTCAGAGAAGACTCCTTTGACATCGTCCTCCCTCAACAAGGGGAAAATGCCAACATTCTAGGCCCAGCTGTCTTCCCCTCGAGAGGCTGCTCCAATCTGGAGGGAACTTAAGTGAAGCCAGGGATCAAAAATCCATCTCCCAAGAGGCCCATTTAGCCCGGCAGTGGCGGTGCACACCTTTGATCTCGGTGCTTGGGAGGCAGAGGCAGGTGGATCTCTGTCAGTTTGAGGATAGTCTGGTCTACAGAATGAGATCCTGGACAGCCAAGGTTACACAGAAAGACCGTGGATGAGGCAATGAGAAGAGAGAGCTGGCAGCAGACTTTAGCATCCTTATAGCTCCAAGAACACAGCAAGGAATTTATTTAGTGTGGTTCCATTTTGATTTGGCTCACATCTTATACACAGAGCTGGAGAAAAACCAACCAATCAGTTGAATGACCCAAACAAAGAGGTACCTTAGCTTTTTCAAGGGCTCAACATTTTTTTATTTAATTTAATTAATTAATTTATTTTTTGAGATTCGATGTTTGTCAAGTAGTCCACGATGGTCTTGAACTCCTGAGCATCCTGTTTCTACCTCTGGAGTGCTGGGATTACAGGTGTGCATCATCCTACCCCCTTAGAAATGTTAGTAAGTACGCATGACTTGACCCCAAAGTAAGGATGTACTGTCCCCTAGGAACCTATGAATGGCTGGCACTCAGAACCGAAACCCATCTTCCTGTCACCCGATTCTCTCCTCCTGGTTACACTTTCTCTTGTGGGCAGGTTTCCATTCTTTTCTTTCCAGGGTAAAGATGAATGTACATTCTTTTCCCTGATGATGCCAACTACATAGTCCTGGGCTGGGGCAGAGCTGGTACCCAGGATGCCCCAGGCTGGGGGGCTCACCAAATACTTTAACTTTGGATAAAACCGATAATTACTTGTACATGACCAAAATGTTTGATTTCTTAAACAGCTTGCTCTAAAAATAAGTTAAATGTAATCGTATCTGTGCTATCATTTATGTGCACAAGTGACACCCAGAACATCTGCAGCAGCTGGGCATGGTGGCTCATGTGAGGTCCAGTACCCAGGATCTGATGGCAGGGTTGCCACTGAGTTTGAGGCTAAAACTTAAATACCTGCATTATATGCTTTGATAATACATGATAGTATAGGAGCCCACAAAAGTCAAAAGCCTGAATTTTATTTGTTTTTAAATGTTTATTTCCTTTATATTTTAGTCTTTTATAATTTTGTACATTTATAAAACGAATGTATTTTAATGTATCATATCCACCCCTAAATCTCCACACTCCCTAGACTTTTTTTTAAATTTACTTATTATGTATACAACATTCTGCCTCCATGTATGCCCGCATGCCAGAGGAGGGCACCAGATCTCATTTCAGATGGTTGTGAGCTACCATGTGGTTGCTGGGAATTGAACTCAGGACTTCTGAAAGAGCAGCCAGTGCTCTTAACCACTGAGCCATCTCTCCAGCTCCCCTTCCTAGACTCTTTAAAAGAGTATATGTGTGTCCACGGCGACCAGAGAGGATATCGGATTGCCCTGGAGATTAAATTATAGGGTGTTGAGAGTCATTTAATCTGTTGGAGGTCCTCTGGAAGAGGAGTGTTCTTAACCACCGGGCCACCTCTCCATCCCACTTAAATAGCTCAGGCTAAGAAAGAGTGTAATTTGTCTTATTACATTTATTTGCGTGTGCCTGGGGCAGGACACATGTGCCACAGTACACGCATAGAAGTCAGAGGACAAATTATAGGAGTTGGTTCTTTCTTGGGTTCGGAAAATCAAATTCAAGGCTTGACAGTGGGTGCGTTTAGCCACGAGGTGGTCTCATCAGCCCCCAGAACTGTATTTTTGCGGCGTCATTTACTCCTATAATCTTAGGTACGGCATACCCTTCTTTCTTCTGTTGTTGGTCATTCTTACTTAGGTGTCACTGCAGCTGGTCTCACTGTTACCCAGGCTGGACTTAATTTCCTGGGCTACAATGATCTTCTCAGCTCAGCCTCCTGAGCAGCTGACCCTGATGGGAACCAGTAGGCCCAACTGTCTCAGTTCCCGTGCATGAAATGAAGACAATGGCACCTGCCCCACTTTCTTTAAAGCGACGAAGCTGCTATGAAGCCCAAGCACGCACAAGTGTCAACACTCCTGTTGCTTACTTTATCCTGACTGAGCTCCCCTTCTCTGAAATATAGTCTAAGGCCTGGAATGGCGGTGACAGCCTGTGGCGCCTGTACTCCAGAGGCTGAGGTGGAAGGACCTCGAGTCCAGGGCCAGCCGAGGTAAATGGTGATACCTGCTCTAAAACAAAACAAATGCACAGCTGAAGGCTGAGGATGTAGCGCAATCAACAGAACGCTTGCCTAGCACGAATGAAGTCCCAGGTTCAATACCCCTAACCTAAAACCAGGTGTGGGGTGCAGTCTTGTACCTCATCACTCAGCAGGGGGAAGGAGGAGAATGACAAGTCCAAAAGAACTTCAGAATTTCATTCAATCAAAATGTCCCTCCCGGGGCTGGAGAGATGCCTCAGCGGTTAAGAGCTCCAGAGGTCCTGAGTTCAATTACCAGCAACCACCTGGTGGCTCACAACCCTCTGTAATGAGGTCTGGTGCCCTCTTCTGGCCTTCAGGCATACATGCAGACAGAATATTGTATACATAATAAATAAATATATATATATTTTAATAAATGTCCTTCCCGCCGGGCGGTGGTGGCGCACGCCTTTAATCCCAGCACTCGGGAGGCAGAGGCAGGCGGATCTCTGGGAGTTCGAGGCCAGCCTGATCTACAAGAGCTAGTTCCGGGACAGGCACCAAAGCTACAGAGAAACCCTGTCTCAAAAAAAACAACAACAACAAAAAAAAAAGTCCCTCCCTACTTTAGCCTTCAGTTTTCTGCACACAGTGAATCGCCACGAGAAACTCGCACTGTGTTCCAGCAGGAAAACAATCCATCCTCTATCTTCAGTTTTTGTCTAACTTACTGAAATCTATCGGCGCTCTCCCCTGCAAGGCTAATTAATAAATAGCAACGATTTAATTTTTCAGAAGCCTGTGCGAAAATTTCCTATATACTGTTAATGAAAAAAAAGTCTTGAAACTTGTCATTGTAATTCATATGCTAAAGATATATCTTGCAGGGGCTGGAAGGATGGCTCAGTGGTTAAGAGCACTGGCTGCTCTTCCAGAGGACCTGGGTTCAATTCCCAGCACCTACAAGGCAGCTCACTACTGTCTGTAACTCCAGTTCCAGGGGATCTACCATCTTCACACAGACATGCATGCAGAAAAAGCACCAATGTAAATGAAATAAAAACAAATATTTTGGAGGGGGAGGGTTCAAAATAAGGGTTCTCTGTGTAGCCCTGGCTATCCAGGAACTCTATAGACCAGGATAGCCTCAAACTCAGGGATCTCTACCTGCCTCTTCCTCCCGAGTGCTGAGATTAAAGGTGTGTACCCCCACTGCCCAGCTAAAATAACTAAAATAACTAAATCTTTTTGTGAAAAGGGGGGGGGGGGAGTTTATCTTGCAGGACATGGTGGCTAACAAGTGCAATCCCAGGACTGGGGAGGTTGAGACACATGGCTTAAAAGTTTATGATCAGGTCTAGGTCAGGAGGAGGGTGGGAAGAGGAAGTGGAGAATAAACTCAATATCTCAATATAGCCGGGCGGTGGTGGCACACGCCTTTAATCCCAGCACTCGGGAGGCAGAGGCAGGCGGATCTCTGTGAGTTCGAGACCAGCCTGGTCTACAAGAGCTAGTTCCAAGACAGGCTCCAAAACCAAAGAGAAACCCTGTCTCGAAAAACCAAAAAAAAAAAAAAAGAGTAAAAATAAATATAAAAATATTTTTAAAACAAACAAACAAAAAGACATTAGGATTTTTAGCTGGGCGGTGGTGGCGCACGCCTTTAATCCCAGCACTTGGGAAGCAGAGGCAGGCGGATCTCTGTGAGTTCGAGACCAGCCTGATCTACAAGAGCTAGTTCCAGGACAGGCTCCAAAACCACAGAGAAACCCTGTCTCAAAAAACCAAAAAAAAAAAAAAAAAAGACATAAAGAAATAAATGTTAAAAAAAAAAAGAAATAAATGTAGTAACTTTTTAAAAAAGGGGTTACAGATCAGCCTGATCTATACAATGAGATTCCATCGCATATGCGCATGCACACATGCATGCACACACGCACGCAGCATTTAGGGCTGGAGAGATTTAAAAGTACCATGTATATAGCTCTTGCAGAGGTCCCAAGTTCAGTTCTCTTTCCCAGTACCTATATCAGGCTGTAACTTCGGCACCAGGGGGATCTGACTGCTCTGGCCTCCTTAAGAACTTGCACAGACATGTACATAAAAATAAAAAAAAACTTAAAAAAAAGAAATCAAACAAACACCAAAAAGCCCAGGAAGGATGCTTGACAAGGCAGTCAAGATTATGTGGAACAGAAAATTACCCCTGGTGAACCAACTTCCAAGGGACTGTGGCTTGTCAGAGGCCCCAGCTCTCTGGAGGAGCTGGTCTCCAGCAGGGGAACTAAAGGAATTATCTAGGCCCTCCAACCAACCAACACCCAGCTGGACACAGCTCCGCATCCTCCCCAGAGGATTCAATTCAAACATTCTCGCTGCTCTGCTAAGAACAAACATTAACTTGTTCTTTCAATGGGCACCAAGGCCAAGAAAACGGTAGTGTTTGCACAGGAAAGTCTAAGGAGCCAGAAACCGTTCTGCTTAGAGCAAAGGACTCTGGCAAGAAGGAACTTGTTACAGGATATTCTTTCCTGTCTAGGATGGCTGTGCCCTTAGCCATAAACAAACAAACAAACAAACCAACCAACAAAACCTACCTGCCCTGCACGGTAGGCACTGTTGACAAAACTAGGCAAGGCATGGTTTCCAGTCAAGAATATTCAAATTTTCTTTCCATTTTCCTTTCCATCTTATTTTACGTGTATGAGTGTTTTGCCTGTTTCCATGCTCCAAGTGTCTGAGGAGGCCAGAAGGAGGCTTTGGGTCCCTAAGAACTATAGTTATAGATGACTGTGAGCCACTACGTGTGTGCTGGGATCTGAACACAGGTGTTCTGTAAGAGCAACAAGTGCTCTTAATCAGTGAAGTCATCGCTCTAGTCTGGAGAGGGCTCTTTTTAAGTTAGGATCTCACGCAGCCCAAGCTGGCCTTGAATTTGCTAAGTAGCCAAACGTGACCTTGATGAACTCCTGAGCCGGGTGTTTCTGTCTTGTCTCTGTGTGTGTGTAACTATGAATTATGAATACATGTTTGAGTCAGGGTTTCACACTAAACCTGGAGATGGCTGATAGCCAACAGCCCCACGGATCCCACAGCACTGGGTTTCAGGCCACACCAAGCTTTCAGATTTTATTTCTAAAAGGAAATCACATTTGTGGAGAGGGCTAAGCTAGGGTCTCCCTACTGGCCCTGCTCCTTGCTGTAGGCTGCACTGGGTAAACTCGCCAGGGTGGTGCTAAGAGTGACTAGGAGGGAAAGCTGGCGGGCTAACCAACCCAGCTACCACCCAGGGCCAGAACCACACTATGTTATGAGTGTCCAACACTCACCCCACCTGTGATCTGTTGGAGCATGTGAAGGGGACGAACCTACAGATCCAAAACAACGGGACCTCCCCAACACAAGACAACAACAGAACATCCAAGAGGAGCCCCAGGGAGAGCACATTATCGGTGGCAGGTGGCCAAGCAGAAGCCAGAGGCCTGGAGCCAGGTCAATGACTGTAGCCACAAACACTTGCAAATAAAGATGAATGGACTTCAGGGTAAACTGTGACTCAAGGGAACACACTGCAGCTTCCACACAAGATTCTTCTCTCTCTCTATTTCTGTTTTGTTTGTTTGGTTTTTCTCTCTCTGTTTCTGTTTTGTTTATTTTGTTCAGTTTTTCTTTTAAATTTGGTTTTGTTTTGGGATGTGTTACACGGGCAGAGGGCGGATGTGAGGGGACAGGGAAATAAGTGAGATCAGAATACATGCTGTGAAATCCACAAAGAATCATCATAAAAGTAAAAAAAAAAAAAAAAAAGATACGATCTCCCTGTGTAGCCCTGGTTGGCCTGGGGCTCACTATGTAGTCCAAGCTGACTCTAAACTTGCAGCTATGCATAACCATGCCGAGCATACCAACACATACCAACGAGTCTACCTGTGCATATGTACTGCTGGGGTCAAACCTAAGGCCTCTGACACGCCAAGCAAGCGCTCTGACCCTGAGCCACACCACCAACTCCAGCATCACTAGCAAAAAGTTCAGTCAGCCCCAATGCTCGCAACCTGCTACCCCCAGGGAATCAGCAGCACAAACTGTCTCGGCTCAGCAAAGTTCCTGAGTGTGGTTTTACAGTCTACCTCCAGTTTCCAACAGAAGGAGAATAGTTGAAATTCGCTTGTTAATACTCTCTGTTTGTTGAAAGACAAGTCAGCCAAACAGCTACATAAGTCAAAGGGGGAAAAACCACAGGAAAGTTAAAGGTTAGCTGTTACCCATACAACTAAAGGCATTAATACTAGGAGATCTGTATTCAAGTCTTTCATCAAAAGTTTAGGAACTGGAAAGATGGCTCAGCAGTGAAGGTGCTTGACACGCAGACCTGGTGACTAGAGTTTCCTTCCCAGACCCAAAACTGACTTCACAGATTGTCTTTTGACTTCCATATTTATGCTATAACACCCACCACCATTCATTAATAATAATAAATAACTTAAAAAAATAGATATACTATGTAGGTCAGGCTGGCCTGAACTCACAGAGATCTGCCTGCCTCTGCCTCTCACATACGGGGACTAAAAGTATGTGAGCACCATGCCTGCCAATAATAACTAAATTTTTTTTTTTTAAAAAAATGAGTTAAGCCGGGCGGTGGTGGCGCATGCCTTTAATCCCAGCACTTGGGAGGCAGAGGCAGGCGGATCTCTGTGAGTTCGAGACCAGCCTGGTCTACAGAGCTAGTTCCAGGACAGGCTCCAAAGCCACAGAGAAACCCTGTCTCAAAAATAAAAAAAAAAAAAAAAAAAAATGAGTTAAGCTTGAAGCCCTGGCTTCTATCTTTGGTATCCTGGCAGCAGGGAGGTGGGAGCAGAATATTAAGAGTTCAAGGTAAGTCCAAGTTATACAAGACCACCTTGGAAACACAACAAAACAAGAAAGTGTTACACCAGGACAGGACAGGAGTACACCCAGGCCTGGTGATCCATGACCATACGAGCCCCTTGGCAGGCTAGGAAAGAAGGGTTTGGAGTATGGGGCCAGCCTGGATTACTGGATTGCCCTGAGAGTCAGTCTTCTCTCTCTCTCTCTCTCTCTCTCTCTCAATATTAACGACTACCTAAAAGCCAGACGTGCACCCCCTTTTAGCAAGAGATGAGCTAAGAGTGGCAAAAGCTACACTGTCTCCCACCTAGGGCAGAAGAAACCGTGACTCACAGAGTCCCCTTTGATGGCAACTGAAAATTAAAGAGCTGGTTTCTTTGGAAGAAAATATTGGAGAGGAGGGGAAACTTAAAAATTACACCTTTAAGGTTCAAGTGCAGAAGATGAAAAAAAACAGCCGCCACCTGGCCCCAATTTCAGAGTCAAGTCCTTCTTGTTCCCTAAAATCACGAGTCATGGGAAGCTGGGGCAGACAGCCCTAAATGAGTTCAAGGCCAGCCTGGTTTAGATGGAGAGTTCCAGTCTGACCAGAGGCTACATAAGACCTGTCTCAAGACAAAATAAACAAAAAGGCAAAACAACAGAAAGGGATAAAAATAAAACCATAGCCCCATAAAATTTACTTCTCTAAATTCATAAAACTAAATCCTGCCCGCCCCAAGACAGTGTGTTTCACTGTGTAGCCCTAGCTGTCCTGGAACTCACTCTGTAGACCAGCTGGCCGGGAACTAAGAGAGATCCGCCTGCCTCTGGCTCCTGCGTGTTAGGACTAAAAGACCGGCACCACCACCGCCCGGCGTACATCTTAAACAGAGACACTGAATGCCAACTTTAAATAACCAGACCCTATACTTGCAAATATATATTTTTTTGTTGTTCTCAAAATGGGGAGGGTGTAACAGCTATCATGTTTGTAGAATTTACCTGATGAAAGACCAAAACAGCCCAGTCAGAGGTAGAGGATCCGAAGTTCAAAGTCATCCTCATTACCAAGTCTGAGGCGAGCCTAGTCCGCCTGAGATCGACCTTGGAGGAGGGGGGTATTATACTCCAACGTCTTTGTGACTTTTTTTAAAAGATGGTTTCGAATCAGTTAAATACTAGTTTAAACATCAGACTAAATCCTTACACGCCCAGTCTTTATTTGCCGTGGTGATGGGATGGTGAACGAAGAATGTAGTTGAAATGTTTGGTTTCAACCCTCAGACAATGTCAAAGTTTTGAGCCAATGATTTCACACACACACACACACACACACACACACACACACACACACATTAACTTTTCGTTAGCCCAGCTGACGAGAAAGGAACAGTCTGAGACTGCAACCCATTTGATTTCCCAGGCTCACCCTGTGGACCGGGCAAAAAGAGGGGTCTCAGCAGAGAAACAGGGGGCACAAACAAGACGTATGAAGCAGTCTAAACTAAGACGGAGCTTAACTAAGAGAACTATGGAACTCAAAGGAAGAAAGGAAAGCCGGCGGCGGGGGTGGGGGAGCGATAGAAAAAAAAGAAAAGAGCAGTTTTGCATTTTCAGTCCTCGCACTCCGTTCCAGAATTCCGCGTTGACTGCCAAAAGCAACGGCCTTGGAACCAATTAACCATCACCCGCGACCTTCCGCTTCGACTCCCGGGAGGGACCTCGTTCCACCTCAGTTTTGACTCTGCTCCAGAGAGACACGGTAAAGGGCGAACGCACTGCCAGTGAGGAAATCGGAGACCCTGGGGGAGCAGGGCGCGCTGGTTCGGGGCAAACTCCAAGGGAGCGGCACGAGAGTGTGCTGGCGGCGCGGGATGCTCAGCGCCTGCCCAGCTTGGAGACCCGATCCTGGTCCCGGTCCTCGCCTACCCAGCCGGGAGACCCCTCCCCGCCCCTCTGCAGCCCTGGCCCCGGCCCCTGACCTGTCCGGGCGAGGTCCCGGTGCGCAGCGCGCCGCCTCCATACCCGCCCGGCCGGTGGCATCAGAGTCCAGACCCCGACTTGCGGCCGCCAGGCTGGAGAGGATGGAGGAGGTCGGGCCCAGCCCCTGGCAACCACACCCCGCACTGTCGCCGACGCCCATTGGTCCAGTGCCCGCCGCTCCCTTCTCACTGGCTAATGGCGCCAGCCGCGAAGCTGGAGGGTTTCCAGGGGGCGGGAGACACCGGGAGGCGAAGGCGCGTGCGCCGGAGCGGGGTGCACCTCCCACCCCCTCACCCGGGGCTGGGACCCAGCTGACCCTCGGGGTGTCTCCAGCTGCTCCAGTCAGCGGCCGCCTCCACAGAGCCACTCCCAGAGCCGCGCTGTAGCGAGGAGAACACCCAGAGTGGCTGCCAGGGTTGTGGTCCAGGGATTTGTGAACTTCTGCCACCAGAAGCCTCGAAGTCTGACCCGCTCCGGGATGCCCTTCTACACCAGCCCTCTCTCCTAAACGACTGAAGGACCCCTACGTGGGGACTGTCTTCGCATATCCTTATCCCGTAAGGGTGGCTGCTAAACCTGCCCTCTGCAGTGAATTCATGCCTCCAGGCATCAGATCCTGTCTGGTTCTGGTCCCTATAGGACTTTCTGACCAAACCTACTACATGTAGACTTGGTTAGTAAGGCCGAAGTTACCACTTTGATATTGAATCCAAATTTTCACTTTAAAATTTAAAAAAAAAAAAAAGTATTTTATTCAGAGACAAGATCTCACTATAGACTGCCTCTGCCCCCTAGTGCTGGAATTACAGGCATGGGCCACCAAGTCTAAGGCTATTATTTTATGTGTGCGGATGTTTTGCCTTCATGTATGTCTGCATACCATATGCATCCCTGGTGGCCAGGGCTGTCAGAACCTGTGCCTTCTGGACATCTGAGACTCATAACCACTGGGCCACCTCTCCAGGCCCCAGGAATTAACTTTTGAAATCTAGGAAATACAGTACATAAATAGACTAGAGCATTGCACTCCCTTAGTCCCCTCCCTGGATTGCTTCGTTTTTTGCACTTCAAATTCTCACCCATGGCTGCGGGAGAGATGGCTCAGTGGTTAAGAGCACTTGACTACTCTTCCAGAGGTTCTGAGTTCAATTCCCAGCAACCACGTGGTGGCTCACAACCATAGTGGGATCTGATGCCGACTCTGTGCATGAAGACAGCACACATATACATGAATAAATAAATCCAAAAACACCAAGGAATAATATATAAAAAAAAAATTCTCACCCATATAAAGGGTAGCATAAGCTCTGCTTGGCCCAGCAGGGGCTGGGTGTTAAATGAGAAGAGCTGAAAGAGATGCTATGTGTATGGGCAATAGGACCACTGAGGCACTTGTTAGCAGAGGTAATGTTCTACTTTACGTACACACAGTTACTTATAAGAATCCATTATGGGGCTGGAGAAATGACTCAGAGGCTAAGAGCACTGACTGCTCTTCCAGAGGTCTGGAGTTCAATTCCCAGCAACCATATGGTGGCTCACAACCATCTGTAATGAGACCTGGTGCCCCCTTCTGGCCTGGAGTCATACATGCAGGCAGAACACTGTATACATAATAAATAAATCTTAAAAAAAAAAAAAAAAGAAAGAAAAAAGAATCCATTCCCAGCCTGGCAGTGGTGGTGCATGCCTTTAATTCCAGCATCTGAGAGGCAGGTGGATCTCTGTGAGACCAGCCTGGTCTACAGAGTGAGTTCCAGGACAGCCAGGGCTACACAGAGAAACTGTCTCAAAAAACAAAAACAGACCAAAAAAAGAAAGAAGAATCCACTTCCCCACTTCCTCACCATATGACTATAATATTGGCTTTTTGTTTTGTTTTTTTTTTTTGTTTTGAGACAAGGTTTCTCTGTAGCTTTGGTGCCTGTCCTGGAACTCACTCTGTAGACCAGGCTGGCCTCAAACTCACAGAGATCCACCTGCTTCTGCCTTCCGAGTGCTGGGATTAAATACATGCGCCACCACCGCTCTGCTGGCATATTTTTCACTGTAAAACAATCTCAAAACACAAACCTCCCTTGACCTCAATGTATTCATGAATACAGGGTTGTGGCCCTTTGGACAGAAAAGTCAAAGCTGTAAAGGCAGCTGTCAACCACTCTGATTTTCTCCATCAGTGGACGCTGTCTTTGAGCCTCATGATCAGCAACAAAAAATACGGAAAGAAATAAGTTTGGGATAAAAGACTACCAGCACAGAGCTTTTCATAGATGGGCCACACTGCTGCATTATTGACAAAAGCGGGGTTCTCTAGACACACAGAGCAGCCATTTATTTACAAACATCGTAAACAGTGCAAGGTACTCTAGAGGTTCAAACAGTTACCAACAGTTCATGACACTAAATCCACTCTTCCTCATATGAGGGGGCTTAACCAGCAAATCTAGAAACCGAGTTCCAGCGCCAGGCCTGCAGCTAAGTCCTCCTCCCTCTGGTGCTCACTCCAAGTCACCCTTTCAAGCCAGGGACGTGAGGCTGGGAATGACGGCGATCAGCAGCTGAGATGACACCTGTGACATCCACTCACATCTTCACGAGGAACTGGCTCTTGTCCAGCTTCCCTCTCTCCTTGAGGTAGGCAAACAGGTGCCTTCTGCGCCTCCACGTGACCTTTAACCCATACTTCTCCTCAGGGGTGTCCTTGACCAGAACAGGTCCGGGCTCTGGGCTGTTGGGAGCTCCAGGGCCCAGGATGCAGCCTGGAAGACTGTTTTCCTTCTGATCGGGGGAAGCAGGTTCTTCTCTCACAGACAACCCCGGGGTGTGGATATCAGGGGGTGTGAACACATGAGGTAAGCTTTGAGGGGCGTGCACTGACAGCTCCCTACAGCTCTGGGGACTGAGCAGTGGCACTAAAGGCCTTCTGGGAGTGTCCTTTTCTGACTGGCAGGGCTCGTCTCTGTTCAAGGATATCACTGTCTCTGAACTGGAAACCCGTGGACTCTCAAAGGTTAGCCGTGGGAACTTGCAGGTAGATCTTCGTGTTAATTGTTTTGTCTGGTCTTGGGGGCGGCGTTTCCGGTGTGCTGGAAGCTGGCTTTCAGCTGTTGTATCAAACTGAGGTAAGACCTGTGCATAAAAAGACAAAAAGGGCAGTGGGTCAACTACCAGAGAAACTATCCAGTGAGCAGAATCCTTCTTTAGTTTTGTTCAGAATCATGAGGATTCGCTACAGCGAAAGGACCCCAAGCCAACCAGCTACGTGAGGCACTAATAAGAAAACAGCTTTGGTTTTTCTGTCCCTCTGCCTCTCAGAGAGGAGACAAGGTATTTCTTGTCACCACACGACACCACTATGGCTATTTAACAGTCTGTTGTTAAACTTCACGAGAGCAGGGCTGGAAGGATCCAGGGGGTAGAACCCACAACTCAGCACGCTCGGCACACTCAGCAGTTCAGACCTCAGCAGAACAAAGCCCTCAGTAGGGCGGGGACCCACAGACTCATCCCCAACGTCCAGCAGAGTGTCTGGCAAACAGTGAATGGCAGCCACAAGAACTAGGAAGTGAGACAGTGTTCAGAAAAGGGATCTAGTACTGTATGTTTATCCAATCAGTGCTTATGGATCCCCCCCACTTTTTTAAAATTTATTTATTATGTATATAGCGTTCTGGGCACCAGATCTCGTTATAGATGGGTGTGAGCCATCATGTGGTTGCTGGGAATTGAACTCAGGACCTCCGGAACAGCAGTCAGTTCTCTTAACCTCTGAGCCATCTCTCCAGCTCCCCCCTCTCCCCCACACACACGTTTTAAGACAATCTTACCATGCAGTCCAGGCTGGCCTTCTGCCTCAGCCTCCCAAATGCTAGGATTACAGGTGTGCCTCATAATGCCATTTTTGTAGGATTTTCTCCCTAACGTTCAGTTCATTCAACCATAGAATACCTAGTACTTCCCACGTGAGTTACAGGAAATAATCTCATTTAGAAGCTTGCCATTTTTCTAGTTTTTTCACCCAGCTACTGGGTAGTGAAATAGTCCCTCAGAACTTTTTCAGAAGAACCTGGCAGGGAAGACTCCAGTTCCATATAACATGTATTTTGATCTGAACTAAGAAAATTAGATAAGGCCGGGCGGTGGTGGCGCATGCCTTTAATCCCAGCACTCGGGAGGCAGAGGCAGGCGGATCTCTGTGAGTTCGAGACCAGCCTGGTCTACAAGAGCTAGTTCCAGGACAGGCTCCAAAACCACAGAGAAACCCTGTCTCGAAAAAACCAAAAAAAAAAGAAAAAAAAAAAAAAAAAGAAAATTAGATAAGTCAGGTTACCACAACCAGAAAGAGTATCTGCTTTCCTGTCCCTGCTCCACAAGGATAAAGAGTCAGTATTCTGAAAAGCCTAACACAGTAAAGGTCAAAGGACCTACCCAGGAAGTGATGGTGCCCTGATCAATGGGCTTGCTGGGCACTCGTACAGTGTGGGTAATGGGTCGCTGGAGAGATTCATGATGTTTGGGGCCCTCCAGTGGCTGATGGTGGAATTGCAGCTGGGCTTTGTGTGACTGTCTTTGCTGTCTCTTTTTGGGAGGCATCAACAGGTAAAGGACGAGCAATTTGTAACCTCATGATGCAGGCTGCCTTCCTGGTCTGGGCTGGGGTCCAGTTGCAAACCATGCCTGTAGAGAAGAAACAAAAGCCGGGAGAAAATCTTGTGGGTGATTCCCCCATCCTTCATGACACGTGCTGGTCAATCGACCAAAAACTACCGTTCAGTCCTCAGGTTGGGGGGGGAACACAGCTTCCTAAAGCACCTCACAAAACACATTATCTCAGCAACACTCATTCAGTAAACACCCGCTGAACTCACTTATTGTGCCATGCTGAGCACTAGGAATTAAAGATGGACAAGTACTTATCAAGTCACTGAGCACTGAGGACGCCTGCAGTGAGAAAGATGTCCCTGGTTTTGAGGAGCTGGGATTGCATCGGAGAGGTACATTTGCCTTAAATGTATAAAGCCAAGTTTAACCCCCTGTACTGCAAAAAAAGAAAAAGTGGAAAGGAAGGAAAGGAGCTGAGAATTTAACAGAAGGAAACAATTACTCTTCAGTACAATGGTTTGCTTCCACTCATTTCCGAGAAGACTTTCTGGGTGGGAAGACACCTAACCTGGAATGAAGAGTTGGGAAAAGCAAAAAGCAGGAAGGTCACTGCAGTCTGAGGCGCACCACATGCAATGATGGTTATAGCTGGGCATGGCAGGACACACTTATTATCCCAATAGAGTTGGGATAGATGAAGTTCAAGTCTAGCCTGGGCTACACAGAAAAACCTTGTCTCAAAAACCAAACCATTGGGACCAGGCGTTGGTGGCCTTTAATCCCAGCACTCAGGAGGCAGAGGAAGGTGGATCTCTGTGAGTTCGAGGTCTTCCAAGATAGCCAAAGCTGTTATACAGAGAAACCCTGTCTTGAAAAAAACAAAACAAAGCCGGGCAGTGGTGGCGCACGCCTTTAATCCCAGCGCTTGGGAAGCAGAAACAGGTGGATCTCTGTGAGTTCAAGGCCGGAATGCGGAATGGTCTACAAGAGCTAGCTCCAGGACAGGCTCCAAAGCTACAGAGAAACTCTGTCTCAAAAATAAAAAATAAAAATAAAAAACAAAACCAAAAGCCAAACCACGCTGGATATGGTGTGCAGCCAATAATCTCAGCACTTAGGGGGCTGGAGGATCAGGAGTTCAAGGTCATTGTTAGCTAGTTCTAGACCAGCCTAAGTTACGTGAAATCTTAAACAGCCCAAAAGCTGTCTTGAGAATTACATGGCCAGCAAAAAAAAAAAAAAAAAAAAACTGGAAAAGATGTCTTCTGACACCCACGTGTGTTCCCCTTCCCCCACATCACTCACACAATGTCAGCATCTGGGAGGCTGTGGTAACAGATCTGAAATCCCAACACTCGGGAAGCAGATTTCTGTGCGCTGGAGCCTAGTCTCCACAGTGAGTTCCATGACAGTGGGGGATACACAGTGAGCTGTGTTTTAAGGTCCTTTTTTAAAGGATGAATGACGACAATAAGATTAGACATGGTGTCAGCACTGGGTCAGGAGAGCCAGTGAGGCCAAGTGAGTGTGGAGTTGGGGTGAGCAGTCACGAGAGATTTTCAGACAAAGCTTGTGATCGCCCAACGGGGCTGGAGAGATGGCTCAATAGTTAAGAGCAGTGGCTGTTATCCCAGAGGATACGGGTTCAATTCCCAGCACCCACATGGCAGCTCACAACTGTTTGAAACTCCAGTTCTAGGGGACCTGACACCCTCATACAGACATACATGTAGGCAAAACACCAATGCACATAAAACAAAATTTCAAAACAGATGCCCACCCCGCAGAGAAGCCAACTGAGTCACACAGTGAAGCCCCATGCACTTACCTCCCAGGGGGTTCCTTCCTGACGATCTGTATCTACCTGTTTCCCTACCCTTGCATGACTTTGAAGAAAATATATTCTTTTTGGTTTTCATGTTGAACCTCAGGCCTATACCCCTTGGCTATATACCAGCACCTCTTACAATTATTTTGACGTTTTTGAGACAAGGTCTCACGCAGCCTAGGCTGGCTTCACGTTCACTGTGTAGTCTCCGCATCCCCAGGTGCTGGGTTACAAGGCATGCCCGCAGCACTAGGTGCTTGTTCTGTTGCTGGCATCAATACCCCAGGAAAGCAAGCTAAGGAAGGAAGGGCTGGCTATTCTGGCTCACAGTTCCTGCGTACAGTCTTGTGTTGGGGGAGTCGTGGCAGCTGGGACCTGAAGGCAGCTGGGCACACACTTTAGCTGGCAGGAAGCAGATGAATGTGCTCAGCTGGTTTTCTTGATTTTAGTGAGTCCAGGTCCCCAGTTCACAAGATGGGAGCATAAGCATTCAGAGTGGAGTTATCCCACCTTAATCTAATGTAGATAATCTCTTACAGACGTGCCCAAACCAAATGTTAACTCAGGCTTTGACTTACTTCTGCTCAAGCTTTGCTTGCTTTTATTTGAGGCAGTGTCTTACTATGTAGCCTTGGCAGGCCTCAGTTTCAGAGATCCGGCTGTCTCTGGGTATTGAGATTAAAAGCCTGCACCACTACAGCCCAGTTTTATTTTTCAGATGGGGTCTCACTCTGCAATCCAGACTGGCCTCTAACTCGAGATCCTTTTGTCTCACCCCAGGATTAGTGTTATGGCCCACAGGCCTAGCTGCTGATGTGGGGAGCAGCCATGAAAGCGAAGTCTGGGCAGGTCATCCAAAGGAAGTTCTTTACTTCCAACCATTATCACCTGGGACTCTGGCCATCGATAAATTTAAATGGAGACTGGCGTCTCAACAGTTTACCCAATTCTTTTTTTAAAGATGTATTTATTTATTTATTTATTTATTTATTTATTATGTATGCAGTGTTCTGTCTGTATATATGTCTGCAGGCCAGAAGAGGGCACCAGATCTCATTACAGATGGGCGTGAGCCATCATGTGGTTGCTGAGAATCGAACTCAGAACCGAAGAGCAGTCTCTTAACCTCTGAGCTATCTCTCCAGCCCCTAAAAACTCAATTCTAATTGAGCTCGGGGCTCTCTGAATATTCCAATATGTTGGACATGCGGAGAGAGCGAGTTTGCAAACCTGATTAAAATAAAGGCTCTTTGCTTTAACATATGGGACTTGGTCTCCTTTGTTGGCTTTTGTCGGGACCCACGGATTTGGGCATAACACAACTCTTGATTGGCTTCCTTTAATTATTAGATAAGGACAAAACTCAACAAGGCTGAAGACCTTCCAGTCTCAAAGCACACCGCACTCCTGCGCCTTAGTTCAAATCCCATGACCTTCAGCCTCTGCACTCAGTCAAAGCAGACTTCGGTTTCCCACCCTTCTTTGTAGTGAGGTACAGATCTCACACAGCGTCTCGGTTCATTAAATTAAAAATAAATAAAAAGAGCCTTCCCTGTCCTAAGCCAAGATTTTCTCATTAAAATAAATATTCCAAGTGTCATACGAGGGTGCGAGGGGGTGACCTCAGCTACTCCGAAGGCGGAGACACGAGGATCGAGAATTCTATACATGGGGAGACCTTGTATCAGACAAAACCTACCCGCCTCTAACTTGTTCCTCCGCAGCTAGAATTCTACCGGTCTGTTTATCTCATTCCGTGGTCCTTCTCCACCAGACGGTGGGCCCCGGGAAGGGACGACCCGATCTGCCACCGTGTCTCCGGCTCCGGCTGTAAAGTCTGTTCGGTAAGTAAATGAACACCTGTCTCCCTCGAGGCTGGACGGGTCGGGCCCTCCCCCCCCCCCCCGCAGGGCACGACCCCGCCAGCCGGGAACGCGCAGCACCGAGGGCTGGACCGGAGACCAGGGCTGGCCGAGCGGGTCGCCCACCGGCAGAGTGACGTGTGCTGCCCCGGAAGGAAGTCGACCACGGAGGCTCCCTGGGAGAGCCGGGGCGGAGCCGCCCGCTGGCCGCTAGCCGCAGCCCGCGCGTCCCTCCCGCCGCCCCTCGAGCCCCGGAGACCGCCTTACCCGCCCTCCCGGCCGCGGCCGCCGCTCCTCCGGACGCCGAGCGTTCGGGGCCGGAACCCGGAGACAAGCCGGTGCCGATTGGCGACGCTCCGTCACGTGACCGCAACGCTCCGCCGGCGCCAATTTCAAACAGCGGAACAACTGAAAGCGGCGCTGCGGGACCCACCCCCGGCCCGGGCTCCCCCCGCACCCCGCCCCGGGCTCCCACCCCGGCCGTCCCTCCGGGACCCGCCGCCCGGGCCTGCCTCGGCCCCGCCTGGAGCAGCCGTGGCGTGTGAGGTGAGTGCGGTGCAGAAAGGAAGTCCCAGGCCGGGCCGGGCCGGGCCAGGGGAGGGCTCGGAGTCGGGACTGCCGGGGCTGCGGGGCGCGAGAGGGTGATGGGGACCGCCGGGCAGGAGGTGTGAGCCGGCCGGCCTTGGCCTTCCCGCCGCCTTCTCCGAGCCCCCGGAGGTCCTGGGAACAGACCTGCCCCTCTGAGCCTGCACAGGCGGTCAACCCTGCCTCCGCCTCCACGGTTGCAGGGCGGGATCCTTAGCTGAGTGTTGCAAGGTTCCCGGTTCGGTGTGGAGAATGGGGGTGACTCTGCAAGTTGCGTCCGGTTCGAAGGTATTAGGGAGTATTAGGAAGAGAAAAGGTCAACGAGAAATACCCTGTGGTGTGGGGGTGTCGGCTACTTGATTGGGGTGGGGTGTAATGTGAAGCAAAATGAAAACTGAGATTTGAAGGTAGAGAAAAGGAAATAGAAAGAAAAGGAAGCCACAGGATGGACGGGACCTAAGAACCCTAAGTAGCTGGCAAATGTCAAAAATGGGTAATCCTTTTTTGGCAGGTGTCCTAAAAAAAGGAGCTGGTTTCCCTGTTTCTTGTCATTCAAAATAGAATGACAGGATTTAAATTAATGATAAGTTATTTTGTATATCTATGAAAATCTATAAAATGCTTCTTCTGAAGAAAAGACTACTCCCTTAGCATTTCAAAGGCACTTTAGCATGGTCAGGCATGGTGGCAAATGTCTGTAATCTCAGCATTTACAAAAGTGGGGTCCAAAGGCTCAGCAATTCAAAGCCAGCCTGGACTACATAAGATTTTCTCAAAAATAAAAGCCACCTTGAGCATATTAATGGTAGCAACATCTTAGTAGGCAGGAGATGTGTAAACTGAGACTGCTAGTTTGTTACCCCTGCTGGCCGCTTCTTTATTAACCGATGGTACTAAAACATATTCATAGCATACAGAGGGGCATCCCGCACCAGAGGTGGGCGTTACAATCTTACGGTGAAGCAGAAAGTTAAGGTATATAAAGTAACATACTTACAAAACTCAAATGCCATAAATATTTGCAAGTACAGAGATGTTACTGTTTTGTTTTGTAAAGCAAGAGGACTGGGGTTTTATTGTAAAGCACTAACCAAGCATCACAGAGCCCTGGGTTCAATCCCCAGCAACACAAAAACCTGGCTCATGGCCAAGCCTGTGACTCTAGCAGATGTAGGCAGGAGAATCAGAAATGTAAGGTCAGCTGCATTGTTTGAGACCAACCTAGGCTAGAAGAGACTATGTCTCCTCCTGGAAAAACAACACTGTGGGTTTAGCTCAGAGGTAGTAGAGTCCTTACCTACTGTGTGTTCACTGGCCAGCAGTGAAAATGTAAAATCGTTGACTGCACAGTTTTGCTGTAGGCTTTGAATAGGGAAGTTCCCCTCCCCCCCCCCACCTTGGGAGATCCTGCAGGCTAGAAGGTGATTTCATAGGTGCCTCTGACTATGTGCACGGAACCTCTGACCTGCAGAAAAAAAAAAGCACCAAGACTGTATCACAGACTGGGTTGCAGAATCAGAGTTTTGTCAGGACTCCTAATTGCCACTTGTCTATCCATTCTCTGATCTTTCACCTCTCTCTACAGTCATTGCAAGTGACTTTCTGAATTCTGGGGGACTGGCAGCTTTTCCACCTTGTTATAGATGTCATCTCACTTATTCTGTTAGCCAAACATTAAAAAACAATGTTTTCACATGTTTATTGGGGGGTGGCACCCACATGTTGGAGTTGGTTCTCTCCTTTCACCCTTGTGGTCCCAGGGATTGAATTCAGGTGTCAGGCTTAGCAGCAGGCGATTTAACTCGCTGAGCCATCTTGCTGACCCCAAACAACCTGGGTTTTGTTTGCTTTTTTTGTAGTGCTGGCAACTGAACCTAGGGCCTTGCAGAAGCTAAGCAAGCACCCTGTCGCTAAGCTGTGTTATATCCACGGCCTGGCCAGTAGTGAGCTTCCAGGAGATCATTGACTCCAATTCAGTCCCACGTTCTCCACTTGAATTGCTTGTTTACTGTAATTTTTAGCTTTCCTTGGTCAGTAGTAGGGCTTTATTCATTCATTTCATTTCATTTCTTTTTTTGAGACAACGTCTCACACGGCCAGTGCTGACCTTGAACTCACTATTTGGCTGAGGGTGACCTTAAACTTTGTAGGTTCTGGGATTACAAGTGTACAACAAACCCAGGTTCTGTCCTTATTGTCTGAGGGCTCGACAGGGACACAGGCAGCATTCCCCTGGGCCTCTGAGCTTCTGCTTGTGACCGTTCATACTAAGGACCCCTTCCAGTTTGTCTCCACTCCCACCACTCTGTGATACCAAGCTTCTCCTTGCCCCTGCAGGGTCGGTGCTTGTGATTCTCAATGGAGAGCGAGAGCACAGCTTCATGATGAGAACCAGCCCCCGGCGGCCACTGATTCTCAAAAGACGGAGGCTGCCCCTTCCTGTTCAAAATGCCCCAGGAGAAACAGCAGAGGAAGAAGCAAAGAGACCCTCTGCCCAGCAGGAGCCTACTCAAGCACAGGCCTCCCAGGAGGTGGCAGAGTCCAGTTCCTGTAAGTTTCCAGCTGGAATCAAGATCATCAACCACCCCACCATGCCCAACACACAAGTGGTGGCCATCCCCAACAATGCCGACATCCAAAGCATCATCACAGCACTAACTGCCAAAGGGAAAGAGAGCGGCAGCAGTGGACCCAACAAGTTTATCCTCATCAGCTCTGGGGGGACCTCATCTCACCCTCCTGGTCCCCAGCCGCAAGCCCAAACCAGCCATGATTCCAAGAGGACAGAAGCGAGCACTGAGACATTGGGACCAAAGCCAGCAGCCAAGGGTGTGCCTGTTCCCAAGCCACCTGGAGCCCTTCCAAGGCAAAGACAGGAAACCTGTGGTACGTGGTTTGTAAGGCAAAGGGGTGTGAAGGCTGGCCTTTCTCCTCCCCGCCTGCAGTCAGTCAAGCTGATGAATGTGGTAGATAGGAATCTAGGAGGGGCCACAGCAAAGGCTCACTTTTCTTTATCCTGAAACTTTGAGCAAACCATCTGGGCACTGTTGAAAGGGTTACCGTAATGTAACATTCCCATCTCTCTCTTTATGTTGGAAAAGGATTTGTTGATTGACTGGTCGGTTGATTTGATTTATTCTTTGTACGGACCTGTGTCTTAGTCACTGTTCTATAGCTCTGAAGAGGCACCATGCCCAAGGCAACTCTTATGAAAGAAAGCATTTAAGTGGGGGCTTGCTTAGTTTCAGAGGTTTAGTCCATTTTCACCATGGTGGGGAGCGTGGCAGCATTTAGGCAGGCACTGAGGCAGTAGCTGAGAGCTACATCCTGATCTGTGGGCTGAGAGAGGCAGAGAGAAGCTGGGCCTGACACAGGCTTTTGAAACCTCAAAGCCCACCCACAGTGACACACTTCCTTCAACAAGGCCACATCTCCTAATCCTTTGAGACAGTGCTGCTTGCTGACTAAGCATTCAAATCTACGAGCATATAGGGACCGTTCTTATTCAGACCACCATAATCCGGTAAGGAAGTAAATCTCCATATTAAAGGAATAAATTGGAGCCTGGGGGAGAAAAGTGACTTTCTTGTGTAGCTATCCAAAAATTGCCTTGACAGATGCCTAAGGTTCTATCTGACGCCTTGAGATGGAGTTCAGCGTTCCTGAATTTCTCAAGTCCATCAGGAGGCAGAGTAACTTAGAGCCACAATGATTTGTGATTTACCGTGTGTTCCCTGTCCCTAAGAGCTGAGCTGGAGGGTTATCTCCAGCCATCAATTTTGATGGAGCTGCAGGACATCTGAAGAGGCTGCTAATGGAATCTTGGGTTGTTTTCCTCATAGCTGGTGGCGAAGCGGCAGGCTGCACGCTGGACAACAGCTTAACCAATATCCAGTGGCTTGGGAAGATGAGTTCTGACGGGCTGGGCCCCTGCAGCATTAAGCAGGAGATGGAGGAGAAGGAGAATTGTCACCTGGAGCAGAATCAGGCTAAGGTGAACTGTTCTGTCTCTCACTCATTAGGAAAGTCAGAACCGCTTAGTGCAGGGGGTTTCTAAGAAGGGAAATGGATCAAGGAGCTACTGGAGCGGAACATCCAACTTCTCTTATTGACACCACTTAGTGCTTTTGCTTTTCTGTGTAATTTTTCTTTAAAATTTTTTTTTTTTGGCTGGGCAGTATTGACACAGGCCTTTAATCCCAGCACTCGAGGGGCGGGTCAGAGGCAGGCGAGTCTCTGAGTTTGAGGCCAGCCTGGTCTACAGAGCAAGTTCCAGGAGAGGCACCAATTACACAGAGAAACCCTGTCTCGAAAAACAACAAAACAATAACAAAAAAAAACCATACAGTTTGTATGTGTAAAGTTATATCTCAAAATTTTAAACTGAATGATCAGGTCTTTGTGTAAAACCTCCAGATGTGTCCTTTGAAAGCATTTGCCCCACACTTGACTGTGGCTGCTCTACAAACACTGAAACAGGATGGGTTTACAGTTCGTCAGGACTACAAATGGAACTGAGACCTAAGACTTTCGACCTGCAGGTCTGAAAATGGGCATGGATTCATACACACCATTGTGCAGACCCCAACTAGAGAATTAGCTGGAAGAGACTCCAGTTGTTTTTTGTTTTTAATAGACAGGGTCTTATTATGTAGCTTAGGCTAGTTTAGAAAAGGTTGTGAGCCCGGGCAGTGGTGGCACGCGCCTATAATCCCAGCACTCGGGAGGCAGAGGCAGGAAGATCTCTGTGAGTTCGAGGCCAGCCTGGTCTACAGAGTGAGTTCCAGGACAGGCTCCAAAGCTACACAAAGAAACCCTGTCTTGAAAAACCAAAAGAAAAGGTTGAGGATGACCTTGAGTTCTAGATCACTCTGCCCTACTGCTGACATTGCGGACATGTGTGTCACCACAGTCCATTCATGTGGTGCTGGAGATCCAGCCCAGGCCTTCATGCATGTTGGGCAAATCTTGTGCCAACTGAGCTAGGTATGTTCCCAGCCTCTAGGCTTCTTCTTATCAGGCAATTTATCTTCAGGAAGAGGATGGAAGTGAATCAGTTCCTAATTGCTGGGGGTCTAGACTAACAATGCCTGATCACTGATAGCAAACTTTAATTCCATTATGAAATAGTGGTCTCAAAGAAGCTTGTTTTTCTGGTCAGAGGTGGCAAAGGTCATTAATCCCAGCACTTTGGAGGCAGAGACAGGCAGATCTTTGTGAGTTCAAGGCCAGCCTGGTCTACAGAGTGAGTTCCAGAACTCTGTGTAGCTCTGCAAATAAACCCTATTTCAGGGCGAGGGAAAAGTTTGTTTTTAGTATAGACTAGAGCAGTGGTTGTTGAGGTCACATATCAGATATTTACATTATGATTCATAACAGTAGCAAAAGTATTGTTAGGAAGTAACAACAAAATAATTTTATGGCTGGGGGTCAGCACAGCGTGAGGAGCTGTTATTAAAGGGCCAGCATTAGGAA
Organism: Microtus oregoni; assembly: GCF_018167655.1. Taxonomy (NCBI): domain Eukaryota; kingdom Metazoa; phylum Chordata; class Mammalia; order Rodentia; family Cricetidae; genus Microtus; species Microtus oregoni. Next base: position 68,200,162 of record NW_024543061.1, read on the forward strand.
GGTTGAGAAGTGCTACTCAGCGGGCTGGGGGTGGGGTGGTTTCCATGAACTCTGTGTCATTCTCCGGTCCCTCTCCCTTCGACTTCTCACACCACACAGGTTGAGGAACCCTCAGGAGCGTCCACGTCTTGGCAGGATTCTGTGTCTGAGAGGCCACCCTACTCTTACATGGCCATGATACAATTTGCCATCAACAGCACTGAGAGAAAGCGTATGACCTTGAAGGACATCTACACGTGGATTGAGGACCACTTCCCCTATTTTAAGCACATCGCCAAGCCAGGCTGGAAGGTACTGTGCGCCATAGCTGAGGTCAAGGTCATTCTGGTATAACTCTTTCTCACTCTGCTTCAGATTGTGTCGTAATGAAAAATAATATAAAAAAATTATGAGAGATTAACTTCCTGGAACATCTAGTGCGCCAGGCCTTTTCCTTTTCTCCCTTGTTTTGAGACAGTCTTACTACATGCTCTAGGCTGGCCTCAAACTTCCAGTCTTCCTGGTTCAACCTCGGGAGCAGATGGGGGTGCAAATGTGTGCCATCATACCCACTGGGCAGGCGTGTCTTGTTCTTCATCTCATGCACTGGGACTCCAAGACAAATGCCCGGGAATCTGTGTCAGAATCAGAAAGTACATATGGATATATACACATATATGTATTTGCATTTACTTATTTGCTTGTTGCAGAGAGGTCTGTGTGTGGTGGGCATGTGAAGGTCAGAGAACAGTTCTTTGGAGTTGTCTCTCAGTGTGAGTTCTGGGATTGAGCTCAGGCTTGGCAGCAGGTACCTTTACCCATCTTTCAGTCCCTTGCGTTACATCGAAAAGCTTGGGTAGAATGGGACTTGCCAGACTGGAGATGTAGTTCATTGGCAGAGTACTTACCTGCCACGCACAAGAGCCTGGATTTGAAGTGGGATTTGCCAGGAAGAATGACATCTGACTCCTATTTGACCCAGCATGTGACCTCATGTCCTCTCTGCAGCCTGCCCTGCATGGCTTGCCTGCAGTGCTGACACCTGGGCTGTCTGACACCGGGCCACAGGTGGTAGCGGTGCTACAGTTGTATCTGATCCTCACATTGGCATCTTCCTAGATCTCTAAAATCAAGATTTCCAGTCTCTGAGATAGGCTCTTGCTAGGTAACCCAGCCTAGCTGAACTCTGCATCTTCCTGCCTTGTCTTCCTAAGTACTGGGAATACGGGTGTGCACCATGTGTCCAGGCATGGAGATAGTTTTTCCTGCTGCTGCTCCTGTACCTTCTGTGTTTCTCTGTGGATCGTGCAGTGGGCAGCAGTCTTCTTACCTCTCCTGATGCCAAAGGGCGTGGTACACTTCTGGAAAACACAGAGTGCTCGGCTTTGCCTGTCTTTATTTTTCCACTCAGATGATGAGGCAGAAGTTGCAGGTGTAAAGTTCCTTTTCAGGGTTCCTTTCACCTCTGTCCTGGACTGGGATAGAGCACAGGAACAGAGAGGGACGCTTCCAGCCCAAGACTTTAATAGCCTGGAGATAAGCTAGATCTGTTTTTTGTTGTTATGGTTTATTGTTTTTGTAACCAACTGAAGGGGTGTCACCAATCTGTCTCCTGGGGTGTATGACTGAGGTTAGCTCTGCAGTGTGGCACCTCAGGAAGGGAGGTGCCAGCAGGTCAGATTGCAAGGACCCTGCGCATAGTCTCTGCTGATGATAGGGGGAGACTCCCCCGCTTTTCCCAGTTCGCTCCAGGGGTGATGTTTCCCCAGCTCACGGAGCTGCTAACTGTTCACCTTTCCCTTTCAGAACTCCATTCGTCACAACCTTTCTCTCCATGACATGTTTGTGCGGGAGACGTCTGCCAATGGCAAGGTCTCTTTCTGGACCATTCACCCAAGTGCCAATCGCTACTTGACATTGGACCAAGTGTTTAAGGTAATTGCCCCTGTTTGAGCTAGAGAGCCAGAGTTGTTGGTTATAGAGCCTCTGGAAAGGAGCAGTGTTCCTCCTGACGTTCTCTGACTGAGAGAGCTAGAACCAGTCAGTTAATGGCTTGCATAGTGCCCTGACCTCAGGTGACAGATACCAAATAACACTCCTTTGCATTAGACCAGAGCTCAAAGAGAACTATTCTGGTCCAAAATTGAGAAATCTTTTTCTAACTTCCTCTGTAAGTAGACCGTTGTTACTACGGCTTCCAGGTCTCTAATATGGGGTTCTGGAGAATGAATCTGGGATAGGCCTAGTAATGGCATGGCGTGGGGGGAGCTGGCGTGGGGGGAGCATCTTTCTGTCCGTGCACATGCCATGTGCCAGAGGAGGACCCTGGGTGTCCTGTTCTGTCACTTTCGTTTCCTTGGGATGAGGTCTCTCATTGAAACTGGAACTACGTTGATTGTCGGCAGACCCCTGAATCCGCCTGTCTCCACCCCCACCTCATAGTACTGGGGTATAAGCACTTGTATGGCCAGCCCTGACTTTATTTTTCAATGCAGGGCTGGGATCTGAACTCGGATCCTTATGCTTATACAGCAGTCTGTCTTACCCACTCAGCCATCTTTCCAGCCCTATAATTTGTATTTTCAGTCTTGCTCCAAAGAAACCTTTTTTTAAGTCTAGAGACCAGAAATGGAGCCACAAGAACACGTTTTCAGGAAAAAAGTTGTTTTGGGAATTTCTAGTACCCATAAAGATGCTGTTGCTGTGCTGTTCTTCTGGAAGGGACCATTATCCATGGTGTCTCTTGGCACCCATCAAATAGGTTTCTTCCTAGTCTGGGTAGATTGACCACATTAGTGGTAACTTCATCTCATTTCTCTCCCTCGATGCCTGGCCGCCACCCAGCCACTGGAACCAGGGTCTCCACAATCGCCTGAGAACTTGGAATCAGTAAGATTCTTTTCCTCTGGCTCGGGGCTTGGCCTTATTTTCCTTCACTGCTCAGCATGGCTTTAGTGGGCAGAGAAGCTGTGATGTGGGGAGGGGACTGTGTTTGGCCCCGTGGCTGCTAGCCCTAAACACAGCATCACAAAGGTGTGCTGAGCAGAGCAAACTGGGCACTGCAGGACCTGCCACTGCAAGGACAAGTGCGTGGCATGGGCCTCGCAGGCAGCAGCATCAGTCTGTTTTCTCAGCCTGCCTTTCCTTTGTCTCTCCGGTAGCTGTTGCGTTCCCTGTGGGTGGTGAGGATCATGGTGTCGCATTGTCCTGTCCTCTCCTATCATATGTCTGTTTCTGGCCATTTTTCCCCCAGCATGGCTTGACAGATTGTACTTACCTGCATCCATCGTTCAAACTAGCTTTTTCTAGTCTTTGGGTTGTTGGTTAGGCCAATTGCATCAGCTCAAGTTATTGGGGTTCTGCTCTCTCCCCTCACCTTACTAGCTCTGGTTTCTTTCTCCTCCCAAAAGCAGCAGCAGAAACGACCCAATCCTGAGCTCCGTAGAAATGTGACCGTCAAAACTGAACTCCCGCTGGGCGCACGTGAGTATGGGAGTGAGCCTCAGACCTGCCTGATCTGGTTCTGGGGCCTAGCTTCAGCTTCTCTCTCCAACTTAAAGGATCCCAGCGCACAGTTAAGCAGGGCTCCTGGAGTGGGAAGTAGCGAACCCTCTGATCTCTCCTGCTTCCTCCTAGGGCGGAAGATGAAGCCTCTGCTCCCACGGGTCAGCTCATACCTGGTGCCCATCCAGTTCCCAGTGAACCAGTCTCTGGTGTTACAGCCCTCGGTAAAGATGCCATTGCCTCTGGCAGCTTCACTTAGGAGCTCAGAGCTCGCTCGTCATAGCAAGCGAGTCCGAATTGCACCCAAGGTACTGCTAGCCAATGAAGGGATCGCCCCACTTCCTGCTGCCGGACCAGTGAAGGAGGAGAAATCCCTGCTTGAAGAAGGGCTATTGCCTTTGCTTCCTATTCAGTCCATTAAGGAGGAAGAAATCCAGCCTGGGGAGGACTTGACACCCTTCGAGAGGCCTGTCAAAGTGGAGAGCCCTCCCTTGGAAGAGTGGCCCTCTCCGTGTGCGTCACTGAAAGAGGAACTGTCCAATTCCTGGGAAGATTCTTCCTGCTCTCCTACCCCAAAGCCCAAGAAGTCCTATTGTGGTCGCCAGTCCCCAGCCCGGTGTGTCTCGGAAATGCTGGTGACCAAGCGAAGAGAGAAGAGGGAGGTGAGCCGCTCTCGGAGGAAACAACGCCTCCGGCCACCCTGTCTGGATGAGCCGGAACTGCTTTTCTCAGAGGACCCCAGCACATTACAGCCGGCCATGGAGCCCCTACTCCTGGCGGAGTCGTCAGAGCCTGCGTCCCAGCTCGACTGCCCTCAAGAGGAGGGGGTGCCTTTCAAGACCCCCGTCAAGGAGACATTGCCCATCTCCTCCACTCCTAGCAAGTCTGTGCTCTCCAGAACCCCTGAGTCCTGGAGGCTTACACCCCCAGCCAAAGTTGGGGGGTTAGATTTCAGCCCAGTACGAACCCCCCAGGGCGCCTTTGGCCCCTTGCCTGACTCCCTGGGGCTGATGGAGCTGAATACCACACCTCTGAAAAGTGTTCCCCTTTTTGACTCACCCCGGGAGCTCCTCAACTCAGAACCCTTTGACCTTGCCTCTGACCTTGCCTCTGACCCCTTCAGCAGCTCTCCACCTCCACATCTTGAGGTCCCCAAGCCAGACTCCCCCGAGCCACAGGTCCCCAGCCTTTCAGCCAACCGTTCTCTCACAGAAGGCCTGGTCTTAGACACAATGAACGACAGCCTCAGCAAGATCCTTCTAGACATCAGCTTCCCTGGCCTGGAAGAGGACCCTCTAGGCCCCGACAACATCAACTGGGCTCAGTTCATCCCTGAGCTGCGATAGAGCCAAGGCCTTGTCCTTGCTACTCAAGCTGCTCACTATCCTGGCACTTGTGTGACTGGGTAGTACAAGGCTCAGTGTACCCCAAGCCCTCTGAGGGAAGCTGCCATGCAAGGACTGAGCTGTGCCCTTTACCTAATTATGCCAAGAGATAGTCACATCGAAGCCACTGCTGGGACCTGTGCATGCAGCAGGGTCTCCAGAGAGTCTGAGTCCTCCACTGTCTCTGCTGGTACCCGCAGGGTGGGCGTTGACAAAAGCAGTGGCGATCAGGAAGTGCCCCATAGTCACCTGCTGCTCCTGGCAGGATAACCCTTGTAAATGGTGTACGTCCCCCAAATTGCCCTCTAATTATAACTGTGAGCTTATTTTCTTAGATCATTATCTAGAGACTGCCAGGAGTCGGTGGGGTGACAAGGGCTGCACTTGGCTTCTGCTTGCAGCCTTTGGGGGAAGGACCTGCGGTGCAGTTTCTTCCACACTTGTGGGTTCTCTATGCATCTAGACATACAGGTTGGCTTGCCAGGATCCCGCTTACTGCCCTTTCCTGACACCCCCATGTTTCCAAACCAGTGGTCCTGGTAGAAAAGCCTGTTGGGTTTGGGTGTGAGGGATGGGTGCTCACATGAGTCCTGTTAGGTGGTTCTCTGATAGTGTTCCTGATCATGCCGGGAAGCCAGCATTGAGAGCTCAGACCGAGGCCTGAGAAGGAGGAAGTGACCCCTGACCTGCCTGGCTTCCTTAGCTTGCACCTGAGCTTCGCAAAGAGCCACCCTAGGCTCCAATACACAAGCCAGCACAAGAACACTACTGTAACTACCTACTGAATAAAACCCAGGGTGGCACTGCTGGTCTCGAGGACTTGAATGAGGGGCAGTGGTGGAGACTGGAGATGATGGCCGGGGCCTTTCACAGATGTTCCTCCCACACCCTTTTCTGACTCAGAAATTGCCGGTTTTGTCTGATGTGGTTCATAGCTATAATCTCAGTCCTTGAGGTAGAGAGGTAGGAGGATCCGCCAGTCCAGCTACATGAGATTCTGGCTCTACAAAGTCCTGCCCACCTCTTCCTGCCACCTTGTTCCATGGCCCAAACTCTGACCTGGGCTCCTCAAAGTAACACAGCACCTGTAGGCCTCAATTCCCCTCCCAAGCCATTCAACATTCAGGCCAGAAAGCTGGGCCCTTTGCAGGGGTCTCTTTACTTCTATCCCAGCCCCAAGCCTGAGAGCCTGCGTACTTTCTCCTCCCCAAACCTCCCAGACATGGTCCTCCTGGAAGCAGCTCCTGTTACCACATCTTGTAACCAGAACTGACAGCACTGCCCCCTCCCTACCTCACCAGGAAGGCATCAGGGACTGAAGAGCCTCCCAGGACAGGCAGTCTCCTCCCAGCAGCACTAGTCAGGAAGCATCACCATAGCAACCCTAGCAGCAAACAATGGTACCAGAGAGGGCTTTTCCCCAAAGCCTCCCCTCCTGGCTCTGGCTCAGGGGAAGAATGGCCAGCAGCTGGGGAAGATCCCTCCAAACGCCAGGCATGGACGGTGTGCCTCATGTCAGGGAGCCTTTCCTGCAGGTAGAGTGGGGCCGCCTCTGCAGCCGCCCTTTCATGTGTCCTGAGCAACAGGCTTCTGGTACACAAATTCTTCTGCCTTCATCCTATGATATGCTAAGTTTGGAGCATGGGGAGGAGGAGGAGCCTGGCTAGCACGGGTGGATGGGGCCTTATCTAAAGCACTTGAAACCAGAGATACTGTTAGCTTTGGGATTTTTGGGTTTTGGAGTGTTTGTGTGTCATAAACAGACCCAGAACTGCCCATAACATTCTCTGTTTCATATGTATCTTATACCCAGCCTGAATGTGACTTAACGCATGCAGTATTTTTAGGATGTTTGCTATTTGACCGATTGCAAAGGTCAAATGTGGAATTTTCTACTTGTGACACCATGCCTTTGCCCAGGGAAAAAAATCAGATTTTTCGGCATTTGGGATCTCTCATCTTCAGATTTCAGGGGGTCTGTTTTTGTTTTCTCGAGGCAGTCTTGCTTGTAGTCCTGGCTAGCCTGATACTGTCGGCCTACAATAGTCCTGTCTCAGCCTTCCAAGGGCTGGTATTATAGATATTTGCCATTTGGGCCAAGTTTTGGACTTGTTTGAACCTCCCTGTATAGTCCTGGTTGAAGTTCACGCCTAGGCCAGGTTTTTGTCAGATCTGTGAAATCTGCCTCTACCTCCTAACAAGTTATTACCATGTATTGCCATGCTTGGGATCGACGAGGGAAGTTTGTGTTCGCTCTCAGGCCATGCCTCTGAGGTGCTGTTGCAGAAAAGACTTGAGAGTTAGGTCCAGTGAGGCACGCCTGTAATGTTAGTACTCAGTGGCTTGGTCCACCAAGGCTACACACAAGATCTTATCTCACAAAATCAAAAGGAAGGAGGAAATAAACCTGCGAGCAAGCCAACAAGATGGTTCATGTAGTCAGGACGCTGGCTGCTCTGCCTGACACCCTGAGCTCCATCCCTAGAGCCCACGTGGTGGAAGGAGAAGATGGACTCCCCCAAGCTGCCCTCAGACCTTCGCACGCTGTGACACGCATGTGTGTGCACATGCACTAGGTTTTAATGTTAAGGAAATGTGTGTAGGGGACGATGCTGAAGAAACTGGTGGGGTTTTGGAGTGGGTGAGAGGGAAGGACGATTGAGGGACTCTTCTGCCCTGCTCAGACTATGAACAGGCTGTCATGCTTCACACAGCCAAGTCTGCTGAGGTTGAACACAGCTTAAACCTGAACTCTGCCACTTAGTTGAGGCCTCCTGTGAATTCCTTGCTGTAACAGGGTCTTTACATCTGAAATAGGGGCTTTGTTGCCAATTTTGTTAGTTTTCTACTGCGGTGACAGAGTGCTAGTGATAACTGGAGAGGGAAGGCTCACTGGGGCTCATAGAGGCTTCCTTCAGTGTGCGGCCATTTGGCCTTGCTGCCCTAGACCTGTGAGCCAACTCATGGAGGGAGAACATGGCAAAGCAGGTGCTCACCTCATGGGCACCCAGAAGCAAAGAGGCAGGAAGGGCCCTGGATCCCACTGTCTCCCTTAAGGCATGCTGCCACTAGGTCCCCCCACCTGAGATTTTCCCAATCAGTCCTCAGACTGGAACCAAGTCATTTAGACCTGCCTTTGAGGGACACTCAGACAAACCATAGCAGAACTGGTTATTTTCTCATGGAGTTTTAGGAAAGGAAGGGGCACCATGTTTTGTGGTAGACAGAAAAGGAAAGAATATTCTAGATGCTTTCTAGCCCAGCTGATCTTTCAATGAGAAATGAGGGAAAAGTGCCAATGGCAACAGGTAAGAAGACTGGGATGGAAAGCTACCTGGCCGTCCTTTAGGGAGACTTCCTAGGGTGTGACCAGGAACAAGGGAAAGTATGTTGCTAGAGTGGCTGGAATGGATCCTCCCCCTAGGCCTGGTGTGTCTACAGGGACACGTATGAGGACGTCAGAACGCAGAGTAGTGAAGGAAGTGCTGAGGCCAATGAGATAACTCAGGGGTAAGGCATTTGCACCAAGCCTGATACCTGAGTTCCTTAGAACCCGTAGTGGAAGGACAGAATTGACTTCTGTAAGTTGTCCTCTGGTTTCCTCTCTCACGCCATAACACACACTAAATAAATAAAACTTCAAGTGTAAGTAGGACCTGGAGATGCTCAGCGTTTAAGAGCCAGGCTCCCAGCACCTACATGGTGGCTCACACCATCTCTAACTCCAGCCCAGAGCGTCCGATGTCCTCTCCTGGCCTCCTTTGGCACCAGGCATGTATGTCGTGCACAAATATACACATGAATTTTTAAAAAGATAAAAATTTTAAACCCAAGATGCAATTATATATAATTTTTAAAGAGCAGAAGTTGAGAGAGTGGGAAATCAAAGCCAAAATTAATAACTAGAAAAACAATGAGATTTGATAAGTCTATGGAAATGATACGGAGAATATTTGGATTGGGGCAATTACTAGTCTCATTAAAGCAAAATACCTGACAAGCAAAATTAAGGGCCCTATAGTCGATCATGGTCGGAGTTTGTCGGCAGTCAGGAAGGTAAATGCTGGTGCTCAGCTTTCTTCTGCATGGTGGCATCAGAGTTAATGCGGCTCATTCCACCTCAGTTAATCTACTCTAGACAGTCCCCTTTGAGCGTGCCAGAGACTTGCATCCTATATGATTCTCTATCCTGTCAAGCTGCCAATGTTAAGAGAGCTAGCTCAGTTTGTGAAGCGCTTGCTATACAAGTATTATGACCAGAGTTCAATCACAAGAACTTGTGTAAAACTTTTTGCAGGGAACTAGAGAAATTGCTCGGTGATTAAGAGCATTTGCTGCTCTTGCAGAGGACCTGGGTTAGATTCCCAACACCTACACGGCAGCTCATAACCATCTTTAATTCTGTTGGGTCCCCCAGTCTGCCCTCCAAGATTAACAAGCACACACATGGCACACACACATTCTTGCAGGCAAAACACTCATAAAATAAAAATAAATCCTTTTCAGGTAATAAAGTTTTAAGTGGTAACACTTAATAATCCCAGGGCTGGGGGTTGGGGTGGGGAGAGGTGGACTCTTGAGACTTAATGGCTGATTGCCAGTCTGTAGCCAGACCAATATAATTCCTAGACCAGTGAGAGATACCCTGTCTCAAAAAAAAAAAAAAAAAAAAACAAGATGAGCAATATCCAAGATTCTCTCCTGACTTACACACACATAAACACATGCACCCGCAGAAATGGTCTTATGCACACGTATGTATACACACCTGATGACAGCAGGAATGGAAAGACACCTTTTTGTGGAGGTCATCTGCGTCCTGATGAGTCCTGGATTGGAGGCTGGCAGCTTGTGCCTGGGAAGGAGAGCAGGGCACTTCTTGCAGCATCCTGCTCTGCGGGCATAGCCCTTCTAGGCTCTCTTTTGTGTCTCCCTAGATGGTCCATGCCAGAGAATCCTTCCCCACCGACCAGACTTGGACTCAGCGTGAGTTCCTCCTCCCCAGAGAGGCCAGAGACTTGCCAGGCTTCACCCAGCGACCCTACCACAAGCTGGCCTTGAAGCAGCCACCATACACAGAGATGAAGTCTAAGGTTCATCACCAGGCACGCTATCCTTGGAAGGATGAAACCAAGCACACCTGGGGCTTCCACACATGGCTCGATGTGGGGCGTCTGCCTGCCACCTTCCCCACCAGGCCAGACATACCCTATGACAGTAATGTCTGGCGCTGGTTGACCCATTCCAATGGCCACCGTCTCCCTGCTGCACAACCTGCCATTCCTCCGCCCTCCTGGCTGGGCCCACACAGCTTCCTGACCTTCATCAGCGCTACCCCCATCTTCACAGACGTGAACAGGAAGAACCAAGTGATTGTGAGGACCCTGAGAGAACTGAAGGAGGTGGAGAAACTCAAGCTGAGGAGCGAACTGAGGGCCCCTCCACTCGATGCCCACGGCAATATTCTTCCCCCACCAAACTTCAAGAAGTAAGCTCACCCCTTCCCAGGCAGTGATCCTGCCCATGTTCATGTGCCCCCTCCCACGGCTTCCCAGTCCTGTTTTGGTATCTAATTTGCATCTCCAACTTTCCCACTCATGGTCATCTGAGACGTTTTCTTCTGTGCAGTTGGAACCCACAGCCTTGCAAACACCACGCAAGGGTTCTGCCGTGGAGCCACACCCCCAACTGCTTCCTGAAAGTAGCTGGCCAGATGGAGGGGTGGGGATAACGGGGAAAGGCACTTGGTTATCTAACTAAAAATGGAGAGAGGGTACTGTGAATTTAACTCCTGCTTGGCCTAGGGATACTGAGAAATGTAATTCGGTCCCTGGCTTTAAGAGATAAAAGAGACACCTACCTCAGCCACACTCTGCCTGCAAAACACCCACAGGGTGTGTGTGAGAGAGAGATGGTGGGTGTCATTATTATATTTATTTTCTTCTATTGAGGCAGGATCTCACTATATTGTCCAGGCTGGCCTTGACTGGCAATTCTCCAGTCTGTCTCTTGAGTGCTAGGATTACATATGCATGCCATCATGCCTGGCTGTCATTTTTTTCTTTTTAAGGTTTTTTAAAAAATTATGTGTATTAATGTTTTGCCTGAATGTATGTCTGTACACCACAAGTATGCCTGGTGCCTAAGGAAGCCAGAAAAGGTGGTCGAGTTCCCTGGAACTAGAGTTACAGACAGTTGAGAGTGGCCCATGTAAGTGCTGGGAATTTGGGTCCACTGGGAAAGCACCCAGTATGCTTCACCACTGAGACATCTCCAGGCCTTCCCTCTTTCTTCTTTCTCTTCCTTTCTCCCTTCCTTCCTTCCTTCCTTCCTTCCTTCTATCCTTCCTTTCCTTTTTTTTAAAACAAGGAGAATATAGAATATATTACCTGCCCGATGCACAAGAGTATTAAACCCCCAGTAAATCTCCCCTCCTCCTTTTTACAGCTGGAGTCTTATGTGGCCAAGGCTGGCCTTGAACTCATGATTCTCCTGCTTTCACCTCCAGAGTTCCAGGATTAGACATATACCACCACATCTGTCCAGTAAAGTCCATTATTAATAGAGGAAGCAGAAATGAAACCTGGGGTCAGATTTTTCAGACCCAGAGAGTATCATTTTGACAAGTGGCTTGGATTCTCCAGGCTCAATTGGTAAAGAGGGGTCAGAAACACTTACGTCACAGGATAAGTATGAACTGGGTTGTCGGTATGTAAAAGAACCAAACCAGGAGCTTAGAGTACAGCTCGGAGGTGGAGTACTTGCTTATATGCCCAGGGCCTTGGAGTCTATCCTCCTCACAGGAAAGGAAAGATGGGAGAAAGAAATTGAACCAAAGTTAGATCTTATCTTGTCTGGGAGGAGAGGAGGGAGGGAGGGATGCACGTGGTGCCGCCTCTCCCTCCCCAGGGCTAATAGGCAAGTTGACAGTTCTTGGAGGGGAGACATTTCTTTCAAGGGTGGAGCCACTGCTAAGGTGCCCAGGTGTCTGTAAGTAATCCTACGGAAATGCAGTAGGCCGTACACACTAACTGGGAACAGGAAGGGGGTCCCTAGGAAAGGAAGACAAGAAAGGATAATGAGAGGGAATATGATTAAAATATGTTATATACAGTAATAAAAATACAATAAAATGCATTATGTATAATGTAATAAAAACTGTAGAAAGTTGATATTACAGAAATTTGTGGGCAGGCAGGATTCCTGTGAGCTGCAGTGTAGGTTAGAAGGTCTTTAGAGCGTTACAGAGGAGGAGCTAGAACCATCTAGGCCCCACTGGGGTGGTCTCAGAAAAGACAGACCTTAGAGGGAACTGCTTATGTGTGTGTGTGTGTGTGTGTGCGTGCGTGCGCGTGTGAGGCCAGAAAGGGGCATCAGATCCCTTGGAGCTTGAGTTACAGGATTTTGTGAGCAACCTGGCATAGATGCACTGCACTTCTGATAGAGCGCTAAGCCATTTCTTGACCACGGAGTCATTTCTCCAGCCCTAATAGAATTTTTTTCTTTTTTGGAGACAGGGTGTTTCTATATAACCGTGGCTGGCCTGAAACTCACAGCTCTAGGATTAAAGATATATGCCATCATACCTAGCTTGAGGTTTTGTCTTGGTTTTCAAGACATGGTTTCTTTGTGTTGCCTTGGCTGTCTTGGAGCTCAATTTGTAGACCAGGTTGGCCTCAAACTCACAGAGACTCACCTGCCTCTGCCTCTGGAGTGCTGGGATTAAAAGCGTGCATTACCACCTACCAGCAGAGATCTTTAATTAAAAAAAGAAGAAGAAGAAGAAAAACAAATAGTGAAGCCTGGGCAGCTCAGGGGAGGGCACTTGTTTAGTATGTACAAGGCCAGGTTTCACCTCCAGCTCTGCACGCAGGTGCACACATGGAGATGACTCAGCGGGTAAGCACTTGCTGCCCAAGCACAGGAACCTGAGTTCAACACCTCCACGCCCATGTAGAATCAGCTGGGCACAACCATGCATACTTGTAACCCCAGGGATTCTGGGAGATCTCCAGGCAGCTTCTAGGAGCTCACTGGCCAGCTAGCCTCACCAAAATGTTAGGTTTCAGATTTGGTGAGAGACTCCGCCTCAAGGGAGTAAGGCAGAGAGGGAGAGAGCAAGGTACTGAGAGCTTTCTCTGACCTGCGCCGGCACCTGCACACGCTGCACGCATGGACCTTACACGTGTGTCTATAGACATACACATTCAATTTTTAAAACATGGCACCAGAGTTTGGTGACTTCTTCAGGTGAGTCACATTGAGGACCCCGGCCCTCTCTCTCTCTGTCTGCACATGAAGACTATTGGTAACTAATGTGTGGCTCACAGGCATCTCAGAAAGATTTGCAATCATGAAGGACATGGTGGTGCATGCCTATAATCCTGGCAGTTGGAAGAGACTGAGGCAGGCGGGTCAGGAATTCAAGGCCACCTTTGGCTACTTAGTAAGTTGGAGGCTAGCCTAGACTATATGAGACCTTCTTTCAGAAAAGAGAGTGGGTGTGTGTTAGTTGAGTGAGCTCAGTTAGTTGACAGAGTGTTCGCCTAGCATGCATGAAGTCCTCGGTTCAGTACCTAGCACCACATGAACTAGACACGGTCTGGCTACGTGAGATTCTATCTTAATCCCTAGGACCCTCTGCATAGAAACTCAAGGTCTTGTATGCGTTTGGCAAGGTGTCTACTAGGCTACATCCCTGGGGAACTTTACAAACTATCCCAGGGGTGGGGGCATAGCTCAGGAATATAGCTTCTTATTTACCATGCAAGAGCTCAAAGTTCCATCTCTGCACTAACAACAGCAATAGTAATAAAAATATAATAATAACAAATGAACAACAAAAAACAAAAAGGTTTCTGGGGTGATTGTCATGTGTAGCTGCAGCTGAGAACCTCGAATAAACCAAAGGCAGCCGACAGGAATATCTGCTGAGCCAGGTACAGAGCCTCTTGAAGCACAGAAAATCTGCTACTATTCAACCGTGCTGTTGTTTTTGTTTTGAAGTCAATTTGCTCCTGTTCAATTTAATACTACAGGCCAACGCGGAAGAGGAAGTTGCCTGCTACGCTAAGCTGAGTTCAGCGGTCTTCCCATCTGCTCTGCATTAGTAGAAAAGAGAAGAATGGCTGGAATTTAGATAAAAAATAGTCAGGCGTGACGGTAGAAACCTCTGGAGGAGGAAGCAAGAGGATCTCAAGATGGAGAACAGCCTGGACTACAGACTGAGAAGGAAAAAAAGAAAGAAGGAAGCCAAGAGTGGAAAATCGGACTGGGGCGTTGCTCAGTAGTGAAGTGCTGGCCAAGCACGTGCAAGGCCCTGGGTTCAATCCCTAGCAACACATACATATTTAAGAAGAATCTAGGTGAGGGGCTGGAGAGATGACTCAGCAGTTAAGAGCACTGGCTGCTACCCATATGGCAGCTCACAATCGTCTGTAACTCTAGACTAAGGGGATCTTATGCCTTCTTCTAACGTCCACTGGCACCAGGCTAACAAGTGGTGTACATGGCAACATGCAGGCAAGACACTCATAAAATATTAAAATTAATAAGCACAATAAAAATATGTAACAGGGGCTGGAGAGATGGCTTAGCCATTGGGAGAGCTGGCTTTTCTTACAGAAGACCCAGGTTCAAATCCCAGCACCTACATGGCAGCTCACAACTGTCTGTAACTCCAGTTCCAGGGAATCTGATACCTTCACACCAATGCACATAAAATAAAGTTAAATAAATTATATAAAAAATATGTAACAGCATATTTTTAAAAAAACTTAGGTGATATACTATACAGTTATTCAAAGGATAAAAGGCGTACAGCTAGACACAGTTAAAATGCAGGCCAGCTGGTGTATAGCCTGATCCCCAGTAGCTGCTGGGAATCATCACCTGCCCTTTCCACCTCCCCCTACCATGCCTGGAACCCTCCCTTGACTCTGCTGTCTCTGAACCACTTTCCCAACAGGTCTCAGTTCATCTCTGATGGCGGAAGGCTTGAGCCTTGGGATCTCCAGATCCTACCCAACCCACTTCCCAATAATTTCACCAAGAATTGGCCCTGCCCAAACCCGCAGCCGCATTACCAGGAGAAGGCCCTGAAACTGGCTCGGCTGCCCTGTGTGCCCCTCAGCGAAGACTTGGTGAGGGACTACCAAACCCTGATAAAGAACCGGGTTGCCATGCCCCTCTACTACCTGTCCAAGGCAAGACCTGCCAACACATCAGCCAGAAAGAGGAAAGGAAGCCCTGGATATGTCTAAAAGAGCCTCCCGGTGGGAGAAGACCAGAGTGGGCCTCAGAATACACAGCCTAGCCTGCTTCAGCAAGAAGCCTCAGAAGGCTGAGGACTCCAGCTTCTAAAGAATAACCTGCCATCTTCCAGCCTCATACCACCTCTGTTTCAGGTTTCTGGAGACATCGCTGAAGCTCTGAATCGTTCTCTGTTTTCCTTGGCAGACTCCTATTAGTATGGGAAGATTGGGGAAGAGAGAGGGGGTAGGGCAGCTAGAATTTCTGTAGGCTCCAGCTCTTAAGGTTAGAATAAGGAGTGGTGAGGTGTGGTGTGTGTGTGTGTGTGTGTGTGTGTGTGTGTGTGTGTGCGTGTGCGCACATGCGTGTGCGCATGTGTCTATGCTGGGGTGAGGAAGAGGTATGGGAAGAAATGTGGGTAAGGAATTGCAGGTTGGGAATATAGCTCAATGGCAGAGCACTTGCCTAGCAAGAGTGAAGTCCTAAGTTCAATTCCCATCACACATACAAAAAAAAAGTTGTCTCTACACTCAGAACCAATACACAACGACACGACACTAGGATTGGTTAGCGGACAGAAAACTTCCTAGGCAGCCGGGTGGTGGTGGCACAGGGAGGGCTCCCTGCAGAATTTGGTCACAGGCAGTGCTGGAGACTCAAGCCTGAGAAAGGCAGCTGTTCCTCAGCAGGGCAAGAGCGGAACAAGGAGACTCCAGGTGTAGGAGGCACTGAGGCCCTTGTGCTCACGGAGAAGCACTGAGGGAACCAGGAATGTTAAACACACAGGCTTGGCTCTTCAAGGGGAGAAATGTATAACCCATTTTCCACCCAGAGGGCTGGTTAATAGCCTTGTGACCTTTGTGCTATCTGTGTGGCTGAGACCACCCCAGCTCCTCCCCAGACCCTTACAATGGGCTTGTTTTTCTCAATCCATGGAACCCATCTTTATGGAAGAAGATGTCACTTGTGCTTTACAAAGAGTTTTGATGTAGTCATGTCTTGAGTTTTATTGTTCACAGGGATTTAGTTGCCAGAAAAAATGATGCCAAATTGTGCTGTGCTTAAATATGCCTAAAATAAACTACTCAGGGTCAGGATCCCAAAGTTTGAATCAACACCAGCTACTGCGTTGTGCTGAACCAAACTACCTTCCAAGACATAACAAAACAAAACAAAACAAAACAAAAATGCACAAGAGGCTAAAGAGGTGGCTCAGTAGTTAAGAATGCTGACGATTCTTACAGAGGACTCAGGTTCACTTTCTAAGCACTCAGGATGGTAGCTGACAACTGTTTTCACTGCAGTTCTAGGGGATCTGACACTCTCTTTTGGCCTCCATAAACACCAGGCAGACTATGGTACACAGACATACAAGCAGGCAAAACACTCATACTCATAAAATAAAAATTAAGTAATAAGAAAAAAACCTTGTGCAAAAAGAGAACAGATAAATAAAGGTTTTTGCTCTCATAAGCCTTAGGATCAAGTCGGGGGCGGGGAACAGAAAAGCAATAATAAAGTGTCAGAATTAATGATGGGCAGTGGTGGCGCATGCACTCAAGAGGTAGAGGCAGGTGGCTCTCTGTGAGTTCGAGGCCAGCCTGGTCTACAGAGCAAGTTTAACCAGGGCAACCAGGGCCACACAGAGAAACCCTGTCTTGAAAAACAAAAAAAGAATTATCGTGGGGGCTGGAGAGATGGCTCAAAGGGTAAGAGCATTGCCTGCTCTTCCAAAGGTCCTGAGTTCAATTCCTAGCAACCATATGGTGGCTCACAACCATCTGTAATGGGGTCTGGTGTCCTCTTCTGGCCTGCAGACATACACACAGACAGAATATTGTATACATAATAAATAAATAAATATTTAAAAAAAAAAAGAATTATCCTGTAGTGCCCAGTATTAGGAAGATGGAGTCAGGAGAGTTATCATGAATTACAGCCCAGTCTGGGTTATGGAGCAAAACCCAGTCTCAAAACACCACCACCACCAAAACCATAAAAATATAACATGACAGCTAATACACAGATACCTGATCCAGGTGGACTTGAGAGCAAGGACGAGTGACAAGTCAGAGTGATCATGCGGACTTTTGGTACCTCAACTTGTGTCACCCTCAACATTTGGTGGTCAGATATTCCTCTGAGAAACCTACAGAATCAATCCATTCAATTCCTGTGATGCACCCCCATTTTAGAGATTGGTAAACTGAGACAGAGTTTCTTTTTGCTGTTGTACCTCACATCTAAACCTTGTCTCAATTCTACAAATCATGTATTTCAGATTAGTACCTTCCTCTGAATTGCCCAGTAAAATGACATGAAATTATTGTTATTTTTATTCCTGGTGTCAAGGACTGACCCGCAGTTTGTACTACTGTTTAAGATAGGGTCTCTTTATGTAGACCTGGATGGACTGGAACTTGCTGTGTAGACCAGGCTGGCCTTGAGCTCACAAAGACCCTCCTGCTCACAAAGACCCTCCTGCCTCTACTGTCTGAGTTCTGGGAGTTAAGTTGTATACCAATATGCCTGGCACAATAATTTTTTTTTTTTAAAGATAAGTCCTTGGGCTGGAGAGATGGCTCAGTGGTTAAGAGCATTGCGTGCTCTTCCAAAGGTCCTGAGTTCAATTCCCAGCAACCACATGGTGGCTCACAACCATCTGTAATGAGGTCTGGTGCCCTCTTCTGGCATGCAGACATACATAGACAGAATATTGTATACATAATAAATAAATAAATATTAAAAAAAAAGATAAGTCCTTGCTAGCTGGGCGGTGGTGGCGCATCCCTTTAATCCCAGCACTGGGGAGGCAGAGGCAGGTGGAGCTCTGTGAGTTCGAGACCAGCCTGGTCTACAAGAGCTAGTTCCAGGACAGGCTCCAAAGCTACAGAGAAACCCTGTCTCAAAAAACGAAACAAAACAAAAAGATAAGGCCTTGCTATGCAGCACAGGATGGCCTTAAACTTTCTATGTGGTCTTGAACTACTTGATGCTACTGCCCCTCCTTCAAGATCCTGGATTATAGGCACTTCCCTTGGCTTCAGAGTTCCTTTTGGTTTTTTTGTTTGTTGTTTTGTTTTTTCCTTTGAGACATGCCATCCCTATGTAGCTCAGGCTGGCCTCCAATCTATGATTCTTCTTCAGGCTCCTCACTACTGGGATTAAAAGCATAGCTGCCATCCTGGTTAAGAGTTGAAACTTTTTGCTTGTTTTAATCATATTTTTTTATTTGGGTTACGTGTGTGTGTGTGTGTGTGTGTGTGAGTGTGTGTGTGTGAGTGTGTGTGTGTGAGTGTGTGTGAGTGTGTGTGTGTGTGTGAGTGTGTGTGTGTGTGTGTGTGAGTGTGTGTGTGTATGTGTGTGTGTGTGTGTGTGTGTGTTCTGGGCACTGAACTCAGGGGCTCATGCACGTCTACCTGCTGTAAAAATCTTAACCGAGGCATCTGACTTTGACATCCCTTGCTCAGCTTGTTTGCACCCTGAGACAAGCCACCACCATCCTTTTTGTACCTTGGCTTTGGCATTCACAAGTAGAGGATCAGGCCAGAGTCACTAATTCCAACTGTGAATTTGGCCTGGCTGGAAGACCTCTCTTCTAATGTGGTGTCGGGGTCTGGTGCTAGACCGGACCATAAATTATTTCTCTTCCAGACCCCAACATAAACTCTCTCCGTCTGGACCGGCGTGGAGGAGACAGGATTAAAGACACAACTCGCATGGTTTCATCGGGAGGGAGATTCTTTCGCAGAGATCCCTCGTAAAATCCTGAGTTCACATCCTGAAGAAATTCCTCCATTTATTCTCCAATCTTAATACCATAACTTAGGGGAAATACATTAGCATTCTGTCTCCTAGGTAACCAGGTGACTGGCTTCCAGTCACATCCACAACTACCTGTCTGCTGTGTGTCTTAGCTGTCTGTAGGTTTGAATCAACATCTCTATAAGGCATCCTCTGAATTACAAAGGAAGGAGCAAAACATCCTGACCTTTTGTTAGGTTAGAGACAGCCTGCCTGGCAGGGATACCTGACCACCTCAGGTGGAGACTATGGCTTTAGAGGCTGGCTGCCACATCATATAAAAATATGGGCCTACAGTGTGGAAGCAGGGCAGTTTCTTCCCAAGATTTCAAAATTGGCACTGGCTTCCTGGGAACTTTGCTGGGCAGAAGAATTTTTGCAAACCACATCATTCATGCCTTCAGCAGATCTGACAGGCCCACAGGAGAAAGCCTGAAATAGAATTGGCTGCCCTTAACCTTCCAGTGGCTCAAGGGAGCAGTCTGTCCAGCTCTGAATAACCCATTCTACCTAGAATATTCTGGGAATTTCCTTACGTGGCAGAGTACATAGGGTGGGTAGGTGGGGTGGTGGTTCACTGAGCCCTCAGGCTCAATTCATCACCCGAGCAGAGGCAAGATTTGCACTATTCAGCTTTAAGGAATGAATACAGAAAGGGTGTGAAGATACTTAAAGGCACAAAGGGCCTTAAATCTCTTCTGTGGCTGGGTGGTGGTGGCGCACGCCTTTAATTCCTGCACTTGAGAGGCAGAGGCAGGGGAATCTGTGAATTTGAGGCCAGCCTGGTCTAAAGAATGAATTCTAGGACAACCAGAGCTACACAGAAACCTAATGACTCGAACCCCCAACCCCACCAAAAAACAAAACAAAACAAAAAAATTCCTCCGTGGTTTGAACAATAGGGCAGGGACTTAGAATACAGCGGCAGTGAGTTAGAGGCGTACGTTAGAGTCAGAGTTAGTTCAAGGTCATCCAGGGATACATAGTGAGTTTGAGGTCACCCTGGGTTCATGAGATACTGTCTTATTATATAAACACACACACACACACACACACACCACACACACACCCATGCATACATATACATCACACACACACACGTGTACATCTATCTACACACACACCCATGCACATATACACACACACCACACACACAGCACACCCATGTACACATACACACATACCACACATATATATGCACATACGTGCACGCGCGCGCACACACACACACACATCTGTAGGGATTTAGATTAGACATAAAGAACGTTCTGATAGCCGTAAGAGGCACTGAATCAGATTACACAGGTCAGAGGAGCAAGCCGCGTCACCTGTTGAAACCAGCGGTTGCTCAATAGAATTACAATGGAGTCTCACATGTAGGCTCAAACTTTTCAGCAGCTAGCATCACGGATATACCTCAGAGATAAAGCACATACTCACTGTTCGTGGGACCCTGGGCTCTGTCTTTGACAACAACAACAACAACAAAATAGGCTGGCAGGGCATGCTGGTGCATGTCCATAATCTGCAAATGCAGGAGGCAGAGACAGGAGGATCAGCACAAGTTCAAGGTGAGTACGGTATAGAAAATGAGTGCTAGGCTATCCAGGGCTACATGGGGACATGGTCAGACTTTCAACCAGCCCAAATACATAAATAAATAGATAAAATAAAGGTGCCATGTGAAAAAAGCAAAATGAAACAGATTTATGTTATTTTGTTGAATTAAACAGACCCAAAATATTATTCATATCCAACTATGTAATTGACAGGGAAATAACTGAGATATCTCACAGTGCTTTCTATATTGTTTTTCCAATGCAAGGTGGGTATTAAAGCAGACCTCACTTCAGGTGAGCTGGATCTTAAATATCCAATAGCCATAAGGCAGAGTACAAGTCTAGAATCACCAATAGCCTACGGGGGTTTCATTACACACACACACACACACACACACACACACACACAGAGAGAGAGAGAGAGAGAGAGAGAGAGAGAGAGAGAGACAGACTCCAGGCCATGTGTGTACTGGTTTTTTTTTTTTTTTACTTTAAGTGAAACTTTTTTATTTATTTTTATTTTATGCACATTGGTATTTTGCCTTAGGTGTTAGGCCCTCTGGAACTGGATTTAAAGACAGTTGTGAGCTGCTACATGGGTGCTGGGAATTGAACTCAGGTCCTCTGGAAGAACAACCAGTATTCTTAGCCACTGCACCATCTCTCCAGCCTCTGGTGTGTACTGGTTTTAATAGACCTGGCACACAGGCTCAGATATTTGAATATTTAGTCCCCAGGGAGTGGCACTATTTGAAAGGATTAGAAGGATTAGGAGGTGTGGTCTCGTTGGAGGAAGTGTGTCACTGCAGGTGGGCTTTGAGGCCCAGTCTCTCTCTGCCTGCAAATTAGAATGTAGCTCTCAGCTATGGCTCCACCGCCTGCCTGCATGCTGCCATGCTCCCCACAACTCTGCTAATTGACTAAAGCTCTGGCACTTATACAAGCCCACAATTAAATGTTTTCTCTTAAAATAGTTGTTGTAGCCATAGCGTGTCTTCACAGCAATGGAGCAATGGCTAAGAGGGTCTGTGAGGGTGTTTCCAGAGAGGGCTAACTGAGGAAGGAAGAGCCCTGGAACAAACAGAGAGAGAAAGGAAGGAGCCTGCCAAGCAGCAGCCATTTTCTCTCTGCTCCCTGACTGTAGAAGCAATGTGACCACCTGCCTCCCACTCCTGTAACAGTGCGCTCCAGGGCAGGATGGCCCATCTTCTCAACCTTAAGCAAAACAAATCTTCCCATTTGTAGGCAGCTCTGTCAGATATCATAGGACAAGGAGGAAGAAAGTAACGAATGCTCACATCTGCATACATAGTCTGTAATAATTACTTACACCAAATCTGGTGCTAGCCAAAGACACAAAACTTTATAGAAGTCCTTCAACCTGAGAGCTCTGAGGTTGGTAAGCCAAGAAAACTTTACCTTTTGGTGTGTTGCTTGGCCATCACCATCACCCCAAACACAAAGCCTACTGCTCTGTAGAAAGCTTAGAAGGCTTGTAAGAGTTCTGTTCTCTGTGACACAGGATGGGTGGTGTCCTTCAGGTCTGTCAGAGTCAGAGGGAAGAGTAAGCTGAAATTAGAACCCCCCACCTCTAAGACTATTCTCTCTCTCTCTGTTTATTTTGGTTTTCATTTTTTGAGACAGGATTTCTCTGTGTAGCCCTAGCTGTCCTGAAACTAGCTCTGTAAATCAGGCTGGCCTCGAACTCACAGAGATCTGCCTCCTGTGCCTGGTTATTTATACCTATGTTTTTTTATTTTTTTATTTTTATTTTTTGGTTTTTCGAGACAGGGTTTCTCTGTGGTTTTGGAGCCTGTCCTGGAACTATATGCCTATTTTATTTTTTAAATTTTTTTTTTTATTTATTTAACTTTATTATGTTTGTTGGTGTGAAGGTGTCAGATCTCATGGAACTGCATTTTCAGACAGTTGTGAGCTGCCATGTGGGTGCTGGGAATCGAACCCGGGTCCTCTGGAAGAGCAGTCAGTGCTCTTAACCGCTGAGCCATCTCTCCAGCCCCATGCCTATTTTTTTAAGCCCTTTATTTTCCTCTTACTCAGAGCAAGCTATCGGACATTATACATTTAGTTACTTGTTGCCTGGCTTCTGCATCAGTCTCTGAATGCTAGGACTTCATCTTGGTCAACACCAGTTCTAATCAGGGTTCTCTAGAGGAACAGAGCCAAAGGAATGATCACACACACACACACACACACACACACACACACACTGTATTAAGTCAGTTTTAAAACAGTAACAATAACAGAATCACACCTGAGAGTTGAGAACCCAGTAGTTACTCGTTCTTTGAGGCCAGTGCCTCAGTAGTCCCAGTCTGGCACTGGAAGCTCGGAGATTTCCTGGAGAGCCACAGGTCCCTAGTCTGCAACAAATGCTTGGAAATGCTCGTTCTGATACCAGTGAAGCGAGCAAGCAGCATTGGACAGATCAACCAGCGGCAAGAGGGAGGCCCAGCAAGCAAAAGGGGAGACGCTCTTCCTTCTGCCTAGACCCTCTTTATTTGAGCTGCTGTCTGAGGTGTTGCTCACGACTAGGGTGGATCTTCCCGGATTGATCAAAGGCATCGGGACAAATTACATCTTCCCACTTAGGTAATTCTAATTTGTGGTAGGCTGACATCAAACTAACCATAATACCCCTGTATCCTCTGGGCTAGCTTCATGACTTGAACACTGTAGATACTCTGTGGATACTAGCTCCTAAGTGTGAGGGAACAGCATTCAGAGGAGAACCTGGCACCTCCATTTTTCTCTCAAGACTTCTGAATTTATATCCATTGCCTTTGATATTTTCATGAACCGTAAAATGAAACAAGTGAGAGACATAACATATCTCTCAAGTGTCTTGGGAGGGAAACTCCCCCTTCATCCCCATCCCTTTAGAGTACTACAGACAGGGCCAGAGAGTTGGCTCCACTGGTTAAGAGCACTTGTTGCCTTGTGGTAGACCGGGGTTCAATTCCCAGGACCCACGTAATGGTTCACAACCATCTGATCCAGGGGATCCAAAGCTCTCTTCTGACTTCTGAGGCACCAGGCACACACATGATACACATGCATGCATGCAGGCAGGCAAATACTCATACATGTAAAATAAATCAGAAGAAGAAGAAAGAGGAGGAGGATGAGGAAGAGGAGGAAAGGGAGGAGAAGGAGGAAAGCAAAGTAGCAGGATGTGGGACTGGAGAGATGACTCAGAGGTTAAAAGCAATAGCTGCTCTTCCAGAGGTCCTGAATTCAATTCCCAGCAACCAGAGAGACAAGAATCCTACAGAGGGCGGCTGAAAATGTCTTTCTGTTTTTCACTGGAGATTAATTACTCCTTAGAAGTGACTGTTAAAATTGTATTAGCTTATTTTATGAATATGGATGTTTTGTCTGCATGTATATCTGTGAGACCCGTGCATTCCTGGTGCCCGAGGAAGCCAGAGGAGAGAGTCGGACCCCTGAGACTGGAGTTACAGTCACTCGTGGGCTGCCATGTGGGTGCTGGCAATTGAGCCTGGTCCTCTACAAGAGCAGCTGTGCTGTTAGCTGCTAAGCCATCTCTCCAGCACTAGAAATGATTTTCTATTGTTTGTTGGTAAGCTCATTGCCCAAGCTGACCCTGACATCTGGGCTTGAGCAATCCTCTGTCTCGGCCCCCTGGGTATTTGCGGGTTTTGTAACAGCTTTTGTGTTGTTGTTTTACAGTCCAGACCGAACAGGGCCTGAAAACATTCTACCATCGCTAGCCCTCTTTTCACTTACACGCAAATGTGCATTTGTCTTTATGTGTGGAAATGTACGTGCGGGTACAGGTGCCCTGGAGTCCAGACGAGGGCGTCATCTCTTGGAACTGGAGTTGCAGGGAGTTTTGAGCCATCTGACTGAGCTGCTGGGAACCACACTGCAAGAGCAATATGCATGGTTTGTGCTCTTAACCAATGAGCTAGCTCTCAAGTCCCACCCCAACACCTTTTTATTATTATTTTTATTTAAGTTAATTTGATTTCATTTTTATTCCTATTTATTTGTGTGTGCCGTGTATGAGTACGAGCTGGGGTCACAGATGTCTGTGAGCCACCGGAAATCAGGGCGGGGAGCACTCTCAAGCCCTGAGCCGTCTCTCCAAGCCTTTCTTTTTATTTTTGAGATATCACTAGACTGAAAGGTAGAACTCGCTCTGTAGTCCAGGCAGGCCTCGAAGCTGTGATCCTCCTGTCTCACTCTCCCAAGTGGCTCGGACTCTAGGTCTGTACACCAGGCCTGGATTGGATTCTGTCACTATAACATCGCACAACATGGCGGGGAGGAGACCAAGGCGAGTCACTGGCAAAGACACAGACTAACCCAGTAGAGGGGACATATTAGGCCCAGAACATTCTCCAGCATTCTTCTTCATTGTGTGACTCTAATTTCAGCTTCTAACAAGAAAGATCTCAGAGGTTTGTGTCACTAGAGCATTCCTTGTCTCCTTGCCATTTGAGAGAGATGTTGGGGCCACCTGGCAGGGAGAGGCCAAGCAAGAAAGAGGAGGAAGACACTTTTTTACGGTCCCTCTCTGGCCATCACCTCCATCCCCGGCAGCAGAGAACAGCAGGAGGAAGAAAGAGCTGGGTGGCTGACTGTCCAGAAACCGGGAAGGGGTCAGCGGAGCCAAGTCCACAAATACAAAAGGGACAGGAACACGCTTGCCTGCCTCCCCGTGCTTACCAAACACACGCCCCCACACAGTGGCACTCACTCCCTCTCCGATGACTTGGCACAGCCTCCTGACAGTTTACAACACACGCGCTCACCATCCACCGCCCACTCTGAACAGGACCCCAGAGCTGGATGGTTTGCAGCCTACCAGCTGCAGGCCCTGCCGGCCCTCCCTCTCCTCCAGGGCTGGGTTTTTCCAGCCGGAATCTCGCTCCACTCCCTCTACAGCAATCTCTGAAAATCGGTGTCTGACGCGGCTGCTCCTGCCTATTATTTATTTATTTCTTCCCTTCCCGCTGAGACCCTCCTGTCAGAGGAGACAGAGGAAAGCAGAAGCTGCCAGGAGAGCTGGGAGCAAAGAGAAGGGAGAGAGGGACTCCAGATACCCTTGTCTGCTTATCCTAGAGGACCATGAGCACTGGGCAGGAGGCCAGGAGAGATGAGGGAGACTCCAGGAGAGGCCAGGAAGCCTCGCTTCGGGACCGAGCCCACCTGAGCCAGCAGCGCCGGCTCAAACAGGCCACCCAGTTCTTGCACAAGGACTCGGCTGACTTGCTGCCCCTGGACAGCCTCAAGAGGCTCGGCACCTCCAAGGACCTGGTGAGTCCCCTGGCCCTTTCTCTATTCTCCGTATCCTGTCTGGGGCGTGGGGAGGTGACAGAGAGGGTAGCGTCTCAGTCTTCAGAGCCCTCTCCTGTTCAGATGAGAGAGATGGTTCCAACAACTTGCAGTCCCTCCAACCCTCCCCAGCTCCTCCATTGGGAATGTTTCTTGGCCTGATGGCACTGAGGGTCCCTGGGCTTAAAACTCAGCTTTTACTCCCCCCCCCCCCTTAGAATCCCAAGGCTCCTCCTGGGGACAACGGAGAGTTACGTTGTTCAGTAGATGCCTAGAGGACCTGGGAATCCTGTGGAATGGGCATATGAGGACAGCAAGGCACGGAGGTTTCGTCAGCTGAGGGTTATGACTCTCTGCTTTTAGATTCCTTCAAAGCTGCCTATGAATTTGCCTCATTCCTCAGACCTGCCCCACCCCCTTTCCTCCT
Organism: Microtus oregoni; assembly: GCF_018167655.1. Classification (NCBI taxonomy): domain Eukaryota; kingdom Metazoa; phylum Chordata; class Mammalia; order Rodentia; family Cricetidae; genus Microtus; species Microtus oregoni. Next base: position 68,226,396 of record NW_024543061.1, read on the forward strand.
CTTTCCTAGCGTCATAATATTGAGGGTCTTCTGGGCAATCAGGGTTCACATGCTCTGACCTGGACCATCAGTCTCAATGTCTGTATCCTCCTGTCTTTTCCTTCCAAACCATTGCAGCACTTCTGACCCCAGAGGGAATGGGCTCTGGGGTTACCGGGAAGAGTTGAGGGGCTTAGGATCAGCTGCATGCAGTCTTTGTCACCAGAGATATAATGGTTAAGAACACGGGCTTTGGAGCCACCTTGTTCGGGACCAAATTCTGACTGTAAATCAGAAAGTTATGAGTCAGTGCCTTGGTTCCCTCATCTATTATAAAGGGGTAAAGTTGTGAGCATCAGTCTGGTAAGGAGAGTTACTTGGCTGCTACATCCTTAGCACGGGGACAGTGCCTGGCTAATAGAAACCCGTGGGAAATGACATCGGGACTCCTCTAGCTTTGATTACATTTAGCTTTTGAGTTGGCATGAATTGTGGAGGGCCCAGAGAATACAGAATTCCATTCTGTGGGAGCCACTTCTCCCTGGGGACAAACTCATCCCTCTGTTGCTTTGCTTGGCCTGACTTTACCTTTCTGTTCTGCTCCTCACCTGGGTTTTCTCATCCCAGCACCCCAAAGAACACAGGAGACAGCTGAGAAACAGGGAGGGGAAGAAAGCAGGTTCTTTGGCATCCAGGGGTTTGGGCCTCAGGCTTCTCTGTATATCCCTACCAATGTCTTGTCCAGAAGTTGCCCTGTGGACACTGGCACCTCAGAGTAGCTGCTGAGCCTTTGATGTCAGGGCTCCTCACCTTTCCCCTTTGCCTTAGCACCTGTGCAGATCCATAGTAGGTAGCTCCTGTGACTTCAGGAATGAGGAAGCAACAGTCTGGGAGCCCTGTCTCCCTGCTTGGATGGCTCTGGCACACCCTTTCCAACCCTGAGGAGCATGGAGTCTCAGCAGAGAGAAGGGCATGGGAACTGCTCGGGCCCTGAGCTGGCTGCACGTTCTCAGAGCTAGCAACTCGCTGCCAGGGTCTCATGGGGCCAAGGGTAGAAAAACAATCCCAGGCCCCCAGGGTCAGGTGGAGGAGTGTGTGGAGCCTGGGAGACTACAGCCATTCTCCAGGAAACTTTTTAAAAATTTTTTCAGTCTCACTATGTAGCCCTGCTAGCCTGATTGTGCTATGTATCCCAGGCTGGCTTACAACATTTTTTTTTTTTTTTGAGTTTATAAAAAACAGAATTGTATTTTATTTTTGAGCTAGGTTTCACTATAGAGACCAGGCTGACCACATCTTTGTGGTGATCCTCCTGCCTCTGTCTCCTGAGTGCTGTGACTATAGTGGTGTGCTACCACACCAGACTAAAACCAACCATTTTATTTTGTGTCTTTTTCCTTTTCCTTTATTTGTAGTACTGGGTATGGTTTCTTAAGCATGCTAGACACGTTTTCTATGAATGAGCCACCCCAAATCCCCAAGCCAAGGAGGTATTTATATGCTGAACTAGGTCCTGGGACAGAAAGATGAGCAAGATAGATCTAACTTGAAGGCCTTTCCAGGCTGTGGTGGGAGTGAAATCCAAAAATAACATCTGTGGGAATCATGACCAAATGAGCTCTGAGAAGAGGGAGGACAGGATAATCCAGAGGCCAGTCCTGCAGAATGAGAAGCAAGGCCGAAATACTCAAGAAAGTGTAAGGAGCCATGCACTCAGCCTGACCCCATGAGAACTGGGAGGAGGGGTTTCTGCAGAGAGGTGAGCAGGAGTGGAGCCTGGGGTGAAACAGGCTAGCCAGGCAAGAGGAGTGTTGTCACGAGAGCTGGAAAACAGTGTGTGGGTTTGATGGCATACATCATTAATCTTAGATCTTGGGAGGCAGAGGCTGAGGCAGGTGGAGCTCTGTGAGTTCAAGGCCAGCTTAGTCTATAGAGCTAGTTCCAGAGCAGCCAGGGCTACAGGTAAGATCTCATCATAAAACAAACAAAACAAAGACTCGGGGAGCTGCTCTTCCAAAGGTCCTGAGTTCAATTCCCAGCAACCACATGGTGGCTCACAACCATCTGTAATGAGGTCTGGTGCCCTCTTCTGGCCAGCAGGCATACACACAGACAGAATATTATATACATAATAAATAAATAAATAAATATTAAAAAAAAAGACTCAGGGGCTTAGGAGAATAGCTAAGTGGCAGAGCAACCCTCACGCCAAAAACAAAAAAAGAACAAAATTCTTGATTCAGGAGGTCTGAGGCTCTGCATATAGATAGGCTTTAAAATGTCATTAAAGCTGTTGGTTAGGGCTAAGAAGTGGCTCAGAAGTCAAGAGCACTTTTCCAGAGGACATGGGTTTTATTTCTAGCACACACATGGCAGTTCACAATAATCTGTAACTCCAGATCCAGCATATCTGATGCCCTCTTTTGGATTTCATGGGCACAGGCATGTGTATGATACACATTCATTCATATAGGGTAAACACTCGTGCACATAAGATTATATCTATCTAAGCTGGGCGGTGGTGGCGCATGCCTTTAATCCCAGCACTTGGGAGGCAGAGGCAGGCGGATCACTGTGAGTTCGAGACCAGCCTGGTCTACAAGAGCTAGTTCCAGGACAGGCTCCAAAACCACAGAGAAACCCTGTCTCGAAAAACAAAAACAAAACAAAACAAATTTTATCTATCTATAGCTACATCTGTATCTATCTATCTATCTATCTATCTATCTATCATCTAATTCTATCCATCTCCCTCCCTCCCCCTATATGTATTTATGTGTGTGTGTATCTTAAAATTCTATATATGTTGACTTCAGGACTGTGAGCAGCAGGGCTTTAGCTAAGTTAGTGTAGAAAGACAAGTCTTGGAAGCAGGTTTTTTTTTTTTTTTTTTTTTTTTGTGAGTGGACAGAGGTTCCAGTGGCTCAAGAAGATTGTGGGAGTCTGGATACATCAGATATCCCTTCAAAGAAAGGAAGCTGAGCTGGCAGAATACAGGCAGTGATAGGATGGATGAGGATAGCTGGAGATGAGAGGTCAAGAATGATGGTTCATTATTCTTCCCTGAACACTCTGCTTATATCTTAAAAAAAAAAAAATTACATTTGAGTCATTTGAGCTCTGCTGGCCTCAGACTTCCCACATAGGATGACCTTGAACTTCTGATTTTCTTTCCATCATATCCCAAGTGCTGGGATGACCTGTTCTGTCAATACAAGACTTGCACCATACTGGAATTAGTTATGAGCCTCTGCGTAGGTGCTAGAAATCAAACCCAGGTCCTTTAGAAAAGCAGCCAGTCCTCTTCCCTACTGAGCCATCCCTCAGCAACTCTCTTACTGCTCCTCAGGTCTGGGGTAGAGCAAGCATCTTGTGGTTTGCAAGGCATAGAGGTGGGGAAGCACGCAGCCTGGATCCTGGGCTTAGATCTGCTTTCACTATTTTGTGATGGAGCCAGCAGCCACACAGTGTGCTCCAAAGACGCCTGGTGGAGGGAAACCAGAGGCGGCTTCAGGGGGAGTCTCCCCTGGTGCAGGCACAGATCCCCAGCCATGACAGCGACAGCGGCAGGACCAGCGAGACACAGAGGCCAGCTCTTCTTGTCAACTGCAAGGTAAGAGGCTTCCTGGGGTCCTTTCCCTTGCTTGCTGAGCCTGCTCTCTCTACCAGCTCTCCCTTCTGCCTCAGCAGCCAAAAGGAGCAAAGTCATTTTTCTCCTTCTCTGTCCCTGCATCTGCTTCCCTGTCTCGCCTGTCTTCGCTGAATAAGGCCATCCATCAGCAGTACTATGCTCCCATGCTTTTATCAAAGTTTATTTACATATGTGAGTCTCCTTTACTGTATCATACACTTTGGAAATGTATGCATGAGTACAAAAGGCTCCATGTTAAAAAAAAAATAAAAAAATAAAAAAAACAAAACAAAAAAAAACCCAAAAAAACAAAAGGCTCATGTTCCAAAGTGCAAAAAAAATCTTTTTAAAATTTATGTGTTTGTGATGTCATGTGTGTGTGTGTTTGTGTGCGCGCAGTGGCCAGAGAGGCTGGTGGATCTCTGGAGCTGGAGTTGCAGGGAGTTGTGAGCTGCCCAATCTAGGGATTGAACTCAGGTCCTCTGAAAGAGTGGCAAATACTCCTAACTACTGAACCATCTCTGCAGCCCCAAAGCTCCTGCTAGTGGAACATTCCAATAAGTGTCCACTGTCTCTCTGCCCAGAAATCTTACTTCCTAATCTCCAACCATCCCTTGTCCACATTCTTATTTTTTAAGGCCCAACTCAGAAGCTGCCTCCTCATAGAAAGCTTTTCTCTGACCAACAGGAATCAGCTCCCTGTCCTCCCCAAGCTCTGGGGCACTCAATTCATGATCCTTTTATAGACCTTACAATGTGGAGCCATATTTTATCTCTTTGACACTGCTGAAGACGGCACTCACTAAAGTATCTACTAGCCATACATCTTACGTAGTAGATGCTCAATAAATGTTTGGAACAAGAAAACTATTGCCTCATGCGTATATATCCACGTGTTCACCCTGATGCCTGTCAGGATCCCAAGGCAGTGAGCTTGTCTTCTCCTTTCCATTCTTGGTGACCCAAATCTGAGAGTGTGCAGAACTTTGTCTTCTTAGCCTCTTCCTGACCTGCAGCCCTTTGACTAGGAGAAGGTCCCTCAACCTCCCATGGATTCCTCTAAACAAATAAGATTTCCATTCTGGCCCAGATCTTTCTCAACTCAGTGATCTCACCGTGTGGAATCCAGCTCCTTTGATTCCCTTTTGGGAGAGTTTCCCTTGTTTATTCCTTCCACCCATCTTTAAAAGGGAAGGATCAAAGGACCCAGAAAGTCGAGGGTTCAAACCTAATCCCTCCTGGGGGACTCACCAATCCGTCACTCTGATTTCTAGTGCCAGGACCAGATGCTTCGAGTGGCTGTGGACACAGGGATGCAGCACAACCAGATATCTGCTGGATGCCTCAGGCGCCTGGGGTAAGCGTGGTCTAAACCAGCAGACAGCGGCCGCAATCTTTCCCCCACTTTCTGTTTTGTGATACAGGGTCTCACTATATAGCCCAGACCGGCCTCAAATTCAACAACCTTCTGCCTCAGCCTCTTGCGTGTGGGTTTGTGTTGAGACTACAGGCCACACTTGGGCTCAGGATAGGGTTTCTTTTGGGGTGATGCAATATCTTCAAAGGCTCTAGTGAAGATGGTTGCACTGACAGACTACCGAATAGCATTGAATTGCACTTATTATTATTATTTTTGAGACAAGGTCTTACTTACTATGTCTTACCTCCCAAGTGCTGGGATTAAAGGTGTGTGCCATTATGCCTAGCTCTGAATTGCACTTTTATGGAGTGAATTTTGCTGGGCCTGGTGGCTTTTTGTAAGGGGCTGCTTGTTGGTTTTTGGCTGCTCAGCCCCAAAATAGTCACACAGAAACTATATTAGTTAAAACACTGCTTGGCCCATTAGCTCTAGCTTCTTATTGGCTAACCCTTAATTTAACCCATTTCTAGTAATCTGTGTATCGCCATGTGGCTGTAGTTTACCAGCTAAAGTTCTGGCGTCTGTCTTCAGTGGGGCTACAAGGCTTCTCTCTGACTCGGCCTTTTTCCTCCCAGCATTCAGTTTAGTTTCCCCCCCACCCCTTTGTCTAGCTAAGTTGTGCCCTGCTATAGATCCAAAGCAGTTTTCTGCATTCATTAATGGTAATCACAGCATACAGAGGGGGATCCCACATGGGTGGCTCAAGCCTGTAACATCTGGGGGTGATGGAGAGCTAGGAAACCAAGGCCAGCCTTGGTCACATAAGCTGTCTGAGTCAGCCCAACCTCTACAAGACTGTTTAAAAAAACAGCCTTCCCCCACCAAGCCAAACAGAACCTACAACCAAGTGTGAACTTGATGACATACAAACTCTATCTTAGTACATATTATGTTTTAAAAGTGTGTGTGTGTGTGGGGGGGGGGTTGGTCAGGCAGCCCTAGCAGGAAGGGGTTATATCTCCCCTGGCTCAGGAACTGAGAGAGAGCATGATCAGAATTGGCTTTTTAACTGTGGGGGGGCTGAGATTGGGGACTGTGGTGGCTATAACCCTTGCTTTCTAACCATAGGAAGGTCCCAAAAGCCCCAGGTGGGGACCTGACACCTGGGCCACTAAGTCAGGTGGAAGAGTTGGAGCTAGAGCTGGGACAGGGGACTGTGGCATGCTCAGCCAAGGTGGTAGGTAAGCCCTCCAGCCTCTCACCTCTTCTGAGCAGGACAGAGGTAGAGGTTTGCGGCCCTTGTCAGCACACAATCCCAAGATGCTCAGATTATTACCCACCCTGCTGTTCTCAATGCTGGGGGTGGACTGGGAAGGAAAGGGATGAGTGCTCAGGGGAGGTCATCAGTGGTCACGAATGCAACCTAATTTTCCAATGGTTCCTGCAGATGTGGACAGCCCTGAATTTTGCCTGGGACTGCAGACTCTACTTTCCCTCAAGGTAAGACACCCATGCTTGGTGACCCCAAAATGCTAGAAGAAGTAGAAGGCTCAGGGCGGAAGCCCAGAGCAGGCTGGTGAGAAAGACAAAGAGGTGTAAAACTTGGAACTTGCTTAATTAGCCCCAAAAGGAAAATCAAGAGAATGGGTTCCCTTCCTGAAGGGGCAGGGCATAGAAGCAAGGGGAGGCAGAAGGAAGGGGAGCATGTGTGAGCTGGCAGGGAGGTGACAACACATTCGGGGTCCCCATGGCAGTGCTGCATTGACCTGGACCGTGGAGTGCTTCGGCTGAAAGCCCCCTTCTCGGAGCTGCCCTTCCTGCCTCTGTACCAAGAGCCTGGCCAGTGACCACTGTCTCAGCCAGTCCCTAGGGCGACACTGTGCCTTAGGGGAAGAGTGGTGTGGAGTGGGACATTACCTGAGCAGGGCATCTTGAGACCACTGCATTAGTCTCTCTTTTTCACCACCCTGATCTTGCAGTTGCCACCCCGTCTCTGCTTCTCCATAGCTGCCTTCTTCATTGCTGTCCCAGGAGTTCTTACTCAAAGTATCTGTATCTGTGGCTTCCCCACTCTCTTATCCCTTCTGGAGAGCACAGTCAAGTTAGTTACAGAAAAGAACCTACAGCAAGTGGGCTCTAAACTTTTCTCCTGGCTGTGGGGGTCAAAGTTACCTGCTGCCTCCACCTGCCTGAAGCCCACCCCAAGCACTCCTCCACTGTCCTTACCCCTAATCTCTTACCTCTATGGCTTATCAATCACAACCAGATTACTGGCGCCCCTGGCAGCTGGCCCTCTGATCCTGCCCCCACCTGTTTACCACTGGGTGGGAGTTCTAAGCAAGTGGGGCTGTCTGTCTAGGAAGGTACAGTCCCTGAGCTGGGGGCTTTTAGTCATTACCCTTTCTGGGTTGCAGATGTCTGAGTGTCTTTCTGCCTGGGCTGACTCTCAAACCATGGTTAGGGGAATAGAGACAATGATATATCTAACCCAAACTAGGGAGCCAGGTCTCTTACATGGGGACTAAATACTAAGCCTAGGGGAGACCAAAGAGGAGCCGGGACACAGCCTCACTTTCTTCACTTTCAAGAGCAGGCTGGCTTAGCATAAGTGCCATGGTACCTGGTCTCAATCCTAACTTTCTCATCACATTGCTTCGAGACCTATGCTCCTTCCCCAGTCTGCCTCCTGTTGCTCCTGTAGTGGCAGACCTGGCCCAGGGCAGGCCCTTAGCCTGCTTCTGCATTTGAAATAAATACTGTTTCTCTAAGCCATGTTCTTCTCTGGTCTCTTCCTCCTTAACTCCAGGAGCCCATAGAACCTCTGCCCTCAGACCCACAGGGAAAGTGTGAATGGGGTCCCTCTCCCAAGCTGGAACACAGGCTTGCGAAGTACATTTTACACTATAGGTACTACACAAATACACATGCAATTGCAACAAATCAATATTTACCTCCATTGTGAACAAAGGATCTGACGTTCTCCATTTTATTTTACTCCATTTCACTTAGTTCAAAAGCCCTGAGGGCCGGGGAGATTCCTTAGTGGGAAAGAGAAGAGCACTTCCATGCAAGCATGGGAACCTGGATTCAAAGCCAAGACCCATGAAAAAGGGTTCCGTTCCCACCACCCACATGGCAGCTCAAACCTGTCTGTGATTCCAGTTCCAAGGCTTCTGATGCCCTCACACCAACATACACGCATGCAGGCAAAAGACCAACGATCATAAAACAAAAATAAATTTTATATATATATATATGCTGCTCAGATGCTTGTGAGCCCAGCACTGTGTGGTGCAGACACAGGCAAACAGTTGTCTTACTGATCAGCTGGCTAGATGAAGCAGAAAGCCTCAGGTCCAGAGAGAGACCCTGTCTCAAGGGAACAAAGTGGAGAGAAAGAATGCAGGAGACTGGATATCCTCTTTTGGTTTCCATACTCCATTACCCAGGTGTGCAGGGGTAAAATGTATCCGCGCACACATCACACACATACACTCTAGCCACAATCTGTCAAAGGCTTGAGCCTGGGAGGTAATAGCGCATGCCTTTAATCCCAGCACTCAGGAAGCAAAGGCAGGCAAATCTCTGTGAGTTTGAGGCCAGCCTGGTCTACAGAGCGAGTTCCAGGACAAGTTCCAAAGTTACAGAGAGACCCTGTCTTGAAAAACCAAACCAAACCAAAACTAACAACAACAACAACAAAAATACAAAAACAAAAAAACAATTTTATAATATGGCAGGGCTGGAATGCAGCTGAATAGCAGAGTGCTTGGCTGGCATGTGCAAGGCCCTGGGCTCCACCTCTGCACACACAACAACAACAATAACAAAAACAAACAAAAACCAACCCAACCACCACCACTACTACCAAAACAAGAGAGAGAGAGAACAGCAAAATGAGAAAGCCCTGACCTGGTTGCTTCAGTAAATGAAGAACACAGGAAGGTAAGACAGAAAAATGCCCTGAAGGATGCCCGTTCAGAACTGTGAACAAACACTCTGCCATTCCTGCAGTGATTACTCATGTCAGCTGCCTGGAGCTATGCTGCAAAAGTGGGCACTCACTGGGGCTGGGAGAGGTGAGGGCTCATCCACTGATCCTGCAGTCCCTCAGGCCTGAAGCCTGGTGCCCTTTCAGGTGTTGGCATCATGGAAAAGGTTTGCTGCCTCTTCTCACAAACAAGCCTGTTTTCTGCAATCAGAGTAAGAACGTGGGGAGGGAAGCACAGGGAGCTGGGTGATTTGTAAGACTGAAATCCTGGGATGCGGGTGGCAACCACAGGGCACCCATCAAAGGCTCTCGTCATGTCATCAAAGGCTCTCAGGGGTGCCACCATCCGTCCATGCCAAGAACCAGGTCCTGCTCCTTCGTAATATGCACTCCCCATCTGGCCAAGATCATGGATCACTTTGGGGGTAGGGTGGGGGCTCAGAAGGATCCTTCATCAGCTAAGTGGCCAAGTCCAGCTAGGTGGGGTCCTGGGAGCTTGAGGGGGTACACTGTGGCGGTTGGTCCGGATGGTAGAGAGTCTGGTGAAGCAGGGTACGGACTGCAGGGAGATCATCAGGATCTGAAGACCAAGAAGAGATGGGTGAGAGACTGCCAGGCCTCCGGGTGCGGGGCCACTGGTTGTGCTGACACTCACCCACACCCAGCTCCTGCAGTAGGCTGTGGTACTCAGGCTCAGCCTCCAGCAGCTTCAGCAGATTAGTGGACTCCATCCGCTCCAGCTGCACATCCCAGTACACGTAGATCTTCTGATTGAAAGTGACATATACCAAGCAGGGGCTGTTGCGGCCCTCTTTGCAAGCATACTGGCCTGGGAGACAGGGGCAAGAAGACAAATGTCAAGACTTAGTCCTGGTGGCGGGAGGAGGTTAAGGACAAGAAGACATCAGAGGCCGGGCGATGGTGGCGCACGCCTTTAATCCCAGCACTCGGGAGGCAGAGGCAGGCGGATCTCTGTGAGTTCGAGACCAGCCTGGTCTACAGAGCTAGTTCCAGGACAGGCTCCACAGCCACAGAGAAACCCTGTCTCGAAAAACCAAAAAAAAAAAAAAAAAAAAAAAAAAAAAAAAAAGAAGACATCAGAGGCAGCAGTATTAGCCCTTCACAGAGCAATCAACAAAGGCCCCTTTCCTATTTCTTCTCTGCTAAGAACCCAGTATAGTATGTAAAATGGTAAAACATATCACATTTTAGATATGGGAAAGACACAGTCAGCACCCCAAAAGATGTATTTGTAGGTCTTCTCATCTTGGTGGTACTCTGGAGTAAAAGAGACAGCCCTGCTAGTGCAAAGGGCAGGTTAACAAAATAACCGGAGAGAAAGGCTTTTCTTGGCCTGCTTCTTCCTTCCAAAGCACACACCAACCTTTCAGGTAACTGGGTAACTTCCAGCTCCTTCCATTTATTTTGGGGTCCTGGCGATTGAGCCCAGTTTTGTACCTGTCAGTCAAGGTTCTACCACCAAACTGTACACTGTCAGCCCATTGTCGCATTGTCATTTTATTAGCCAGATATATCCCTGCCACCCAAACAGCTACTGCAGCTCCGAAGTCCCAAATTTAAGATTACAGAGAATACTCGGGAAGTGTTTTCTTCAGCCTGCCATGATCAGCTGGAAACATTCTCCCACAGTCATCCCACTCTTCACACATTTAGAGACGGAGCCCTCAGTGTGCTTACGTCTCATTCCACACTGCCACGATGGGGCTGGAGAGATGGCTCAGCATACTGGCTCCTCTTTCAGAAGACCAGGTTCAATTTCTAACACCCAACTATCTGTACTGCGAGTTCTGAGGATATGATACCCTCTTCTGGCTTTTGTGGGCACTGCACAGTCATGATACATAGACATACATTCAGGCAAACATTTAGACATATAAAAATAAATAAAATTTCCCATCCAAATTAAAAAACAAACTATCAAGATGGGAGCGTGGTACCCATCCATCACCCACCAATGAAAACTAAGGAACCCATTTGTGTTTGGGCTACACTTATGGAAACAAGCCAATCACTTTCCCACACATTTACTAAGCTTGAGCAGCAGAGCTCAGAGGCTACTGTCCCACCTGCACAGAAGGCACGGATGTTTTCATCCACCTGGAAGCGGACGACAGTGCGGTTGTGATCGATGATATATGTTTGCCCATCCCAGGCACACGCTACCACCTCCTCAAGCCCATTGTCCTGAAAAAGGTCAAAGACAGGGTGCCAGAAGGGTCAGGGGCTACTTTAGAAAGAGACCTAGTCAGATGTAGTAGCACACACCTGGAATCTCAGGGCTTGAGAGGCAGAGGCAGAGGCAGAGGCCAGCCTGGGCTACACAGCACATAGCGAGCTCCTGTGTCAGAAAAGAACAAAAGATCTGATGGTGGGGTGGAGCAGTGAGATATCCGAACAGTGAGCTTGACCCTGGGTGGCAAACCATAAACTGGGGTAGTTCTTCCACGTGCCAAGTGCCCAACAGGGCAATCGTAATCTACTTTGCCTAATGTTCAAAGCAACACTATGATGCAAACATTATTCTCAGTTTTATTTGATTTTTCGAGACAGGGTTTCTCTGTAGCTTTGGAGCCTGTTCTGGAACTAGCTCTTGTAGACCAGGTCGGCCTCGAACTCACAGAGATCCACCTACCTCTGTCTCCTGAGTGCTGGGATTAAAGGCGTGTGCCACCACCCCCTTATTCTCAGTTTTATACTGGGAAATTTCTTCTTAGAGGAATAATAAAGCCCAAGGTCACAGGCAGGGGCAAGACCCAAACACAGATCTGTTCTACTGGTCAAAGCCATGGAGCACGCACCACAGTGTGAGCAATGTAGGCCCTGTCATTTGAGGGCTACACTGATAAAAAACAGACTTGTGGACAAGAAGAAACCACAAGACTCAGCTACATTTGTGACAAATAGCCCACTTCTAGACCTGTAGCCTGCTTTCTTTAGGACTATTATTTTTGGTTGAAAGGCATGGAAATGATTTTCCAGTAGCCTCAAAGAGAAGTATTAAATTCTGTGCTATAAGGGCACACTTGGGTGTAAAGAGAGGGACACATTCATTTTGTCTAAGAAAAAGGTTCACTGTTGACTGGGATTTGGGCATGGCTACATTTAAATGTCTTCTCATGAGGCTGGAATGATGGTTCGTTTTTTCTGGAGCACCTGGGTTTGATTCCTAGCACCCACAAAGTAGCTAATAACTGTCTGTAAGTGCAGTTCTAGGGGATCTGATGCACTTTTCTGGCCTCTGTGGGTACCAGGCATACATGTGGCACACAGACATACATGTAGTCAAAACATCTATGCACATAAAAATAAATAAATGAATCTCAGAAAGGGAAAAAGTCCACTCACCGTGACATCCAGCTTCTCCAGGGCAAAGAGCTGGTGATCCACCTGTACCGACCACAAGAGCTTATCTGCTTCCTGCATCAGCTTCAGCGTCCCTGCAGGAAGAGAGGTGGTATGTGACAATGTGTGTGTGTGCATGCTGGGATGTGTATATGAGTGAGTGTGTGTGACTGTGTGTGGTATGTATGTGTGCCTATATGTATGTGTATGTGCTGGTGTGTATGTGTGTGTGGTGTGTGTGTGTGTGTGTGCTGGTGTGCGGGGGTGCTGTGTGTGTGTATGCGTATGTGTGCATGTATATATGTATATGCTGGGCCTTTGAGCAGACCCCTTAGGGTGTCTGCTCATGACCCGCCCACTCCACCCAGCCCAGGACTACTCACCATCTAGGGTGCACAGGGCAAAGAGGCCTGAGTTACCAGTTTCATGACCTGTGCGGGCGATGGAGGTAGGAATGAGGGCAGGGCCCTGGGTCTCTTTTCTCCCACAACTGCCTTGTTCAGCTCTTCCTCTTCCTTACCTTGTTTGATGTTGCCAATTAGGTGAGTGGAAACGTTCTTGTTGTGGATCCGGCCAGATGTCTGGTGCAGCACTATGTCTCGGGCAGCTGGGGTTTCCCTGTCGGTAAGAAAGACATTGGGCCAATGGGAGGCCAAGGGAACTGAGTTCTCTAGGCCCTTTATATCCACCATCACTGCAGGAGCTTCACTTTCAGAAGCTCACCCCTGACCCGTTCTGACTCATGGAAAAGAAAGGAAGGGTGATGGGGCTGCCGGGAGGAATGAATCCGAATGGTGGAATCTCTGCAAAGACCGGCTCATGGTGCTCAGATGTCGCAAGGTTAAAGCCCAGGACTCCTGGTCCTAAACAGTCTTTTCTAAAAGGGCCAAGTGCTTGGGCTGTGGCTTAGATGATGGAGCCTTGAAACCTGCATTGGCCTGTCTACTACCATGTCACCCTGCCCTTACTTTGATGCACCCACCACCTCATCCCCTTACCTACTGTCTCCTGTGGCCTCCTCAGAGGCGGGAGGGCAGCCAGCATCCTTGTTCCAGGTACACAGCAGAACTGCGTAAGCACACCCTGGCTGTGAGACAACCAGTTCCGGCACACCCAGAGGCCCTGGGGTCACAGAGAGACTGTCGACCTGCACCGAGAACAGTCTTAACGGGGGCAGATCAGGAAGGGAGGGAGACACAGGCAGGGCTTCTGAGAATTAGCCTCTGGTTTGATGGGCATAGGAGGAGTTCTAAGGCCCATGAATCTTGTCTGGCACCACCCACCCCAGACCAGGCTCCTGCTGTGTGCCCCACAGCACACACTGAATTCCCAGTGCAGTCTTTGCACTCTGCCCGTTACTAAAATTCCACTGAGAGCCGAGGAATGCTGGACCTCTCTCGTCAAGGACATTTTCCTTCTTCCCAGATGGACCCCACATTCCTCTTGACTTTTCTGTTCACTGGCTCTTAGCGTAGGTCCCCAATCTCTGCTTCTCACCTGACCCTCCAGCATCCACTTCTTGAGGGACACCAGTTGCCCTGTCAGGTGTTCAGGCCCCTCAGCCAGCTCTTCCCAGCGGAAGGCCCGTACCACACGGTCTGTGTATCCTACCACCAGCTCGTAACACCCGTCTCCATCTGTAGGCACAGAAACAATGGATTTGCAGCCGAACCACAGCCGGCAGTCCCAGCACTTTCAGTTGAGTCCAGTCTTCTGGGCCATGAACCACATCCTGTGGTAACTGCCCATTCCGGCCTGGTCTTGTGCTCGTGCCGTTTCTCACTGAAATGCTACGCAGGGTTCATCATCTCTGCTCTCTGTTTCCTACATCCATCGCACATGCTTCCTACCTAGATAACTTCGAGCCAAGCAGCAGTCCCATGTTGCTAAGCTCACCCTTGTCACTTTACCCAAATGCCACCTTCCAGCAAGAATGTCCCTGACAACTCTATTTAAAATCTCTACCTCTTGGGTCTGGCTCAGCAGTTCAGAGTACTTGCTGCTCTTCCAGAGGACCCCAGTTAGGTTCTCAATAACCATGTCAAATGGCTCACAACTTCCTGTAATTCCAACTACAGGGGTTTGACCTTCACTCATGTGCACAACCCACACACAAACCTACACATAATTAAATACAAAGAAATCTTTTAAATTGCTGTCTATACCTTGCTATCCTCAGCCCTTTGATTTATTTTATCCCAACACTTGTTACCTTCTACTATAGCACTGAATGACTGATTTTCGGCTGGGATGAACTCAGGCCTGGTCACGCTGGACAAGTGTTGTAATCCTGAGCCAAATTCCCAGCTTCATTATTTAATTTTCTTATAAAATTTATTCTATCTCTTCCCAGAACAATCTAAGATGGTATGATTTTTTTTTTTTGCTTGCTTTATTCACTTTGTAATTCTAGAACACAGAACGGTTCCTAGCTCACACTAGGTCCGTAGCTCCTAGTTATTAAGTAGGGGCTCAGTAACTATGCCTCAACTATACAATAAATGAAAATAAAGTAAAACCAAATAAAAAGAGAAAAAGTAAACACACAACAATGTACAAAATGGACCCAACTTTCCCCCTTTGCCCAGTCCCTGCTCCTTGGCTGCTCATGCTCACCAATGTCGCTGATCAGCATGACCTTGGTGTTGGCTGGGATGTGCTGCTTGAAGACAGGACGCTGTTCTTCTCCAAGAGTCTCATGGTGCCCAGAAGCATCCAGAGCCTTGGTGGATGTCAGGTCAAATAAGTGAAGCCAGCCCTCTGCGCTGACGGCCACCACCAGGTTCTGGGAGAGAGAGAGAGGTACAACAGAGGTGCATGAGGTGGGGAGGGGCTAAGAAGCAGATCTCAAAGGCCAGGGCCGACCTTCCTAAAGAGTCGCAATGGAGGCAAGGACCTGGGGTTCTACCCTAGCCAGAGAAGCCCCGCGTCCTTACCTTTCCTTTATTACACACGTCTCCGACCCCAACACAAGTCAACTGCAAGAGAGAAAAGGAGGCTGATGAAGGAATGATGGCATTCTTTCCTAATCACCTAAAGCTTGCGTCACATGACCTATAATGAATTGTCTTTATTGATAGACACGTTGAGCTATATAATTTGGTTTATTCATACAGCAATACAAAGACTCAAGCAGATAAAAATTCAGACTTAGGTAAAAATGAATAAAATCTAGCTGTGTGGTGCCCACCTGTGCTCTTCTAGCACTCAGGAGGCTGAGGCAGAAGCACTGCCATGAATTCCAGGCCAGCCAGTGCTACAAAGCAAGACAACTTCCTATAATACCCCCTTCCGCCCCCACGCAAAAAAAAACCCACCAAATAGGAAAATAGCCTGATTATTATATTTCTAGATTATTCCAATTATCATCCCCATTTTTATTATACAGTCATGTATCGTATAAGGACATTTTAGTCGACAGAACATCACATATCTTATGGTAGACCTATAAGATCTCATCACACAGCTGGGTGTCAGTTAAGAGGCCGAGGCAGGAGGATGCCAGCCTGAGCTACAAAGCCAGACCCCACCTCATAAAACTAAGGAAACACAGTAGCTGTGTTAGCTTATATAAATGCTGCGGTGGGCACCTGATGTTAAAGGAACCTAACAAGGCATTTCTTAGACGCATCCTTGTTGTTAGCGGCACTGCATACTATCAGAAGTCTTAGGCAGCCACCATAAAGCAGCAAGCTCATCCTACAACATGAAGGACAATATAGTTGTCTTTTTTCCCCCCTGTCAAACTGACAAAAGCTAGAGTTATATGAGAAGAGAAACCCCAGCTGAGAACATGCCTCCATCAGATTGCTTGTAGGGGGGGCTGGAGAGATGGCTCAGCAGTTAAGAGCATTGCCTGCTCTTCCAAAGGTCCTGAGTTCAATTCCCAGCAACCACATGGTGGCTCACAACCATCTGTAATGAGGTCTGGTGCCCTCTTCTGTCCTTCAGGCATACACGCTGAAAGAATATTGTATACATAATAAATAAATAAATAAATAAATATTTTTTTTTTTTTTTAAAAAAAGATTGCTTGTAGGCAATTTCTTGATTAATGCCCGATGTAAGAGGCCCAACCCTGGCCAGATGGCTCCGGGCTGTCTAAGAAAGCAGGCCAGCAAGCAGTTCCATGCTTTGAGTTCGTGCTTCCAGGTTCCCTCCTGGAGAGCCTGCCCCACCTTCCAACTTCACTATAGACTATAAACTGTAAGCTTAAATAAGCTCCTTCCTCCTCAAGTTATTTTTGGCCATGACCTTTATCACAGCAATAGAAAGCAAAGTAAGATAATAGTCTTGTGAGAGAGTTGAAAGAGGGACAGATGAGAGCAATTCCTGGGGTTACCCTCCCCCAGAAAACAACTCTGAAGCAGTAACTCGGCTGAGTTGCTAGGGAATCCCCTGTGGGACTCCTTGGCAGACCAACACAAAGGTATCCTGGCTCCTTCCCAAGCCCCACAGAGATAAAGACTGACCATTCCCTGGCAGGAGCAGGTGAGCCACGGTCGGCTGTCATCGTTCTTATACACAGACAGTTTTCCACTGGTGTCTCCCACCACTAGTTCATTTAACTGCAAATGGAGAGAGAACAATATTAGGAAGAAATTTTACAGAATCCCAGCAACCGCTTCTCAGTTTAGTTTGTCATGGAAACACCTAACATTGCTGGGCAGTGGTGGCGCGCGCCTGTAATCCCAGCACTCTAAGAGGCAGAGGCAGGTGGATCTCTGTGAGTTCGAGGCCAGCCTGGTCTACAGAGTAAATTCCAGGGAGCCCAAGTTACACAGAAAAACCCTGTCTCGAAAAACAAACAAAAAACAAAACAAAAAAAACATAAAAGAAAGCCTTTGATGGCTGCAGGTGTAGCTTGGTTGGTAACGTGCTTTGCCTAAAACGCCTGAGGCCCTGGTCCTATCCCTAGTACCACATAAAACTAGGCATGGTTGCTGGGTGTGATGGCATTGCTCTGGTCCCTGTACTCCTGAGGCAGAAGCACAGGATCTGGTCTACAGTCAAGGCCACATAGTGTCTCAAAAATCAAAAGAAAAACAACATTAAAAAAAAGGGAAAAAAAACAAAAATGAGAGAAAACAGGCATCGTGGCACACACCATAAACTCAGCACTAGAGGTAAATGTGAAGGCACGTTGCCGGAAGTTTGAGGCCATTCTCAAGTTACGTAGCAAATTTAAGGTCAGCCTAATACTGTCTTTAAAAAAAAAAGGCATTGAGAGGTATGGTAGATCTGCCTGTGATCCCAGCACTCAGGAGATGGAAGCCAGAGGGTAGCAAGTTGAAGGCCAGCCTGGGTTACACAGTAAGAACATGTTTCAGGGGGGAAAAAATCTTCTGAGACTGATCGCTCAGGAGCTAGGGGTGTTTCAGTAGCAGGGCAGTTGCCTGGCACAGGTGAAGTAAAAGGAACCCAACAACAAACAAATATTTTGGAACCAACACAGTCAGTTTCCCAGACCTTACTTCCGTGTGTGCGTAATGGAAAAGTTCTACAGGAGCAGTGATCCAGGTAGATCAACTAGCAGCACAGCTCTCCGCCCAAAAATGCCTGACCTTGTACACTCACTGGTCCATTACAAATGCGACACGTTTTGGAAACAGTCTAATAGTGAACTTTGGAAAAATAGTACTTCAGGCTTCCTATTTTGTCAGACGTCAAAAATACAAAGTCAGTTCCCAGGGTCCCATCTCTTCTTACAAGGCCCCTGAGTTTTAATGATTTTCATTATCGGAACACAGAGGAATGGATCTGTCTCAGAGAGGGGCCTGAAGGTGTTGCTGGTGTCAGTCTCTTGGCTCTGGGGGAGGGAGGGTCCCTTCACAGAGCCTCTCCCCACCACGGCTAATCCATTTGGGGAGTCAGCTGGCTCCAAGCCCTGCTTCTACAATTTCCTGATCTTCTCTTGGGAAGAAGACAATGTCTCCCCCAAAGAGAGGAAGCTAAAGTTAGATTCTTAAGAGATCAACAACATTAACGTGGTGATAGATCTACAGTAAGGAGTGACATAAATCTGTTAGAGCCAGCTAACTGAGAGCCCTCCCCCAAAAACAAAGAAATCTGAGACAAACTGGGATTGACATAATGATTTAACTTTTAAACATGTATTTTTAAATAGTTATGGGAGTTTTGTGCAAAGTTATAAAAAAAAAACAAAAAAGGAATCCAGGCAGTGGTGGCACAAGCCTTTAAATGCCAGCACTTGGAGGCAGAGGAAGGCGGATCTCTGTGAGTTCAAGGCCAGCCTGGGCTACAAGAGCTAGTTCCAAGACAGGTTCCAAAGCTACAGAGAAACCCTGTCTCGAAAAACCAAACAACAACAACAACAAAAAGGAATAGCAGCATATATTCTGCTTATTACAGCCCTGACAGTTGAGGTCTCAATTAGTCAGCTGAGAGAACTTTTGCAGACACCATGGAGAGAGGATTCATAGTGCAACTGTTGGATTTTTACACAGATCTTTCTGATCCCATTTTTACCCCTTTCTCTGTTTCTCACTCTCTTTGTTTTGTCTTGTTTTTGTTTTTTTGTTTTTTTGACAAGATTTCTCTGAGTAACAGCACTGACTGTTATGGGAACTAATTCGGTACACCAGGCTGGCTTTGAACTCACAGGGATGGGCCTGCCTCTGCCTCCTGAATGTTGGGATTAAAGGTATACACCCCACCAAACCCAGCTCTCTCTTGCTCTAAAAGATTTATTTTTATTTTATGTGTATGGGTGTTTTGGCTGCATGTATGTCTGTGCACCTTGTGCATGCCACGTGTCCTCAGAGGTCAGAAGAGCGTGTCAGGGCCCCTGGAACTGGAGTTACAGGTAGTTGTGAGCCCGAGTGCTGGGACTAAAACTGGGGTCCTCTGGAGGAACAGCCAGTACTCTTAGAAACCAAGCCACCTCTCCAACAGTGAATACACTTTTCTTAAAAATTTTAAAGCAGAAACTTATGGGTCAGGGCTGGAGAGATGGCTTAGTGGTTAAGAGCATTGCCTGCTCTTCCAGAGGTTCGGAGTTCAATTTCCAGCAACCACATGGTGGCTCAAAACCATCTGTAACGAGATCTGGTGCCCTCTTCTGGCCTACAGGCATACATGCAGGCAGAACACTGTACATAAATAAATAAATCAAAAAAGAAAAAACCAAACAACTTATATATAGGGCCATAGTCATGTAGGGCTGCATGCATGCCTGCTTTTCTGCATTATCCAGAAAAGCGCAACTTCCCCTGCCTCTGTCCTCTCTAAGCATGCGTTCCGTCACACTTGGAGCTTTTGGAAGGCATTTCAGGCTTTCCTCCCCCCATGCAGTTGCTCGTGTGTCATGTGTCTGACCTCGTTTCCTGCTAAAATGGCATGGCCTTTCCCTTCTTCACCTCAGGCAGCTGCTGTTTGAAAGCTTGCCTGCCAGGTTTTTAAGTTTTAATAAAATTGCCTTTGTGCTTCCAAAACAAATATTTTTAAAATCACATGTATTTATTTACTTGCGTGTGTGTGTCTATGCACACACATGTGTGCCACGTGGTGTGTAAGAAACAGCTCTCTCCTTCTACCATGTGGATCCTAGAGCCCAAACTCAGATCACCAGACTTGGTGGTAAGCGTCTTTATCTGCTGTTCCTGTTTACATTTTTTTCACGTATAAAATGCTGAGAGGAGCCTACAACGAACAGTGTGCATGCCTATAATCCCAGCACCCAGAGGTTGAAGAAGTGGGGGAGGACTGCCAATCCCAGGTCAGCCTCAGGAAGGTACACTGTGGGACTTTACCCAAGAAAGAAAACGCTCAGCTGGCCCTCAGTTTCTAGAATGCTCAGCCATCCTCCCTTCTTGGTGAGAAGGACCTCTCAGTTTTGCAGAGCCACAGAGACAGAAAAAGAACCATAAAACAGCACAGTAAGTACACTGAGCAAGCAGATGTAACCCAGTCGGGCAACCTGAGGCAGCATGCAGGAGAGGTCATTTCCAGGCGGCTCCCGGCTCTCTAGCACTTGACAGCTTCCCATCAGATCTGTTGCTCTGACAGAACTAAGCTCTGGCTTCACCAGGCCACACAGCGACTTTACAGAACCCCCGAGGGAAAGTCCACCACGCTCAGCAGTGCTGAATGAGAAAGCTTTCATCTCCCAGAGACTTGCTGTGCCACATCCAGGCAGGCTTCTGTGGGTGGCCTAAAAGCATGTTTTATTCCTGGCTTCTGCCTCCATCTCAGCAGGAAATAAATGAGCTTCAAAGAACTAAGAGTTTATCAGGTTTAAATCAGTCTTTGTCCTCAATTCCCAAACACCAAATATTTGGGGACCACAAAGCATGCTTTTTTTTTTATTATTAATATTATTTTTCCCCCTGAGACAGGGTTTCTCTGTGTAGCCTGTCCTGGAACTCACTCTGTAGACTAAGATAGCCTCAGACTCACAGATCCGCCTGCCTCTGCCTCCTGAGTACTGGGATTAAAGGTGTGCACCACCACTGCCTGGCACACAAGCCATAGTGGTTTTTTTTTTTTTTTCCAAGACAGGATTCTCTGTGTAGCCTTGGCTGTCCTGGAACTCACTCTGTAGACCAGGCTGGCCTCAAACCCACAGAGATCCTCCTGCCTCTGCCTCCTGAGTGCTGGGATTAAAGGCATGCGCTACCACCTGGCCACAAACCATGTTTTATTGGTAATTCTGAGACAGCGTTTCATCATGTAGTCCTGGGTGGCCTGGAATCTGCTGTGCAGATCAAGGTGGCCACAGACTTGCAATGATCCTCCTCCCTCTCCCTCCTGAGTACTGAGATTACAGATGTGTACCAACTCGCTTAGCAGCAAATTTTTCCCTTTCTTTTTTCTATGTTGGCATGGTGGTGGGGAAGGAAGGCAGGGTCCCACACGTTCTAGATATGTGCCCAGCCACTGGGCTACACCCTCATACAGTAACAATGTTTATCTACAGTCATGTGCTGCAGCTGACCATTTGTTAACTTGTCCATTTTCCCAACTTCTTCCATCTTCCCCCTAACTACACACATAGCTCTTCAGGTGGCTGTGCAACAATCACATTTGCTTTGTCTTTCTTTAAAAACAGCACTGGGACCAACACCTTCAACATACAATATTTTGTTTTTCACACTTGCCTTTCATAACAATTTTATATTGAAAACCCGAGTTTGATCCCTGGGCAGCATCCACATGGTAGATGTGAGCACTGACTCCTGCAAGTTGTTTTTGACCTCTATACTGCACTGTGGTACGCATGGTTCTTTGACCTCTATACTGCACTGTGGTATGCATGGTTCTTTGACCTCTATACTGCGCTGTGGTACGCGTGTGTGGTTCTTTGACCTCTATACTGCACTGTGGTACGCATGGTTCTTTGACCTCTATACTGCGCTGTGGTACGCGTGTGTGGTTCTTTGACCTCTATACTGCACTGTGGTATGCATGGTTCTTTGACCTCTATACTGCGCTGTGGTACGCGTGTGTGGTTCTTTGACCTCTATACTGCACTGTGGTACGCATGGTTCTTTGACCTCTATACTGCGCTGTGGTACGCGTGTGTGGTTCTTTGACCTCTATACTGCGCTGTGGTACGCGTGTGTGGTTCTTTGACCTCTATACTGCGCTGTGGTACGCGTGTGTGGTTCTTTGACCTCTATACTGCGCTGTGGTACGCGTGTGTGGTTCTTTGACCTCTATACTGCGCTGTGGTACGCGTGTGTGGTTCTTTGACCTCTATACTGCGCTGTGGTACGCGTGTGTGGTTCTTTGACCTCTATACTGCGCTGTGGTACGCGTGTGTGGTTCTTTGACCTCTATACTGCGCTGTGGCGCATGTGTGGTTCTTTGACCTCTATACTGCGCAGTGGCGCGTGTGTGGTTCTTTGACCTCTATACTGCACTGTGGTACGCATGGTTCTTTGACCTCTATACTGCGCTGTGGTACGCGTGTGTGGTTCTTTGACCTCTATACTGCGCTGTGGCGCGTGTGTGGTTCTTTGACCTCTATACTGCGCTGTGGTACGCGTGTGTGGTTCTTTGACCTCTATACTGCGCTGTGGCGCGTGTGTGGTTCTTTGACCTCTATACTGCGCTGTGGCGCGTGTGTGGTTCTTTGACCTCTATACTGCGCTGTGGCGCGTGTGTGGTTCTTTGACCTCTATACTGCGCTGTGGTACGCATGGTTCTTTGACCTCTATACTGCACTGTGGTATGCATGGTTCTTTGACCTCTATACTGCACTGTGGTATGCATGGTTCTTTGACCTCTATACTGCGCTGTGGTACGCGTGTGTGGGTCTTTGACCTCTATACTGCTCACCCTGTACTCGCACATGCAAATGAGCAAGTGTAATTTTAAAATTATTGAGCGTGGGAGATGAAGAGATTGGCTTAGTGGTTTAGAGTACTTGCTGTTCTTGGAGAAAACCAGTTTTGCTTCCCAGCCTCCACACGTCAGCTCACAACCATTTGTAACTTCAGTTTTAGGTATTCACACACACACAAATCCTATTCTTAAGGATGTTATAGCAATGGTGTTCACAATGTAGGCAAGGAAAATAAGAAGAGCAGAAAGTACAGCTGAACCTCTGTATCTGCGGGGCATTGGTTTCAGGAATTCTGTAACCACAGACTAGTGTTTGTAGATAACCTCTTGGACAATTTAATTTTTCTTTTCTTTTCTCGCTCCCTCTCTCTTTTTGGAGACAGGGTTTCTCTGTGTAGTCCTGGCTGTCCTGGAAATTGCTGTGTCAAGCAGGCTGGCCTTGAACTCCGAGATCTGCCTGCCTCTGCCTCCCCAATTCTGGGACTAAAGGTGTGCCACCATGCCCAACTCAATCTTTATTCTTTTATTGATTTCTGTGGTACCAAGAATTCAACCCAGGGCTTTGTTCATGGTTAGGGAAGTGTTTGGTAGCTATGTCCTCAGACTGCTACCATATCACTTTAAATCATCTCGAGGGCTATATGAATACAGACCCATGCAGCACAGAGTTGGGCCAATGGTGGGCTCTATACGTCAGGATAAATGCCATTCAGGTTTGTGTAAGCACACACTATGATGTTAGGACTACAAAGTAATCCAATAATGCATTCCTCAAAAGTATCCCCTTCATTAGGGGATATAATGTATAGTCGCTATTCCGTACTGTTTGTGTAATGGTGTCAATAAATGGAACTTGAACATGTTCAGGACAGATCCATTCTTTTCCCTATGGGGTCTGGTGAATCCTGGGCATGGAGCACTTGGATTGGGAGGGCTGCTAATACTAATAACTCTAATATTTCCAGAGCAATAACTGCGCCCAGATGTGAAACCATGCGTTCCACCTCCGTAATCTGTATTTATTTATAAAAATGATGAGAAAAGGAACAATTGCCTAGGAAAGAAAAGAGTTGGTGGGCATAGCTTGTGCAATTCAACAAACAGGTAGCACTACGAAGTCGCCAGACACTTGAGTCTATTCTGGGTGGGCACAGTAGAAGCCTGGCATGATCAAGACTGATTGTGGGCTATCTGCGGCCGACTGCCGCAGCAGAGAAGTCTACCTGTTGATTCCAGTGCGGAAGCCAAGGGCAATAACAAGTGTGCAAGCACGGTAGCCTAGAGGACGGGAGGGCATAGCCATAGGCAGAGAGATATTATTAAACGAAATTTACTGGTATAAAAAAAATTGGCCGGGTGGTGGCGCATGCCTTTAATCCCAGCTCTTGGGAGGCGGAGACAGGTGGATCACTCTGAGTTCGAGGACATCCTGGTATATAAAGCAGTTCAGTATAACCAGGGTTGTTTTAGAGAAACGCTGTCTCCAATTGGGGGCTTGGAAAGGTAGAGTTTTGGAAGGGTATTTCGACTAGGGGAAGCAATAATGCAGGGAACTTGATCGCTGCTTTACAAGGCGCCTACTCTGACAAATCATTGAGCTGGGCAAAAGGGCCAATTATCTAGTCTTTAAAATTATTAATAACAAACATATGGCTGAAGAGATGACTCAGCAGTTAAGACACTAGCTGCTCTTCCAGAGGAATAGGGTTCGAGTCCCAGCACCCACGTGGCAGCTCACAGCTGTCTGTTACTCCACTTCTAGGGGATCCAATGGTCCAACGGGCCTCTTCTGGTCTCTATGGACACTGCACACATGTGGTACATAGATGTACATGCAGCAAAACATTCTACACGTAAAATTTAAAACTTAAAAAAAAAAAAACTAAAACTGTTCCAGAGGTTCCTGTTCAATTAAGCCGCCGGCTATGTTGCTCAGGGACTGAGACTGTCAATCAAGTTTGTCTTTCGCACGCCATGATGGCTCCAGTGCGCACGCGCACCACAAGCTACTTCCTACCTCTCGCCCCGCCCAAGTGCTGTCATTTGCAGTGCGCATGTACTCACCGAGTCGTTATCGACGTCTCCGAGGCAGATGGCGTGCGGGAAAAGGCTCCCGCTGAAGTCCAGCGCCACGCGCTGCACGTAGCTAACCGACCTCATGGCACTCTGGAGGGCTGGGGCCACCGCGCCTAACGACCCCGAGTCCTCACGACAGCCGCGCGCGGGCGCGCGTTAAGGCCACCAAACCGGAAGTGTACGTCACCGCCTGAGCCTCCAGTTCCGGCTTTCTTCGCCTAACTTTAGGGAAGGAGGCAGGCCTTCCCGGCCCGAGCCGACTTGAGGCCGGGGGCTGCACTGTCTCCTCTTAGGGGAGTCAAACCATCAACGGTTGCTCTTAATTAATTAACGGTTGCATAATTTTGTTTCCGAACAGTTCTTTTATGAAATTATCCAAAAGGAGTTATCAACACAATGTAGTGGATTGCAACCCACATTTAACAAAAATTAAGAGGCCAGGAAAATAGCTCAGCAATTAAGAGCACTTGCTGCTTTTGCAGAGGACCCAGGATCGATTCACAGCCCTGATGTGGCGCTCGCACAGGTCATTAACTCCAGTTCCAAGAGATCCGAAGCCAGACGCCCTCTTCTGGCGTCCCAGACACCCACGTGATGCACAGATCACATGCAGCAAAACGTTTAAAAATGCGAATAGGAAAAGACTCCAGTAGTAAACAGTATTACTTGTGACAGCTTTGTCTCAGTTGTTTCTACTTATATATACAACATTCTGGATTATAATGAAAAAGCAATTTTTATGTTGTGTACTCTGTGAGCAGCGCCTACTGCAAAGCACGCCTCTAAAATCAACACAGCTATGTAAGCTTAAATGTTTCTTCCCATGAGGAAAACACGTTCAGCAAGATTGAGTAACTTGGCTGAAAGTGGTAGACGTGAGATGTTTGATCCAAAATGCTAGGGGCTTTCCGGTCACTGGGGCAGCACCTGGGAAAATGAAAGTTGCTGGGATTCTTTGGCTTGTTTGGTGGAGTCCCCACCACCAGCGCAAAGCCTCCTCTTTCAAGCGGTCTCACTCTAGTTTAGGTGGGATCCTTATTCTCAGGACTGGCTGCTTTGGGATACCTACCCTGTTGAGTCAGGTCCTGCCATTCTTTTGAGGTGTCTTCGTAAGACAACAGGAGTACTAAGCCAGATGTGGTCAGGCTTGTCAGTAACTCCAGCACGTGGGAGGAGGAGTAGGCAGGACCAAGATTTCAAAGTCAGCCCTGAACTAGCTCTATGCCAACTTTGGTTACATGAGACCCTGTCTCAAAAACCAAACAAAAACAATAAAAACAAACAAAAACCACCTTCCTGGCACTTGGGAGGTAGGGGCAGGAGTTCAGAAGTTCGGGGTTACCTTCAATCACATGCAGTCTAGGGCCAGCCTGAAACACACGAGGCTGTCTCCTTTTTTTTTTTTTTTTTATGTGCAAGCTTGGGCTGATTTACACATGGTTTCTCAACCAAAACAAACATACACTTTGAATATGTTGGATGGCCTTTCTGTGTTGAAAGTAATGCGAGATGGCTGAAAGTGAGACCTTTCTACTCTAGGAGAGGGAAAATGATGGATTTGGTCTCAGTGGATCTGACAGCTGAAAGTACAAAGGAAAAATACAAGCAGGAGGCAAGTCTGAATCAGTCTTGGGGACTGCAAATCCATTCCTGGATAAATGGTTACCAACTTCTATTGTCAGGGGTGAGCTGCGGAGGCAGCTAGATCCATTGGGAGGTCCAGGTCACACAGGTATGCCTGGTGCTTCAAACTCATTGTTATTCATGGAGGGGTTGTATGCTCACATACCCGCTGTCTACTTGTCAGCCTTGTTCAACCCCCAAATATCTTACTAGGTTTCTAAGGAGAAAACAAAATCAACCTTGTAGTATTTGTGCCTGCATATAATAAGTAATTTTTTTTTTACTGTTTTTTCCCTAATAAAATTAGAAGATAAACACTAATTTTCTTAGGACAGAAGAGTAGAGCAGCAGCCTACTTCTCACTGTATGTGCTGGTCTGACCCAATTCCTTGAAATCACCTCCTGACCCAGTACTCCACAATAATCTCCCTTCATTTGGAGTTCTTGTTCTGGAATTTCAGTCGCAGTGTCTGGTTGTTTGTACAATTGTTTTTTCCCAAGATTTATTATGTATACAGTGTTCCACCTGCATGTATGTCTGCAGGCCAGAAGAGGGTGTCAGATCTCACTGCAGATGGTTGGGCCACCATGTGGTTGCTGGGAACCCAACTTGAGACCTCTGGTAGAGCAGCCAGTGTTCTTAACCACTGAGCCATCTCTCCAGCCTCAGTTTGTACAACTGTTTATCATCATGAAGGTCATGTCATGTCATTCACAACTTTGGATGCCATGTCTTTTGTCAATCAAGAGAGCCAAATAAAATTAGATAGGAAAGAATGTCCCTAAAAAAAGGTATAAACTAAGCCTTGTGTTATGTCTGTACACTTGTGAGTGTGCTTGACCATCTGGACATACGTGAAAGTCAGAGGTTGATTTTGAAATGTCTTCCCCAATTGCTTCTCCATCTTCTTGAGACATGATTTCTCACTTAACCCAGAGCTTACTTCTTCATGCAGTGTGTGTGGCCAGTGAACTGTGCACCACTTCGCTTCATGGTTGCAGGCATGCCTTAGGATGCCAAGTTTTCACATGGCTGCTAGAGATCTGGAAGGTCTTCATGCTTGTGCAAGCATTTACACGTTGAACCACCAAATCTCTGTACACCCACATCCTTTGAGTACATCACCGTGGAACACATGACTGGGCCTTTGCATAGCTAAAGGGCTGGATCCCTTTTCCCAGCAATGATTTTCTTACAAGTATTTTTTTTTTTCCTAGTTCTTAGTGTTACTTTTTCCTTCAGCTGAAATGAGACACACCATTTACTTGAGGTGCTCTCAGGGGGATATCACAGGTGCACCAAGAAGGCATTAGGCCCTGTAGGTTTTATGGGCACCATAGCAGGGACTTTCCTCTTCAGTCTGATGGGAATGGGAAGACTCTCACAGTGGAGGGACAACACACTATTTAGTGCAGGTGGCGAAAAGGTGCCTTTTTAAAGAGCAGGTGAGCAGTGAACAATGATGTGGGGGGCAGGAGAAGAAAGATATGTAGGGAGAAGTGACACCTCATAGGCTGGAAATATTTAGGTGGCAGTTTACAGAACTCCATTTTAGTTTACAGAACTCCATTTCCAGAGAGGAATTACTTAGAAATCTATAGTAAAAGCTCAGAGCAGTTGCTGCTGGACTTTCTGAGCACATTCCCTGCAGAAATGCTCAAGTGTGGGTGAGCAAGGGCCAAGTGTCTAGAAGACACTCATGAGTAGTGTCGTCTAGACCAACTTCAATATGTAGCAGGATTATTTTTGGCTATAAAGACTTAAATCACTTTATCAAATCATCTTCACTAGACAGTTTTAATGTTATAATAAACAGGACTTTTCCATCTCTACTGTCCTATAAAAGTACAGTAAATTTTAAGTTCTTGGACTCTCAAAGAGCTTCCCAGAAAAAACAGGATTTGGGATGCTTTTTACCCATGTATTGTAGAAAGGCTCAAGACTGGCCCTCAATCACATGACCTCAAAGTAATTTAGGCTAGTTCAGAGAACTCATCTTCAAGGAGACATTTCTGTTTGACTTTTGCAAAGTTTCTTTTTTGAGACAGGATCTCACCTATCTCAGGCTGGTCTTGAACTTAAGTAGCTGAAACTTCTGATCCCTTTGCCTATACCTCCCAAGTGCACCCTCATGCAAGGTTCATGTGCTGGGGATCTAACCCAGTGCTTCATGCCTGGTTTTACTTACGATGTGCATTGTCTGTGAGTGCATATTGTGTGTGAACAGATGACAGTGTAAGTCAGAGGACATTGGATCCCCTGGAGTTGGAGGTTGGGAAGTCCTGTGTTCAGTTCTCAGCACATGATGGGTGGCTTACAACTACCAACTCTAGTTCCAGGGAATTTAACAGCCTCTTCTGCAATATGGCGACTGTACACATAGATACATGCAATTCACAAATACACACAGCTTTTAAGGACTATCTATTTGCCCCTGGATTCACTATGTAGACCAGGCTGGTCTTGAACTCAGGGATTACCCTTATCTTTGCCTCCTGAGTGCTGAAATTAGTGTGTCACCATGCCAGAAATAAAAATATAAAACGTTTATGTGAGTGCCTCAGTCTCCATACATGCACCATGTGCAGTGCCTGTGCAGAGTCCAAGAGGGCAGTGCATCCTCTTCTCAGGTTGGGAGTCAAACCTTGGGCCTCTGAAGAGCAAGTGCTAACTACTAAGCTGTCTCTCTAGGTCCAGTACCTAGCTTTTGACATGGATGCTGGGGATCTAAACCCAGGTACTCACTTTTGGAGTAAGCAATCTAGTAATTGAGCTGTTCTCCAAGCTTTGGTTGAGTTTCCTCATCTGTAAAATAGGCCAAGCTTCTTTCTTAGGACAGTTGGATCAAAGATTGTATCACAGGGAGTCCTTGGTACAGGTCAAAGATTATACTGTTAAGTACTTAGCAATTTAGCAAGGGCTTGCTTGATATTGTCATTAAAGCATTAAAACAAAGTCAAGAGTCAAAGTTAGAAATACCCAAAGGAACCAGTTGGATCAAAGATTGTATCACAGGGAGTCCTTGGTACAGGTCAAAGATTATACTGTTAAGTACTTAGCAATTTAGCAAGGGCTTGCTTGATATTGTCATTAAAGCATTAAAACAAAGTCAAGAGTCAAAGTTAGAAATACCCAAAGGAACCAGGCTTAAAAAAATCAAGCCCAAACCTGGACTTACACCTACCAAGGGAATTAGCAGACATGGTGCCTGACACAAAGAACTGAGACATTTTCCATAGAATACATCTTCTACAATGTCAAGAGCTACACAGGTACATGGGCAGGCAGACTGTCAGAGCCCACACAGAAAGGCAAGGGGCGAATGAGCTGACCTGTAGGTGAACAAGAGGAAGTTCAATGTGGCTGACATGGGTCACCTGGCTTCTTGCAAGGGTCAAAACTCAAGTTAGGTAAGAGATATGAAGGAGGTACAGTGTGTGCCTGATAAGACAGAGGAGGTGGATTTAAGAAGTACATCAGTACTTGAATTCATGTAACAAGCTATGTGACCTTGGCCAACCAGTGCCGCTAGAGCTTTTATACCTTAAGAAGCTAAGGGCTGGGCCTACAGAGATGGCTTAAGAAGTTAAGTGCACTTGCAGAAGACCCAGGTTTGATGTGCAGCACCCAACACCCGAGGCCTCCACAGATGCCAAGTATGTACATGGTGTACAGGCAAAACATCCAAGATGACCGCCACAACAGGGGCAGCAGTACAAACCCAGCTTTTCTGATCCTAGTTTCCCCAAGGTTTGTATTTCCTTTTCCCGTTATGGGGGGAATAATACCAGCATTCTAATGAAGGCTGCTGAAGGATGTATTGGAGATCCATGGTGAGGTGCTGCCCAGTTGGGAGGTGTAATGTGCACTGGAGCTCAGAGTGTGCATAGAGGGTCTGCAGCATACGCTGCACCTAAGTTGGACTGGAGTGTGCCCCTCTTCATTCGGCCCCTGCCCATATGTACCCACCACACCCTACCCCAGAGCTCAACATAAAGGGCTGCCTGACACCCACATTTCGTTGTTTCCACTTTATTGCTCAAGCACAGGACTTGAGGTGTGCCTGGACCTTCAGCGTGCATTAAAGAGGCTGAGGGGATGGGGACAGGGATAACCTGGATGAGGGAAACTGATACTGGAAGGTGCTGTGTAGCAGTGATCACTGTGATACCAGAGGATTATCAGGGATACCATCTCAGGAGAGCAAGGTGAGAGAGCTAATGGACACAGTGGTTTTCCCATGCCCCTAGCACCTGCAGGGAGATTGCAACTTGGAAAAGAACCGGAGACGGAAGGGATGAGGAAAATGGCTGCCCAGGAGTCATCTTCTCCACCCTGGCTTCATATCAGACCCCATCCCTATCACATACCCCTTCTACCACTTGAAAAATGGAGCTAACAGAGGGAGAAATAAATTAACATTCTGATGTGTACGTGTGGAAGGATAAACACGCATGTGTAATGGGGGAGGAGAGAGGGTTGACACCATCTAAAACTACCCCCCATTTTACCCCCAGCCTGCTCTTGTTCCCTTCCCTCCAAAGTCAACATCCAAACAGATAGAAAAATAAAGGTCTAATTCACTCAAAATCTTCAGTTTTTACAAAACTAACAGGGTGGAGTAGAGAAGGGAGCAGGGAGACAGGCAGCCGCAGGGGTGGGCAGGCGAAGAGGCAGGCTATGCTTCTGCTTCCACTTGGGACTGGTTCCCTGCCACATTGTTGGGCTCACCCTTCATCTCAGTGACAGTGGGATGGTCTCCAGCCACCTCTGCCTTGGCCTGTAAATGAGGAAGTAGAAGAGGCTGAATTCCAGAGTAAAAGACAATCCTAACAGAAAGGCACAGGCACAGTGATCCGGGAATGGTCCTCAAAGCACACACGTGCACATGCACATTCTGAACTGATAATGTCACTCAACACACCACTGCTGAATGTCACAGATTTCGGATGTTTTAAACTATTTTTTTCTTTGTGGTGCTGGGATTAAACTCAAGGCCTCGAGCATATTGGGCAAGCACTCTACCACTGTGCTATATGACATACCTGCTACACAAAAATATTTTAAAATGTTTTAACCTCATGTTTGCCTCAGTAGCATGTGTACTAAAATTGCAATGATAGAGATTAGCACAGTCCCTGAGCAAGGCTATCACGCAATTTTTTTTGAAGTTTTCCATACTTTTAAACTCATTAAGAAAATATATAGAGCAACATATCAAATTCACCATTTAGTTTCATCTTTTAAATGTGCTACTAGAAAGGCAGTATATTTCATAACCTGTTTCTTTTGGAGGGTATTAGGGACACTAAAGCAACTAACAGGTTAAGTAAGACGTGCCACGTACGTGCAGTGGAATACCACACAGCAGGAAGAGAAAATGGGAAGTATGCTGGGCGGTGGTAGCACACGCCTGCCTTTAATCCCAGCACTTGGGAGGCAGAGGCGGATATTTGTGAGTCTGAGGCGAGCCTGGTCTACGAGAGTTAGTTGCAGGACAGGCTCCAAAGCTACAGAGAAACCCTGTCTTGAAAAAACAAAAACAAACAAAAAGATAATGGGAAGTAGTAATATAAAATAAGCATCCAGTCATTACTTAACATACCGGGGCAAAGAATGAACAGATACACACAGCACAGCTGTGTTGAGGGTGAACTGGCAGGATCATGTGCTTCTGTGGAGGTTGAAGGCTAACTACATAACCCTCCTCGACTCGAGTGTGGAGGTGCACCCTTCAAACCTAGACTCATAAGGCAGAGGCAGGCAGACAACCATGAGTTCCAGGCTAGCCTGGTCTACTGAAGGAATTTTAGGCCAGTTGTCTCAAAGAAAATCAAACCATGAGAACTGGGCCCTGATGTGTACTTCCACGCTGCTGGCCTAGCCGGACCAGTGGGGTGAATACTGAGGACTTACATTTCTTTCCTGTGGGGAGAGTAACATCTGGCTTCTCCAACTGCCATAGACAACTCCAGGCCCATTGGGGTTAAGGCCAGGCACACCTTATGTGCTGAAGAAGCCAGGAAAACCCTTTTCTGTCCATTGTAGCAACTCCCACTATGTGGGTTGGATGAGAACAGCCCCCATAGGTTCAGATTTAAGTCCTCTAAAAATTCCCATGAGTTGCCTTGGTTATGGTCGTCTCTTCACAGCAATGACACACCCTAACCCTCACCTTGTGCTCCTCCTCAGCCAGCCTCTCAAACATGTTGGCATAGAGCTTCTTTTCCCGGGCAAGCTGCCTGCGGGTCCGCTGCTGGCACACAGCCAGCTGGGCCTTGGCGGCTTTGTTGCTGGGATAGAGCTGCAGGACCTTTTGGAAGTCAGCTCGAGCCAGGTCAAAGTCATTCACGGCCAGGTGTGCCTCTCCCCGGCGGAACAGGCCCTTCTCGTTGTTGCTGTCCAGCTCCAGGGCCTAAGAGCGCAGAGAGAAAACAGCAGAGACATCAAACTCTGCAGCACCAGC
Organism: Microtus oregoni; assembly: GCF_018167655.1. Lineage (NCBI taxonomy): Eukaryota > Metazoa > Chordata > Mammalia > Rodentia > Cricetidae > Microtus > Microtus oregoni. The sequence continues at coordinate 68,259,194 of NW_024543061.1, forward strand.
TGGATCCCCAAGGGACCCCTCGGCAGGATGAGGCTCAGTGGAAACTGCTGGTGTCGAGTTAGGGGGGAAAAAAGACTGGGGCATTAAATGAGAAGGGTCATGGCTCAGGAAGAAATTAATTTAATCCAAGAGGAAGAAAGGAAATACAGCGGGTCTTCGGATGCAGGAAGAACACGGTCTCACCTTTCCAGATACAGAAGAGATAACAAAATAACCCGACTCCCTTTAGCTTCCCCCAATCTAGCTAGGGCTTGCTCACTGTCTGTATCTATTATCTCCCACCATTAAAGTGCCTGCTACTTCCACACGAGGCCTCTCTTTGGGTCTGTAACTCAGAATTCCCAACCACCGATCCCACTAACACCACCCAGTGACGGTGGGCAGTTTTCAGACAGGCAGTGCTCTAGTCCTGCCTGTAAATGCTGTTTCCACATCCCCTGAAGGGACCTCACCTTGTTACAGTTTTCGATGGCAGCTGAGAAGGCCTGTAGTTTCAGGTGACACATAGCCAGATTGAGGTGTGAGGCCAGTCGCAGTGCACGGACCTTTTGCTTTTCCTCACCAGAAAAGCTAGATTCGTATTCCAGCCAAGACACAATCTTCTTGTACTGCAGTAAAGCTTGCTTGTACTTGCCTTCCTAGAATGGGAGAGAGGCTCAGGCACCCAGTACAGGTTCAGCAGCCCAGGTTGCCTTACCTAGTAGCCACAAGCGACTCCTGGACACCAGATTCCCACTCTTTCCCATGCCAGACCGATGGACAAAGATACAACAGTGACAGAGTACCATCTGGACAATGCTCCCCGGGGTACCTTGGCCTTGGCTCACCTTGAAGTATACAGTGCCCCTCTCTTTCACTATGTTGCTCTGCTCCAGCTTCTCCTCAGAGTTCATCTCCCAAGATTCCTTGGCCTGTCACATCCCAGAGAACAGATAGCGGTCAGCTTCCTCGGAGGCACCCACAGACCGGACTCCAGGAGAAGGGACACCTCAGGCCGACTCACCTTCTCAAAACTTTTCAGGTGTACTTCATATCTCAGGTCAGCATGTGGTGGGATCTGAAACTTTTCCTTTCCAACACTGCCAAAAGCATAGCTGTGGGGGTGAAAACTCCTGGGTCACCTCACAGCCTTCGTCTGCTCTGGGCTGAAAGGCTTCCTGTTTGTTTCCTGGAAAGTACCTTCCCATCTTGAGACCTGGGTCTGGCAAACATTTCCCTAACTTCTCTACTACCCAGCTGGGCGGTGGCATAGCACTCACTACCGCTTGTCCTCTACATGTCCCTATACACTGTTGAGATGATTGACTCAGAGACAACGGAACAAGATCCGCTGTGAAGCCCTAAGAACTTTAGTATGCATGGTACACAGTAGGTGTTTCCATAAACGTTAACAATTGCATAAATTAATAGCAGATGAAAATCTAGATATTGGCAGGTAAGGGATTCAGATGAGGCTTGAATGCGAGGAAATACAGGCAACAGTGGGCCACACTTCCAGACCCAATGAGGTGATGGTGACAAGCATCCTCAGAGTAGAAGCAAGCATACAGGGCTTGTGAATGCCTATCACACAGCTCACGGTAGGCATTCAGCTATGTCCCATTGCTCTGCAAAGTGCCTGTGTCTCACCTAGGTTTGAGGTATACAATGGAATGTTCTCCTTTCTTCATGCGCTGAATGGCCGTCTCCAACCCACAGGGCAGATCTAGGCTTTCCCCTTCGCCGACTTCAAAGCAGAGCTCCCGCTGGTCAAAAAGCTGGTCATTACAGTAGCCTTCCAGTGCCACTGGCATCAAAGAGAGGCAGTACCCCAGATGTGAGGGGGCAGAGCATTGAGGAAGTTGCCACTGGCCTCCCCCATCTCCAAATTACCGTTCATACCCAAGATAACCTCTGTGTCTCCGACCTGCAGGGATGCTAAGATAGTGTGGTCTAACTCCTTATTTTATGGATGAGACAAAAGACTTACAGGAAGGAAATGAATTGGTTCAAACCACCCAAGGCCTTTCATCTCTAAGCCAGGAATCATATGCAACTCTAGATTTTTCTTCCTACACCAGATTAACTTTGTTTTTTTGGTCTTTTTGAGACAGGGTTTCTCTGTGTAGCCCTGACTGTCCTTGAACTCAGGCCTTCCAAGTGCTAGGATTAAAGGCATGTGCTACCACTGCCCAGTCAGACTACACTTTCTTACCTTCTACCATAGCACCATCATTGGGCCTGGCATAGCCTTCACCACGAGTCCGTATTCTGCGGATGATCCCGCCATCTTCATCTTCTGTAAGATCTTCTCCTCTGAACTCAAATAGCTCCACCTGTGGAATAAGATAAAGTGATCAACTCCTTTCTGCATCAACTCAGCAGCGAAACTCTGTTTTACTCCCTAGAGTTACCACTAACGGCTAGACAACATCTAGCCAGAAAGAAAGCTCTCTATCATCCTGCTTCATTTAGCAAGGACATGAGACAATCTGGTAGGCATCAGAAGTGGCCTGGCATCTCAGTGGCCTTGTGAATATTCTCTAATGCCCACTGATTGGTTTTCTACTTTCAGCCGAATAGTCTTAGTTCTTCCCCTCAGCAGACCTATAGGAAGGAAGGTGTCTCTCCCTCCTGTGCTCCAGGATGCCAACACTCCACACTACCCTCTATATCCCTGATGTGTCCTGACCCCGGCTCCTTTCCACAAGGGCTTTGGAGCCCCCTCTTCTAACCCAAAGCTTCTAGTATTGGCCACGGTGGCAGCAGCAGAGCCAGCCACTGGCCTCCTACTAAAGCTAGGCCCTCAGGCTTGGCTACATTGTTTCCAAGAGGCAGGAAGGGCTGGAGGACAGCCAGGCAATGGGGTGAGATAAGGTCTGGCTCTTTGCCTGGCACTCTGTGGCCAGCACTTACCTCAAATACAAGTGTGGAGTTGGGGGGGATCTTTGGAGGGCTGCCTACTGACCCATAGGCATATTCTGGCTTGCAGGTGATGTGGCATACTTCCCCCACTTTCATGGTCACCACAGCAATATCCCAAGCTTTGATGACCTCCCCTGTAGGTAGAGGCAAACAATACCTGCTTAGCAGGAGTCTAACTCTAGGCTCAAGATTCAGAGAGCTGCGCACACCCAAGGGGGATCTGAACACCTCTAGAAACGGGACCAGAGACAAGCAGCAGCAGTGTTGACATTCCCAGCACATTAAGAGATTGCTCAACCCTGCAAAGAGTTCAAGAAGCAAGACTGTCCATCCCAAAGGGAGGGAGGAGCTAAATTGATGAGATGGGGATAGAAACCAACCAGTCCTAGAATAGTAGAAGAAAACACATGACAGATAATGGATGGATTATTTTTTGTTGTTTTGCTTTTCAAGACAGATTTCAGTTAGTCCTGGCTGTCCTCAAACTCAGAAATCCACCTGTCACTGCCTCCTGGGTACTGGAACTAAAGGCGTGTGTCACCACTGCCCAGCAATAGATAGATTCTTAACCATTCCTCCTTGATCTTAGTTCTGGTGTTTTTTGTGTTTTTCCTGTTTTGATGACTAGTTTATGCTATTTTGCCAAGGTTATCTTGGATTCCTTTGTTCAAAGTGACTCACTTGCCTCAGCTTCTCTGGTAGCTGGGAACACAGGTAAGCACTACTGTGCCCAACTCAAGCTTGGCTGAGAACATCATTTTTGCTTGTGACAGTTGCTATCAGCTTTGGAACCTACCCCGCTAGCCCACTAACCATGCCTACCTTTTCCCAAGTCAAAGGAGAATTTGTCCTTGCGATCCAGACTGGAGTCAAACTTTGTGCCATCTAAGAGCCAGCCAGTGTAGTGGACAAAGACCCGGTCCCCAATCATGGGTGTCTCTGTGCCTGTACCCTCTCTCTTGATGACCTGGGAGGAAGGGGGGAAAACGTGAGTACCCAGGGATGTGGGCAGAAGGGCCCTCATTGCCCCTAAGCCCCTGTAAGGCATGTAGTGTTTTCTGCTGCCCCCACTGCCTCCTGCTTCTTTCTTAGCAGGTCCAAGAGCTCAATCTTCAAACGACTCTGATGTTAGTGGTTTAGCTTAGACTCAAGGAACTTTCCTGGCTCCCTCCAGGTTTGTCCAGACCGGTTTTGGAACGCTTCAGATAAAATGACCTCGGTTTAAACTTTGTCTATGGTTTTGGCCAAGTTGCTCAACTATCCAGAAACTGTCAAGCACTGAGGACAATTCCCATCCCCTGGAGGTGCTTGAAGAACACACTGATAAAGCGTGGATAGGAACTAGTGGGTCATCAGATCAGGGCCTGGTGTGAATAGAACGGAATCGGAATCAGAGTAAGGAAGGGAACAGATCGGTTCCAAACTGGGAAAAGGAAGGGCCAGATTACAGAGCACAGAGGCTCTGCATCAGCCCTGGCAAATTAAGAGTTGGGAAACAAAATTACCAGACCAGCAAGCTAAGGGGCCCTTTTTTCAGGACTAGAGTACTTCCGATGAACATATAGGCATCTGCTTCTGTTTAACATTTTTATATATGGTGACCCCGTGGGCGGGCCACTAGGTGGATGTAGAACCATCCTTTAAAGGAAGGCTGATAAGAATGTACAGGGACCTCAAAGGAGTGGAGGATAAAAACTGGCCTTCTGGGAATCAGAACCTTGCAGTAAACAGAGAAGAAAGGCCACATGTTCACAGGGGAGCGGCTAGAGCTGGGGGAGAAAGCCAGGAGCAGCATTTCTGGACCAACAAGGGTCCCTGAGGTCTCTGCTGAGCACAGGCCACACACACTAGGTACCGAGCAATGATGGGACGCTCCGGGGAGAAACAATGGATGCAGGGAGCAGCGTGCAAAGCCGGTTAGGATTTCACCGTCCTGGACTGCTGGCAGAACCTGCTCTGAACCGGCGCCCATTGTCCCGACCCAGGTCAGGGCGCCCTCCCCCTCGCTCCTCGGGCTATCTGCAGTCAGGCGACTAGTGAACCGCTGGCTCCAGGGCAAACCGCCTCCCCCAAGGCCAGCACCCCGAACCCCCAACTCAGGAAGGCTCAGGAGGAGAGGGAGAGGAACTACAGGTCCCGGCATGCACCGCTCCTGCTCTCCCCAGGCCGAGAAAGGGGGCATAGCATGGCCGAGTCCGTGACCTCGCTGGGTCTCGGCAATTGCAAAGGGGGCGCGGAGAGGCACAAAGGGCTCTCGGCCAGGAAACGGCTCCCTGGAGCCGTTTCAGGTCCTAGCTAATGTTTAACTTTCAAGTGGGCGAGCCCTGACGCACCTTCGCCCAGGTGGCCCGCGCACGCTGCGGTCGAGGGGTCCTTAGGAGGCGAGGCCCGAGCCCCTAGGTTCGCCCCGGCCTCGTGCCCCCCCCCCCCCCCGCCCGGGCCCCCCGGCTGCGGCCCTCGCGCTCCGCCCCGCCCCTCTCAGCCGCACAGTGCAGCCGGATCAAGTTGGCGTTGCAGTGGGGGCTCCTTCCCGGGGCCGCACGATCCGGGAGCGTGCAGCCACCGTGCCATCTTTAGGGCCGCAGCCCGCACTGGGATGGCAAATTCCCCCATCCTCCTCCCGTGCCACCCGCTTGAGGTCCACGAGTCTCCAGCTGGGGTCTCCGCGGCCCCCTCTCACCTTGAGCACGCCCTCATCCTGCTTGGGGCTGATGTCCACTCCTTCGAGAGGCAGGGGCGCCGACTGCGCCCCGTTTTCGGTCGCCTTCATCTCTTCGGCGGTCATGGCCGCTAGGCGCACCGTTGGCTGCGGGAGTGGGACGAGCGCGAGCCGAGCGCTCTGGCCGCCGACCGGGGTGAGCGCACGGTGCGGGTGGCGTGCGGCACAAGGCGGCGCTGCCCACCGCAAACCTCGCTCCAGGCTCGCGCACCGGGCTCTCCGCGCGCTCACCGCCTGCTGCCGAGTGGGGCGACGCCGAGGGGCGGGCGCGGCGCGGCCCGGCCTGTGATTGGTCCCACTCGCCTCGGGGGCGGGGTCAGGAGGAGCGGCACGCACGGGCAGCGAAGGGGCGGGAGCGGGGAACTTTCTAGAGAAGCGGTTAAACGGGTTGGGGCTCTTGGGCTGAGGGCACCCGAGGGGGTTCTTTTGGTAAGATTTGTTTTTCTGGTTGACGGCTCCTAGGGGCGGCCTCCTCTCCCACTCCAGGACTCTACATTCTCGGATTTCGATGATCACACCCTTCCCCGCGTCCTCCCTCCCCACCCCCACCCCGCCGGCGTCTAGCCGTTTTTTTCCAGATCCTTCTCCATCCTCAGGACGCCCAAGCCCGGGCCTGCCTGGCGGCTCTCCCTGTTCACCCAGACCCACAGCGCAGTAGCTGGATCCGGGCAGCCAGATGAGAAGTGGCATGGGTCTGCCTCCCGCGATTAGACCTCAGACACCCGTGGCATGGCCTTGGGGTCCTGGGCGTGGGCACCTAAGCAGTGTGGAGAATAGAGGCCATGGCAGTGAAAGCGTAGGCCCAGGAAGGAGCAGCTTCAGCCCTGGTGCACAAACTGTGGAACTCGACTTTGTCTTCCCTGCAGCCTCGCAGGCCCACCGAATGAGTGTTGCTTTCCAAAATTCTGTGAGCAGGAGATCTTGTGAGGGATGACCCCCTGAGCCAAAGATTTTTAAGTGGGCTTTGTGTATCATACTAACCAGGCCTTTTTGTTAGTACTGGAGCGCAAAATGGTTTCAGCTCAAGAGAGAAAAAACCCTTTCCCTTCTTACTAAAGGTGGACGGGAAAGAGATGTTAACTTCTCAACGGCTCTTCCTAAGCGATATCTGTGGAGCTCCAAGTCTGCGTGGTTAAAACCGAAATAGTGCTGGCTTGATCGGAAGATCTGCCTGGAGAGGTCCTGAATCTGCCCTGCACTCTATTACACGGTTAACACATAGCGCCTGGTGAGTGCTACCAGATACCTATTGGCTTTGTGAATTTTCATTCTAAACTAATGAACTTTTTGTCTGTGTGCTGACCTGATGTTGTTCGGTGATCCCACTTAAGTAGGCAATAGGCAATGAGACCGGGCTGGCAAGATGGCTCAGTGGGTGGAGGTGCTTGCTGCGTGCCTGCGGAGCTGGGTTTGATTCCTAACACCCACAGCGTTGAGAACACAGACTCCTCCCTACCAAGCTGTCTTCTGACATCCACCCGTGAGCCCTATCATCACTCCCAAATTAGTGTAATAAAATTAAAAAAAACTTTACTATATTACTGTTAGATAATTCGTTGTAGTCCCTTCCGATTACAGTTTTATGAGTTTAACCAAAATCTAAGACCTCTTGAGTTACGAGAGACATCATCATAGAATATGGAAGCGGAGTAGCTACTTCTCCCGTAGTGAAGGCTCTTATAAGGCACTGGCTTGCACATGTCAGTTATCTCTCTGCTGGGCCTCTGGGTATTATCTGGCACAGCAAGTTGTGATAGAGAAGGTAAGTTTTACAGTAGTAAGCTTGTATCTTTTCCTTGAGAATGGCATTGTAGGCTTAACGCCTTTATTTATTTATTGTTTTTTTTCTTTTTCTTTTTCTTTTTTTTTTGAGACAGGGTTTCTCTGTAGCTTTAGAGCCTGTCCTGAAACCTTGTAGACCAGGCTGGTCACGAACTCACAGAGATCCGCCTGCCTCTGCCAATCCCCAATCCCGAGTGTTGGGATTAAAGGCGTGCGTACCACAGCCGGGCTTGGCCTAATGCCTTTGAGTTCGTGCAGCGTCAACATTGCCTGCACACTGCTTGAACAGGCATCTTAATACAGTGGACAAAACACGTGGTTAGCAATAAAGGAGTTTGGTCGCCCAGGTACAGCTGGGTAAATTGAGGCAGGCTGCCTCATTTGTAAGCCTCCATTTCTTGTTGTGAGCCCTGTAAATAGGGTGACTTGATGGTTACAAAAGATGGAATGCCTCTGTGTTTCTGTGCGGTGCTGGCTTCCGGTGTTGAGTGAGTATGTGATGGTTATCATTGTAATGTGATGTGTGTGGGGATGGAGGTGAGCACAGTGGTAAGAGGGACGGGTAAAGTGTGGAGATGTGAGGACAGGCCACCCCCTATGTGATCTAGCAGCGGGTGCGGAGGCTGGCACGCAGGTACTGAGGTCTTGAGTCCCATGGCAGGGTCATGTAATTCTGGAGTTTTTCCTTATTGTGTATGTCACTTTTTTTTCTTTAAAATTTTTTAAACTTTTTTTTTTTAAAGTTGATTTTACATGTGTGGGTGTTTTGCCAGTGAATCCAGGTCCTCTGGAAGAATAGCTGGCCTCAGCGCTCAAATGTGTTCTCCTCCTAGGAAGCAAGCAGGTGTTTTCTTCTCCTTCCTTCTCTTCACCCTTTTCTTCCCTGGCCCATTTAAGTAATATTCGCATTGTGTGAGCATGCATCCATATGTGTGTAGGTATTTTCCTCTATCCCTTTCCACCATAAAAATTTTTTTACTAGTATGTAGGTATGGTGTGTGGTGTGTGTGTGTTTTTCAGTATGTATGTCCTTCAGCACATGTATGGAGATCAGAAGACAGTTCTCACCTTCCACCTTGACATGGAGTCCAGGGATTGAACTCAGTTCATCAGGTTTGCACCAAAAAGTGCTTTTAGTAGATGAGCCCTCTCAGCAGTCCATCCACTCTTTTTTGTTTTTTAAATTTTTTTTTCCTTCAAGACAGTATTTTTCTTCATAGTCAAGGCAGCCCTGGAGCTCACTACATAGACCAGGATGGCCCTGAACTCACAGAGATCTACTGGCCTCTGTGTCTTGAGCACTGAGATTAAAGGTGTGCCACCTGGTTCTCTCAGTCCACTCACCTTTTGAGACAGTATCTTACCGAACTCAGCACTCACTGATTGGTTGCTCAAGAGCTCTGGGATCCTCCTGTTTCCTTCTCAAACAGGAAGTTTCTCTCCATTCAAAGAACAGGTCTCTATTCTTTTGTTCAACCCTGTTTTCTCTGTAGGATTTTATCTAGATATCTCACGTAGAGAACGACACTTTTTCAATGTCTTCCACTGAAACTGTCATTTTGTATTTTTGAAGAATGACAACATGGAAGGAGAAACCATTAAGAACAACAGAAAAGGATTCTTGAAAGAAACAGAAGTGGAAGCTAGAAAGCCTGGAGCAGACCTTCCCAGAATGAAAACAAAAATTCAAGATGCTAAAGATGATGAAAAAAGTCTTAAAAGAAGAAAAGGAAGTGAAATGCAAGTAGGAGTCAGGTGGGAGACTCCGCCTGTCTGCACCGAAGGTTTTGTGGATTTTCCAGGTTGGACGTCTTGCTTGTCTTTTGGGTTTCCAGTCAGCATACAAAGTAATGGGCTTCATTATGGCCTTTCAAATACAGATGTCACTCTTTTGTTCTCATCTCCCACTGCTCTTGCCTCTCTCCCATTCTCCGCCCTCTTCCTTTTCCCAAATGCTTTCCCTTTCTGTTCTCTTCTTCTGTGTGCACATTTGGACTCCACACACAGAGAAGACGTAGTATTTGTTCAAGTCTGGCTTATTTTGCTTAGCATAGTCTTTGGTTTTGTCACTCTTCCTGTATGGCTGAGCAGCAGTCCAGCGTGTGCATGTCACATTTTAAAGCATACTGTTACTGGAGCCGTTGGCTGCTCCCCAGCTTAGGGGCTGTGAAAAGTGCAGCTGTGAGTGGAAGCCTCGCACCCCTGCCTTAGGTTGGGCACCAGGTCTTTTGTTTTGCTGCTTTAAATGTCTTCAAAGCCTTTGTTTACAGAAAGTGCATTTTATATGTTGGAGAGATGTTTCAGCTCTTAAAGGCTAGGCTCATAACCAAAATGTCAAGCTGCATTTTACTTGTTTTATGTGCAATTTTCATAACAAAACTTACTGTATAACCATTATCACAATTTTTTATGTTTTGGAAGTGAGATCTCACCATGTATCTCAGAGTGACCTCAAACTTAAAAATCCTTATGTCTCTGTCTTCCACATGCTTGACTTAAAGGTCTGTGCCACTATGCCTGGCCATTTTTTTTTTTAACCATTCCCAAGTACAACCACTTTTTTTTTTTTTAACACAAGAATTTTCTATAGCACAAACTTGCCTCGAAATTTCTAAATGTGGCCAAGGGTGACCTTGAACTTCTGATTCCCCTGCTTCTACCTCCTAACTTCTGGGATTACAGGTGTGTACCACCATACCTGGCTTCTTATTGTTTTGCCATAGGGTCTTGTTGGTCTCAAACTCATAGTTCCCCCCGCCCCCTTGCTCCCTGAATGATGATATTATTAGCGCCCATGACCACAATTCTGTTTTAAGTAACAAATTTGTGGTAATTTGCTGTCTCTGTTGTATGTACAGCAGAGGACATGGACTGAGTTAGACTCTCAGTCCATTTTGTTTAGTTCTACCATATTTGCAGTGAAAGGAAGGAGGGATGTTGCAGGCACTGGGAACAACAAAGAGCCACCCCAGGATGTACCTGAGCATCTGTGCACATCAGAGGACGAGACTTAGGTGAATAAATTTGCTGTAGGAGTCGAAGGGGAGAGTCATGAGGCGGCATCTGGTAGATGTTGGGAGCCGAGAAAGTGGCCTCTGAGGCATGCAGGTTGTATTATCCCCTATACTGAGTTCTCTGTGTAAGAGGTGCAACATTCCAAGATGGATGATGGGCCGTCTCTATATTTGTTTTGGGCACCTCAATTGCATAGGAGCTTTCACTGCCTCTGTGCCCTTGGTTCCTGTTAGGTCTCCAACTTGGGACAAAGGGCTAGCTGAGATTCCTGTTAACATATCAGAGCAGACACTGGCTGCCAAGTTCTCCCAGCATTCCTCAGTCCCTGCCTGTTAGGGGTCCTGGTTGCCATACCCTGACCACTACCCTGAACTCTCCAGCCCAGCTATTGGGCTAGGCTTCTCTGCTCCTAGCTCCTCTGGCCCCTATATAACTTGCCAGTTTTAGCAGCATGTGTCTCTTGGCCAGTCTCTTGACCCAGGCTGCCCTTTTTGGTCAGAGGCTCCTCTTTTGATCTCCCTCCTCTGTCCTCACTGGGCTGGCTCAGTCTGGCCTTTCTCTCTGCCTGCTTTTTCCTTTGTATCTATAGTAAACCCTCAGCCCCTTAGGAGCAGCCATGTTCCCCTTTTATTTCTTTTTTTCATTCAGTTCACAAATAATGCCGCCAGTCCCAAACTGCTATTGCCTGTGTTAGGTGTTAGGCAAGTTTCCAGACAATTAGATCTGCTTCTTCTCAACCAATAGGAGGTAAATGAGATCACGTGACTTGCTGAAGATGGGTAGATCCTAATTGGTATCTGGATTTCTGTAGAAAGCTAAAAACCCCCAGAACACCAGAGACATGCTATCCTACCAGAAGGGGCTGAGTTTAAATAGAAAAGAACTAGTGGTTAAGTTTAGGGTCTTAACATATAAGCACCGATCACAGTGAACTGTGTCTGCCTTCTTAAAGCAGCGGAGATGTAACAGTGATGACAGGGTACAGGGAGGAACACGGGAGGATCCACTGTCTGCTGTTTAGTGGAGCAGGGTCTTCCTTCAACGACAGAGCCAACTGACACCCTAAACCCAGGAACAGTGAGCTGACAAAACTGGGCCACCAACTAGTTATCCCAACTTGTCTCCAAGAGCTGCCCCAGCAACCATACCACAAGCCAAGGGAGAACCCAGACATTTCTAAATGGCTCTCAGACTGCTACACAGATGCTGTATTTAGTCCAAAGGTGGATAATGGGCAAGCTGGAGGGTAGAGGAGGATGGGGAAGAGTTGATTCAAGAAGAACAGAGAGCTGTTCTCTAGTCCACCTAATTTTTGAGTTAGTTGCTTAGTGTGATAGGCTTCTCCTTTCATGTTTGTCTTAAAAACATATTCAATGATTGGTTTTCAAATAAAAAGTAGTCTTTTTCCCATTGCCCCTTTTCTGTCTTCTCTGAAAAAGTTTCCAAATCTTTCTGGAAAGCTTAAATCCAAGGGCAGTAGTAAACTGATTTGGGTTTATAGCTCTTAAATGTTTACACTAGTCTGTGATAGTCACCATGCACTTTTAACAGCCACACAACAACAGTATGTTTTTGGCGTATGAAAGCCTTTAAGAGAACAGGAAGAAGTCTCGTGTAGTTTGTGGTCAGTTAGTTTAGATAGCTTCCTTTGCTTGAGCCTGGGGAGCAAGCAGACAGAAGCTGGCGATGCTGGCAACATCATCTGATAAGAGCAGTGAGTGTGTAGGTCTACACTGGAAAGGAAGACTGTGAGGGAGTGTGAATCCACCCAAGGATGAGTGCCTAGTTCATTTTGGAGGAAGAAAATGTCTTCTTCATTCCATGTGTTGCAATAATCAGACCCAGCATTTGTCTGCGATGATTACATGTCTAATGGTGAACTCATCCCTCATCAGTTTCCCACAGAGTACTCCACATGTTTCTATGTCACGGGCAGTGTTAGCATTGGGGAACTGGGAAACTTGGTATAGCTTCAAGGTACCTACCTACAATGTCATCCACTGCTGATGGGAACATTTCTGTGCTGCTCAGCACTCCAGGTCTAAAAGACCTGTCTACCACTGGTGACTTAGCTAGCCTACAGCTGTGTTATGATCTGAAGCCTGTGGATAACAGCCAGGTTGTGAATGCTTCTGAGGCCTTTCTAAATCAGGCCCCAGTGGCCCTCTGGCTCTGGCTCTATCTTGCTCAGCTCTTGCACAATTTTTAGTCACTCTTTTTCCAGCTCCTGGTTCTGGATCATCTCCTCAAAGGCATGGAACTGTTTCTGTTCTAACTGGTGCAGCCTTTGCTCTTTCCCCAGCTCTTGCTGAGTGGCCATGCTCTGGGAAAAATTCTAACTCTTCCTTCTTTATATATATTTTTTTGCATTCTTGGGTGTGTGTATCCAAACTGCTTTTGGCTCTTCTACCTGGGGAAAAGCAAGTTCTTTCATTTCTTGACTGTATCTTCTCAGGAATGACAGCTAATTTGTAATCCCAATATCTGGGGACTTTGTTCTATGATGGACTTGATATACTTGCTATAGAGGATAAAGGCAGATTCAATGTTGACATGTAGATGACTTGAACTCCAGAGTGGAAATATTGACTACTGGGTGCAATATTGAATTCTTCTGAATTTTACTGCATTCTCAAGCTGGGGAAAGATCTTAACCCTATCTTTGGGTGAAAGGGTGATATTTCCATGGTCAGGCATCAGGACCAAATGCTTTGGAGTCATAGACTGCAACTGTATCAGAAGAGTGTGTTGTTTCGAGCTCCATGTTTGAAGACAGGTATGGTATCTCCTGACACGGGTAATGTCAGCCACAGATACAAACCATACAGTAATATGGTTTGTCTGGGTTGCTGAAGCTACAAAGCATGTGTGTCCAATATGAGAAACTGGTCACTGGTCACTTGGGATGATCCAAATTTGTTTATGGATAACTACATGGCAACTCCAAAGTTCTAACAGATGCCGATGGGTTTGGAGGGAGAATTATGTCATAAAGTAGGCAGTAGCCAGTAGAAAGGTCAAATTCCTAGCCCGAAAATGGGATTGGGAGAAGAGAATGGCAGACGAGCTGCAGCTATCCTGAATGGCTGAGCCTAGCAGGTGCAAGGCAGGTATATGACAATCCCTCTATCCTCCCTTCTTAGATTAGGGAGATCATCTCAGTGTTTTTTATGTGTTCCTTAACAAACTTACTTTTAATTTGGAGGTTATATTTTCATGTGGGTTCCCCACTTGGGACAGATCATGGTCTTAAGGAGCAAGACAGCCCTGGGAACAAAGTGCCAAGTGTGGGGTGAGGTACTAAGGGAGTAGGAGACTGATGTCTTGAGGAGAGATGGGAAAGGAGGTACTTGAACTGAGTCTTGGAAGATGATAGGTGTTTCCTAGTGCACAAAGCTAGGAAGGGTATTCAAGGCAGGCAGAGCACAGCACTACAACGTGCTTGACTAAAGAAATAGGAAGTTTGTCCTGCACCAGAGTTCTTCACTTTATCCCAAAGTTCTCTCCTTTGAAGTGGACTAGTCTATATTTTCAGTATCAAAGTCTTTTATCCCTTGAAGTCTGAACTTGGGAAAGGTTCTACAGCCTTCCTTCCACTTTCTGAGTGGATTTGAGGCCCACTCCACAGAAGGGAATTCACATCTATACTATAAGCCTGATCAAAAACCCAAGCTGGAGGAAGTCATAGACATGAGTTGGGGGAGTTTCTTCTGATATTTCAATATGATGTGCTCATCAAATGCTTTTCATGTGCTTGTGTTCATGCCCATAGATCCATGCTGCTGTTTGCTTTTGTCAGAGAAGCACCTCTTTGCTCTGGGCAGCAGCAGTTAGTGAAGAAAGAGGCTCGCGCATAACTGGTCAAGAATCAGAGACTCTTTGGGATGCTCAACCCTAAATGGGACATCTGTATCACCCCCTCCAAGGCTCAGGGAACATTGCGGAAGAGGGGGCGGAAAGAATGTAAGAGCCAGAGGAAGGGATAGAGTGATGTGGAGTACTGTCTTCCAGTCATGGTGCAGCTGTTGTCCTTTCTGCCTTCCAGCAGCTCTGATTACCTACATAAAATCTGCATAATATTTAACCCACCAACATTCTGTCATGGAGCAGGGAGCATCTGATGAGGTCCTGGTGGTCCCTGAGGACTTATAGGCAGTTAAGGGTTGCTAGAGGAGAGAAGGCACCACCCTTCCCTGAGGATCTATAGGCAATTAGTGATACCTGGGGAGAGTTAGATACACTTTCTCTAGTGGTAAGCTGTCCTGCTCCTGTAATAACCCTAACTGAGCTCATTGATTCAACAAGGGGAAAACAGGAGGAGGGCTAGTTAAGAAGAAGAGGATCAGCAGGAGTGAAAGGGTTCATGGGCATGAATGTGGTCAAAGTATATTATATACATGAATGAAAATGTCCAAGTGTAACCAACTGTTTTGTTATTGACACATATTAATAAAACCAAAACTTAAAATAACAATCAAACAAACAACTTGACCTCTTAAGACAATGCCCATTTGGGGCTTAATCCTTTCAACATTGGGGGATTCTGTTAAAATAAGACATGTTGACTAGGGATATAGTTCAGCGAGAGAATGTTTATCTAGGGTGGACAAAGCCCTGGGGTCAGTCTTCAGAACTTCTAAATAACTGCAAATGGCAGTTCTGGTAACATGTTTCATCTCGACTGTGAAATGTAGAGCAAAGTCCTTGGAAGAACATAAGGACTTTCTACTATATTGTGGAGGCCCAAAAATGTGAGCTGATTTCTACCTTGTCCAAAGGTCAGAGAGTTGGACCTTACCTACTCCTTCAAGGTTATTGTGTTTCTACCTCAAACAAAGGTCCCACCTAGATTTAGACCAGAGAGTTCTGCTCTCTCAAGGTTATTGTCAACAATAATTGACAATAATATATAGACTCCCTTAATATCCTTCTCCCTTAAGGAGATAATGTATTCCACCCAGGGAGTGATTTGCCTACAGAATGTTATGGTCTATGGTGTGAGTATGACTTGCTTTGTTCTAACAACAGAATGTTTAACTATGGATGTAGCCTGCAACCTTCAACTGGTCTATTCATTTCCTTGTATTATGTTAATGCATTTTTTTTTAATCTTACTCCTATCTCTTAGGGTAGGGTATTTTAAGCAACTGGAAATTAAACGTGGATGGTTTCAGTAGTCACTGGACCTTCCTCTCAGTACTATTCTGTGTTTCTGTTTTATTATTTTTACATGTGTCTTTGTATTCTTATATTTCTAATCCCTACACCCCTTCCCTGGCAAATAGTATTTTTGTTGAGGCTAGTCCATGACACTACACCATCAGGATGTTACTTTTTTGATCTCCTTCCCTTTTAACCTTCATTCACATAGGTGTATATGTATGCATTCGCACATAGAGATGTATGTGTAGTATGCATATATTCTGGCTCTATGACTATATATACACATATCCACATGTGGTTAAGTTGTATAAAGTTATATACATCTCTTGTAGTTTTATTTTTTTTAATGTATGTTTTTCTGTTTTTACCTTTAGTTTTTTTGTTTGTTTTTTGAGACAGGGTTTCTCTGTGTAGCTCTGGCTGTCCTGGAACTCACTCTATAGATCAGGCTGGCCTTGAATTCACAGAGATTTGCCTACAACTGCCTCCTGAGTGTTGGGGTTAAAGGTGTGCACCATCACCACCTGGCTTATTTTTACTTTTCTAAAAATAAATATGTTTGAGTGTTTTGCCTCAATGAGTGTGTCTGTAACATATGTGTGTAGTGCCTTCAGAAGCCAGAAGAGGGCATTACAGACCCTGGAAGTGAAGTAAATGATTGTGAGTCACATACGGGTGCTGAGAATCAATTTCAGTTCTCTCTAAGAGCAGATGGTGCTCTTCACCACCAAGCCAGCATCTCTATAGCCCTGTACGCGCTCTTTATTAACACACAATTATGAAATTAACTTGAAATAAGTTAATTAACCAACTCAATGCTTTTCTAAATGAAAAACAAAATTACATCACAAGTCTGAAATCCAAAGGAACAATCATAGCACAGTCAACTCTGGTAGGTATCACTTCAGACTCAGAAGAAAGTGCTGTGGCCTGAGCTTGGGGGTCAAAGGTGAGTTCTCTTTAAATGAAACCATCCGCTGGATCCCAAACTGCTAAGAGAGACTTTCATCATCATCATCAGACCCAGGAATAGGGCTCTTAGCTTTTTCTAAATGCTGGTGCTTGGCGTCCTCTCGCCTCTCTTAGACTTCAGTCACTCGTGAATGTGGTAGTTTAAATGAGATGTCCATTATAGTCTTGACATTTGCTACTTGGTCCCCAACTGGTGGCACTGCTTTTGGTAGGTTTAGGTGTAGCCTTATTGGAGGAAGTGTGTCACTGGGAGTGGGCTTTCAGAGCTTAAGGCCTGGCCCTATATCCAGTTTACTTTCTGCTTTGTGCTTATGATTCAAGGTGTGAGCCTTCAACTTCTTGCTCTTGCCACCATGCCTTACTTAGCTTTGCCATGGTGGACTCTAACCCTTTGGAACTGTAATCCCAAATAGACTTCCTTCCATAAGATGCCTTGATCATGGTGCCTATCAAAGCAGTAGTAAATAATTAGGATGATGTGATAATGAGGTTTTTTTTTTATCTTTGGTGATGGTGTGCTCATGTTTTTGTGATTCTGTTTTATTTGATGTTTGGTGAGGTGTCTTCAAAGTTAAGAACAGAATTGTAAATGTGAATTCCTGGGGCCTTACAAATGTAGCACTAGGATTTTATATTATCAAATTTTTTTGAAATTAGTTTTTATTTTATGTGTCTCAATGTTGCATATATGTGTATAAATATACCAATTTTTGTGCAGTGGTGAGGAAGCCAGAAAAGGGATTGAAGTCCCTTGGGACTAGTTACAGGGAGTTGTGAACTGCCATGTGGGTGCTGGGAATTTAAGCAGGTCCTCTGGAAGAGCATCAAATGGACTCTTAGCCACTGGACCATCTCTCTAGCTCATATCATCAAACATTTCTTGAGCTTCTGCTACTATCTTTCTTCAGAGACATTTCAGTACTAACTGGTCTGTCACTGGAGTTTGGGGGTCTTTTAGTGGTCACCAGACAATACCAGGGTCCCCTTTTAGGTTTCGTAGTCTCATTAATAAAAGATTTTAAGAGTGGCCTTGAATGGAAACTTAGGACAATTTTATAGAGTTTGGAAGAAAACTCTCCCAGGGCAGGCAGCTGTAGCCACAGTTGCTGCTCTGAGGATGAGGTAGAGGAGAGAAGGAAAATCCATGCCGTGTAAGCCAGCATGGTGGTCAGATGTGTGGCAGAGATGTAGTCACATGGCGGAAGGGAGTAGAGCAAGGAAACCCGTGCTGTTAGGAAACCATGCTTAGAAGAAGAGACAGAGATAAGGAAAAGTTACACTTTCTGAATAATTCAGAAAAATGGGCAGGCAGACTTACCCCTCTACATGCCTGCGGCTTGTTTGTGAGTGTCTGATGCCTCTCCCACCATATTAATCTGTGTCTGTGAGGGAGTATGTGTATGGGTTCACATGCCATAGCATACATGTGGAAGTCAGAAAATAAGCCACAGGAGACAGTTCTCTTCTACCATGTGGGTTCTGGAGATTGAACTCAGGGCAACATAGGCTTAAAAGCAAATGTTTTTACTTGCTTAGCGAACTTGTTTTTCAGATGGTCCCATGGAGTCTAGGGTGGACTGTTCCTTACTATTTAGCAAAAGATGACTATATTTCTGATTCTTCTGCCTTCACCCTTCTTGTGCTGGGATTAGAGGATAAACTAACACACACAGGTTATGTGGGGCTGGAGACTGAACCCAGGGCTCTGTGCATGCCATGTCAGTATTCTACCAACTGACCTGCATCTCCAGCCCTCTTTTATTCTAAAAACATGATATAGCAGCAGTATCCTTTCAGTTATTAAATATTTTAAAAAATATTTTTGGCTACGCAGTGTCTTATATATCTGTACTATAGTTAAGCATTTATGTATTGTTATTTAAAAGTATTGTGTACTTTTTTTCTAAATTCAAATTCCTCAGTAAGCACTGATGGGTGTAAATTCCATGTTTATTTCCGGGTACACATAAATAGTTTTTAAAGTTATTTTATCAAGTACTTAATTTTTTTTTACTGTTTTAGTGTTTTTCCTGCATATATGTGTACCACACATGTGTACTTCCTGAAGAGCCCTGAAGAAGGCATCAGAGTCCCTGGAAGTGAAGTTACTGATGGTTGGGAGTTTGAATGAGAATGGCCCCCACAGGTTCAAATGATTAAATGATTGGTCTTCAGTCAGTAGAACTGTTTGGGAAGGATTGGAAGTGTGTGTATGGCCTTGTCGGAACTATGTCACTGAGGTGGGCTTTGGGGTTTCAAAAGTCCCTGCCAGGCCCAGTCTTGCTTGTTATATGCAACCTGTGGATCAGGCCAGTGCCAGCACCATGCCTGACTGCAGGAGGAGGCTGCTCATTTGTTTCCTGGCTGCCCAGACTCCCAAAATAATCACACAGAAATATGTATTAATACAGATTGGCCAATTAATACTGTTTGACCAATAGCTTAAGTGATAGGCTAACTCTTATATCCTAAATTAACCCATTTCTATTATTTTATATTTTACCACGAGACTCATGGCCTACTGGCAAGGTTCTGACTAGCAGCTCCATGGCTTCTGTCTCTGCCTACTCTCTCTCTATATATATCTCTTCCAGCCTGGCTATATTGTGTTAAGCCATTGGCTGAAAGCAGCTTCTTTATTAACCAATGGCAATAAAACATATTCACAGCATACATCACCTGCCTGTCTACCACCATGCTTCCTACCATGATGATCATGAACTGACACCCTAGAACTGTAAGAGACCCCCAATTAAATGCTTTCTTCTATAAGTTGCATTGGCCATGGTATCTCCTCACAGCAACAGAACAAATAAGACAGTTATCAACTGCCATGTAGATTCTAGGAACTAGGGTCCTGTGCAAGAGCATTAAGTGTGCTTACCCTACAAGTCATCTCTAGCCCATCAAATAGTTTTTGATAAATACAATTGCAAGAGAACCTTGTGTAGAGTCATGATGAATTAAAATTCTTGTGTTCAACTAGCAACTACCAGATTAGGTTCAGGTTTGTGCCTCATAACCGTTGTTGCTAGGCTGTAGCTAACAATCCTTACTGTTCCTGGAGACATTTCCTCTGTGTCTTGTGCCCATCCACTGGGACTGAGGACAAAAACAAGGGTTGGGGGAGTGAGGCCTAGAGTCTAGGTGAGTCCGAACATTATGAGGAGTGGATAAAGTGAATGGATCCTGAGTGGATGTTTGTTATTGGCAAAAGCACAGCCATGTCAAGTACCCCAGTGAGGCTCAGGAATGGCAAAACCTTTCTGTGCTTCACAAGTTTCTAGGGTGTAGTGTATCTTCTGTTATCATCTTCAATTCTTTTCTTCAATGTTTATTTATTTATTTATTTATTTAGAGACAGGGTTTCTCTGTAACAGACTTAGCTGTCCTGGAGCTAGCTCTTGTAGACCATTCTGGCCTGGCCTTGAACTCACAGAGATCTGCTAGCCTCTGCCTCCTGAGTGCTGGGATTAAATGTATGCGCCACCACTGCCCTACTTCTTCAAAGTCTTAAAAATTTCACTGTACAAGTCTTTCACTTCTTTGGTTAGAGTTACCCCAAGATATTTTATTTTTGAGGCTACTGTGAACAGTGTTGTTTCTCTGGTTTCTTTTTCAGTGTGTTAGTTGTTTGCATGTAAGAAGACCACTGATCTTTGTGTGTTAATTTTTGTATCCTGCTACCTTGCTGAGTGGGTGTATTACCTGTAGAAGATTTCTGGTGTAGTCTTTAGGGCATTAAATGTAGAACCATCTGCAAATAAAGATACATTGACTTCTCCTTTTGCTATTTGTATCATTGTTATCTCCTTCACTTGAACTATGCTTCAGTCACTGAACATGAGCAGAGAGAGTGGACACTGTTGTCTTGTTCCTGACTTTAGTGGAAATGCTTTGAGTTTTTCTCCATTTAGCATGATTTTGGATACAAGTTCACTCTATATTGCCTTTATTATGTTGAGATATGTTCCCAATATTCTTCGATCCTCTAGAACTTTTATGATGGGATGTTTTCAAAAGCCTTTTCTGTTTTAGGTCATCAGACTTGTGAAGGTTGAAGAACTGAAGTTGTCTGTGTGATTCCTTTCTGTCCCTTCCACCTCTCTCTCCCCACCCCTTTTCTTTCTGGATTGAAAAACTGTCTCTCACTGTGTAACCCTACTGACATAGATCCTGCTTCGTAGTCCAGAGTGATCTCAAGTTGATGATCTTACTGCCTCAGTTTTCTGAGTGCTGGTATGCTTTTTCTTTCAATATTAAAATGTTTTACTTAGTTTTTTTTTTTTTTTACATTTATCCACATCCCCTGTCTGTAGTAGCACGCATCATAGTAAACATTCAGGAGTTGCTTCTCTTTTTCCACCACATCAGTAGGTCCTGGAGATAAATAAAATAGCATAATTTTCTACAATTTATCTACATTTATATGATAAAAGATTACATGATCTTTGTAAAATTAGATAAATAAAATGTATTTAAATACATAAATATATGTAAAATACCAATTATAGACTTTTTAAAACTAATTTTTCACTAATATTGATTTATAGGCTACAAAGCATGTGTACAGTATATAGTGAACACATCAGGGTGGTTATATTCTACTTCCTTTAACATTAAATTTTTTTCATTGAGCTGGACGTTGGTGGTGCACGCCTTTAATCCAAGCACTCAGGAGGCAGAGGCATGTAGATCTCTGTGAGTTCAAGGCCAAACTGGTCTGCAAGAGCTAGTACCTGGACACACTCCAAAGTTACAGAGAAACCCTGTCTCGAAGAACCAAAATAAATTTTTTTTTTAAATTGAAATAATGATACATATTTTGGGATGTGGTACGACATTTTAGTACATTTTGTATATAATAAATGCTGACCAAATCCCAGTAGCTAGCATTTCCATCCCCTTATCAATACTCTGTGTTTGGAGCCTTTGCGATCCTTTAGTTTTCCATAAACTGTATAATAGGTAAGTCTGAGCCACAGTCACCCGCTGTGCTGTGGAATGTGTTCCTTTAGTGTGATAGGAGACCCATTTTCTGCCCTCCGTAGTAGTCAGTGTAGTGTATAGAACGTCCTGACACTAGGTCTTGCTCTCTCTAGTTAGTTCCTCTTAAAATATTACTTATTTAACCTATTTGTATGTGTCCTCTACAAGAGCAGTTTTTGCTCTTAACTGCTGAGCAATCTCTCTGTCCCACCAAATTTGTTTCTTAGTTATTGAAAGCAAACTGCGTGCGGAGCACCTTCTGACTCGTGGAACACTGCCGCGAATAACGCCAGTGCCGTTGCTTTGTGCAGCTTACACTCTGGGAAAGGAGGAACATGACCTTAGTAACTACATGCATCTTAGAGACACCGAAGAGAGAAAAGTGAGGGCCTAGGAAGAGCTAGAGGAGGGCCAAGGAAACTACGCTATACTAGTGATCAGAGAATGCCTCTCCAAACCAGACTCTGGGAAGTGAGGTCATGAATTGTAGGTTATCTCAGAGAAGAGCGCTTGACAAATTCAAGAGTCAGAGGATCACCAGGGTGGCATGGAGTAGACAAAAGGAAGACAAGAGATGGGATCAGAGACAGTTTTGATGGTTAATCTGGAGTGTCACCTGGCTGCCGTGTTGAAGCAGTGAAGAGATGACAACAAGCCCTTATTCACTTCTGTCCCGTATTTGACACAGCAATGAAGAGAGGAGTAACAGGGAGCATTGGTGCTGAGGAGGGGACCGTTACCGTGGCAAACAGATGGTTTGGTTCTCATGTCTGTGGGACTAGTTTTCAGGAAGAATGTGGAACACTTTGGAGCTGAGGCTAGAGAAACTCTAGAATGCTGCCAGCAGAGCTTAACGGGCCATTCTGGTGAGGACTTGGGAAACCAAATTGTGGACAGTGGCAGCCTGGCTCATGCTGTTTCAGGGGCCACTAAGAACTCTATTGAGTGGTGGTGAATACCTTTAATCCCCACACTAAGGAGACAGAGGCAAGCAGATCTCTGAGTTGAAGCCGTATCTACATAGAGAGCTCCAAGCCAGTGAGGGCTATGTAGTGAGACTCCATCTCAAAGCAAAATAAAACACACGAATGATGGGGAGGATATGAAGAAAAGGGAACCCTTATGTACTGCTGAAGGAAGAGCTATCATGGAAATCAGCTTCAGTGCCTCAACAACAACAAAATAGATCCACAGGGTGCCCCAGCTGTGCTACTCTTGACCCTAAGTCAAGACAACACAGAGATACGTGTGCATTAAGTATTTATTGTGGCATCTTTGACAACAATTAAGCTATGGAAACAACCTTGATATCCACTGATGAAGGATAGTTAAAGGAATGTGGCCTATGTGCCGTCGAGTTTTATTCAGTCGAAAAGAAGAGTGGGTTATGTTGGTTCCTGGTGGAAGTAGTCATACTAAGTGCATAAAGTTAGACTCAGACAAAAGCTCTTGTTTTCTGTCCTCGATGGATCCTAGGTTTTATATAGATACATAAAATTATGTATGCATATACATATATGACATGAACTAGGAGAAAAGCTGAACCGAGGGAAGCAACGGGAGAGAGCAGAGAAGAGGGTAGAGAGACTGGCTGAGATCATGTGTGTTATTTTCTTGCTGGAAAATGCTCTTTCGTAATCTAGTACTATGTACAATGAATATGTGGCAACAACAACAACAAACAACACTAAACTATAAAGGAAAGGTAATGGGCTGGAGAGAGAGCTCAGCAGTTAAGATCACCTGGGTTAGGTTCCCATCACCTACATGGTGGCTCACAACTGTAACTCCGTTTCTAGTGGGAATCTGAAGCCCTCTTCTGACCTGTGGGCACTGCACAGATGTGGCACACATACACACCTGCAGGCAAAACAGTCATACACTTACAAGTAAATCTTGAGAAAAATGAAGATGGCTGTGAACAGGAGCAGAGGGTGTGTGGAATGCAGCTGCCTGGGGACCTCTATTAATCAATGCCATCTCTACTGCTCGGGCCCGAGTCATTGGCTCCTCCATCCTTAGTCACTCCTACTTTTTGTCCACTGAATTTGACTAATACGGTCACACCAAAGAGTCAATTTGCATCTTAGGGATTTGCATTCTTGCTCTTTATCTCTCCATGGGATTGTGAGCAATCGGTGCCATATATTCCTCCACGAATTGTTTCGTCCTAAGGTCAGCTTGCTCCCATCCCAGTTCTTGGAATTTAGAACTTAGTTGTCTGACTTCTCTGTGTCAGAAAGGAACAGCAGGTACAGCCCTGGAATTTAGTCACCGTTTTCTGTCCTCCACCTATGCTGGATAGACATTCCTAGGCCTAACACGTGCCCTTCCTGTCACTCAAGAGAGTGTACAGTACATTGTCACATTATGTAAGTAACCTTATTGTCTACATAACCCACTGTTCTTATATTGAAAAAAAAAAACAATCCTTCTAGAATTGTGAATCCCACTTTCCTCTACCCTATTAGCAGTGTTTGGGTCACCTGGTGTACCCCACTTATCCTCTGTTCTGGCTGAGTGTCCTAGGATCCAGCAAGCAGCGTGTTTTCCAGGCAGCCTTGACTCCAAGTGGGGCCTTGAGCATTCCCAGCCCTGATAAAGGCACTTGGGTTGTTGTTCAAAACCCTGAGCTGAGCGCTGTAAACCTTGCTATGAACTCCACTCCCGGCTCCCTTGCTGTGGTTACACTTAGGCAGATGCCCTTCTCCCCTTGTCCACCCAGGACCTGCTGCAGCCTCTCTGTGCTCAAACTTCCCTAGCAACCCTGGCATATATCACTTCTTTCCTTTGTAGCCCAGCCAACCCAGCCAGCCTCATCTTGGAACTGTTTGAAGAATTCCTTATCAGAAACATCTCTGATACTGCTTTGGGGCAGGCTCCAGCCTCAGACTTGGCAGAGAAAAAAACAGTTATTAATGACGTTGCTTTAAAACCAAGGATTAAAATTTCATTAGTGTTTCTGTGGGTCAGGAATCTGGAGTGTGTCATGGCTTTTGGGTGTGTGAGTGCGTGACTGAACCCTGTTCCTCAGAATTCCCTCCCGTCATGTTTCCAGACAGAGTGGGTGTCTGCAGAACCTGCTAAGGGAGAGAGCTGGAGGAATGGAAGCAGTGACTGCTGTTGGAAGCCCCTCCCTCTACACCCCCATCATTCAGCAAACACGGACCTTGATTAGTTCTGTTTCAAAGACCCACGTCCAACTTCTCGTGACTGCCGTCTCATCTGCAATCTTCTCTAACGCCTTCTTTTAAAAGCCCCACGTCTGAGGCTGAGGCTGGAGCCATGGCTCGTTTGAAGAACACTCACTGTTTTTGCAGAGTACTGAGTTCGAGTTCCAGCACCCTCATCCTACACCTCAGAATTTACTGTCATTCCAGTTCTGGGGATCCGCCATCCTCTTTTGGCTTCATGTACATCTGCATGGGCATGGTACACTCAGGCACACACATACACATAAAATGAAAACAAAAATTTTGAAAAACACATATCTGCCTAGAATAGAGAATGTTTCCCAGGCTTCTTCACAGTTAGGAATGGCCAGGTAATAGAAACTCTGACCAAGCAGAGTTTGGCAAGACGATGTATGCAGGAAGTGTTAAAGGTCATGGACACATCCATCTTTGTCCCAAACATCATCTTGATAACTGGAATACAAACCAATGACTGCAGGAATAACAGGTATCTTAGGCCACTGAACAGAAGTGGTAAATTAAAGATGGCAGAAATAAGATGGTAGCAGAACTTAGAATAGCGGAGATGCCCACTGGCTTGCCTGCAGATGGAGGAGTGGTGGTGGGGAGTTTATGTGGGTTTCCCATCGTAGGCACAGTCAGGCCTGTGAATTTACTCCATCCCTCAGGGTTGCCGTGGAAATAGAGACAAGTGATGTGCAGCGCCGAGCACATTAGTGTGAAGAGAACAATGATAATTCTTCAAGAGGGATGAAACGTTTAAGGCATCGGAATTTGGTCATGAGAACCCCCCCTCTCCCCGCATTAGTTACTTGCTTTGTTTCTGAGACAAGAGTCTTCTGTACCACAGGGTGGCTTCCTTCTTGCCTCAGCTTCAGCAAGTTCAGGGATTACAGATGTGCACCACCACACCTGGCTCCTGATCTATTGTTTTGAGGGTGGAATCTTACTATTTTATTTTCAAAGCTGGTATTTGATTGTTTCTCCAAATGATCTTGAACTTGAGCTCACAGGATTTCCCTGGTGTTAGTGTCTGCAGTAGCTGAGTTCACAGAGGTGTGCCACATGACTGGCTTGGTTGTGAGCACTTTAAAAAAATGCAGGAAGATGGGGGAATTGTTTTCAGCTTGATCAGAACTGACTGCATTATTTCATTGAAGTTGGCAGAGATCAGTTTTATGTTTTTTCCCTAGACAGAGTCTTACTGTGTATTCCTGGGTGGCCTGGAACCCATTATGTAGACCAGGTTGGCCTTGAACTTACAGAGATGCACTTGCTTCTGCCTCCCAGGTCCTGGAATTAAAGGTATGTGCCACCATGCTTGGGCCAAGATTCTAAATTAGGTGCATTTTCAGATTAAATTATCCCAGGGCTTAGGTTCTGCATAGTTTAAATTGAGAATATTTACCTACTTTAGGGGGTTTACAAGATAAATTGAAATGGTGCTGTGTACTGGGAGAATATGTGCTTAATGCGGGGTGAAGCTATTATTGGTGTGGTAGTTAATGATGGGCATCAACCAACTCAGCAGAGCCACAGTGCCCAGATATTTGGTCAGATTTTTTTTCCTGATTGTTTCTGAGAAGGTGTTTCTTCATGAGCATAGCATTAAAACTGGCAGGTTTCAAGCAAATGAAGGTGGACATTGAATAGGACAAAGTCTGATAGAGCAGTTAATTCTACAAGTCAGCCCCTCTGCAGTCTCTAGTCTGATAGCCTCACCTGCAGAAGTTAGACTACACAGTCAAATGGGCCAGTCTCCTAAAATTAATCTTTCTACACACACACACACACACACACACACACACACACACACACACACTTCTGTTTCCCTGGAGAAGCCAGACTAATGTGTAGTTATATGCTAACCTGAATGTTTATGACCTCACAAATTACTTTTGAAATTTATAACACCCAAGGAAATGGGATTGGGGCTGGAGTGATGGCCCAGTGGCTAAGAGCACTGTTGCTCTTCCAGAAGACTCTGGGTTCAATTTCCAGCACCCACATGGCGGCTCACAACTGTCTGCAGCTCTAAGATCTGACATTCTCAAATAGGTACACATGCAGGTAAAACACCAATGCACATAAAATAAAAATATTTTTTAAAAAATTCCTAGGTAATGTGTGTAGCACAATTAATAAAAACAGAGAAATTGGGGTTCAACCTGAAAATGTGAAAAGCAAAACAGCCAGCCACTGGCTCTTGACCTCAGTCCGAATGGCATTTTGATATGCCTCCAGGAATCTCAGAGTGAGACTGAGCCTGAGAGCTGTCTTCTCCCATTTTATAATCCTCTCTAGCACTGGGATTAAAGGCGTGCACCGCTAGGTTTCCATGGCAACTAGTGTAGCTACTGGGATTAAAGGTGTGTGTCTATAAGGCTGACCAGTGGGGTTGTTTTACTCTCTGATCTTCAGGCAAACTTTATTTATTAAAATACCAATGAAGTATCGCTACAAATGGGATTAAGATGTGGAACGTTTAGGTGGTGATTACTCTAAAGGCAGAGCGCTCAGGAATGAACATCAAATCTGCTTAGATTTTGGACTCAAGATCTGTGAAACTTAATATTCTGTTGTTTATAAACCACCCCATGTGTGTAATTTCTTTTTGTTTTGTTTTTCAGGAAAGGGTTTCTCTGTGTAGCCCTGGCTGTCCTGGAACTCACTCTGTAGACCAGGCTGGCTTCAAACTCACAGGTCCTCCTGCCTTTGCCTCCTGAGTTCTGGGGTTAAAGGCGTGCACCCCCACTGCTCCACAGGATCTAGAGACACTCAGAGAATCTGTGAAGGCATTGTTTCGATTTAGTTGAAGTGGAAAGTCCCACCAAGTGTGGTATCACTCCATGGGTTGAAGTCCTGGGATGAATAAGAGAGAGAAAGTGATGAGCACTCTCTTTCATGGTTCTCGGCCTCCGGCACTGTGTACAGTGTGACTAGCCACCTCAAGCTCCACTTCCCTGACTTTCCCACCCGCAAACTTGATTGTACCCTCAAACTCTGAGCCAATTCTTCCGTATGACTTTGTCTGGGACACTTTTGTTTTGTTTTTGTTTTTATTTTTCGAGACAGGGTTTCTCTGTAACTTTGGAGCCTGTCCTGGAACTAGCTCTTGTAGACCAGGATGGCCTCGAACTCACAGAGATCCTCCTGCCTCTGCCTCCCAAGTGCTTGGATTAAAGGTGTGCACCACCACTACCTGGCTTTGTCTGGGACTCTTAATGACAGTAAAAACAAGTATTGCAGAAAATTGGTGCTGAGACATGCCACTCATTGTTCCAGTTCATGTTACAGAGTGGAAGAAACTGGGTTCTTTTATTTAGTTAGTTCGGTATACTTATATAATGAATTTTCGGTTTATATGTTTAAATAATGAATTTTACATTTACATAATGCATTTTATTTGCTCATATAATGAATTCATGAAGTGAATTTTTTTCATTTATACCCTCCATCCTCCTTTCTTATCCCCATCTTCTCTCGCTGGAACCCCTCTTCCCAATATGCTCCCCTCCTGTCTTGATGCCTTCTTTTTGTGTGTGACCCCTGAATTTAGAGCAGGTGTGGGAGATTATTCACTGGCATAAGAGCAGTCAACAGTGACGGCATCACTGAAGAAAGTGACACCGCTCCCTCAACAGCCATTAACTATCCTTCTTGAGGGACTGAGGCCTTATGGGCCCCTCCCTCGTCCATGAGGAAATGTTCCTGGGCCCCATCTTGTGCAAAGGTGCATGAGTGTCAGGGCAGCGTTAGGTCCATCCTTTGGCTGTCATCCTTTTTCGCCCTGTGATACAATTGTCCCCATCGGGCTCCACCATCACTCAGTCTCAGCACCTTGGGCAGTTAGGAGTTTCTGTTAGCTTCCCACTGCAGCAGGAAGCTTCTCTGAGGAAGGCTGGGTGCAGTCCAAATCTCAGATGGCAGCAGGGTGTTGCAGCAGATGCGTGGGTGGGCGATCTGTGTCCTGATGTCCGTGACAGTGGCAGCAGTGAGGTGAAGTCTCAGTCCTGGTAGATGAACTTGCCAGCGAGAGATGGGAAGGCAAAAGAAAAAAAGCAGTAGCCTCGCCTTGGATCTCCTTACGGCTGGGTTGGCTGCTGGAAGTCTGCTCACAGACATCCCTCTTAGTTGATCCCAGAGGCAGTTGTGTGGACAACCAAGATTAATCATTACAAGATAGCCTCTGGGTATGCCTATGAAAGATTATCTAAATTAGGTTAACTGAAGTGGAAAGATTTTTCTTTTTTGACACAAGGTCTCACTATATATCTTTGGTTGGCTGGAAACTCACTATGTAGACCAGACTGGCCTCAGACTCATAGAGATCCCCCCCGCCGCTGTGCCACGGCCCTGGAGTCTTAGGGGAATGAAAAGGTTGAAGTGATCTGAACGCTAGCATCCACCACTCTCTGCTTCCTGGCCACAGATGCTAGTGTGAGCAGTTGCCTTAGGCTGTCTACGAGCAGACTTCCAGCAGCTGCTGCAGTGTTTTCTGTCTTTTCCTGATACTCGGGTTTGTGAACCTAAACAAAACCAAAATTAGAAATCATGTTTCCTTCCTTAAATTGCTTCTTGTCACAATGATGAGTCGTTGAGCCTCATTTATGACTTTTGAAAACCAGGAATGATAACAATATAAGCCTTGTTTATGCTCGCCTGTATCAGACACTTATTCATGGTCATGCCTCACATGAATGGTTGGTTTATCCTTAGAACTTCCTCAGTCACCATGCCTATTTTATAGTAAAAGAAGCCAAGTCACAGAGAGCCTTGAAACATGTAATACAGGTATTGGCCCAGACTGCTTCACTAATGTGAATACAGACCCAGCAAACACTTCCACGCTTATCAGCTTGATTTCTCTGAGGATGATAGTAAGGATGAGGTTCTTTTCAAGTCTCCTAAGAGAATGCACAAGAAGCAGCATGATCCAGAGATTCTTGTCTGTGTGGTGTCAGCAGGGTGGGAACGTGGTTTAGGCTGGTATTCTGGTCAGAGGTGCTGGGTAGAAGGAACTGGAACTGAAATGCTTACGTTTTTTTGTTGCTTTGCACCACAAATGCCAGTGGGCAGAGCTAGGGCTTGAACCTTCAAGGTGTGCTTGATTTACAGAGCTATCAGTCTGAAAAGCCAGAGGACTAACATCCCAAATCCTGCCTTCTTTCTCCTGTCTCCAGCTATCAGACTATATAGAGAGTCAGGACAAAGGCGGTCAATCATCCCAAAGTTTAATCTTGTCCCTCTGGTCATATGGTCAGCCTTGTCTTTCATATTTATAGAGAGTTAAAACAAAGGCAGCAAATCATTCCAAAGTTTAATCTTGTCCCTTTGGCCAGGTGACCAGTCTTGTCTCTCATACTTTAGAAGATCAGGACAAGAGCACTGAATCATCCCAAAGTTTAGTATTGTCCTTCTGGTCAGGTGGTCAGCCTTGTCTCCGAGACTCATGGTCTTAACATTTTCTCCTTTTCATCCCCTGCACTTCCCCCATCACCGGCTTTCCATGTAGTGGGGGTTTGCATCCTCCCGAGGCCATTCCTCTCCTGTATTACATTCCTCCCGAGTCATCCGAGTTATATCTAGGTTAAAGGTTAGCTCACCACAAACTGGGCTGTTTGTATAGTGTGCCTATGCTGGTGCCTTTTTACGAGATGTACAAATGTGCTCTTAAATACAGAATAAATTTCCCCTGCCCACTCTGTACATGTAAATGACCCCCAGTCGTCCAGAATCCAGAGAATCTTCTGGGCAGAAGCTGATGTTTCTTTTTTCTTCCACAGTGGCTCTCCCCCAACCCCACTGCATGTCTAGCTAGAGAGATATCTGACCAGAACCAGGGGAAAACCCTGAGGACAGAAATGAAGCAAATGTCTTCATCCCAAATAATGCTTCAAATGTCACACAGATGGAAAAGGTAGTGGGGATGCATTCAGTTAGTGGCCTAGACAGAAAAACCAAAGGCTTTTCTGTTCCTTTAGGTAGTCTTCAGCATCTAAAGTCCTCCTCATTATCTTCATGTTCTATCAATTAACCTAGAATTATTTTTTAAAACATGTATGTGTCGCAACTAAGAGGAAGCCTAGAAATGACTCCTATCTGTTACTTTTCACAGTCATGTGGTCAGATACCGAAACAGAAGCATCTTGAGGAGAGGTTTATTTTGTTTTGTTGTTCAGGTGACATAGTCCGTCCTGATGGGGGAAGAAGACACGACATTTCGAGTGGGCCCATGCATGGCAATGGCAGCTTCTAGCAGTGACTTTTCACATGGTGCTGACTTGGAAGCAGAGAAAAAATGACCAGAAGCAAGGCAGGGCTATGACCTTCAAAGTGACTCTCGGTGATTCCCCTGCCCCAGTTATGTCTCCCAGCTCTCCAGAACAGTGCCACTAACTGGAGACCAGGTCTTAAAATATACAAGTCTGAGAGGAAGATGTCTAAGCCAAATCATAGTAACTTTTTTCTAGAAATCTAAATTTTAAGACATTTTATCTTCAGCTATATATGGATTAAAATACATTCTTATATATTGTATGTATCTGCATACACAATGTACACATGTATATATAAACACATGTATATACACACAACTTATCCAAATATATTATCATGCCATTTAATCTTGTTATTCATTTTTTACCATTCGGGGGTCAACACAGGGCTTTGTACATGTTAGACAAAGCATTATACCACTTAGCTACACTCCCAACCTTTACCATGCCATTTTGAAAGTGAGACATACAGGGATAGAATGCCATTCTCTCCCACAATCGAGCACAGCTGCTTCTTGTCCCCTGGCTTCTGTATCCCAACAGTTACATTATCCTTTTATTGAACATATGGTTTGAACACTTATTGAGCACAAGGCCTTGGGTTTGGTGCATTCTGGAGCATCGAGAGGGAGCTGATTCATACAGCATTCCTAGGGAGTTGATAGTCATGGAGGCTGTGGTAGTTTGAATAAGGAAGATGCCCCAAAGGTTCAGGTGCTTAAACACTTGCTCATCAGTTGATGTGTTGTTTGGGAAGGTTATGGAATTTTTAGGAAAAGAACTTGGCTGGAGGAAACCTGTCGCATCACGGGGGGTGGGCTTTGAGAGTTTATAGCCTCACCCCACTTCCTCGTCACACTCTGCTTCCTGTGTGTGATTGCTCAGCTTCCTGCTCTGGCCGCTTGCTGCTGTGTTTCTCCTACCATTGTGGACTCTCCATCTTGGACCTATAAGCCAAAATAGACTCTTTTTTCTATGAGTTGCTTTTGGTCATGGTATTTCACTATAGCAACAAAAGAACAATTAATATAGGGGTGGGAAGCAGTTCTACAAATACCAATTTTAAAAATAGTGAAAATCTTGGATGAATACAGCAAGAAGCTATAGCAATCAAATGGGAGAAGAAAAAAAGGATATTCAGGGATTCAGGGTAAGAAAGAGCACTTTAGACAGAGTGGAAAACATCAGAAAGAAAGCATGGTTGTATGTAGGAAAAATCAGTGGTCCAGTGACTTTTCAGCCAACTCAACTCTTCAGTTGTGTGGAACGAGAAATTCAACAAGAGAGGAACTGGACTGCTGAAAGGACCTGTGATAAAGGACAGAGAATGGCAGAGAGAGCCAAAGTTCTGTGGAGCCAACACTCATACCATGACTCAGTAGGGCAATTCCCAAGCCCAACCTGAGACTGCTCCTTAGGGACTCCCCACTTCTCAGCAGAGGCCAGAGCCAAGTCTGTGAACTTGGCTGAAGCCTTGGGATCCAGCTCCATCAGTCCTGCATACCAGTTGCCTCCCTGGGAAAGCTACCACTTCTTTGGGACTCAAAAACTATGTGCTGGGACGAATATGCAGCTTAGTGATAGAGATCTTGCTTAGCACACACAAGTCCCTGGGTTACATCCTCAGGGTTGCTAAATAATAAAAAAAAATATGTGTAAGTGACTGTGTCTGTGGTAGTTAATGTCATCTCCTTGGCAGGATCTAGACAAAGCACTGGATGGTCTCTGAGGGAGTTCAGGAGTAAGTTAACCGAGATGGGAAGATACAACTTAAGTGTGGGAAGCACAATTCTGTGCTGATTAAACAGGAGAAGCTGTTGTGGAATATCTGTACACTCTATATTGCTGTGACGGGTGTAATAAAAAGCTGAATGGCCAATAGCTAGGCAGGAAGCATGGGGGGAATTTCCTGGGAGAGAAAGGAAGAGGAGGAGAAATCTAGGGGGTGCAGGATATGCCAGAAGATACTGAGAGGAAATAGGGGGTGCAAGATGGAAGGGAAGTAATGACACGTGATAGAATGTAGATTAATATAATGGGTTAATTTAAGTTATAAGAGCTAATTAGGAGCAAGCCTAAGCTATAGGCTAAACTTTCATAATACAAATTTCTGTGTCATTATTTGGGAACTGGTTTGTGGGACAGAGAAATACTTGTTACGTATGGTAAGCAATGTGGGGCTCAAATATCCACATAGGGCCTGAGAAAGTGGTCTCTTGGGTGGGCTTGGCATACAGAGGTGCAGCTCTTTTATTTGTTTATTTATTTATTTACTTATTTATTTTTTCTTTTTTCATTTATTATTTATTTATTTATTTATTTATTTATTTATTTAAGATTTCTGTCTCTTCCCCACCACCGCCTCCTGTCCCCCCCAATCAAGTCCCCCTCCCTCATCAGCCAAAAGAGCAATCAGGGTTCCCTGCCCTGTGGGAAGTCCAAGGACCACCCACCTCCATCCAGGTCTAGTAAGGTGAGCATCCAAACTGCCTAGGCTCCCACAAAGCCAGTACGTGCAGTAGGATCAAAAACCCATTGCCATTGTTTTTGAGTTCTCAGTATTCCTCATTGTCCGCTATGTTCAGCGAGTCCGGTTTTATCCCAGGCTTTTTCAGACCCAGGCCAGCTGGCCTTGGTGAGTTCCCGATAGAACATCCCCATTGACTCAGTGTGTGGGTGCGGCGAGCTCCCTGACCAGCAGGAAGGAACAGCCACCAGACGAGGATTCTTCTCAAATCATGCTTTATTGGAGCCTCTTGGTTGTAGGGAGAGCAGAAAGTAAGGGGCTCGGAGCTCTGAACTATAGCTGCTTATATAGGGAGTCTGCCTAGCAACTTTTGATACTTTGATACTTTAACTACTTTTCTGGAGACCCACCGGCAGGAAAGAAAGCAAGGGAACATCCTTGTCAATTACAGACCAGGATGTTCCCCTGCAGGTCAGGGGAAGTGTGGGTATAGTGAGCCAGACAGGATCGCCATTACAAGATGGCGCCGACATCCTGTCTTGTTGGTTATAAACAACTCCATATTTGGCTATGGCTTTGAGAGCTGCACGTCCCCACTTCCCGCATGCGTGGTGGATGAGGATCCTTGAGCCTATCCCGATGCAGTCTGGTGTCAGCTGTTGGTGGCAGCCAATCACAGGGTGACCTGTGTGCCAATTCCCTATTTAAGCGGCTGCCTAAGCACCCCCCAGTCCCTTCGCTTCCTGCTGCCTCTCCCCTCGCTCCATGCCCCTCCGATCCCAGTCCCTCGTTTTCCCGCCCTCTCGTTCCCTGTTCCCCATCAATCAAGGGCACTCCAATTAAAGCGTGATCTGAGTGGAATCCTGATGTGGTGGTCATTCTTCGTCGCCGGTCGAGAAGTCCGCCACATGTGGGCAGCTAGATCACAACAACTCACCCTGTTTTCCGGGGGAAGAACTGCAACCCTAATATGGAGTTATCTATCAAGCGAGGCTGGGGCCAAATGTCATCTTGTAATGGCAGCTATTCAAATCGGCTCCCAGCATGTGGGTGCACCCCTCGCGGTCCTGAGTTCCTTGCTTGTGCTCTTTCTCCTTCTGCTCCTGATTTGGACCTTGAGATTTCTGTCCCATGCTCCAATGTGGGTCTCTGTCCCTGTCTCCTTTCATCGCCTGATGAAGGTTAATATTCAGGAGGATGCCTATATGTTTTTCTTTGGGTTCTCCTTATTTAGCTTCTCTAGGATCACTAATTATAGGCTCAATGTCCTTTATTTATGGCTAGAAACCAAATATGAGTGAGTACATCCCATGTTCCTCTTTTTGGGTCTGGCTTACCGCACTCACGATAGTGTTTTCTATTTCCATCCATTTGCATGCAAAATTCAAGAAGTCCTTGTTTTTTACTGCTGAGTAATACTCTAATATGTATATATTCTATATTTTCTTCATCCATTCTTCCATTGAAGGGCATCTAGATTGTTTCCAGGTTCTGGCTATTACAAACAATGCTGCTATGAACATAGTTGAGCATATAGTTTTGTTGTATGATAGGGCATCTCTTGGGTATATTCCCAAGAGTGGTATTGCTGGGTCCAGGGGTAGGTTGATCCCAAATTTCCTGAGAAACTGCCACACTGCTTTCCAAAGTGGTTGCACAAGTTTGCATTCCCACCAGCAATGGATGAGTGTACCCCTTTCTCCACAACCTCTCCAGCAAAGGCTATCATTGGTGTTTTTGATTTTAGCCATTCTGACAGGTGTAAGATGGTATCTTAAAGTTGTCTTGATTTGCATTTCCCTGATCGCTAAGGAAGTTGAGCATGATCTTAAGTGTCTTTTGGCCATTTGAATTTCTTCTATTGAGAATTCTCTGTTCAGCTCAGTGCCCCATTTTATAGTTGGGTTGATTAGCCTTTTATGGTCTAGTTTCTTGAGTTCTTTATATATTTTGGAGATCAGACCTTTGTCAGTTGCGGGGTTGGTGAAGATCTTCTCCCAGTAAGTGGGTTGCCTTTTTGTCTTAGTGACAGTGTCCTTTGCTTTACAGAAGCTTCTCAGTCTCAGGAGGTCCCATTTATTCAATGAGGCCCTTAATGTCTGTGCTGCTGGGGTTATACGTAGGAAGTGGTCTCCTGTGCCCATGTGTTGTAGAGTACTTCCCACTTTCTCTTCTATCAGGTTCAGTGTGTTCAGACTGATAGTGTGGTCTTTAATCCATTTGGACTTGAGTTTTGTGCATGGTGATCGATATGGATCTATTTTCATTCTTCTACAGATTGACATCCAGTTTTGCCAGCACAATTTGTTGCAGATGCTCTCTTTTTACCATTATATACTTTTAGCTCCTTTATAGAAAATCAGGTGTTCATAGGTTTGTGGGTTAAAGTCAGGGTCTTCTATTCGATTCCATTTGTCGACTTCTCTGTTTTTATGCCAATACCAAGCTGTTTTCAATACTGTGGCTCTGTAATAGAGTTTGAAGTCAGGGATGGTAATGCCTCCAGACGATCCTTTATTGTATAAGATTGTTTTGGCGATCCTGGGTTTTTTTTTTTCCATATAAAGGTGATTATTGTCTTCTCCATATCTGTGAAGAATTTTGATGGCATTTTGATGAGGATTGCATTGAATCTATAGATTGCTTTTGGTAGAATTGCCATTTTTACTATGTTGATCCTCCCAATCCAAGAGCAAGGGAGATCCTTCCATTTTCTGGTGTCTTCTTCAATTTCTTTCTTCAAAGACTTATAGTTCTTGTCAAGTAGATCTTTCACTTCCTTGGTCAGAGTTACCCCAAGATATTTTATGCTATTTGTGGCTATCGTGAAAGGTGATGCTTCTCTGATTTCCCTCTCTGTTTCCTTATCCTTAGTGTATAGAAAGGCAACTGATTTTTTGGAGTTGATCTTTTATCCTGCCACATTACTAAAGGTGTTTATCAGCTGTAGGAGTTCTTTGGTAGAGTTTTTGGTGTCGCTTATGTATACTATCATATCATCTGCAAATAACGAAAGTTTAACTTCTTCCTTTCCAATATGAATCCCCTTGATCCCCTTATGTTGTCTTATTGCTATTGCTAGAACTTCAAGCACTATATTGAAGAGGTATGGAGAGAGTGGACATCCTTGTTGTTTTCCTGATTTTAGTGGGATGGCTTTGAGTTTTTCTCCGTTTAATTTAATGTTAGCTGTAGGCTTGCTGTAAATAGCTTTTATTATATTTAGGTATGATCCTTGTATCCCTAATCTCTCCAAGACCTTTATCATAAAGGGGTGTTGAATTTTGTCGAATGCTTTTTCAGCATCTAATGAAATGATCATATGGTTTTTTTCTTTCAGTTTATTTATATAGTGGAAAACATTGATAAATTTGCATATGTTGAACCAGCCCTGCATCTCTGGGATGAAGCCTACTTGATCATAATGGATAATTTTTCTAATGTGTTCTTGGATTTGGTTTGCCAGTATTTTATTGAGAATTTTTGCGTCGATATTCATGAGTGAGATAGGCCTGTAATTCTCTTTCTTGGTTGGGTCTTTGTTTGGTTTTGGTATCAGGGTAACTGTAGCTTCATAAAAGGAATTTGGCAATGACTCTTCTGTTTCTATATTGTGAAATACATTAAGGAGTATAGGTATTAGGTCTTCTTGGAAGTTCTGGTAGAATTCTGCATTGAAACCATCTGGTCCTGGGCTTTTTTTGGAAGGGAGATTTTTGATAACAGTTTCTAGTTTTTCGCGACTAACAGGTCTATTTAGATCGTTCACCTGGTCTTGGTTTAGCTTTGGTATATGGTACTTATCTAAAAAAATGTCCATTTCTGTAGCATTTTCCAGTTTTATGGCATACAGGCTTTTGTAGTAAGATCTAATGATTCTCTGAATTTCCTCTGTTCTGTGGTTATGTCCCCCTTTTCATTTCTGATCTTATTTATTTGCGTGTTCTCTCTCTGTCGTTTAATTAGTTTGGATAGGGGTTTGTCGATCTTGTTGATTTTCTCCAAGAACCAACTTTTTGTTTCATTGATTCTTTGGACTGTTTTCTGTGTTTCTATTTTGTTGATTTTAGCCCTCAGTTTGATTATTTCCAGTCTTCTACTCCTCCTGGACGCGTCTGCTTCTTCTTCTTCTTTTTTTCTAAAGCTTTCAGGTGTGCTGTTAAGTCCCTAATGTATGCTTTCTCCGTTTTCTTTAAGTGGGCACTTAGTGCTATGAACTTTCCTCTTAGCACTGCTTTCATCGTGTTCCATAGGTTTGAGTATGCTGTCTCTTTATTTTCACTAAATTCAAGGAAGACTTTAATTTCTTTCTTAATTTCTTCCTTGACCCAGGTGTGGTTCAGTAGTTGACTGTTCAGTTTCCATGAGTTTGTCGGCTTTCTGGGAGTAGCATTGTTGTTGTCTTCTAACTTTAATCCGTGGTGATCTGATAAGACACAGGTGGACACTGATATTTTTTTTGTATCTCTGGAGGTTTCCTTTGTTTCCGAGTATGTGGTTAATTTTCGAGAAGGTTCCATGAGTTGCAGAGAAGAAGGTATATTCTTTCCTATTTGGGTGGAATGTTCTATAGATGTCTGTTAAGTCCATTTGCTTCATTACCTCCAATAATTCTCTTAATTCTCTATTAGGTTTCTGTCTGATTTGACCTGTCCATTGGAGAGAGAGGTGTGTTGAAGTCTCCTACTACTAGTGTGTGTGGTTTGATGTCTGCTTTGAGTTCTAGTAGTATTTCTTTTATATAAGTGGGTGCTTTTATATTAGGGGCATAGATATTCAGGATTGAGATGTCATCTTGATGAATTGTTCCTGTTATGGGTATATAGTGTCCATCTCGATCTCTTCTGATTGATTTTAGTTTGAAGTCAGTTTTGTTAGAAATTAATATGGCCACACCTGCTTTTTTCTTAGGACCATTTGCTTGAAACACCTTTTCCCAACCCTTTACTCTGAGTAGATGCCTGTCTTTGTGGTTGAGATGTGTTTCTTGCAAACAGCAGAATGTTGGATCCTGTTTTCGTATCCAGTCTCTTAGCCTGTGCTTTTTTATAGGTGAATTGAGACCATTAATATTAAGTGATATTAATGACCAGTGGTTGTTTACTCCAGTTATTCTTATTGTTTTTGGTAGTAGAGTTTGTGTGTTTCCCTTCTTTGAGTTGTGCTGGTGAAGGGTTGCTAGATGCCTGAGTTATTGTAGGCAGTGTTGGCAATGTTGGATTCCTTGGGTTGCGATTTTCCTTCTATTACTTTCTGTAGGGCTGGATTTGTGGCTATGTATTGTTTAAATTTGTTCTTATCCTTGAATGTCTTGTTTTCTCCTTTGATAGTGAACAATAGCTTGGCTGGGTATAGTAGTGTGAGTTTGCATCCATGGTCTCTTAGTTTCTGCAGTACCTCTATCCAGGACCTTCTGGCTTTCATGGTTTCCATAGAGAAGTCAGGTGTAGGTCTTTAAAGAGAGAGTAAAGTAATATAAAAAGAATAAGCCACACAAGGATGGGAAATACACAGAGCATCTGGATCCTGTATGGGCTTTGTTGACTTTGAATTTTTAAATGCTAATGTACAAAAAAAAATGGGTGCTGAGAGACAATGGATTATGGAAACTGCCAAATTAAACCAACCTATATATTTTAAGAATGTCTTCACTTGAGAATGAATGTCAAAAATATGTTATACTGGGGAAGGTTATGCCTTTATTTCCACAGGAAACAAAAAAGTTATGATTCTTTTCAAAATTAATGAGGATCAAATTTGATTGGGCAAGACCTCTTGAAAATCTTGACTACAGGCATGAAAAAAGAAACCAAGAAAGACTATAGGACACGTGATATATATATGATCCCTCTACTATGGGAATAGCTCTGAGACTGGATGAAACATGATCCTCATGACTTGTCATTACATGCTATCCTTTCATATGGCATGGAGAGAGGTTTGGTTATATAGTCCAAGCAAACATAAAGTTGACAGATGCCTTTTACCTGCTGAAACACAGAAGAAGAAAGCTTCTTATTTAACTTGTTTACACTACACATTCCATACTTGTGTTAATGCAGATATATGTTGCCTTTAAAAGTTGATATGTTTTCTGAAAAAAAGGATCAGACACCGATACAAACAAGTAGCCCAGGTCATCCAGCACCTCAGAATGCCTCTGTTGCAATTTCCTCAAAATTCTGCATCCACAGCAACTTCAAAGCTGCTAGGTGAGATGACCTCATGTATTACTCCAGCCAGGACTTCAGATAAGCCCTGCACTTTCCCATTACACATAGACTGGACAGTAAATGATAGAGCTACCTCTCCCAGGACTTTATCACTCTCAGTTTTCTCAGGGTCCCCTAGAGATGCTGTCACCCCAAGAAAACAAGAAGCAGTCTAGAGAACTTGACTCCCACATCCCCAAGAGGTAGGGTGAGTGGTTTTTGTCATTCAAAGGATTATGGACATTAATCATTGTTCAGGGGGTTTTGTAGGAAACGAGGGCCCGCTTGTTCATCCCAGCCACCTGGCTAGCTTATACCCGAAATAGCCACACAGAAATTCTATTAATTAAATCACTGCTTGGCCCATTATCTCTAGCCTCTTATTGGCTAACTCTCACATCTTGATTTAACCCATTTTTATTAATCTGTATATCACCACGAGGACATGGCTTACCAGGAAAGATTCAGCATGTGTGACCTGGCAGCTCCATGGTGGCTCTCTCCTGACTCTGCTTTCTTCCTCCCAGAATTCAGTTCTGCCCTATCAGGACCAAAGCAGTTTCTTTATTCATTAACCAATGAAAGCAACACACAAACAGAAAGACCTCTTCCACCAGGGTTTGGTTACAAGTTGTTACTGGTTATGGCCAGGAAAAAAACTGAATAAAGGAGATTAGATTCAGAGATCTCTTTCTGAAAGGAAAAAGGCAGAAGTAATGGGATAAAAAGGTGGATGGTTGAGTCTACTTTTGAACAACCACTAGTCTCAAATATTTTACATTGGTATGGATTTTTATATATTGATTAAAATTTAAGGTTATCTTTGTTATACTGTATGTATATTTCTACTCTTGTTTAAGGTATTGTACCTAAGCAGCTCATTTTAAAATGTAGTGTAAAATTCTATTCCTTGAAAACTATTATTATAAACCATTTAGGTAAATAAGAAACACAGGTTAAGGGACTGAAGACATGCCTCAGAGGTCTCAGAGGTTAAGAGCATTGATTGCTCTTTCAGAGGTCTTGAGTTCAATTCCCAGCAACCACATGGTGGCTCATAGCCATCTATAATGAGATGGGGTGC
Organism: Microtus oregoni; assembly: GCF_018167655.1. Classification (NCBI taxonomy): domain Eukaryota; kingdom Metazoa; phylum Chordata; class Mammalia; order Rodentia; family Cricetidae; genus Microtus; species Microtus oregoni. Next base: position 68,299,973 of record NW_024543061.1, read on the forward strand.
CCTCTTGTGGCATACAGGCATACATAATAAATAAATAAATCTTAAAAAGAATAAACCCAGTTTAGTAGTTAGTCATCTATAAGAATCAAACTTGTAGTCATGTTAGACATGTTTTCAAGGTCATACAGATATATATTTTAGATAGATGGTCTTCCAACATTTTAGAGACCTACAGAATATGGCATCTAAGATGTTTTAATGACATTAGGCTTTCATTACAGTGAATCATGTCTGCTCCTGGCAGGACCAATTTACTTTTTTAAAAAAAGATGATGGGCATCAAAGAATCTCCATATGGATTTTGCTTTCAATATGGCAAAGCTAGCCACTGGGAAAGAAGCTGCCTTTGTCTCAACTGCTGATAGTATGCTGTCCAAATTGGATAAGCAGGACACAAAAGAAAGTGACTGCCAAACTTTGCCAAGACAAGATAGGGAAGTCCTTCAAAATTTTCCTGCTTCACAGAAAAGTTTGTCACATATTCTAGGTCTATAGGCTAAGGATGGATGCCTCACTGTTGCAGAGAAATCTTGGGTGACTATCCAGGCAGTGAGCTGTTTTCTGTCATTTTTATAGTTTTGGAAATTGTTTGCCCTGCACTTCCTGTTTACTTGGATAATATTATATCCTTCTCAGGTCTCTGATGGAGTTGAAGACTAAATAGTATACAATTTTTTGTTACCAAATTCAGAAAAAAACTTACATAAGAGATATCAAGTTTATAAGGTTGAGAAACATAAAAGCTTAAGTTGTTTATCTAAGATGATTTTTAGGTCTAAAAATATTTTTAGGATGATAATACAAGTTATGACAAAAAATGGTTTAGGTGTAAAATTTTGGACTTGCTAAGATAGGATTGATAGCATAGTACTTCTCCAAATTTGTCAAATACATATGCACTAAACATTGTAAATATAATTCTTACCTAATAATTGTTCTTATTCTGTATAATTTTACTTTGTTAGCGTTAAAACCTTTCCTTTATTTAGAAAAAAATGGGAAATGTTGTGGAATATTTTTACACTGTGTGAGTGTATATTGCTGTGACTGATGTAATAAAAGTGGAGTGGCTAATATCTAGGCAGGAGATAAAGACATGACTTCTGGGGAGAGAAAAGAAGAGGAGGAGGAATCTAGGCATGCAGGAGACACCAGAAGACACTGAGAGAAAACAGGAGGTGCAAGATGGAAGAGAGGTAACACCATGTGATAGAACATAGATTAATATAAATGGGTTAGTTTAAGTTGTAAGAGCTAGTTAGGAACAAGGCTACTACATGCCAAGCTTTCATAATTAGTAAGATGTCTCCACGTCATTATTTGAGAGCTGCCAGCAAGGACAGAGAAAGACTCATTACAAGAAATCAAGCGGAGAAACAGCATTTATTTTTCTTTGCTTCTTGGCGATGGACACTGTGACCAGCACTTCTCATATTCATTGACATGGATTCTCTGCCATGATAGACTGTCTCCTCAAATTGTGAGCCCAAAAAAACCTGCTTAAGCCCATTCGGTCAGGTGATCTGTTACAGCAATGGAAGTAACTACTGGAGAGCTGAGAAGTGGATCCATGTGGTACTTAAGCCTTTGGGGCTGGTTTGTGGAATGAATGGGGAAGAATTTGGAACTTTGGGCTAGAAAAGCCCTTGAGTGTTATAAATACAGCTTATTGTTCCATTCTGGTGTGAGTTTGGAAAACCAGAATTTGAGAGAGATGCAGACAATGGAGGTATGGCTCATGAGGTTTAAGAGGGAAGCAAGAAGTCTCTTGGGAACTGGGTTAGAGAACCTTTGTTCTGCATTCTGGCAAAGAATCTGATGTTTTCTGCTCATGTCCTGAGATCTCAAGTGAGGTTGAACTAGCAATGGATAGCTTCGTCTGACAGGGGAATTTTCAAGAGAGGGTTCTATCCAGGCTGTGACACGGTGACTGCTCATCATTTTCCAGATCTATAGCGAGTGAGAGCACCAACTGCGTTAGGAGGAGATGAAAATGGTCCACTTGGTGGGGAAATGAGTGAGTGCAGAGGTGCAGACAAGAAGGCTGAAGAAGCAGTTATACTTGGGAAAGAGATTAGTACTATGAATGAAAACCTCTTAGTCTGTGCTGGGAAGATAAGAAAGATGCCCTGAAAACAAGAAGACACCCACTAAAGCCTCTGTGCTGGGGAAATACAAATTCATCTGAAAGTAGATATTCTAAGCTGAGAATGCTACTGAAGAGCTTCCTTCAAACAACGCCTAGGCACAGAGGCCGCTATGCAGCAGCAGCCACGTAGGGATGCTCAACATTTTGGCTTCTCTGAGCCACACTGGATAAAGAAGCATTGTCTTCGGTTACATATTAAATACACAAATGCTGGGCTGGAGAGATGGCTCAGTGGTTAAGAGCATTGCCTGCTCTTCCAAAGGTCCTGAGTTCAATTCCCAGCAACCAGATGGTGGCTCACAACCATCTGTAATGAGGTCTGGTGCCCTCTTCTGGCCTGCAGACATACACACAGACAGTTACATAATAAATAAAAAATATTAAAAAAATACACAAATACTGAGGCTGGAGATATGGTTCAACAGTTAAGAACACTTGTTGCTTTTGCAGAGAATGTACACTCAGTTCCTAGAACCCACATGGTGGTTCTTAACTGTTGAACCATATCTCCAGCCTCAGTATTTGTGTATTTTTTTAATACACAGGTGTAGCACACGCTTGTAATTGGGTATGTGGAGACAGGAGGCTCCCTAGAGCTCATCTGCCAGCTAATCTTGCCCAATCAGTGAGTTCCAGGCTCGGTGAGAGCTCTTATCTAAAAAAACAAGGCGAGAGCAATAAATAATCTAGGTCTTGACGAGATCTATGGCCTGTAATGCATGTTCACATAGACACGAACACACACACACACACACACACACACACACAAATCACATCGCATTGTGAGAGTGTTAACTGTCGATCTAATAGAATCCTTGTTATCTGGGAAACAAGCCTTTGGCTCTGCCAGTGTGGAGTTATCTTATTTCTGTTAATTGTGGTGGAAAGACCCATTCTAAACTAGATGGCACAATTTTAATTGGTTTGGGATCTCGAGCTGCACCTGCTTCCTTAAATGTCAAACAGAATGGTCACTCCAGAAGGGTCTGGAAGCACCAGCTGCAGTTCAAGGGCTTTCCAGAGGCCCTGATAGCCCATGGTTCTGTGTGCCAGGGCATCTCTGGCAATGCAGATTGCTGAATACAAAAGAGGCAGATGTGGCCCCTCATTAGAAAGCCTTGAAGATGAGCTTCACCTTCCGAGATGCCGGGACATAGGAAAAAGAATTTGTAACATTTTAGAATTCCTCTGCCTTCCATCCCCATTTCTCTTTCCCCTTTCAACACTCCTCTTGGCCATTGGGTTTGCCCAGGGCCTTTGCTTTGGTTCTCCGGCTTTCTCTTCTTGCTCACTAATCTCTATCACGTGTCGTCCATCAGACTGTGCAGAGGGGTAACAGAGGCTAGAGGAGCCAGCCTAGAGGTGCAAAAGGTCTCCCTGAGGGCCTGTGCCGCAGGGCCGTCCCAGGAACTGTCCGTGGTGCTGAAGCGAGGCCGGCTCAGGCGCGGCAGGCAGGAGCTGGCTGTAGGAGGCTGGCGCACCTCACCAGCATTCAGTGGCACCTGGGGCTCTAATCAAGGAGAAGAAGTGTCCCCCGAGTTGTCGCGCTCTTCTTCGGTACACATCCCCTCTGCAAGGGTGTCCTGAGCAGGAGAATGAATGGAGAGTGAATGGGGAAGGGGAGCTGAGGAAGAGGTTTGGGAGGAGCAAATGGGTGTAAAGATATGCTGACTTGAATGATAATGTCCTCCATAGGCTCATATAATTGAAATCTTGGTCCTTAGTTGGTGGTGTCTCTGGGGTGGGCTTTGGAGTTTCAGAAGCTCATTCCGTTTCCCAATTAGCACACTCTTCTCTGCCTTATGGTTGTCTCACCATATAAGTCCTCAGCTACTGCATAAGTGCCCGGCAGCCTGCCTGCTATCGAGCTGCCTGCCATGAAGGTCATAGATTCAGCCTCTGAAACTGCAAACGAGCCCACAAATGTGTTCTCTTATAAATTACCTTGGTCATGGGGTCTCTTTGCAGATATAGGAAAGTAGCTAAGGCAGAGGAGACCAGGGGAAATCACAGGAGTGAAGTCATGTGGAGCAAAGCCAGAAGACACCTGTGTCGAGGAGATTCTGGCAAAGAAGAAAGTCTTGTGGATGTCGGAGCAGAAGGACATACCCAGACTATCTCAGGAACAGAGAAAAAAAAAAAGGTTTTGAGTGATTAGGATATATTAGGACCTGCCATGGTTTAAAGGAAATAAAACTGGCAGAAAGTTGGGATGAAGATAAAACCAAAGAGCACATTGCTGAGGGATTTACATTTGGAAAGTTGCATAGTAAGATAACTTAAATGGTGAGTGAGATATGAGAAAGCCAGGGTTGGCCAAGAGGCTTAAGAGCTTTAAAAGGGCTGGGTCCAGCAGTAGGACCAGGGTAGAGGGATAGGAGGCTAAAGCCGAAGGGCAGGAGTGCTCTGAACAGACAGCGGAGCTGTAGAGAAAAGACAGCCGTGGGAAGCAGCACTGTCCAGGCAGAGGAGCTGGCTCTGCTGCTGCAGTGGGAATCACAGCCAGGAGGGCTCACTTGAGGAAGCTCTTTCACGGTGTGCCCTAGAAGGAACAAAGTTTTGTCACGTGTCTGACACACAGTTATCTGAGGAATAATCACTGCTGTATTACCCTCCCTGGAGAGTCTCTTTCCATTCACCAGGATTAGCAGAGGGAGGGAGGGAAGGAGGAGAAGGAGGAGCCAAGCAGAGTACAAGACAACTCTCAAAGGACCTGGCATAAGAGAAGGCACTGTGGGATCGATCGATCCTGCAAATCCTACAATCAGGAGTTAGGTTTTAGGCCATATCCAGCCTCTTGTCTTTCCTATAACTCTTTCAAGGTCATTAGTAGGACATTTAGTAGGCTACACTTAGATCTGAGGGAAAGCTTTTTGCCTAGTCGAGTGTGAGTTATCTGATCTGCCTTTCCATGGGAGCTGTTGCAAATAGGTGTGCTCTCCAAGATGACAGCTTAGAATTACCTTCTCTTTTTTTCTCCTTTTACCCAGTGGCATTTTATTCACAGAGCCACATGGAATGTTTTCTTGTGTACATTACAACTTTTCTTCTCCCAAAGTGCTGCTTTTCTTTGTTGCTTTAAAAAAATGAAGGAGAGGTCCATTTTGGCTCACAGTTTGAGGATGCCATCCATCGTGGTGGTGATGCATGGCAGAATTCCTAGTGCTAGGAGTTGTGGCTGGGGCACCTCACATCTGCACAGACCACAGAGCAGACACAGATGAGTGCTTGCATTCAGTTGGCTTTTACAGTTTTTTTTAAAGAGGCCCCAAATGTTCAAATTTTATTTATAAAGCTCCCTCTTGCTGTTGTACAGAGAGTAAAACTGTTGCTACAGTCACAGATGGCTATCCATGCCACAGAAAGAGTCTTATGTGAAAATATTTACAGTTTTTCTTTAGTTTTATTGAAAATAGAATCTTCTCTCATACAGTACATCCTGACCTCAGTTTCCCTCCACTCCTCCACTTCTCCTTTACCTTCCCGTTCCTTCAGATCCACTCTCCATCTCTTTCCCCTCAGAAAGGAGCAGGCTTCCAAGAGACAACTACCAAGCATTACAAAACAAGATACAACTGACCCTTTTCTTTCCTTTTTAAAAATTCAGTCTGGGACCTATGTATGGGACTATCCACCTTCCGGGTGGGTCCTCCCTCCTCCGTTATTTCTCACTGGAACACTCTTGATCCCACTGGAGTGTATCTCTCCTAAGTGACTCTAAGTCCGGTTAAACTGATTATGAAGATTAACTGTCACTCAGGTGAGCCGCCACATTGCTCACTTGTGTCTATGACACCTTTGGGAGCCAAGATGCTGAGCATCACCTGGTGGTAGTGATGTCCCAAGCCTGTTATCCATAGGAGGTGGAGGCTGGAGGATTTGAAATTCAAACCTAAATCAGCACTTGTTTTAAGTATACTCCGGGAAATACAACGTTGGATTTCAGCAAACTCCTCCTTACAGATTTACAGCATAAAACTAGTTTTTCTGGTCCTCTGTATTGGTGGGTATCAGCTCAAGACTGGAACAGCTAATCCCTGCCAATCTGTTTTCCTGGTTTGAACTCAAAAATGTATCTTTCAGAATGTTGAGTAAAAACCTGGGGATGTTGTGGACACTCTTTCATCTGACGGTAACTCCTATACTTACCTTTGCCATCCCCCCATAAACTTACGCAGTTCATAATTCAACAAATCCAACTCCAAATGGTTTCACAATGTCCTCCTGATGTGTGAATTCAGATGCCAGGCTCTGACCCAAAGATCACCTCCTGACTACCCACCGCCAAACAAGGAGCCCTTCTAACCCAATCCTGCCCCAGTTCAGCAGGAAGTAGACGGCTTCATGACTCAGATTCTTGGTAATCTTTAGGATCTCACCATTTCTATAAACTAATCTACATCTACACATACAAATATATATATATCTGAAAATGTTAGGGAACCCAAGTTCTCCAGGTTCCTAGGCCATAAGCAGGAGGGCTACATGAGGGCAAGAACACACTCAGGCTCCTGCTCCCACTCCTCAGGGACCAGAGGCGGTCTGCCTACTGTTGTGTAACACGGCTCACACATATCTAGACCCTATTCCCTTCCTCAGACAGAGTGCCCCAAGGATGCCCTATTCCCTACCGTGGTTGTATAGCATAGGTCACATTAACTGAACCTGCTTCCTCTTGGTGTAAGACCCTTCCCTTGTGTCTGAAGTCTTTAACAGTAGATACCTTGGTTTATCTGCTTTGTGGTAGTCAGAGTCCTGGCCATTGTTGCTGTTGTTAATAAAATTTGTTGACAAGGGTGATGTGACTCAGCTAACCTCTTTCGAACCTCCTCTCCTTTTCCACCCTAAAACCAAACAGTAATATTTTGAGGAAGGGATGTTTACTCAATTTTTGGGGATCATGTTTAGAAAAAAACGTACGAAAAGGATAAATACAAAATCTTTTACAAAACCGAGTAACTAATTGATCACGAGAGCCTGAATGATGGAGGGCCTAAGCCACCAAACTCAATGCTTTCAGGGTGACTCCACCTCAGGCTTCAGTGAGACTTGGAAATTTCCAAGGTGTTCACCCAGTGAAACAGGAGGTGGCTGAGCAATGATTTCTGGGGCGAGATGGACATTGTTCTCCAAGACTCTGGGTCTCCACTGTCCCTGTCTCAGGTGATGGACACACCCTTCAGGGACTGTCCTCTTTCTTGGTACACTGACGTTGTACCGAGGGGCCTCCTCTTTGCCTGTACCTGAAGTAGCTGAGACACACTGACTTGACTCTCATTTAATTTTGTCCAGAGTGTGAGGAAGTGGACTTAGAGCTGGCAAATGAAGAACTAGAGACACCCCAAACCATCTGTCTCTATGCTTTAAATCTCTTACTAAAGGGTTTATTTGAAATTACAGCCTGCATCAATGATACCTCAGCTTAGACAATATTGAGTCACCAGGTCCTGATGATCTGGGTTATTGCTTTTGAATTCTAATAAAGACATTTTATACAAACACTTGAACACAGAGAGAAGATCCTGGGGAATACCCCAGAACCCCAAGTTCAGCTGCAGCGACCAGGCTGAAACCTCCCTCTTCATCCACAGCTCCACCCACACTTTTTGAAAATAATTCAGAGTGGGTTATCAAACACACGGGTGTTTTTGACCTTCTTGTCTTTGTTTTCTTTATTTTCCTTTCCAGGACTAGCTTCCTTAAAGAGAAGATAACAGAGGGCAGCTACTGACTGCGGCGGGGTGGGTGGGGCTTTAGCTACTCCAGTGTGGTTTTTACGACGACCCTTCCTGACTTCTAGACATTCAGTGAAATAAAGATCGGCTCAAGGATGGAAAGTGAGGGAAAAGTTTCTCAGGACCCTGTTTTTCCGATCTGTGTTGAATTTCCCGCAAAGAGACCGCTAAGGACAGCATTCTCCCCATGGCTCGCCCCTGCGGCTGAGTTCCTCTTGGAGGAGGGAGCCGGGGACAAGAAAACAGAATGGCTCTTGCCCCCTCTGCTGGCTGCCCGCTTGGATGGCAGGAAAGGCCCACAACAGGGGCGCAAGCAGAAGAATGGTTTTCAGTCTTGTGGTTTTTTTTTTTTTCCGCCCCCCAGGAAAATTTCCCCAGAGCAGACAGACATAAAATAGAAACACGGTGTGGGGAAGGGTCTCCTCAATGTTTTATCTCCCATCTTATCTACAGGTCTGCAGGGCTCAGGGACAACCACACCTCCAGTAGCTACAGTGGGCCAACACTTGTGACAGCCAGCACAGCAGGATGGCAGGAGGACCAGGCCTCTTTCCCACAGGAGCAGCATCTTGGTGTTTCTGGCACTCTGGATGACAGATGTTTGTGGCCCCATCATCTCTTTCATTGAGAAGTCAGTGGCAGAAGATGTTGTCTCACTGTGGATGCAACTGCAGGATAGAAGAACACAGGCCTTTGTCACTGGCTGTAGCAACTCGTGACATGCGCCAGGGTCACTCAGCCAGCAGGGGCTGCTGGTGATCGTAGGAGCCAGCCATGATAAGCTAAATATGAACAGATCACCCAAAGGAAATTCTTTACTTCCAACCATTATCACCTGCCAGAGTAAGACTCAGCCATAGAGGCCCGAGAGTCTCAGTAGTTTACCCTGGTTGCAGGAAGAACCACAAACCGAGATTACCCGAGCACCACCCGAAAACAGACCATCCACAGGAAATGCCTAACATTCCAACCGTCGTAGATAGGATCACCTGCCAGCACACACTCACCAGGACACTCCTAGACAAATGTCAGCCAATCAGGGGTCATGAACCTCAAAAAACCCTCACGCCCACCTACTATAAAAACCCTAACTCTAACTGAGCTCCGGGCTCTCTATTTATTTCAATACGTTGGACATGCGGAGAGACCGAGTTTGTAAACTTGCATAAAATAAAAGGCTCCTTGCTTTTACCTACGGGACTTGGTCTCCTTGTTGGCTTTTGGACTTCGCGGATTTGGTCATTGCAATGATCATGTCTTCTTCCCACTGCCCAGCCCTTGCTCACTCCTACTTCTCCCTTAGACATGCTTTCCCACAGGACAGAGCAGGCTCCTAGTGGCTGCTGAGCCTTTGGTTTGCCTTTATCACACACAGTCTCCATTCCTGTGGGTTTGTCAGACTTCCGAGCTGAGCAGGAGAGAGCTGCTGAAGGAGGAAGCTGTGTGGACAGAGCCTGAATGAGGCTGGCCTGGGTGATCCTAGGCACCGTGGCTGACTGTCTCCCACCGGGGTCGCAAAGATGGTATATTCCATAGGGGGCCACAGTGGGGACATCATACCAGTCTTGTCACACAGCTACCTGGGACTTAAAGGCAAGAATTATTTAACCTTTCAATACGTGCTTTCTTTATAGTGACCAAGGCAGTCACGGCGGGATGTTTGAACAGGTTTCCTCTGTGGTCTATTCCCTGTAGGCGACTCTTCTGAGTCAGTTCATTTTCAGACAGTGAAAGACACAGCAAAGTCGACATGTTGGTTTGTGAACACAGAGGGCCTGGAACTTTTCAGGGTCATACCCCTGTACCCTCAGTTAAGTAGAAGGTGGCAGCTGATAACGGTCAAGGAAAAGCATCCTTGGAGGCTGGTACGTGCCTAGGACTCAGCTTGGTGTATAACCAGAGTAGCAGGTAGATGGACACAGGCATCTGGATCTCTCCCAGGACCGTAGGCAGACACTGTTCATCCTAGTACTCAGGGCAGTCCCCACACCCCTCACCCTAGGGTACAGTATATAGCTTCTCTCATGGTCTCTGCACCTACTGCTCCTCCTTCAGGCCCCTCCAAGGTCAACAAGGAGTAGGGAAAAGAGGGCTCTGTGGACTCTGGCATTTGGTTCCCACATCCTTCCCTGTCAGTTGTCATCTGAGCATCCTGCATTTTCATGATGGCAAAGCACATCCAGGCTAAGACAGAGCCCACATCCCACCTGAGCTGCAATGCCCAGGCTTCCTGTCTTTCCATACACTGCCGTTGTGTGGATCCCGAGAGCATCACCTAGATTCCCTTACAAAAACACTGAATTGTCCAAACTTCCCAGAAATTCAATATTGGTAAACTGTTTATAACCCTAGACGATATAGCAAAGCAGGTTTCAAATGTGGTTAGAGTATAAATGCGAGCGGGTCCACTCTGCTTACATTTTTTTTTTAATTGAGGGGAGATTTAATGAAATAGTCTAGCTGGGTGGTGGTGGCGCACGCCTTTAATCCCAGCACTCGGGAGGCAGGCGGATTTCTGTAAGTTCGAGACCAGCCTGGTCTACAGAGCTAGTTCCAGGACAGGCTTCAAAGCCACAGAGAAACCCTGTCTTGAAAACCAAAAAAAAAAAAAAAAAAAAAGAAAAAAAGAAATAGTCTAGCTATTGCAATGACCCTTCTATGAGACCTTAGGCCCTGCTTCATCTTTTATAATTTTTTAAAAAATGCTGCACGATCCCTGGCGGCAGTAGAAATGCTGTAGGTCCCAAATGGTGATAGCGGGCCATGTGGCAGCAGACAGCGGGCCCTGGGAGCAGCCAGTCCCAGGCAGAGACGGCTGCTGGTCCCAGAGAGGTGGCCCGAGCGGTGGTGGTGGCTGGCCATGTGGTGGCAGGCAGCAGGCCCTGGGAACAGCCAGTCTCTGGGCAGCGGCTGGTCCCAGGCAGGGAGGCACATGGCTGGTGGGCAGGAGACAGAGACATGGATAGACATGACTTGCAGGAGTGAGGCTGAATATTTATTCAGGGGGTTGTGGAGGGGAAAGGGTGAAGGGGGGGACAGAGAGAGAGAGAGAGAGAGAGAGAGAGAAAGAGAGAGAGAGAGAGAGAGAGAGAGAGAGGAGAAAGAGACTGAGAAGGGGGGGGAAGCAGAGAAATGGGGAGAGAGGTAGAAGCAAAGCTGCCTCTCTGAGAGGAAGATGGAAAAGAGAGTGAGCTCAGGCTGGAAGCTGAAGATCAGCCTGCCTCAGTGGATGGGGGAGGGAGTGGGCGTGGCTTGTCTCTTAAAGAGACAGAAAACCGCCGGGCGGTGGTGGCGCACGCCTTTAATCCCAGCACTCGGGAGGCAGAGGTAGGCGGATCTCTGTGAGTTCGAGACCAGCCTGGTCTACAGAGCTAGTTCCAGGACAGGCTCCAAAGCCGCAGAGAAACCCTGTCTCGAAAAACCAAAAAAAAAAAAAAGAGAGACAGAAAACCATAATACCATCTCCCCCACTAACCTATCAGGAAGCAGAGAGTATCAGGTGACCTCTTAGCACTCTATCCTGTGTTTCTTTCTATTATAGCCTGTGCCTTTATATGTGTTAGTGTCTACCTACTTCACAAAAACCTTCACTTTCATGGATGGGGTATCAGTCAGTGCTTGCCTGGTCTTGGTGAGATCCTGGTTTTAATACCCAGCATTATAAATGTAGTTAAGTCAATCTATAATAAAAAATATAGTACCTAATTTGCAAAGATGGCTCCGTTGGGTGAGAGCTTTCTCTGCAAGTCTGAGGACTGAATTTGAATTCCCAGAATGCCCATAAAAAGCTGAGCATGGCTGCGTGTGCCTGCTATTGGAATGAGGAGACGGGGGTCCTGGAGCTCATTGGCCACTCAGTCCAGCCTAGATGGCCAGCTCCTGATTCACAAGGGAGAAAGATAGAGACTAACATAAGAGGATACTATTGTCTTCCTTGGGTATCTGCATGTGTGGTTGTACACACACAACTTCATAGTCACATGTGTGCAACACACACACAGTACCTGTGGGGCCCCCAAAATATGAATCTATTTCCATATTGACCAAAGGTCAGAGGGTTCTCTCAAGGTTATTGTGCTTGCTAGTACCTCAAACGAAGGTCCCACCTAACCGTTCTCTCAAGGTTATTGTCAACAGGTGTGGCTAACGGTCAGACCTTGTACTACAGAAAAAGAAAAGTAGATATGTTTCTACTTCAAACAAAAGCCTAAGGATCCAACTGAGGGGTCCAGTTCCTTTATGGAAATAACTTGGGATTCCACCCAGGGAGTGGTTTACCTATAGAATGTTTTGGTCTAGGGTGTGAGTGTGACTTGTTTTATTCTAGCAACAGAATGTTTAACTCTGGATGTAGCCTGCAACCTTTAACTGGTTTGTTCATTTCCTTGTATCTTGTTAATGCAGTTTTTTTGTCTCATTCCTACCTTTTGGGATCAGGGGTATTTTAAACAGTGGGAAATTAAACGTGGGAGAATTTCAGTACTCACTGGAATTTCTTCCCGGCACTATTCTATGTTTCTCTGCTTTATTATTTTTATTTGTGTCTTCATATATTTTACTATATTTCTAAATCCCCACGCCTCTACCCTGGCAGAGGTATTTTTGTTGAGGCTGGTCCCCAACAAGTATAGAGTTCAAAAGCAACTCAAGAAACTTCAATGTCATGAAAACATGAGGATTTATTTAAGAGATACTTTCTAGTGTTCATTTGCAATGAATTCTTTGTTTACAATATCAGCATTTTGTTGAGTTTAGGAATTAGCTTATCACATCTCAGCATAGCAGTGACCTCTCCCTGGTGCCTCCTACAGATAGATCCTGGAGGATACAGTTTCAACATTTCCCAGATCCTCTCTAGCTTGGTCTCTGGAGACACTCTTATCAAAACTTTGGTGGGGAATTTTCTGGGCTTTGCTTCTATTAAGAATAAACTACAGTCAGGATGTAATGTATGAGGAAAGAATAAATATGTAAGAAACAATATATATTATATATCCGGGTTGAGTTTCATACATCTGTAATCCCAGCATTTGTAAGGCTGGGGAGGAGGATTTTGAGTTTGAGACCAGCCTGTAACATGCAGCAAGATTATGATGTCCCATAAAACAAAAAACAAAACAAAAAAAACCCAACAACATTGCTCACCTTCTGAAGCCCTTCTAAAACTCATAAATCAAATCAAACTAACCTCTAACAACCACACAAACTGAGTAACGAAGCCTATTTTGTGATTCTGAACTTGGCTGGATTATATGGCGGCAGGGCACCACCAAAGAACTCTGATTGTTCAGTGCCTGCCCAGACAGATGACCTCATCAGACATTTCCAGTATCTCATTGTAGATCTATGGTTTGTGCCTCTATCACACTCTGGAAGATAGCACATGATCTACACACAGGAGTTTAAAATATGTGCACAGAATTTTCCGTGCCTTGATTTCTAGTCTCAGGTCAGGCTGAGCTTGTCTGCCGCTTACAACATTGTGGAAATATCAGAGGATGAACAACACACTTGGAATGTCTCTGCACATTCCGGCTGCTCCATCTGTGGGGCTTTGTAGCCCATGGATGTGGATTTCTTTGGAAACAAGGATCTATCCATGCCTCAGCCTGAGTAGCTGTGGATGTTGTCACCTTAGAGTTGGGCAGTAATTTCTGGGAGTGAACGTTAATGAGACAGGGCACCGGAGAACCAAAAGACAGGTCAATCTGAAGACAAGAGAACACAGAACAGGCAGGGCCAATGTTCAGTGCAAGACATGCAGCCTGCTGAGGCAGAGGCCAGGTCTGTCTGAACACTGATAGAAGAATTGCTTTTTTATTTTTTTGACATAGCTGCATGCGCTTAGAAATGCAGAGAGTGGGGACTGGAGAGAGGATGCAGGGATTAAGAGGCTGCTCTTCCAGAGGTCATGAGTTCAGTTCCCAGCAACCACGTGGGGGCTCACAACCATCTGTAATAGGATCTGATGCCCTCTTCTGGCCTGCATGTACACATGCAGACCACTTGTACTTTAAGTATAAATAAATAAATGAAACGATGCAGAACTCAGGGGTTTAGATGCAGAGTCTCTGGTCACTGAACACATCCGGGTGAGCAAAGCACCCAAGATGTGTCCTTAAACCACAAATGAGGCCCCCCTGCCCCTCCACACTGAGATGATCCTCACTGAAAATGAGTAAGCTGTTCCAGAGCCGAATCAGGAGGCTGCACAGAAGAGAAGGCATTCCAGAAGAAACCAAAGAAAGACAAGCTTACGGGATGGGAACAAATGCAACATAAAAATATGCAACTAAAGGAGGCCTATTGGTCGCCTTCCTTTGTAAGCACTGGAAGAGTTCTCATGGGATAGAGCAAATGAAACTAGATAGTAAAGTTAGAAACAGTCTTTAAAGTGAACTGGAAAAGACAAACCAACCAGTCACTCTCACCCCTGACATCACCGCTTTCTCTCTTTGTCTGGAATTCCTTCAGTTTGTCCCCGAACAGACTTAGGCAGGTGTGCACCATCTAATATTGTGCAGTAGCACCCTGGTCTGGACAGACACAGCGTGTTAGACCGTCGTGGGCCTACTGATGAGCTTTTGGGCTGTTTTTCAATGTTAGAAAACATGGGATCATTTCCTCGGTGTTCTTGTGGGTTGACCAAACACTTTTTTTTTTTAAATTCCACTTCATAGTGTTTTCTAATGTATCTCTTTCTGTAGCTTCTTTAGGCACTCTTAAAGAGCTAAAACCATATTTCAGAAAATAAATATAATGATAAAAGTACGAAAAGAAAAGAAAATATAATTGTAAATGCCATAACTTTATTCAATATATAAATTTCATATATCTCTAATTCCCTCCCATTTATTCACTGTCCGTTCTAATAGATCTTGGTTCTTCATGCCTGGAGACGTCCATCTGGAGAGATCTACAGGTTCCCATTTTTAAGCATTTCCTTGTTCAGAGTCTAAACAGAAGAGTAGAAACATCAAGGGACGTCAAGAACCTATTAAAAGACCTAATTTTAACACTCAATTATAAATCTTTAAATTTAATTATATTTAACAAGGAAACTGTTCTCAGATTTTCTTCAAAGTTTAAGAGAGAGAGTCGAAAGTGCCGCAGAAAATGATTTTGTTAATCAGCCTAAAGGAATGTCTTTTATAGGTGTCCTCTCAGGTTGTGTCATGTGGCTAATCACAGGGACAACTGGGCTTAACCAGTGCACACTTAAAAATGTCTTAAAAATGTTGGTGGCTACCAGGTGTAGAATGTAAACATTAGTTGATTTAATTTTTGTGCCTTAAAAATTCTTTTATAAATTTTTTAATTTGAAAAATTAAGTATATTTTGATCATATTATTTCCCCTCCTTCACCTCCTCCCAGATCTTCCCCACCTTCTCCCTACCCAACTTCATGTTCTCTCTCTTTCTCTTTCTCTCTCTTTCTCTTTCTCTCTCTCTCTCTAATAAAACTCTCAAATTCTTAAATTCAGTTAAAAATAAGTCATTACCAGGCATCAGTAACTATATTTCACTAGCATATTTCTATTAAAAAATTCTACAGTGTACCTGATACAGTCCAATTTATTGATGATACATCAGAATCAATATAATACAAAATGTTCTACTAAAAAACCACCCTAGTATGGAAAACTAAAGTAGATGCTTGTTTATTTTCTTTAAATTGGCATTCAATTGGACTATTTATACCATACCAGTGTTGAAAGGGGCACTGTATTCTTCAATGGCGAATTCATCTAGAACACAGAAATGATTAGGTAGAAAGCGGTTAATTGTGGGTAAGCCCTGTCTGCAAAGAACAAAAGTTTAAATCACAGCTACAGAATCAATGGAAATAAAGTCTACACTAAGTTATTTTGTTTGGTGGTGGAGACTAAGAGAACCAGGATCTGGAACAGAACTGAGGGCTTGCTGTGCCTCTGTACCGACAAGACTCAGATGGTCCTTTCCCATGCCTGTGCTTTCCTGCTGGCATTATGCCTTTCTCTCTGTGTATTTCCTCCATTTAACAAGGAGACATCGTTTAATTCTGCCAACATGATATAACGCTGGCAAGTTCAAAGTCAGGAAAAAACCAGAAGAATTTCTTGCTCTATCCAGTCTCCTCCCATTTTGGGGGTTTATCTATAGCACTTTAAAAAATAGATCATATGATAGGTTCTATATCACACATCAGTAGCAAGATGCGATTAAAAAAATTATTGCTGGGCTGGAGAGATGGCTCAGAGGTTAAGAGCACTGGCTGCTCTTCCAGAGGTCCTGAGTTCAATTCCCAGCAACCACATGGTGGCTCACAACCATCTGTACTGACATCTGGCACCCTCCTCTGGCATGTGGGCAGAGGCAGAATGTTGTATACATAATAAATAAATAAATCTTTAAAAATAATTATTGCTATTCTTACCTTTCCAGAATAATTCAGCCTAGAGCAAGCAACTTTACAGGGGAATTTAAAATAATTTTATTTATTTATTTATTTATTTATTTATTTATTTATTTATTATGTATACAATGTTCTGT
The DNA here is from genome assembly GCF_018167655.1 of Microtus oregoni. Classification (NCBI taxonomy): domain Eukaryota; kingdom Metazoa; phylum Chordata; class Mammalia; order Rodentia; family Cricetidae; genus Microtus; species Microtus oregoni. The sequence goes on from NW_024543061.1 coordinate 68,316,389, forward strand.
CTGTTTGTATGCCTGCAGGCCAGAAGAGGGCACCAGACCTCATTACAGGTGGTTGTGAGCCACCATGCAGTTGCTGGGAATTGAACCTTTGGAAGAGCAGGCAATGCTCTAAACCACTGAGCCATCTATCCAGCCCTACAGAGAAATTTAAATAGAACCCATGGCCAATTGTTTCATAATGTCTTTCACCAGAGTGGCCCTAAGGCTTGTTTAAGTGCACCCAAAAGGGTAATACATAGAAACATAACTGCAAGTGACCATAAAAACTCACTTTTTCTTCCAGTGAAAGACTGTGGAGTTTCATTTTATTTAAGATAACCTCTAATTAGGCTAGGCTCTATTTCCTGTCAAAGCTCGGCATATCTGGATTCCACTTACCTGTCTCATAATAATCATAGACTTTTACTGGAGCTGGTTTTAAGTTCTTTACTGGAATGTCTTGTTCCACCAAGAAGGAGAAACTCAGGCTTTGACTGGTTAGCTGAAAAGACGAGAGAACAGAATTGGACTCAATGATTAACTTAGTCGTCAGTCACCATCTTGTTTTCTTAAGATATACTAAGCTGTAGGAGTGTGCTGTCTCCTCTCTCATAGCCTAGAAGAAAATGGGATGTTTTGATCTCTATAACATAACCAATAAAAATGAAAGAACAAAGTTCTGCGGATGGTTAAAAGTGTCATAAACAGCTTTGCTGGCCAGTCCTGGTTCATTTTCCTTAGTAGCTATTTTTGTCTTTACACATACGTGTGTATGTGTGTGTGTGTGTGTGTGTGTGTGTGTGTGACAGAGAGAGAGAGAGAGAGAGAGAGAGAGAGAGAGAGAGAGAGAGAAGGGTGGTGGAGACTGACTCTTTGGAATCCTGCTAGTCTGGTTTAGACACTTCAGCAATTCTTACAGACCCCAGAGTCACAAATCTTACCTTTTCAATGTAGACTAGAACATGGTTGGTGGTCACGTCAGTCCTCTGAATGTTAGGCTGGTTTTGGAGCTGTTGATAAGCCAGAATTATGGAGTGAGGAAGGTTTATGTTAGGAGAAGCTTTCAGGTATTTTTCATATATGAGGCTTCTCTGGAGAATCCAAACTACTAATTTTTTATTTCTTTAGGAACACTAGTCATAATGCTAGTATTTATTGAATCCTTTCTATTCATACATATGTATAAATACACATGCTAGGAATGTATAAGGAGATACATGCATATATATATATGTGTGTGTGTGTGTGTGTGTGTGTGTGTGTGGTGTGTCCACAAATCTGATAGCTAATGGTTTGCTAGAATTGGATATAGGCTAGAACTTAGTGTAATGGTCTGTCCTGTCCCTTTAAGAGACAAGCCCTGCCCACTCCTCCTTCTACATAGGCAAGCAGATTTTCCTTCTGCTTCCAGCCTGTGCTCTCTCTGCCCTGTCTGCAGAGGTGGCTGCTGTGGCTCCTCTCCTCTTTTCTACCCCCTCTCTGTTTCTCTCTCTCTCCCCCTTCCCTTTCTTCCCATAACCCATTGAATAAAATACCCAAACCCTCTCTCTGCATGGAGTCACTATCCCTCTCTGTCTCTCACCGGCCACCTCCTCCTGGGACTTGCTGCCCTGCCAATGACCCGCTGAGGTCTCTCAGCCACTGTCTCCCACCTGCCTGGGACTTACAGAGGCCTGGGGTGATGAGACCTGGCTGCTCCTCGTGGTTTGCTGCCTGCTGCCACCCCTGGGGGAACTGCAGCATTTTATCTAAACCTAATGGTAAGACTTAGGCCTCATACACAACAGACTGTAACCAGTATAAGCAATAATAAAAGAAGGAATCACACTCTGGAGAGGCACGTTTGCAGGAGTAAGCCTTTTGAAAACTGCATCAGTGAAATCAAACAGAAAAACAGTATGGCATTGCTACCTGCAAGAGTTAGTGTTAACCCTTTCCACCTGTGGTTTAGTGTTCAGCCTTTTTCTTTCTTTTTAAAATTCACTTTGCCTACCTACCACAGTTCCTCCTCCTGCTCCCCCCACATGTCCCCCACACCCCCTATCCATTCCTCAGAAAGGGTAAGGTCTCCTCCCATGGGGAGTCAACAAAGCCTGGCATATTAAGTAGAGGCAGGACCAAGCCCCTCCTGCATTTAGCCTTGTCTACTGATGGCGTAGGGTTTACCTTTTTCACAGTTGACTTCACAGGTATGAAGCCTGATACCATTTTCACGTCAACAATCACCATGTTGGAGCTGGATCGTTCTCCAGTGTAACTGGGAAGGTAACACACAGAGTTAAGTCCTTTCAACAAGGTTCCTCGGGATTGATGGAACTAGAAGTCTAATCTTCTTTGTCACTCATTTCTCTGTCAACCATATCTGTGTAGTTATTTGAAATCTCACTATTTTCCTTTCCTCTCTTTAGAGAGATGATGTGTGTGTATATGTATATGTATATTTCTGAGATATAGTCTCAACGCTAAGGCCTTTTGGTAAGAGTTAAGAAAATGTCCTGGTTCATGAATACAAGACCCCATTTCTGTTAAGATTAACTTTGCATAATGTATTTCTCCCACAGGCATTAACCTATTTTTTCCATGTCTTATAAGCAGACTGGTTGCAACTTAGGTTTTACCTTACGTTGATGTGAATCTGGAATGTTCTGTGATTTTCATCAATGTTTATGGGGAGAGTATTGACCTGCAGAGTGAAGGGAGCTCTTCCTTCTGTCTTTGAAAGGATGTTGTATTTTAGCGATGTCTGAAAACAACAAGAGCAAAATTCCTTATCTCAGTGCTGAAAACTTCTCACAGCCTCTTCGAAGTTTCTAAGTTAACTCAACTCTTTTTTTTTTTTTTTCAGACAGGGTTTCTCTGTGGCTTTGGAGCCTGTCCTGGAACTAGCTCTGTAGACCAGGTTGGTCTCGAACTCACAGAGATCCGCCTGCCTCTGCCTCCCGAGTACTGGGATTAAAGGCGTGCGCCACCACTGCCTGGCTAAATAACTCAACTCTTAGCACAGATTTCCCTTTTTAGTTTTGCAATGAACATGTAACCCTTGACACTTTCTCTTCCATGTGCCTAGTATCTGGGCCCTGGGGGTCTCACCTGGAGGTACGCACATCCAGACCCTGACACTGTGGTGACATAATTTCCAGGAAGATCTGGCAGTCTGACTTCCTGCAGCAGCAGGCGGTTGGCGTTGTGAACAGTGAACTTCTGAGAATATGTTCCTGAAGACTTGATGGTGACCAACACTTCTTTCTTACTTTTTGTGAAAGTGGCTGCTCCGTATTTGGAGAGGGCTTGGAGGGCTACCACTGTATCCTGAAAAAAGGAAAGATACAGAAATCGCAGTGGATGGAGAGATAGCAGTCCACACTGATGCATAGTGCCAACATTGCTTCCTTTCAGGATTATTTAGACAAAAAACACAGTTAATCACTGTAATTTTAATACCATTCCATCCTGCTTATTAGTGGTGACCCAGTCTAGGTATTTCAGAGAGAATAAGTTTTATCATCTACACATATTACAATATATACACAGATCTGAACTGAACGTATATCATTAGCATTTATAAGTCTCTCTAGCAGTATTTGTTGTAGAAATCTGAAATGGAGAAGAAAATGTAGGCTAAGATAGAAAAAGAAGACTGAATATGAGAAATGAGATAATTCTTGAATAACAAAAAGTATTTATGGAGAGGGTGATGGGCATCGTGGGCATCGGGGAAGAGCTGGGATATTTTATTTATTTATTATTTATTTATTTATTTATTTATTTATTTTTTTGCTTTTTTTCGAGACAGGGTTTCTCTGTGGTTTTGGAGCCTGTCCTGGAACTAGCTCTTGTAGACCAGGCTGGTCTCGAACTCACAGAGATCCGCCTGCCTCTGCCTCCCAAGTGCTGGGATTAAAGGCGTGCGCCACCACCCCAGCAATGGCAGCAAGTCCATTCTGCCTAAGGACTTGCCTAACCAGCTACATGCGTACACATTTATTGTGGAAAGGAAGTGGCTTAGGCAGAATATTAGAAAATTTTAGTCTGTAGATGAACATAAAGTTAATTTTCTCATGGAAGTAATTCTACAGAAATAGTGCTTTGGAAAACTGGCCCCTGGGGATGCTGAGGACCCGCTTTGGGGAGAAGACAATGAGAAGGTAAGGAGGACAGAGCCTTGATCCATATGTGAATCAGGCTGGGACTTGGTGATGGAGGGATGATGTTTCAGCTCTTTAATCCCTAGAATATGTTTGCATTTATATATGGATTAGTTGAATTATCTTTCCCTCCTAGGGTCTCCCCACAGACCTGAGTGGAGGAGAAGCCTCCATAGGAGTTTTGCTGCCTGATGATCCACTTTACAATTTGGGATGCAGAAGACAGGTCCTCTGAAGATGGGGACGGCAGAGCCGTAAGGTAGGCGAGAAGTACATAAGCTGTCATTTCCACTTCAGCAGAAGGGGCCCGTGGTAGATAGTAGGGTGTCTTTGCTTCCTGAATGTTCCCAGGACGTCGCCAGTGGATTGAATCCTCTTTCAAATGGAAAGAAAAAGATTTTAAGTTTAAAACATGGCTTTAAGAACTATCCCATGAGTGATGATGAGGTCAGCTAATGAACTGGTACAGATGAAATGAACGGATGCCTTAGAACAGTCTATAGCAGATCTATCAAGCACATTTTTTTTTTTTTTGAGATAGATACTCATTATCTAGACCTTGAGGCTGGCCTCAAACTCGAACTCAGAGATCCCCTGTCTCTGCCTCCCAAGTTCTGGGATTAAAGGCATGAGCCACCATGCCTACTAACAAGCAGATCTTGACTAAATTCCTAGATGACCACTTGGAGAGTCTTTGTGTCTCTTACATACTTGTGTGGCACCAGCAGTTGGATTATATAAAATCAGTAATGCTTGTGTCAATAAAATGGTTCCTATCACTTAAGTGTTGGGTCAATGACAGTTTCTCTTGCTGTCTTTCTGGTTAAGGTGGCATAAGGTGGCTTCTGCCTCCCTGAAAGCCAGTTGAGCGCATAACGATGCCTTTGCATCGTTAGTGACTTCTAGTTAGATAGACTTTGCAATAGAAGCACCTACCTTCTTTCACAGCTTCTTTGTTTAGTGATTCAAGCAGCTCGCTTCGCTTGGCTTGGTTTCCTGCCAGGGCGAAGGCATAGGCCAACAATGCCTTAGTATAGACATGACTTCCTTGGCTCCCTGAGATGGAGGCCCAGGCTGTTTCCAGGCAATAGAGAGCATTGCGGACGATACTGTGCTATAAAAGAAGATGAGAGCCAATTTCAAAATAGCAGAAGCAGGCTAAGGAACTATGCCCAGGCTAACCCCAGGTTGAGAGTCATGCTGTGACACCCCGGCAGTAGAGTTTGTTTGGGGAGTGGTTAAAAAGGTGATAGTGAAATGTACCAAAAAAAAAAAAAAAAAAGACCACAGAAACTGGAGGTTTCCCTCAGGGGATTGTAGTTCTGTGGTTTTTATTTTTTATTTTTATTCTTTACATCTGTGAGGGAAGTGTAGGTGTGTACGTACCTCGGCAGACAGTGGAAACTCCAGCAGCGCGATGGTGATGTAGGCAGAGAGCGTCACCTCATCACTCACACCACCCTGGAAGGATAGAGTGGGAACTCTCACATTTCGGCATTTGCTGAACATTAGACCTCCATGCTATGCCATTAGGACTGGAGAACTCTTTTTAATTTTTTTTGTTTTTTAAAAGAAAACAAAGTATCTTTTTTTTTTTTTAAAATTGTGTATATTTGGGTATTTATGTGTCCATTTGTGCACGAGTGAAATACCCATAGAGGCCAGAAGAGGGCACCGGGTCATCTGGAGTTGGAGTTACAGGTGGTTGTGAACTGCTTGAGGAGGATGCTGGGAATCAAACTGGTCCTCTGCAATAGCACCAAACGCTCTTAACCACCGAGTCATCTCTCCAGCCCCAAGGAATGGAGAACTCTTAGAGAAGCCTTCCTCCCTACCCATCACAGCGCTCAGTCCAGAGGACCAGAGCATCAGTTTCCTCCCTACACATCACAGTGCTCAGTCCAGAGGACCAGGGCATCAGTTTCCTCCCTACACATCACAGCGCTCAGTCCAGAGGACCAGGGCATCACCTTCATTGCATTGTTGAGCAGGTGTCCAGACTGCTCGAAGCAACCGTTTTCCTTCTGCCTCCCTGAAAGCCAGTTGAGCGCTTTCGTGATGTGCGTCTTCTCTATAAAGATGTGGGACTGCGCTTGAGCGAAGGCCTTGAGCACGAATGCAGTGAGCCTGCAGGCAGAAAAGGGGCCGAGAGCAGGGCCACCCACCTCACTTTTACAGTTCACCCTGTGTTTTCTACAGACCCTGGTCTTCACAGTTGGGTGGAGGCCATTTTGGACGGTCTTAGTTGATAGTTTTCAATCTTTTGGTCTTACGAAATTTATCTTTTTTTGAACTGTCACAAAACCCTCCCATCAAAACTGCATTTCCCAGATGACTTCCAGTTGTACCGCTCTGCATCTCTCTCCCTGATCTCCACCTTGCCTCTTCTAAAGGGCAGCGAGAAAGTTTCCACGGTGGACAACTGTACTTCCGGCCTTACACCTTTATTTCTTTGCTTTGCTTTTGCCAGCTGTGCCGGCAGAGCAGGTGGGGTTGCAGGTGGGGTTGCAGGTGGGGTTGCAGGTGGGGTTGCAGGTGGGGTTGCAGGTGGGGTTGCAGCGGTCAGGAGGGACGACATTTTTTTTTCTTTTTCCAAGTGTGTGTGTGTGTGTGTGTGTGTGTGTGTGTGTTTTGCAGAAGGATAAGCATTTTATTATCTCTATCACTTTATAACAAACTTGAGGAGACACAAGCCTGGCCTTCTCCATAATCACAATTCTCACCCTACGGCATGTTGTTACAATTGGTGAATCTGCTTTGATAATGTATTATCGTACAATGTGAAGGACGGCATTTGGAGTTTTAAGAATAAGTAAACCTTCCAGAAAAGAATCCCAGGTACAGAGAACAGCAGTTTCTAGACTCCTGAAATGCCTTGGATCAGGTGAGCATGAAGACACGATTAATTTCATCTTACCAGGTATTTCCCGGGCTGTTCCCACCACGGTCCCCAAATGTGCTGAATGAACCGTCACTATGCTGATAGTTCAGCTGCCGCTGATACCCTGAAGAGGGAATTCAGTCGTTTATGAAGTAGAGTGATACTAGACAATTATTATTCTTTGTTGGGAGCAGTGAGACCCCAGATCCTGAATTTCTTGTAATCCCCTGATCTGAGTGCCTACAGCTGCTCTGAGCACGAGACCTTCAGGAGTTCCTGATGGCAGGAGAGTGGTTTCTGGTGGGTTTGGCTGGGGTGTGGCTATCTCTATATAATCTGCCCCTGAACACAATAAAGGGGGCATTCTTGGGGAATTCAAGGATGACCCGTGTCGCTGTCTGTCTGTGTGTGTCTGTGTATTTTAACCTCCAGCCCCCTTGCCCAAAGCTCGATAACTGGGTGCCAGTGCACCGAGCGCAGACACAGGGGCGGTGCGCGGCAATTCTTCACCTATCTTAACCCCATTAGAGAACCATTGAGGGAACATGTTTTACCCAACATGTTTCCAAAGGTATCAACAGTGTTGGGAGTCATTATTCTAGCGAGGGGCATTTGATTGGAAATCACAGCAACAGTGATGACCGAATCTGAACCAAACAGCAGGCATTTAGGAGCACAGGTAAAATTGCTCACCACTGACGAGGTAGCCGATGGCTTTGGACTCGATCGCCTCTGACAGCTGTTGTGTCTCATTCAGATAGTTTAGGACATAGATGTTAGGAACAAAAAGGACCATATTTTGTTCTCCACAGCCATAGGGCATCTTGAGAAGATTTTGGAGGTTTTGCATTGCAGAGCCTAGTATATCGCCTAAGGAGTAAAAGGTTATTACAAATTAGAGGAATATGGAGATGGTTTGTGCTGGAATAAGAAAATATGACCAAGAGGCCATATTACTAATGGAATGAAAGACAAAAAGAATTATACAAAAAAATGAGAAAAACAGAGAGCAGGGAAGAAACTGAATGGCAAGAGATAACATCTTTTCTGGTGAGCCATAATGTCTGGGAAAATGGAACTACTGTTTTCATATCTGCTAGGCACACTGTCACCCTGTTGATCACTGAAGATGAGGCACAGCCCTTATCAGCTGTCAGAGTTAACCAAAGCATACAGCAGCTGTCAAACCCACTTCCTCGCTCTCACACAGGGTAGCCCTGAGCTTGCGACTCCTTCCTCAAGTCAACATCTGGTGCCCGTCATGCATGGCGAGGCCCCGTGTGTACTGGGCTTACACACAGAGAGAGACAGCTGTTATGGCTGGAGCTGAGAGACTTACCCAGAACGGAGTGTGTAGCCCTGGCAGATCCTTCAACCACATTGGGTGGAAGGATCAGTGACCACTCGTCAAGTAATTCAGTATCTAAGAAAGAAGACAAACGAGATATTAGACAGTAATAGTGCGTGTGGGGAGGGGTGAAAGAAACACTCTATGTTGTCATGAATATTGTTCCTCAACATTATCTAGATGCAATCTTTTTGTTTCTCTTGAACCTTAAGTGATTTCTTGAGGCAATTTAGTTTCTCCCAGAGTCACCATTTGTTTCACGGCAAAGTTCATATGGCTTATGTATTTGTACTAAATGTCTATAGCTTTTCTTATAAGCATATACATTACAAAGGCTCCCTTCTTTCCCCTTAGGAATTATATTAACTCTCTCTCTCTCTCTCTCTCTCTCTCTCTCTCTCTCTCTCTCTCTCTCTGTGTGTGTGTGTGTGTGTGTGTGTGTGTGTGTGTATGTACATACACCCATGAACCAGGGTCTCTCACTGAATCTAGAACTTGCTGTTTCATCCAGACTGGCTGACCGGTGGTCCTCTGGGGTCCTCCTGCCCCTGTTCCTCAGTCCTCTGGTGTTGACTGGGATTACAATGTAATTACAGGTGGTCTTACTGTCTTGCTCAGATTTTGTGTGAGGGCTGGGGATCCAGATTCAGGTCCTCAGGCTGGCACAGGAAGCACTTTACCTACTGAGCTGTCTCCCCAGCCACAATTCCTGTCAATGTTAATGTTTTTACACAGGCATTGATCCCATGAATATGCGTTAAATGTGTTATTGTGCTGGGTTCTGTCTTACATGGTGACTTTCAAAACTCATTTCCTAACTTTTTAGAGCTTTTACTTTTACGAGAAGGGTTAGGTAAGCAAGTGAAGATGTATTTAGTGAGACTGACATTGGTGGGTCCTGGAGAAAGTTAGAAGAGGCTGTTTAAGGGCTGAACTAGTCAAGTGTGGGCAATCAGGAAGTGGAGGGATGGGGAGGTGACTCACTATGGAAAGACTCCTCGATAAGGTCATTGTGTTCAGAGCCCATCAGTAAGTCATGGAGTAAGATATGTCCAGGAAAAATGAACCAAAAGGAAAAAGACGTCAGAGCCTGAAGTGTGATAAATGGTCCCAAGAGGAAGGAGAAGGTTGGTGTGACTGGCTCACAGTGAGTGAGAGACAGAGCATCAGGCCATGATGTTTAGGGGTAGGGAGGGCTTGAGGGTGATGGTGAGGGTTTTGGCACCGTGGAATGTAGGAAAGGTGTGGCAGAGGAAGGACAGGTTCTGACGGATTTGACATGTTCTTGAAGGGAACCCCCTTGCTGGACAGGGACAAGAGGGTATGGACAGGAGGTCAGTTAGGAAAATGCTAACTTCACTTTTTTTTTTGAGACCTGGTCTTACTGTCTCGCCTCGGTTGGCCTCAAACTTGTGATGTTCCTGTGTCATTTCTCTAATGGCTAGGGTTTCAAGCATGTGCCACCACATGCAGCCCAGGTAGGATGTCACTGAAATAGGCCAGCCAGAGAGAAAGGCTACCGTAGAAGGAGATGTGGCGATAGTGAGTAAATTCTGATGTAACTCGAAAGTGGAGTCAGTCACGTTTGTGAATGGATTGGGGTGGAGTAGAAGAGAAATAACACGATAAAAGCAGATACAATCTTTTATACTTGACATGTAGAAGAATGAAACTGCCCCACTATGAGATGAAGGGAGTTGGGAGGAGCACATGGTGGGGCCAGTAGTGCTCCCCTTTGCCGGCAGGGTGGTTCTGAGGTACCTGTTAGACCTACAGTCCTGTAAGCACGGATGCTGGCTAAACAGGAATTCAGGAAGCAGATCTGCACCAATGAAGCATGTAAATCTGTGGACTCTGGCACTCAGTTGTTATTAAATCTATGTCCTAGGTCTGGGGAGGTGGCTTAGTCGGTAAAGTGTTTGCCTTGCAAGTGTGAGGACTTGAGTTCGAGACCCAGAACCTGTGTGGGGAGGAAATGCCAGATATATTGTAATCTCAGCTCTGGAGGGGCAGAGACAGGGAGATTCCAGGGGTTTGCTGGCCAGCTGGCTCACCTTTCTGGCTTAGTGAGGGGCCTTGTCTCGCAAAAACATGGTGGATAGCACCCGAGGTACAATGCCTATGGTTGACCTCTGTCCCTCATATATATGCACATATATACACCCTCCACAGGAACATGAACACACACACACACACACACACACACACACACACACACACACTGTATGTAGATGAGACTACCAAGAATATTTCCATGAATGGTCTCTAACTCATGACGGTTCCAGTCACAGAGTGTGAAAGTGATGCACAGTCAGTGGAAACCATAAGCTCCTAGAATTCTGAGCATCACCCTTTCCCTGGACCAGTAATGTGGGATGCAGCACTCTCTAGTGATGCTGGACAGACACAGCTGTCCTCTGTTTCAACTTAGCCAGCATGGGAAGGAATAGAAGAGCAAACAATTGTGTTGCTAATCTATGAGAACGCATAGGTAAGGTATATTAAATGGACTTTTGACTCATTATTTTCAATTCGTGATGGACTTAATAGGTTGCAACCCCTTTATAAGTTGAAGGGCATCTCTATAAGGAATGGGCTTGTAGGGAAAGCCTCACCTTGAGGAACATTCTAGATGGCATACAACTTTTTAGATGGAGATCTTTATATGGTCATACTAGCAGTATCAATCAAATACTGTTGGGGGGGGTCTTTGTTGGTACTCTAGAGATACTGCCAATCAAAGCATATATATGGAAATATTTAAATTACTAATATAACAGTACAACCAAACAAGGACACACAGTTCCTTCAATAGCCTCAACATAGTTTGAGTAGTTTTACAGACACAGAGACTAGACTTAGGAAGAATCTTGTCCCAGGTCAAAGCTTTTAGTTCTTGTCACTAACCAGGAGCTTTCCAGCAACTTTTTCACCATGCCTCTTTTTTATCCTTAAAAATATAACAATAATGATAATATAATATGATAATATCATTAATAGTATTTAATCTTTATTCCCTTGGGAAAATTAAGCATATTTTGAGAGATTTTCATGAAAAAGGGCTTCTCTTCATGAGATATCTTTAGGTTTTCATGGAAAGGGCATACAAGTTTTTGTTTATTTTTTTCTTCAGAGTAAGCTGTATCCCAGAGATGATTTTTCCACAGCTACAAATGGCTTACCTTGAGAATTTTGAGTTTTGTTACACTTACCTGATGCACACAGTAGTGTGTTGAATGTTTGTTCCTTCTCGATTCCTTCAGGCTTAAAGTTGAAAAAAAAAAAGGTAAAATGATACATAACATACCAAACCAAACCAAACCAAACAAGACCCCAAACTAAACACTTTGAAGTACACTGAGCTATAGACCCATGCACAATTTTGGAAGTGAGATACAGTCACCCAGATTACAAGCACAATGTCATACGACACACTCAGTACTCACACACCTCGACTATCAAGGGCTTGACTACGGTGTCCTTCCGTACGAGGGCTGGCACTTTTGCCACCTCATTGCCACACAGTTCTGCAGACTGCAAAGCTTCTGCAGTGGCTGTGAAGTTCACCTCCCCTGGGAGAGAAAATTTTGATGGCTTTAAATGGTGATACTCGGGCCAGTGATGACCCAGCTCTTGAAGAAGCTTGTTGCCAAGCCTGACACCCCGAATTTGATCCCTGGGACCCACATGCTCCTCACAAGCTGTCACCAGACCTCCACATGTGTGTCCTGGCACACATGCACAGTGAATAAACATATTTGAAAATTCAGAAGAGCACAGTTATACTGTGCTAAGTGTTCCCCCCTCCCACAGTGTACACAGTGGTTTTCTGCTTGGTTGTTTTAAATGCAAGAGGAGAGAAAGCACAGCCACAGCAAACCATTGCAACACAGAGCATGAAATCAGTCAACAGCTCTGACACTCACCCAGGGACTTCGGGGTCACAGCCCAGGACACAGTTTTCCTTTTATTGCCATAGATACAGTGAGAGTCTTGATGGTCTCCCACTGGGACTGCCAGGAAATCAGGAGAGTTCTCTAGGTCCACACGGATCTGTCCCCAAACCCAGACAGGCAGAGAGAGTCAGAAGTCGAGGGTGCAGACAAGGTCAGAGACTTTGCGATGTGTCATAATGGGTAAATCCTGGCACACACTTTGAAGTTTAGATTTTTACACATAGGAATGGTGCCAATGCCTGGGACTTTTCTGCACCAGTGGAGGAAGAGATGTTTCTTTAGACAGACTTTAAATACAGTCATTTAGTTGGGCATGGTGGCATAGTCCTATAATTCCAGCACACTGCTGGTTGAGGCAAGAAGGTGGGCACTTTTAGGTCAGCTTGGGCTGTGTGCACAGTGAGACTACCTCAAAAAAAAAAAAAATCTCAAAAGGAAAGACTAATCATGTGGAAACCATATCTGAAGTTAGGGAACATTTACAAAACAGCATGTCGCCAGAAAGCTTTTCTCTGAGTAAGTTCCTTTCTGAAATGAGGGCATGTCATCCAGCTCTAGGAGGGGTCTGAAGAGCCCTAGGTAATGGAGGGTGATGGGGTTCGCACTCGCTTCCAGAGAAGTGCCCTTACCCGAATGCAGTGAGACATATAATTGAACACGGTAGCTTTGAGGGTGAAGGCTTCTCCGCGCACCACAGAGTAGGGGAGGGTGAGTTCCAGGAAGAAGGGCTGGAAGACGGTGAGAGAGATGGTGGGGGAGAGACCAAGGCCGGTAGCTCCGGACAAGCAGAATGCGCTGGCCTTCCACTCTGTGATGGAATCAGGGACCTTCACTGCCAGCTCACTGCCGCCTGATACGCTGGTGTGGAGGAGAAGGGGCAGCAAAAAACAAAAACAAGAACAACCAGAAATCAAGTGCAGCAAACATGGGACTAGATCTCGGGACTAGATGCTTCTGTTCGGGGTTCTCTGGAATGCCTCCTCTTTTTCCCACTCTGTCTCTCCCCCCATTCTTAATTTCTTCTCCCCTCCCTTTTTCTTTTCCTTTGTTCCTTTCCTTTTCCCCTGGTGGAGAAGACAGCTTCCAGTTTTCTGTTACTTCTGAAAACCGGGAGCCACATAAGGAGAAGAAATGTTTCGCTGTGAGCTAAGTGAACCGAAAGGATCTGGGACCAAGGACGACACCAAAGTCCCAGAGCAGGACTCACACCGTCACCTATGCTAAGTCCCAGGGGCACCCAACTCACTCCAGTGGCACCATGTCCCAGATCCAGGTCTCCGGGAAGTACTTCCTCACGGTCTCTCTTACTTCCACCTCTGAATATTCTTCCGCCATGGCCGAGTCTACCGTCATCGCGTAACTCATTCCTCTGAAGTTCCCTGTTCCGACTGCTGCCATAGGTAAGGCTTGAGGTGCTACCGAGAAGACAACACGCAAGCCCCACAGGGAGACCAGTTCTCATAACTGACTTTAAGTGGTTGTTGTTTCTTAAGTAGGAGAGGGACATCTACCTGATAATAACTTTTTTAAAAATATTTTTGTTTATTACTTTTTATATTTTATACATTTGTTCTATTGCTTCATGGACTAGAGGTGAGTATATATTTTTTTTTGTAAAGCAAACATAACTTTCTCTAAGATGGCTGTTCTCTTGAAATGATAGTCATGTTTCCCACTGGCACTGGCAGTCAAAACCAAAGACCAGGAAAGGAAATTCACTGCAGCCCGGTTTCAGAAATATGACTCATTTCACAGTGCACGAGATAGAGACACAAGCAGTAAACAGTAGGATCTTGGAATGTGTGTGCTACACACCCTAGCCTCAGATTCCAGCTCCATGCGGGACTGTGTATCCCAGACCAGAGGTTGGGAAAGACGGGCAACAGCAAGAAGGTCTCTGAAGATGCCATAGCAAAAACTAGTCCATGGTCAGAGCGCGATGAGCCTGAGTGCTCTCTCAGTTGGCGTCATCGATTTTGCTGTAACCTTGGTTCTGAGCAAACTACGTGTGCACTTTGCACTGCCCGTCACTGCTCGAAACACCTGGCACAGACTCCAGGCTGGTGTGTGCTGTGAGCTGCGCTAGTTTTATTCTCCACAGAAAGGCTGCTGCCCTCAGAGAAGCATAATGGCCGAATTGCAAAAATAAAGAGTTTTAATATTTTCCTTCCAGCACAGAGACATCGGGTTGGTCTGTCTCTGGATTATATCATTTAGAATGTCTGAGTTTTAAAAACTGCCGCTATTTGAGTTGTTGGCTTGAGTTTGATTTAAAAAAAAAAAATGGTTCAATGAATTTTAGCGTGGAATTATACCGGAACTGCCAATCATTTCTGAAATGGCCATAAACACGTGACTACTGTTTTTACTGTGTGTTTATGTGAAGTGCCACTGTTAGCATTGGTGAGTATAAAGCTAACATAACAGCCAAGGCTGAGAAACACTGAAGATGCTTCAGGTCCTATAGTATCCAACACGCATCCAAAATTTAATCCTCTGTGCAAGAGAGATGATCATATTCATCTCATTAGCATGCTTATTTGCCCTTGTTTTTAATAAATGGCAAATGCATAGGTGTACCAAAGAATTGTTTTAAAATAAATTTCTTAATCATTCACTGTCACTAAATATTTTACATTCATAGCTGTTTGACACAGCTACATGCCAGGGTTGCATCTGAAAAGTTTAACAAGTCCACTATTCACCACGGGATCAGGTGTCACTATAGCTGGTCCTCGTGACTTCACCATGTGGAGCTTGAGGTGGTCATTGGTTGATGGGAAGCCCAGGAACGGGAGGGAGTTCCAGGGAAACAGCTGTGCAAATGTATTCACAAAGGTGGAAAGGCACCTTCAGAGGTTAATGGAAAGCCTCTCTAGGGTAGAATGTGTATTTCAGGAGTGTGCTTACCATAGTCAAGCAAGTCATTAGTGTAATTATAGAATAAAACGCCATAGAGGTTAGGATAAAGATGTCTTCTAAGGCAAGACTCCGTGAGGCAAAAGAAACAGACTCACAAGCCGGGCGGTGGTGGCTCACGCCTTTAATCCCAGCACTCGGGAGGCAGAGGCAGGCGGATCTCTGGGAGTTCGAGGCCAGCCTGGTCTACAAGAGCTAGTTCTGGGACAGGCACCAAAGCTACAGAGAAACCCTGCCTCGAAAAACCAAAAAAAAAAAAAAAAAAAAAAAAAAAAGAAAGAAACAGACTCACAAACAACTTCTGTGAGAGCCTAAAGATAAGCCACGCAAAGCTTAGCCCCTGAGACGGAGTGCTGACCGTGGCCGGAAGCTCAGCCACAGAGATGGAGTGCTGGGCGTGGCCCAAAGCTCAGCCACTGAGATGGAGTGCTGGGTGTGGCCCGGAGCTCAGCCACTGAGATGGAGTGCTGGGTGTGGCCCGGAGCTCAGCCACTGAGATGGAGTGCTGGGCATGGCCCGAAGCCTCAAATGCGGTCACGACTGACTGAGCTGTGGTGTCTACAGAAGGGATATGAAGAAGCGAGATGATTGATGTCTAGGATAAAAAAAAGCCAATTTTGACAAGAGAAGGGAGAGAGGGGAGGGATGTGGGGGAAGAGAGAAGTGGGGAGTGGGGAGGGCATGCTAGGGAGAGAAGCAGTAATCTCATCTGAGTTCTATTTTTGGCAGAAGATGTGACTTGTGAATACATTGCCAAAGGAGTTGAGTGGTGCCTAAGATGTACATGTAAATGATATACATGTATATGATGTATATGCATATATGTATAAGCCAATTGTATAAAAACATTCTTTAAACTCCCACCCTACCCCAGTGAAGCATCATTTTTTTTTGCTCCTTTTATTCTAGCAGACAAAGAAATCATACATTTACCTCCATAGCCGCCTCCCATTCCTGCATAGGCATGAACCAGCTGGCAAAAGCGTGGTTTGTGGATTTTGGAGTTGGTAAAAATATTTAATCCTACAGACTGGAAAATATTACATGTTAAACTATATTGGAAACTCCAGAGAGGGGACTTAAATTGTTTTCAGCTAAGCTGCAGACCTCTATAGGAAGAATTATATATGTTTTAAAGGTAAAAACAAAAGATTTTAGTCTATTTTGATAAGATAAAATTTAGTTCACAGTCTGGCTATATTTAATGCTCATGGCTCAGCTTAGTTGTAATTAATCTTAAAAATTTACATTGGCCTCTGGGAGTTCGAGGCCAGCCTGGTCTACAAGAGCTAGTTCTGGGACAGGCACCAAAGCTACAGAGAAGCCCTGTCTTGAAAAACAAAACAAAACAAAACAAAAAAAATTTACATTGGCAAATGGGACCCTGTGAAATTAAAAAGTTCTGCAAAGCAAAGAAACCTGTCAGCTGGTCGTGAAGGCACTGTCTACAGAAGGGGAGAAAATCTTGACCAACTGTACACCTGACAGAGGATTAATTATCTGCGCTATACAAATAGCTAAGAAAACCCTAAGCAACAAAGTATCAACCCAATAAGCAAACAGGTTAATGAAGTTAACAGACGGATAGTTCTCAAAAATGAAATGTAACTGGTCAAATAACATACGAAACGAGTTCAACTTCCCTAGGCACTGGAGAAGTGCAAATCAATCAAACTGAGATTCCCTTTAGTCCAGTCAGAATGGCAGTCATGAAGGAAAAACACAACAGCAAACACTGACGAGGAGATGGTCACTGCTGTTGGCCGTGTAAACCAGTTCAGTCACTGTGGAAGTATGGAGGTTTCCCAAAAGACTAAATGGAGGTAGATATTCCATATGACTCTACTACCCCTTTACCCAAAGCACTGCAAACCAGCCCACCATGGAGACACTTGCACTCCAGTGTTCACTGAATCACTGTTGGCCATAGCTAACTTGTGGAACCAACTTAGGTGTCCAAAACCAGAGGCATGGATAAGGAATATATACACATATATACATATATGAATTTTCAGCCATAAAGAACAATGAAGCCATGACATTTGCAAGAAAACATACACAAATGTAGGTAATCATATTAAGTGAGCTAAACCAGTCTTAGAAAAATATTAAAAAATATTGCATGTTTTTAATGACTTATGTTTTCTATCATTTGTGGTTCCTAGACTTTATAAAGATACATAAAGTCATGTCTACATATATTATAAAAGTAGAAGCAAAGCATTCTGGGGGACAAAGGGAACACACAGAAAGGGGGGATTAAGGAAAGGGAGGGGAGACAATACCTGGGGAATATGATCAACAATGTATATACAGACATATGTATATGTATATAAAGACATATGTATATAAAGTTTATATGTATATAAAGACACATATATTCTTTAAATGTAAATTTAAAGAATTTATCTTTCAAATGACCTATATTACAGCTGCCACGGAGCTACTCATATATTAATCTCTAAGATACAATATATACATATATTTACATATCTACATATTTAGCTATAAAACGGTAAGCCACTGTTACTTAAGGTGCTAGAGAAATTCTGGTAGATATGTATGTGCATAAAGTAACAAACTCTGAGAGTCTTTTCTGTTGATGATTGTTTGGTTAGAGACGGTAGGATAAGACTGTAGTGCTTAGAAGCTCCAGGATTTTGCATTTTAACACAGGCTTATCAACCAGCTCTGGAGAGTTCCAGGAGGGATTACCTCAAACACGCTGCTCATGTCGTCATCGCCCAGGTCCTGCTTCGGTGTAAACACAATCCCATTGTGAGTGATATCGTCTACGACGATGCAGTTTTCATCATTCTCGCCATAATGAACACCCTGGGGAGGCTTTTCTGGCAGTAACCCATAGATCTGTACATTGGAGGAGAACAAAGGGAAACTGTTTCTTGTTCTACTGTTGAAAGAATTTTATTTTATTTTATTTTATTTTTCATCAATTTTCACAATGGAAACATGGTGCACCAGTAATACATAGAAACAGTTATAGTGAAATGGCAAATTCACAATTCAGCTGATTTTGTTCTGCCAGCTTCATAGTAGGCAATTTCTTGTGCCTTTTGGGAAAACAAATGGAAGAAAACTGACTGCTATTCTGCCTGCTTTTATGAATGTTATTTTACTTCCAAATTGTTCTCCATTGCCATGATTTCTAACATTGTCTTCTATTAGCCTCTGACAACTAGAAACATGTGCTGTGGTTTTCGTTAAAAGATCTTCTTGAGAGGTTAACTCACAGAGAAATTGATTGCAAAGATAGAGTTATTATATATAAACAATCCATGATAAAATCAGCTAAATGGCACATTGCTATTTCATGCACTACAAAGTGATTAATTAATTATGCCGTAATGCATATGGTTAACTCTGTTGAAAGAATTTTAAATGGGATAATGCTCAATATGGAATTTAAGCTACCATGTTGTATTCACCTTTGCCGCGTGTGTGCTATCAGGGATGAGGCAGGGAATCATGGAAAAAGACTGAATGCCCAAGTTTTTGATCTTTTTATGCATAAATACAGCATTTAAAGGGCTGAGAGGATGGCAATGTAGCTCAGTTGGTGGAGTGCTTGTCTAACAGGCATGAAACCTTGGATTTCAACCCCAGCACCATATAAACCAGGCATGCTGGTGCAAGCCTGTAATCCCAGTGCTTGGGAGGTGGGGGCCTGAGGATCAAAAATTTAAGGTCATCCGTAACTGTCTTATGAGTTCAATGACAGCCTGGACTATACGAGACTCTTTCTAAAAAAATGAAGTGAATTTGTCAGCATTGGTCTAAATGTAGAAGACTATGAAGGCAAGAGCTACAGGCTGGCAGTTTTCAGGTTAATGGTGCAGAGGGAGGCAGGGTAATGGGCACACAGAGACAACTAGATGACTTCTGAATTCTTTATCTTAGCTACCCCGGTCTCAGTAGTGCTGGACCTGGAGGCAAGAAGCCGAGGATAACTGTAAAACTGCTAAAGACACCACAAAGCCAGTAAGCAAGGATGTTTCTTTGAAAACACAAAGACGTTTTGGAGGCATGTTTGAAAAGAAACTATTTTTGTCCACTCTTAAGGCCAGTAAGTGCTTGATTTTAGAGAAAGCATAAAAGCCCGGCATCTTACATAATCTGAGTTGTTACAGGCTAGCAAGTGGATTGGTAGAAATTTAGTTCCTCTAAAACGTATTGAAGCATGCTCTCTCCATAATTAATACATCCTATTTGTGTTTTTATTCGTAACCTGCAGTAATAAGACCTACCCCAAATTATTATTCACTTGTTAAGAAATACCAGAGTAAAACACGACGCTTCTGTAAAACCCTGTGCCCAGCGACTGTTAGGGAATTACATCATACTGATCATGTCCTCTGTGGTCATGGTTAACAAAAACGGTCTTATGTCAGCATTCCATGACACCAAGACCACAGTGGGACTCACCGACTGAGGTGAGAGCTCGGCTTCCGGCTTCAGCAGCAGCACGCTCTGGTCTACCGCACGGAGGGCGCAGAGGGACAGGGGTGTGCCTGTGACCTTCAGGTTGGCATCAGAGGCTGGCAGGCTCTGCGCTGGTGAGAAACTCAAATTTACCTGTAAAGAGCATATGATTATAGCAATATCTTAAAAGAAAGATGACTTGACTCTCTCCTCCAGCCTGTTCTGAGTTTCTCGCTTCCACTTTCTTTTCCTATCTCAGCAGGTTTACAACATGGACTTTTCTAGGGGCTCTTCCTTCAGCATCTGCAGAATGACCGGGAAGTGTGGCTTGGGTTTACCTTTTTTTTTTTTTTCCTTTATGTAACTGGTAGAAAGTTGATGTTGATCCCTCTGAAATAGAATCTAGTATGATACTGAAAACACTCCTGGGAAGGAAGACACAGAACCTTGGGTGGCTGATCTATCAAAGGATAGGTTGTAAGGAGTTGGTGAGATGGTACACCTGGCCTCCTCCAGTCATGGTCACGTGACATTCTAAAGTAGTGCAGTGCTGATGGCCACTGGAGATTTACAAGGATTGCATGGATGCAGATTAGACCATGGGGTCCATCACATCTGAGCTGAAAACCTCATGTGCCACTTTCATTCCACCGCAGCCACAGGGAAAATCATCTCGTGTGGGGTGTGCCACTCCACGGCCGAGAAAGAAGAAAGCTAAGACAGCAGTTGTTCATCTCGGGGACTGAGCGGTGTCCACCCCTGGATTCAGAAGCATTTTCTTTTTCTCATTTGACTTGTTTTGAAGTGAATTTGAGACAGGATCTTGCACACAGCCCAGGCTGGATTTGAACTCAGTGTGTACCCCAGGTTCTGCTGGGGTCAGAGGCACGCACCCACCATACCTGCCCTGTGTTGTTCTCTCTTACTTAGCTTTCCATTATACGTAAACATTTGCAGGGCTAGCTGCCAGAAAAACAGTTTAAACTAATACATATTTAATGCGTACATGGCGTCTTAAAGGGAAGATGTTTTAAATAGATACAGTTTCTCTCTGTCCAGTAAAAGATGGAAAAAAATAGATTGGTTTGAAGAGATGTGTCCCTGTCTGACCCCAGGTCCTTTCTCACTCTCTCAAGCCCCCCATTTGCTCACCACACCATCAGGGGCCTGAATTGGTGACTCTTCTAGACCCGTCCTCCTGGCATCTCTGCGGCAGTCGGTGTTCTCGTGAGTGTTGTGTGAGTCTTCCTTAGTGTGATTGTCAGTGCTTTTTTTTCTGAGGCCTTTGATCAACGTGAGTGAGAAGGCATTTGATCTGGAGTGAATGTACCTTTGAGCTTCCTTTGAGAATTTTTATAGTTTTACTCAGAGGTTTATAATGCTTTGCAGAATCAGAGGCATTTTTCAGATTTGATTCTGAGTGGAAAGTAATCTTTTTCTGTCAGTTATATGCTGTCAATCAGTTTCCAGTCTGGAGTGTGAGGCGTGTGATGAGGGGAGACTAACTCACCAGTGAGGGACCGCTGCCCACTGCTAGAGTGGTGTGAGCCAAAACTTAACCCTACCGAGATTTCCCTGGCAACCATGCACGACCCACAGTGGAAGACCCTGGGGCTGATGTAGGAGGCCCACCACACAAAACTCACAGAAGACCCAAACAGAACCTACCCCATGTTCCTGACACAATTCCCAGCTTTAACAGCATTCCTTAGATGGAGCATAATAAAAGATCTCGTGACAAGTTACTTTTTTATATTTAATCCTTACTACAGTGTCAAAAACCTGTATATTTTCCTAATTATATTCAGGAGCTCAATCTACGCTCAAAGCATACACTCTTCTGCCATGACTGGATCAGGATCAGAGGTGTGCCAGGAGATAGATGGGACAAGATCGACACAGCTTGGTGAAACAGCATTTTCAGTGGAAAATTGGTAACAAAATGTTTTAAAATAATTTAAAAGTTTGATATGGGACCTGAAGAGATGGCTTAACAGTTAAGAGCAGTAGCTGCTTTTCCACAGGATCTAGGTTCACTTCTCAGCACCTACATGGCTGTTCACAACCACCTATAACTTCAGTTCCAGGAGATCCTGTGACCTCTTCTGACCTTCACAGGTAACAAGTACACATAAGGTGCATAGACACACATCTGGGCAAAACACCCATAGGCATAAAATAAATGGCAATATATATACATATATATGTATGTATATATATATACACAAAGTTTTCTGTAGATTAGATTTTGAAATCCACGTGAGTCTTTTAAATTAAAAAAACCATTCTGCCTGTGGCCACCTGTTTTGGGCAGTACCACCAGACTGCTAACTTGAGAGGTACTTAGGGGAAAGTTAAAGAGCCCTATGTGGTGGCTTTAAAATGGGCATTAAGACAGCTATGGTGTGCATGACTTTAATCCCAACACTTGGAAGGCAGAGACAGGTGGATCTCTGGGAACTCAAGGTCAACCTGGTCTAGTAGCAAGTTCCTGGACATCCAGGGCTACACTGAGAGACCCTGTCTCAAAAAAAAAAATGAAAATAGATATTACTTATTTATTGCCCACACTTATAAAGGATAGAATAAAAGGATTGGGCTTAGACATAACCACCTACCTTATTGGCAAAACACTTTTCGATTTCGAGTTTCTGAGTGTCGGCAACAATTTCTCCATCAGGTAAAATAGCATAGATGAGCAGCTGGGCCACCGGAGCCATGCCTGACTCCACTTGAAGTGGGAAGGAAAATGCCCCTTTCACTGGAGAATGAAGAAGATTCGAGATTATGGATCAGGAGCGGATTCTCAATTTTAAATCAGAACAGTTATTAGAATATTTAAGAATTTATATTTGGGTCACGTAAGAAGGGCACACACTTTTGCCACCTTGTGTGATGTGGCGCTTGATAAGTGCACGCTGAACAAATGACGCTTTTACAGGTGCAGCTTTAATTCTGTGCTCCGGCTCAGTAGGAAAACCATTCAGTCTATGGCTCTATTTCTAAAGGTTTTCATATTTTGTTTTATGTGTATGAGTGCTTTGCATTCATGCATGTCTGTGCAGCATATATGTGAAATGCTCACAAAGGCCAGAAGAGGGTATCCGATCCCTTGGAACTGGAATTACAGATGGTTATGAGCCACTGTGTGAGTGCTGGGAATTGAATCTGGGTCCTCTGGAAGAGCAGCCAATGCTCTTAGCCACTGAACCGTTTCTCCAGCCACACACACACACACACACACACACACACACACTGATAACACAACTATAGTGAGACTGCAGAGAATGAAGAGATGCTACAGACCTAAGAAGACCCCCATGGGTGAGCTGACTTTAGAGTAAGGGATGCTGCATCTTTATTAGACTGGTAGAATTATGAGGCTAAACATCTTCCAGGAAACGTGCAGAGTGAAAGTCATGGTCTAGTAGACATCTGAGCGAAGGCGTAACATAGCATAAGCAGTTGGTTAGGAAAAACAGGTTGAAAGTAGTGCCAGGTGTTTGGAGATTCAAGATGGCGGCTTGATGTTTGGAGATCCAAGATGGTGGCTTGATTATAGTCACCAATCACTTCCCCAGCATAGGGAAAAATCAAATCAACCAGAGAGCAGCGGCTTTCAGAGGTGGATGGCTGCGGAAGCATGCCAAGTTCAGAAGTGAAGACACAGACTACTCAGTCAGGGAAATGCAAATTGTGTTTACAATAAAATTCCACTTCATTCCAGTCAGAACAGCAAAAAAGAAACCATAAAGAACCCAAACTCTAGCAAAGATGTGAAGGAGAGGGAACCTCTAAATGCAGAGAATGTAATTTAGCACAGTCACTGTGACAAACAACATGGAGGATCCTCAGTAAACGGAACATAGATTAACCATATGAACCAGCTATGCCACTCACTCTTCAGTGTTTACCAAAAGGACACGAGATCAGCATTCAAAAGAGAAGCCTAAACATCCACATTTTGGCTCTGTTCACCACTACCGGAATATGGAATCAACTTAAGCATCCATCAGCAGATGAACAGGCAAGAAAATGTGATACATTTAGACAACAGACAATTACTATTCAGCCACAAAGAATAACAAAACTATAACATCATCAGGAAAATAGGTGGAATTGGAGGATGTTATGTTAAACAAAACAAGCCAGATAAAGAGATTAGTATTACGTGGTTTCTCTTATATAAGGAAAAATCATGACTCAGAACTATAAGAAGAGTCCAGGAAAGGGAAGGGAAGAGAAGGATGGGCAAGAGAATGGAGACCAAAGTATGTTCTATACATGCTTGGAGACATCACTGTAAAACTCAGTAATTTGTGTGAACAATAAATATTGATGATTATAATGGTGAAGAATTTAAAAATCTGCTGCCAGTGAGGGCTATGGAGGAGGGGGATTCTTGAAGTACAATGGCGGAAAGTCTCGTTGAACCATGTCCTGAAGCTATGTGGAAAGCAAACGTAGGGAACGGATTGAGGTGTTCAGAGAGAAGCCTGGTGTCCAACCTGGTTTCTTCCTGCTATGCTGGGAAGGTGATGACAGAGTTGCTCACCACAGAGCAAGCAGGACTTGATAATTGTTGGAAACTCACGTTATCCAGCTTCTAAGGAACACAGAGTGATTTCTGGAGCTTGCACGTTAGAGAGAGAAACCACATAAAGGATGTCCTCTTGCTAACATCATAGAAAAGTGAAAATGCCACCATGTTCCACCCCAAAGCTTGCTCTTCAAAGGTCCTTGAAGAGATTGTAAGTATGACTGACAGAGTCCCCACTCCATCTGAGCAAAAGCCAAAATGAGAGGAGCAGTTATCCAGGAAAAAGCCATGGAGAAGCCCTTGTCCAGCAGGATGTATAATATTGTGTGGCATATAGGAGGATGACATGATTCCTGAGGAATTTACCCAAAAAGAGACATGGTCATAAAGGGACAGAGGGTAAGTGAAGGGAGGGCGTTTGGTCCCTCTAAGTACAGGACACAAAACCAGCCACAGACACATGCCGTGTTAGCGGAAAAGGAAGGGTGGCTTCAAGTTAAGAGTCAGTTAAGAGGACAGAGGACAACCAGAGAGGACAGGTCTGTGTTGGGATCTGGGGCTGTTTGTCTAGGTGGATTTCATATCTCTGCAGACCAGTGGTTCTCATCCTTCCTGATGCTGCGACCCTTTAATCCAGCTCCTCATGTGGTGGTGATCCCCAATTATAAGATTATTTCATTGATACTTCATAACTGTAATTTTGCTACTGTTATGAATCATAATGTAAATATCTGATATGGAGGATGGCTGATAAGTGACCCTGAAGGGGTCACGACCCATAGGTTGAAAAACGCTATTCTAGATGGATGATTTTTCTCCTTGGCTTGGATTGTATTTATGCTTAATTTAGAAGATTTGAGATGATGTGATTTGGAACTGGTTTGTTGTGTATGATATATGAGATTTGGGGGCTCATATAAAGGCCGTGACGGATTGAGGCACTTGTTGATGGAGAGACTGAATTTGACTTGTTGGATGTATTTGTGGATTTTGGAATGATTGTGGTAAGCAGAATTTTAACCCTGGATATTGGATCTCGGAATCTTTGAGTATGTTGTTTTATGTGGCAATAAAGTCTCCCCAGATGCTAAACCAGGACCTTGAGATGTGAAAATTAGTTTGAATTATCCAGGTAGAGTCCAGGTCACTACAAGGATGTTTTTCAAAGGCAGGTGAGCTTTGAGGATGGAGCTGGCTTTGAAGGTAAAGGAATCAATCAGGACATGGCAAAGGCATGTAGGAGAGGCAAGGACATTAGGTCCTTCTAGCAGATCTAAGGCAGTCCTGTTAATACACTGACTTGAGCCCAGTGAGGCTTCTGAACAGAAATATGTTATGTGCCAGGAAATGTGTGGCATCACATCTGGGCAGCAACAGGGATCTGTCACACAAATACCTGAAGAGAAGTTTTCTTTGGTCATCTTTTATTTTTGCATTTTGATTATTTTTGACTTTTTGAAAATAGTTATAAATTTAATATTCTTTCATTCAGGGAAAATACCCTAAGATGCAGAAGTGTTCAGAGCAGCTTCCTCAAGGGATAAGTGAGAGCTGTGTGCACTTCCTATAATGTAAGAGGGGTTCCAGCTTGCCCAGAGGGTTTGGCAAGATGTGAGGGCAGAAAAAAGGGAAGATACTTACTGTTTCCCTGTTCAAGCGACAACAGGTGGGTTCCTGAGCTAAAGATGCTTCCCCTTGCTTTGATCTGAAGACAGAAGGAAATCCATCGTAAGGCCTGTCTGCCTAGCTTCAGCACACTTACGATATATAATCAACTACCATGTTACTGCAACTCAGGAGTTATTTCTATCACGGTATATCCCTCCCACCTTTTTCCTGTATGTACATATATACATTTTAAATAATAAGTACACAATTTTGTGTTTTATGTTGTCCAATATTTATCATTCCTAGGAATCTGTGAAAAGTATGTATGTGTATGTCTTTAGCACCTACTGTATGTGAGGTAAACAGTGGAGGTAAATGTAAAACAGAAGTAAATCCTCTGCTGTTACTCTTATTTTAAAATAAACAAAAAACTCTTCCTTTAAAATAAACAAAACTCGCTCTCTATGGGCCTGATTCTGAAATGAGGTAACTTGAACAATTCGATATATATAATAATAATAATGATGTGGACTGTTGTTTCCAGTGTTCAGGTGAGATGACTTATACTCATTTTAGAGCATGAAGTCCCGTAAATTACCCAAGGTCCCAGGACCATGAAGAGATGAAAAATAAATTAAAACTCTTGTAAATTTGTTACCTTTTCATAGAAATAAAGATGTCTAGAGTCAATATTTCAGTGGTAAACAGGAAAAATGATGAACTAAAGCCTGAGTAATTTCGTAGGAAGCAGTTTATCTTTTAGTACAAACCCCTCAAAACTCCAATATTAACTAACTGAATGTCCTACAAAACCTGCTGTTCTGAGAGGAATCTAGTAAATCTGGAGTTGATGCAATTAGAAAGAGATGCAGGGATTCTCATTCTTACCAGATAGTAAAAGGTTAAATCTTTTTCATCCTTCAGGAGGTCTCTGTTCAAAATGTATTGTGTCCGAATCTCCTGAGTTTGCCCACAGGACAAAGTACCAAGAACAAGTTCAAGATGAATATAACTCTTGCTTGGGGAGAAGATACGCGTTGTAGAACGATGTGCTTGTGTGTGAAATTCACTAAGCCACCAGTTATCATAGCAGTTATTGTTATCCTTGTAGGAGACCTAATGGGAAAACGAAGAGCACATTTGTGTTTAGCGTCTGTCTGTCTATATAACTACCTATACAATATCTTTTTGTAAAAAATATTGTAAAAAGTCTGTTTTCTTAAGTCGATAGCTGCTTTCCCACCTCCCTCTTAATGGTCTGTATTCTGTCAATTATATTTTAAATAAATGTGATTGGCCAGTAGCCAGGCAGGAAGTATAGGTGGGACAACCAGACAGGAGATAGAGGAACAGGAGAATTCTGAGAAGAAGGAAGTTCTTTCTGCAGTCCTGACTCGGCCACAGAGCAAGCAAGATGTAACTGCCTCACCGAAAAAGGTACCAAGCCACTTGGCTGACATAGACAAGAATAATGAGCTAATATAAGTTGTAAGAGTTAATAAGAAGCCTGAGATACTGGGCCAATCAGTTTATAACTTGTGTAGACCTCTGTGTGATTTTTTTGGGACTTAATGATTGCAGAAACTGGGCAGGGCAGAAAACTCTGTCAACATCTTAAGTTTATTTAAGCTTCTGTATCTCAGGTTGGCTTTACAGCTTATACTTCTTCCTTCTGTCTCCTGGGTTCTGGGGTTAAGAAATGCTCACCCTGAGCCGGATGTGATGGTGCACACCTTTAATCCCAACACTCAGAAGGCAGAGACAGGTGGACCTCGGTGAACTCAAGGCTAGCCTGCTCTACAGAGTGAGTTCCAGGACAGCCAGGGCTGTCTCAAAACCCTCTGCCCCAGAAAGGAAGGAAGAAGAAAGGAAGGAGAAAAGAAAGGAAGGAAGGAATGCTCACTGTGCTTGTGAGGCTCATGTATAATTTTTTTCTGTATAGATTTACTTTATTATTTGCATGTCAGGGTACTTATTTTCCTTTACTTATTCATCCTTTTATAATTTCATATTTATATTCTTAATCAAGTCTTCCAACTTATTTTTTTTTCTTATCCCATTGACCATCGGACTAAGTCTCTTCTTCCTGAACCTCTTTATTTTTGTTTTTGTTTTTTTTTGGTGTGACCCACTTGGGAGTAATTTGATTGAGTGGGGGCAATGTGGAATATGATTCCCCTCCCCCTGCAACCTTCCACAATCTGCTCCTCTGGCAGGGTGGGGCCTTTTGAGCCCCCCATCCATTATGAAGTGTTGATAGGCCCGGTTATGTACAGGTCTTGTGTAGGTAGCTGTTGCTTTATCTTCTTAAAGCTTTATTGCTTAAGATTATTTGAATGTTCAAGCACAAACAAAAATCGTATTATGCTAAAGGAATCAGGGATAATCTAACTGGTAATAGAACTATGAAAATATTAAAAACTTCAAGGCAATACAAGGCTGGTATTTCGTGTTCCTGAAGGCAGGCCATGCTGTAAGTGTCCCTGACACAGAACTTTCTGGCCTTCCTGATTTAAGTTGCCACATTACTCTGTGTTATTTCCTATCACGATTTCTTTTGTCCCCAGAGTTCATGCACCTCTCACATATCCTCATGTTGTGTAGTCCCCTGACCAAAGCCTCTTCGGCCTCACGTTCCCATTTCCACTTACCGTGATGCCCATGAATGAAGACGTGAAGTTGGACGTGTCAATGGCAAGGTTGACCAAGCCATGCTCATCAGTGGTGAACGTGGACAGGTACTTAGATACATCCACGCGGACAGTTACGTTTTTGTTGGGCATTGGCTGATTCTTCTCATCGACAAGACGAACCTAGAAACAGGAGAGTGATGTCTGGTTACCAATGCCAGCTAGCCACACCTTCTTTCTAGTCTGTTCTGTATACATCTCTGCCTCCTGCTCTGTCCCTGTCCCTTTCTGAAGATCTTTATATTTGTAAATGAGACATCTTCTGAGTTTTAAACTGTGGTATTTCCTTTACATATTCCTTAAGTTTTTAAAACCTGAAAGTTTATTTTTATTTTATTGTTTTTCAATTGACCATATTTACCTTTTATTTTGTGCCATGTGTGTGTTGGAATTCAGAAGGGAGCATCAGATTCCCTGAGTTCCAGGTGGTTGTGAGCTGTATTGTGGGTGCTGGGAATTGAACCTGGGTCCCCTGAAACTGCAGCTAGTGTCCTTAGCCACTGACACATTTCTCCAGCTCCCTATTTTATTCTTTTTAATTGAAGAATAAGAATGCTGTATAAATTTTAGAGTACAATGTGATGTGACGTCTTGATAACTTCATGTAATGTAGAATGATTATATCCACTTAGTGAACTTATCCATTATGGCTGCCTGATGTGGATGCTAGGAATTGAACTCAGGTCCTCAGGAGGAGCCACCTCTTAACCACCGAGCCATCTCTCCAACTCCTTGTGCTAGTTACTTTTATATCAGTGCGATACAAACTAAAGTCCTTTTAGAAGATAGAACCTGAACTGAAAAAAGTTGCCCTCCCTAGGTTGGCCCATGGGCAAGTCTGGGCTGCACTTTCTTTATGATGATGTGGGAAGGCCCGGTCCATTGTGAGTGGGCCCACCCCTCAACAGGTAGCCGAGGGTTTCATGAAAAAGTAAACCCATCAAACCATAAGGAACAAGCCAGTAAGCAGCACTCCTTCATAGCCTCTGCTTCAATGCTTGCCTCTAGGTTCCTGCCTTGAGTTTCTGCCCTGACTTCCCAGCTGTTAGGCTACCATCTTCCTTTCTATCTTTCATTTCTAGGGAACTCACATGTTTCTGTTTTCTCGTGATTTTCTCTCTACCTGTGAAGGCCTTGCCAAACCCCAACACATTTATCCATGTCTCTTCCAATTTGATAGGAAATAGTAAAAATGAATGAAGAAAGCGTAAAAGTCAAAGTCAGATATAAACTTCCAAATATAAGTGAGGAAACTGCTCATCAACTTAGTCCAAAGATTATTTGTCATGAAAGCAAAGTGGAAAACTGCCCAACAGTGAGGCGATATATGCAAGGAAAAGACAGTTTACTCCATTGTATTATCTGGCCTAGAATTTACCAGCATTGCTATTACAAACATTGCTTCAGCCCTGAAAAATAAATCTTTAAAAATGTTTCAGTAATTAAAAATTTTTATCATTCTGACAAAAGGCTGTTGATATCTCTTGGATGTTAAATGTTTCCCAAAATCTTGGATCCCAGTGTGGTGCTA
Organism: Microtus oregoni; assembly: GCF_018167655.1. Classification (NCBI taxonomy): domain Eukaryota; kingdom Metazoa; phylum Chordata; class Mammalia; order Rodentia; family Cricetidae; genus Microtus; species Microtus oregoni. The sequence goes on from NW_024543061.1 coordinate 68,346,426, forward strand.
TTGGTATTGGATTTGAAGTCCTTGGGTCATTGGGAGTGTGTTGTCCAAGGAGACTGGAATCTGGACTCTCTCTCTCTCTCTCTCTGCCCTTCTTTTTCTCTTCACTATAATGTGTGGTGTCACCACAGACACAACTCACAATGGACTGAGACTTCCCTGGGCCTAAATAAACTTTTTACCTTTATAAGTTAAAGGTCTCAGGTATCTTGTTATAGTAATGGAAAGCTGACTAACACAATTACTTTTAAAAATTATTTCTGGGAAAAATTGCATTAGAAAAGCTTTTTTTTTTTTAAATAAAGAGGGAATCAAAGAGAACATAGCCAAACTACACAGAAAAAAACGATTACAGAGTTATGTAAGGAAGGTGATAGTTTAAAATTTGCTTTGTTTTTCAACAGTTCACTCTCCTTGATAAACGTGAAATTTGCTATTATTTCTTTTTCTATGTAATTGCTGTAATATATTTTGATTTTGCAATTAATTTTTTTCTTAAAAATCTTGTGCCTGGGGTTGGGGCGATGGCTCAGTGGATGAAATGCTTCTTGTATGTGCACGAGGGTTCTGATTCCCAGCACTGCAGAGATGCTGAGTGGAAATGGCAGCCTGCCTATGATTCCAGAGCTTGGAAGGCTGAGACAGAGGCTCTCTGATGCAAGCTGGATAGTAGACTAGCCAGCGCTGTCAAGCTTTGAGTTCAAGTGAGAGACCCTGAGCCAAAGAGTAAGGTGGAGAAGGCCTGAGGAAGACTCCTGGTGTCAACCTGGAGTCTCCCGACATGCACACCACAAGCACAAGTGTACCCACATACATGTGTGCCTACGCTCATGTAAAGATGTATGCACATGTATATGTACCAAGACCACACAAACATATACACAGAAGAACATTTCATGCCCCCTAAGTATGATCATGCGGGAAAGTATTTTACCTGCCCAAAGAAAGGTAGCCCTGGCCTGTAGTGCGTATCCGCTTTAGTAAATGTCAGTGTGCTTAAGGTGTTTGTTATTTCACATGATCCACGACCAGTGAGTTCCAGTCCTGAAAAAAAAGAGAGAAGCTAGTTTTATCTATCCCAAACTCACCTTCTACCTCTACCTCAGCTCTCATCCGTTATTACAGAATGCCCACTAATCTTTGAATAATTTTATGAGGTATCACATCCAATACATCTTTACTTATCCTGCATCTTCTGTTAGCTTTATTTTGAAAAATCAGTTTGTTTAGGTCATTATCAAATATATCTGAAGCTAGCCATGTTTTTCAGAAGCACATGGAAGCACCTCATCGTCTGACTCCATTTCCTCCGTTCTGAGAATGAGAGTGCTTTTGTGCTTTCCCCGGCCTATTGCTAATCTTCCAAAATGTCACTCATCCTCCAGAGTGCATCAAATGCCAGCGTAAGGGTCCCCCCTCTGTCTCTGTGTTAGAATTAACTACTTAAGTCCCAAATTCCTTATGGAAATTTGATCACAGTTATACACATACATTCCAACACACATACACCCTCTGCTTTTAAACATTTAATTTCTTGAGATCAGTGACCTGTCGTTTTCGTAATATGTAGACTCTGTAAAGTATACCAAATGGAATGGAAGTTTGATAAGTTCCCACTTAGTTGACATTTATTTTAAAATAATACAGACCTGTGCCCTCCTCTTTGACCTTGGCTTCCACTTCTATATTCATGTCATGGCCTTTTTGTCTTAGCTGAAATGCTTTGGTTTTTATAACTTGTCTGAAACACCCGTTATCATCTGCCTGAGGAGAAGAGGAGAGAGTTCCCAAGCTCTTTTATTTGCCATCAAAATGCCAATTATAAGTTTGCAAAAACATTTTAAGTATTCAGATACCTATTTTGTGTGTGTCCTTTCCCAACCCTAAGGATGAACGGTTTCTTTGTTAATCTCTGGGTTATTTATAGCCAACCTTTGCCTCTCCTCTCTTCCAAAAATGGATCCTTTTTCTATCGCATCAGCTCTCCTGGAGTTTCCAAGTGTGCCATCATATTTTGTAATTGTAATTCTTTGCATATGTTGCTCCTCAAATGATATTCTTTCTCTCTTTTCTTCCTTTGACTAACAGCCCCTGCTTCTCAAACTCAACTTAGGCATAACATTTTCCAAGAGGTTTCCATAACCATCTCTAGCTCAACACTGACTGGGATGTGTGCCCTTTCTATATATTTAAATATATTGGTCAACATTCACTGTATATGGTAGCAGGTTTTATCAGAATATTTTCATGCAGGTCTATGATTTACTTTGAACACGTTCTCCCCTCTCTTCTCTTTATACTCCCTCCCCTTAGTTCTTTTGTCCACCTAAGTCAGTGGTTCTCGACCTGTGGGTTGTGACCTCTTGGGGGTCGGATGATCCTTTCACAGATGTTACCTATGACCATCAGAAAACACAGATATTTACATTACAATTCATAGTACCAAAAATATAGTTATGATGTAGCAATGAAGATAGTTTTATGGGGTCACCACTACATGAGGAACTGTATTTAAGGGTCACAGAAATAGGAAGGTTGAATATTGGCCTAGGTGTTCTGCTTCTATTTTCACACCACAGGTAAACGCTTGCATGACTTTATGTATCTTTACATAAGATAGGATCCACATATGAGAGCAAACATGTGATGTTTGTTTTTTGAGATTGACAACTTTTTTTTTTCAAAGACAGGGTTTCGTTGTATCTTTGGAGCTTGTCTTGGAACTAGCTCTTGTAGACCAGGCTGGCCTTGAACTCACAAAGACCCACCTGCCTCTGCCTCCCGAGTGCTGGGATTAAAGGCGTGCAACACTACTGCCTGGCAAGATTGACAACTCTCTTAACACAATTATCTTTCATTCCGTCCATTTTCCTGCAAAACTGAATAATTTAGCCTTGTTTATGGCTGAAAAGTTTTATTGTACAGATTACACCACATTTTCTTTATCCACTCTTCCACTGACAGACACCTCAGTTGGTTTATAACATAGCTATTGTGAACAACGCCACAATAACGGTAGATGAGCAAGCATCTCAGTGGTGTGTTGACTTAGAGTCCTTCAGGTAAAGACTCCGCTGTAGCTGGTCATACAATAGATCAACTTTTATTTTAATTCATTTGAACCTCCATTCTGGGTTCCTTAGTGGCTGGACTAGCTTACATCTTACATTCCCACTATATAAGGGTTTCCTTTTCTCTGTATACTTGACAGCATTTGTTGTTATTTCATGGACTCTACATATTTATGACTGTATTTTCTAAGTCATGTGACTGATGTCTGAGACATTGGGAGCGTGCATATCCATTGACTAGACAAACCCTTATAGTAATTAGGTTTCTGAACTAAATGTTATGACCTAGGTTTTAATAAAGATCATATCATAGGTATGCAACTTGACAAACATTCGTAATCCCAGCATTTGGCAGGTTGAGGCAGGAAAATTATTGTGAATTTGAGATCAGTTTGGATTACATAGTGAATTCCAAGCTAGCTATAAAATTGGGAAGTGAAAGCAAGACCGGGAGTTCGAGGTCATCCTTGGCTACATAATGAGGTTGAAGCCAGTGGGGGCTGAAAAAGAACCAGTCTCAAACAAACTGGTGAGTCTCAATACACGCGGACCCCTCAAATTTGATCATAATTAGTTTATAGACATTGTGAGTCATTTGAAAATAAAAACTTTGTACTAGTCTTCAAGTTATTTTAAAGACCGGGACAACTAGAGTGTGACTGGACTGATCTTGTTCATCAGAGCTTTTCTTACTGGTCGTCTTTGCACGTTCCATGGCAGCCTCTCGCTCACCAGCTCCCTGCAGCCTCGATAACTTCCATCATAGCCTCCAGGCAGTGTCTGCTCTAATAGCCATCCCTGATTTTTTTTAAGTCTTCCCCTGAAAACAGAGTTCATGCACCCAACTTTAAATTTTTGTTCTAAATTTTATTTTATGTGTTCGGACGTTTTGCCTGCATGTGTGTCTGTGCACCACGTGCATGCGGTGCCCACGGATGCTAGAAGAGGGTGTTGGATACTCTTGAAATGGGAGTTACAGAAAGTTGTGAGCTGCCATGTGGGTGCTAGGAATTGAACCTAGATCTTCAGCAAGAGCAAGCAGCCAGTGCTCTTACCCATTGAGCTGTCTCTCCAGTTTTTTGGAAATGGGTTTTCTTTTAGCCTTCTCTGGCTTAGACCTCATTATATGGCCAAAGATGACCTTGAACTCCTGTTCTTGCCTTTGATTCCCAATTATTAGAATTACAGGTGTGATCCTCCACACTCGGCTGCATCTAAATGTTTTCAGTGCAACATATTCTTCTCTCAGTTGTTTTCCTTAATTATTCTTATTAAATCTCTTCTGTGACATAATAGGCTCTCTAATTGTGTTTTCTAGATATTTCCCTTCTGGGCCAGATGCTCATTCATTGTTCAGTATTTTTTTTTTTTTTTTTTGCCATTTGGAGATACATGCCACTGGATCCCCACACTATCCCAGTTCTCCTTCTTTCCCTTCCTCCTCCTCCCCCCCCCCCCTTTTTTTGACTTTTCAAGACAGGGTTTCTCTGTGTAGCTTTGAAGCCTGTCCTAGAACTCATTCTGTAGACCAGGCTGGCCTCGAACTCACAGAGATCTGCCTGCCTCTGCCTCCTGAGTGCTTTGATTATACATGCACCACCACCTCCCGGCTACTATCCCAGTTTTTAACACTTGACCTATTCTGTGACAAAAACCAGGTTTGAACACTTCTTTATCCCTTTAGAACATGACATGTTGATTGCTGTTGGCAAGAAAAATCACAGAATTGGTCAAATGCATGCATAGATTCATGTGCTCCTCAATTGGCCCCCTACCACAACCACCCATTCTCACATTCCTTCCCCTGCCCCAATGTTTTGCTTGGTGACATTTCAAATGTATCCCCTGTCGTGTTGCATTTAGCGCTGTAGTTCATGAGAAGGTAAGAACCAGGGAGTGGTTTCTACATACCTGGCCGCTGAATTCTTCACAGATACTTTGTGAATTTTGGCCATGGCACTGGGAGTGGAATCGTGAATATCTTCTGCACACGCTAATCGTCACCAGACCAGGAACGGGCTTTCCATATGTGTATCTAGAACAATAAAATGATCATTCCAAATGCCATTGTGTATGAATGACTTAGATATCTCTTCACCAGATCCCTTCACTGGTCCATTGTTTTCATCTAAAGCACCTGTTTTATGTCCCTGGTGCCTGCACTCTAGAACAGCTTGTGACAACAGGCTGCATCCTGACATCTAAGTGGGGATGGAAATGTGTCTATAATTCTAAGACAAAAGAGTCAGAGAGCTATTTGAAAATGCCTCTAAATGAAAAGATACTGATTTAGTATTTTTCCAAAGTTCTCTCCCTCCCTCCCTTCCTCCCTCCCTCCCTCCCTCCCTCCCTCTCCTTTTCTTTCTTTTAAAATTATTTTTTAAAACTGGGTCTCATTATGTAGTCCTCACTGTGTACAGCAGGCTGGTGTAAACTCTGCCTGCCTCTGTCTCCTGAGTACTGGGATTAAACAGCTAGTTTTCTCTCTCCTTCAGGTGAGGTTTTGCTATTAAGACTGCCCTGTGCACTGGTGAGGTGACTCAACAGTTAAGAGCACTTGCTGCTCCTCTAGAGGGCCCAGGTTTGGTTTCCAGCATCCACCTGGTGGTCCAGAACTGTCTGGAGCTCCAGTTCCATGGGATCTGATGTCCCTTTTAGGCCTTTGCAGTCATCAGGCATGCATGTACATAGACATAACTGTGGGCAACCCCCTCCCCCGCCACGCACAAACAAAGAGTGGTTACTGCGTTTCCTGAGTTCTGTACCCAGCACCCACGTCGGGTGGCTCACAACTCCCTGCAGCTGCAACTCTAGTATCTCAGAGGATCTGATACCTCTGGCCTTTTTGAGCACCTGTCCATGTATATACATATACCTACATACCCACACAATTAATTGAAAAAAACGACTGTCTCTGCCATCAGATTACCGGAGTTATTTTAGCTTTAAAAAAGAGAAAGATATATAATGACTATATTTCTAAGTATTTTAAAATAGTGAGAGGATGATTTGGGAAAGCAGTGGCAACAAAATTAAAACATGATTTATAAATAATATCAGGATAACTCAATTTGTCTCTGCTGGATATGATGCGAGGAACCATGCAAGGCTGGACTTGGCTTGCTCTTTTAGACCTGTGATCCTTGTTGTGCTGGAGGATCCTTGAGTCTTGCCTTAGATTTGTAATTAGAATTTCTGTGAGTGGGGCCAGGGATTTTAATTTTAATTAAGCTCCCCCCATAGAGCTGATATAGAACAATACCTGAAAATCTCCCCTTTGCCCAGCCGTGAGGTTGGTATAGCCTCACGGCCATAGCTTTCTTCTTGTACATCCCTTCTAATGCTTGTATGTGCTGATAAGTAAGGCACCACTAAATATTATCTAAGGTACATCCTCTCAAATAGAATACGGACATTAAAATAAGATAAAAAAACAATGTAACTCACAAGCCACAGGCCGACACCTCAAATTTCTCTTCCAGGAAAGCAATGATCTTGGGCAATTTTACTTTCACCTCAAATTTGGGCAAAACTGTTTTTGAATAGAGGGAAAAGGGAAGTGAGAGTCGGTAGGAGACCTCATCATTATTACCAAGGGATTTCACTAGAGGAACCTGTGACATAGAGTCACCCGGAAGGAGCTCCAGTGTCAATACCGGGAAAGAGACGCTGGCACTCATTACTGTGAGCGGTTTGTGCCGTGCTAACTTGGTGAAACTGGGACTGCATTTCCCAGACTTCTCTAGTTTTGTGCAAGGTTTCAGAGGTGGGTGGAATATCCCTGAGTCTGAAGACCACCGCAGTTAGATGTAGGAACAGAGGGCCAGTGGGCCCCAGTGTGACCTCCCTCCCTCCCTCCCTCCCTCCCTCCCTCCCTCCCTCCCCCGCCTCTCATTTCTATCAAGTGCTAGCTAGTCTGACAGACATCCCCAGCCTTGCTCCCAGAGCCATGGTCTACTGCGTGGGAGAATATCAGAGGTGACAGCTCTCTGCAGGTCTTTGGCTGATTCCCAGGAATCTTCCACTCCGGCAGCTGAAGGTGCTGCCTCTCCCACCCCAACTCCCTCATGCTTTGACTAACCCTTGCCCACTTCAGAACTTGTTAGTCATGTTCTAAGATTTGCCACTTCCCCTTGTTGGATCCTTCTCTTCGAACCTCTCTCACGGTTGTGAAAGGCACTACCTTATGAAGGCTGTCGTCGCAGCTCTGGGAGTGTTGAGAGCCATGTTTTTCAATGGTTTTCTGACACTGACTTCTGCCATCCACATATGAACACACAGAGTGCGAACATACCACCCCCAACATGCACACACATGCATGCACCTCAAATATACACAGAAGTAACCCCAAGATTCCAGTGTCATAAATACTTGGAGGTTTCTTACCATATTCGTTCACCTCAAAGGAGTGCTCTATTTTCTTCCCAGAGTTCTTCTGTACTACAACCTTGTAGGTACCTAGAGCTGGCTCAGCTGACAGTGGGAAAGAGAGCTGGTGGAGTCCTATTTGTAGATCGGTGTTTAGCCATTGAAAAATTCGTTTCCTCTGGGGATTCTACAGAAAGATATGAGTTGTGTAAACAATTCAAACATATAGTTTGACTAAGGATCAGCTTTTCAGGCTATAATAATACTGGGAGATTAATAAGTGGTTGAAGAATTAGTGCTAAAGTCATGAACTCACTTTAAAAAAGAATCCCAGACTGAATAACAGAAAACAGACAGTGTGGGCACCAGCTGTGGGATCCTATGGACCCTATGCCGTACCATCCCGAATGCATCAACTTCTCCTGATGTTGGAAGTCAAGCAGGTTAGAAGGGAGACTCTGCATCTATGTGATATAATAAATCTCTTTTTGATACATGTTTATTTTGGCCTGAAGTATTTTAGGAGTCATGAAATCACACTACCCTAAAGAACTGCAATTCTTCATTTAACTTTTATTTTTACAAAGAACTTGAGGTAGGCAAAAAAAAAAAGTAGCACTTGTTTAGTTGAGGTGGCATCTAAAAGGAGAAAAAAATCTAGTGTATCTTGTAGGGCACCCTCCTTCCAAATTAGATGTACAGTCTGTGACTTACCTCAATGTAAATGACAGGGAACTGAAAAGAAAAAAAAAGTAGTATGAGTGTGTGGTGGAATGAAATTACAACTTCAAAAGTTTGCTGAGCTTACTGCTCCTTTTTCACGTTATGATTTATTTCCTTGTCCCATATAATCCTTGTCCTTTCCAATTAGTTCTTTCAGAATTTCGTACAGTGTGTTCTGACCATATTCACACACACCCCTCTCCTCCCAGATCCATACCCTCTTCTCTACCCACCCAACATCAGGTCTTCCTCTTCCTTTTTTTTTTTCACCCACCAAAGTCCAATCATGCTGCCCACATATTCACGGATGTCAGAGGCAATTATGACACAGAGGAGCAAAGTCTCTGTTTCTCTTGTCAGAGCTAGGAGAGATCCCCTGTTTGATCTCTCTCTCTCTCTCTCTCTCTCTCTCTCTCTCTCTTTCTCTCTCTCTCATTTTTCGAGACAGGATTTCCCTGTGTAGCCTTGGCTGTCCTGGAACTCACTCTATAGACCAGGCTGGCCTCGAACTAACAGAAATCTGCCTGCCTCTGCTTCCTGAGTGTAGAACATAAATCTCTTAAGAAGTTACAACTTTCCTTTTATGACAGCTGATTGAGGAAATTTAGCTGGATGAAAGAGCTGAATAATAAGTATACTATTGTTTTGCAAATGATATTTGCTGAAGAGAAACCAGATGCACTTCTAGAGTGGCTGGAATCTCTTAAGAGGACATTTTCTACTGAATATCGTATCTATCTATCCATCTATCTATCTATCTATCTATCTATCTATCTATCTATCTATCTATCTATCTATCTATTAGACAGTGTCTTACTGTGTGGTGCAGGCAGGCCAGGGCCTTGTGATTCTTCAACTCAGTTTCCCACATTCTGGGACTAGGAGCGTACATCACTATGGCTGCTTGTTTTTGAGTGCTTTATCTACTTTAAGAAAGCAGTTGGTGAACTGCATGGACGCCACCACTGCATATGCTTCTGGCATGGGTACATTCGGGGCAATCTTCTGTGATAGACTTAATAGCTCTTTCATGATTTCAGGTTATTAATTTTTTAATGAATGAGACTTAAGTGTTTGCATATTTATCTCATTTGAATTCACCCACCAAAAGGAGACTCACCGTTTCATTCAGCGGGTGAAAACTCGTGTCCACAGAGACAACACGGAATTTCACTGAAACAGAGATTTTCTCTGTGAGACTCCACTGGTTCCCCTCTGTATGCTATGAATATGTTTTTATTACCATTGGTTATTGAAGAAGCTGTTTTGGCCAATGGCTTAGTAGAAGGAAGCCAGACAAGAAATCCAAACAGAGATACAGAGAGAAAGTAGGTGGAGTCAGATGTCATGTAACTGCTGAAGGAGAAGGACGCTAGCTGCCAGTCAGAAGCTTACTAGTAGGCCACACCCTCAGGGTGATTCACAGATTAATAGAAATGGGTTAATTTAAGATGTAAGAGTTAGCTAGAAATATGCCTAAGCTATTGACCAAACAGCATTGTAATTAATATAGTTTCTGTGTTGGGTGTAGGGGGTGGGAAACGAGCCCACAGTCTCTGTCTACCTCCCCACCCCCGCACAGTGGGAACCCAGGGCCAGAGGTGCCATGACTGCGGCTTAGTCATAAAGAATACCACCCACCCACATCCCCACAGTTGTCCTTGCTCAGTTAATTCCTTATACCTGTTTGTCCTGGTTTGTATATGGGCTTGTCTGTCTGGACAAAGACTATGTTCTCTGTTTGTCTTATCTGCATTGGCCTCGTCCTTGTGAAGTTCTGGGTTGGCCCCTTTATCTGCACGATAATGAATGCTGAGGATGCTGGCAAACTGGAGATCTGCAAGACAGAAACGTGAAGAGTGTGCTCAGACCCGCGTCTGAGTGCTCAGCTTTTACAGGGTCTGTTTTCTGCTTGAAACCCTGAGAACGGGCAAGGGAATGTCAAGGACTCAATTTCCGGTTACATCCAGAGACTGCTACGATTGTGTTATGTGATGTTAGCAATTCACTACTTAGGTCGAGGGAGGAAACAGCGGGACATCCTTCAGTGCAGCCACCACAATGAAACAGATGGTGTCTTCATTTTCAAAGCGAAGTCTTGGTATTAAAAATAATTATCTCATTCTACCTTCCAAGGCCAATATCAACCGTCTGTCTTACATGAGTAACTTGGCTTTTATGAGTCTGTATTCAAGACCTCTGAGGATGGCTCAGCAGTTAAGAGCACACACTGTCCTTGCAGGGGAATTAGGGTCCCATATCCATGTCATGAGGCTCACCACTGTCCCCAGCTCTAGGGTGCCCCCTTCTGTCTTCAGTAGTTACATGCATTCATGTGCACATACACAGAGACATGGACAGTGAAATAAATCTTTTTTTTTTTTTTTGGTTTTATTGAGACAGGGTTTCTCTGTGTAGCTTTGGAGTCTGTCCTGGAACTCACTCTGTAGATCAGGCTGGCTTTGAACTCACAGAAATTCGCCTGCCTCTGCCTCCCAAGTGCTGGGATTAAGGCATGCACCACCACCACCCAGCTTGTGAAAATAAATCTTAAAAGAAGAATCTCAATACTTATATCTGTAAAAGTATAAAGAGTATTTACCTCAGAAGTCATTTTAAGGTAAAATTAAATCTTTCCTATAGCTATGGTAACCTTTCAAGCACTTCATTAGATCTGTTTGTAAGTTTCATAAAAAGAAATTTAAGTTAGATTTTCCTTAAGATATTTTTCCTTTTGATAGATGAGAACATAATGTTCAACTAGATTACTCTTTCTCTACCAGTACCACACATCCCGGGAAGGACACTCACCATGAAAGGGCTGCAGTAGAAGGAGTCCTTCTCTACCGTCTGGCCTGTGAGGAGGTTTGTGGTCTGCTTTTCATACTGTAGAATTATGTCGAGTGTCACGGTCTCGTTCAGGTGCTGGAGGTTGACACAGGCCTTTTCAGGAACTCCTGCGTCGAGCTGTGATGGGACCAGCACCACATATTGTCTGTGGGGAAGAGGATTAAGCATAAAGGATTAAAAGGATGTCATTCCTGTGGCTTTCCCCCTAGTATTTCATATCACCATCAGTAATAGGTTTCAGCAAGATTGGGTTCCCCAGAGGTCACCATAAAAATCCCAGATTAAATACTGATGTGATTCTCTGGCTTTCAGGAAGTGTTCATCCACAGAATGTTTAATAGCAACATCTAATATTAGAGACTTTGGGAGATCAATTCAAGTTATTGCTGTGTAGCAATTTCCTCTAAATTGGAACATTCCTTCCTGGAGGGGGGCAGGGAGGAACTTGAGACTCAAGAAGTAGATCTTATGAGTTCTGGAGAGCTGAGACTAACAGGATTGATGACATCTCTCCATGGTTACAGAAGCAGTGAACAACTGCTGGAGAGAGGAGAGGAGGCTGAGTTGCCTCTAAGATATTCCTGGGCCAGTCAAGCTCCCTGTAGGAGACTCTCCTATTAGTAGAACTACCTGCAAGTCACTCAGAGAGCTCCAGGGATGTGACTTTCATGAATCAGCACCCAGGTGGTTTTGGTTCTGTAGTTGCCTTTGAATCGTCCATGCTCCCATAGGCAATCCCCGACTCATATTCCTGTAGGTATCCCCAGTAAATGCTTTGGTTGACCAAGTTGACCAAGGTGGTCTACTCTAGTCTATTGCTGATTCTCTATCTGGGATGGATAGATGTTCCTGATCTATGCATTCACACACACACACACACACACACACACACACACACACCATCTGATGTGACAGCTATCATATATTTTGGTTAAAAATTCCAAATTTCCAAACCATGAACTAATCGACGGTTCATCACTGGAAGCCTTAAAAACCCAACCGCCTGTAGCCTCAGGCTCCATACGAGTACCACAAATCTCTCATCCAGAAAGCACTAGAAACTAACATGCTGCACATGGGAAAGCTGAATTGCTTCACAATCAAGTTTAAGAAGCGTGGCTGGGCGGTGGTGGCGCATGCCTTTAATCCCAGCACTCTGGAGGCAGAGGGAGGTGGATCTCTGTGAGTTCGGGGCCAGCCTGGTCTACAAGAGCTAGTTCCAGGACAGGAACCAAAAGCAACGGAGAAACCCTGTCTCGAAAACTCAAAAAAAAAAAAAAAGTTTAAGAAGCAACCTCAGCTCCCTCCTTCCCCTCACTGTCTGGTGATGTAAGCCAGCAGTCTGCTGATGTAATCAGCAAACATCCCAGACACTGCCAAGAGGAGAACAGCCTTTCCCGGCACGTCCTTGCTGTTCACGGTCAGGCACCCGAACTTTCCCCGCTCTGCAAGGTTGTATATTTCACATTGCTTCTCGCCTCCTGAGTGTCTGTCTGTCCTGAAAATTTTTATTTCATTAGAACTTGCCAAAGTTGCCAAAGATCCCTTTTCTGCATCGGCCCTATGAAGTCTAAGATTTTCTTCGTGGGTCTCTGCTGTTTCTCTTTGGGGCTATCTCTTTACTTCTTTCTTTCTTTTTCTTGAGTACCATATCTCTTTTTCCATATTGTGAGATATTTCAGGAAGGGTCTGAATTTTGTCAATGTTTTCTAAAATCTACTGCAGCCCCTATGTTTTCTGAAGGATTCCAAAAAAGAGACTCACGCAGTCTCTCATCCATTTGCCTTGGGTGCCCCCCTCAACTTAGGAAAACAGAGACACTGAGCTACTTCCCAATACCAGGACGACGCAGGGCATTTATGAATTGATAAACCAGTGGTTCTCAACCGGTCGGTTGTAACCCCTTTGAGGGACTGAACGACCCTTTCACAGGGGTCACATGTCAGATATCCCGCATATCAGATATTTACATTACAATTCATAACAGAGCAAAATTACAGTTATGAAATAGCAATACAAATAATTTTATGTTTGGGGTCAGCACAACATGAGGAACTGTATTAAAGAGTTGCAGCGTTAAGAAGGTTGAGAACCACTGTGACAAACGGTTTATCCTTTTTTTTTTTTGGTCGAAATTCTATATTTTTATCTGGTGCTGTTTGACAAGATTCCTGCCCCATATATCTGAGGTTTCTAGAACTGGAGTAGATCTTCTACATGACCCATGACAACTTACTGGTCACTCCAAGTTCTTTGACAACGGATAACTGCATAGGAAGCCAGGAAAGAGATAACACGGTAGGAAGGAAGGATTTTCTGAAGTAAGAATTGCTTACGGTTTTGCAGCAGCTGCGGCATCTCTGGGAAGAAGCAGTAACAGTAAAAATGAGATCAGTGTGAGCTGCTGGTTTCCCCTCATGGTGGAGAGGGCCAGAGACGGAGAATGGTTCTGAGCCCTCGGCCCTTTGACCTCTGATCATTGTCCAGAGCCACTGGCTTTTATTTTACCTGATGGGCAATGAAAGTAAACTACCAACCACTTATTTTTGTAACATATTAACTACTTCACTATTAAAAAAATCAATTCCAGATAATTTCCAGTACCATCTCTATTCTTTTATTGACTTTTTGAAGTTACCGTAAAATTTGAAAAATTGTGCCTAAAGGCTGCCAGCAACTCAGACTAATACTCAGCACTTTAAACAATTAAAAAATAAAATAAACCACACAGTTTGATGAAATCAATCAATATGACTGACTTTTTAAAAAAGGACAATGAATACTAATATATAATATCAATCTGCTCTTGGTAATTCAGGGAGCAATGCCTTCTCCCAAATGACATAATAAATGAAATTTACCTCAGAATGTTAGATAAGGTAAGCTTAGAGGTATGTGCTTCAGCGTCCTTCAGTGTCTTTTTTTTTCTTTTTCTTTTTTAAGAAATTGAAATAAATAAAGCCAAGTTAGACCTTGGTAGAATCATGACATTGTTCTGCATCGCTTCCTATTCTGGGATGAATAGATGTTTGTGTCAGGCCTCCCCAGCGAAAGTCTGACATTACAGGGGTGTGTGTCTGAGGACGCATGTAAGTGTGCAGGTCAGATGATGTCATCATTAACTTCCCAACAGCTCCCCATCTTAATTTTTAAGGCAGCCATCTCTCACTGATCCAAGAGCTCACCAATTGGAATCATTGGCTGGCCAGTAAGCTGCTGTGATCCATCTCTGCCTCATAGGGCTAGGAACACAGGTACATACCTTCACACTTGGCCTTTTATGTGAATGAACACAGGTGCATACCTCCACACACACCTGGACTTTTATGTGAATGAACACAGGTGAACACCTCTACACCTGGCCTTTTGTGTGAATGAACACAGGTGCACACCTCCACACACACCTGGCCTTTTATGTGGATGAACACAGGTGCACACCTCCATGCCTGGCCTTTTATGTGAATGAACACAGGTGAACACCTCTACACCTGGCCTTTTGTGTGAATGAACACAGGTGCATAACTCCACACCTGGCCTTTTATGTGAGTGAATGAACACAGGTGCACACCTCCAATCCTGGATTTTTGTGTGAATGAACACGGGTGTACACCTCCACGCCTGGCCTTTTATGTGAATGAATGAACACAGGTGCACACCTCCAATCCTGGCCTTTTGTGTGAATGAACACAGGTGCACACCTCCAATCCTGGATTTTTGTGTGAATGAACACGGGTGTACACCTCTACACCTGGCCTTTTATGTGAATGAATGAACACAGGTGCACACCTCCAATCCTGGACTTTTGTGTGAATGAACATGGGTGTATACCTCCACGCCTGGCCTTTTATGTGAATGAATGAACACAGGTGCACACCTCCACGCCCGGCCTTTTGTGTGAAAAAGAATGAACACAGGTGCACACCTCCACGCCCGGCCTTTTGTGTGAATGAACACAGGTGCACACCTCCATGCCCGGCCTTTTGTGTGAATGAATGAACACAGGTGCACACCTCCACGCCCGGCCTTTTGTGTGAATGAACACAGGTGCACAACTCCACACCTGGCCTTTTATGTGGATGAACACAGGTGCACACCTCCACACCTGGCCTTTTGTGTGAATGAACACAGGTGCATAACTCCACACCTGGCCTTTTATGTGAATAAACACAGGTGCATGCCTCCATGCCTGGCCTTTTATGTGAGTGAATGAACACAGGTAAACACCTCTACACCTGGCCTTTTGTGTGAATGAACACAGGTGCACACCTCCACGCCCGGCCTTTTGTGTGAATGAACACAGGTGCACACCTCCACGCCCGGCCTTTTGTGTGAATGAATGAACACAGGTGCACACCTCCACGCCCGGCCTTTTGTGTGAATGAACACAGGTGCACACCTCCACACCTGGCCTTTTATGTGGATGAACACAGGTGCACACCTCCACGCCCGGCCTTTTGTGTGAATGAACACAGGTGCACACCTCCACACCTGGCCTTTTATGTGGATGAACACAGGTGCACACCTCCACGCCCGGCCTTTTGTGTGAATGAACACAGGTGCACACCTCCACGCCTGGCCTTTTGTGTGAATGAACACAGGTGCACACCTCCACGCCTGGCTTTTTATGTGAATGAATGCTGGGATACAAACTTAGGTCCTGATGCTTACATGGGAAGCATTTTACTGACTGAACTACCTCCCCAGCCCTCCCTCCAATGTGTAGAAATTTGACTTTTATTTTTTTTATGGTTCTTCTTATCTTCATTTATTATAAAGAAAATGACAGTTCAGCTGTACCTACACCATATGTACATATTTAATAAATCACTAAACATCAAGGAAATAAAGATTGATTATTCTATAAGGGAATAATTTCTATTTGATAAGTATTCATATTGAATTCTTCACAGATGAAATAAAACATTTTCATCAGTATTGATTCATTGTTCTCTTTGTTTTCCAAGATAGGACTGGTTGATCTACTTTACAGAGCCATGAAAATAAGGAAATTAATATACGGTCATCACAAGATTGAAGTTTGTCTATTTTGCTGGCTATTATGATGCATATCTGTGCCCCTGGTACTCATGAGACTGAGGCAGAAGGATATAACTTCAAGGCTAGCCTGGGAGCAGGAGTGAGTTTAAGCCCAGCCTGAGAAATTTGTTGACCCTGACTCAAAATAAGAAGTGGAGAGCAGGCTAGGGAAAGGTGGGGCGGCACATGGCTGTAATGCCAGCACTGTGTGGCAGGGGTGCGGATTGCTCACCAGCTCAAGACTAGCTTGGTTTATACAGTGAGTTCTAGGCCAGCCAGGGGAACAAAGTGAGATCATTGCTCAAATAAAAAAAAAAAAAAGGACTGAAATATTACTCAGTGACCTGTCATGTGTGAGGCTCTAGGAGGGTCAGGAGAAAAGTTTGTTGGAAAATTGTTTTTTAATGAAATTAAATGTATACTACATTTGGCTCCCTTGATGAGATTGTGTATCTTTGGATGGATATTGATTATTGCTAGTTTGACACAAATTTTGATTGCCTATTCTTTACCTGTCTTTTTCTATCTTATTTCCTGTTGTGTATAGATAGATAGAAGCAATAAGAAATCTTGTTCTAAAAAGAGAGAGAAAAGGGAGAGGGTCCTTTTCAACAAGGCCATTTAATCGTTAAATTTCAAGTTTAGAAGACAGAGATCATACTATGATCCTCATTAAAACTAATTTTAAATTTTAATTTAGTAGACGCATTAACTATACCTTCATTCATTCTTTTGAGAGTATGGCTCTGTACTGTAAGTGAATGCGTATTCAACCGGTACACTAAAATAACCAGATCAGCTCCAAACAACAGATATTGTACATCAGTCAGCTGTAAGAGTTTAGAACTCTCTCTTTTGAGTCATTTTTACACCAAGTTCCTAGAGCTCCTATTCAAAGACTGCCTGGGACTTAGGGATGACTACCGACTACCATCTTTTTAATTCAAGACACAGTTTTGAATCCAATGTGTTTAGCAAATCTGAATAAATTAAAATATTACCTTGTTTAATTTTTGATGCAACAAGACTTTTGTTGATACAGTACTCCATGGGCTGCTTTTATTTGATCAGAACCATGGTCTACACTTAGCCCATTACACATGTAAAGCCACATCTGCTATTAACCTCCACCGCAGCTCAGTGCTTGTTAGTTTTTCTTGAATGAACTCCTGAACTTAGGATATTCTTGTACTTCTCAGTGTGAGGCTAAGTGATCAGGCGGGAGAGCCACTGCCTACAGAATGTGAGACACATTCTCCTTCAGTTTTCTCCCATGCTCGCTCTCACTACAGTGCAGTTCCCGGCAGAGA
This sequence comes from Microtus oregoni, assembly GCF_018167655.1. Taxonomy (NCBI): domain Eukaryota; kingdom Metazoa; phylum Chordata; class Mammalia; order Rodentia; family Cricetidae; genus Microtus; species Microtus oregoni. Next base: position 68,363,782 of record NW_024543061.1, read on the forward strand.
GTGGATAGTGAGGAAAAGGCAAAAGAGGATTTTAAACCCAAAATGGTCATTTACACGTGAATATAAAAAATTCCAGAATGAGCCAGAAGAGCTAGTTTCTAGTGTCATCATTGTCTCGCACCATAAATAAATTGCTTAAGACAAGCTGAAGAGTCCTTGATTGTAAGAGTTTACACAAATGTTGGTGCTTTAGACTGAGGCCAGAAGGAAGGTCTTTACTCCGGGGCACAACTGAAATACATGTGACACTGGGAAGAGGGGCTTCACATACTACAACAGTCTCCAAGTCATGCCTAGGGTCAGCCATAGGGCAGTGATGGCTGCAACAACCATAAGATTATTGATCATACAGAATTTCAAGGATTCCAGAAATGGTGTTGAAATAGACTGAGGCCAAAGTTGAATCTGAATGGCAGACTTTTGCCAGATGTTAAACATAAGCCCGTGGAGCCCATGAGATGGCTCAGCAGGGTCAAGGCACCTGTGGCCGAGTGTGGCGACTCCAGGTTGAGCCTCAGGACTCCCATGGTAAGAGATAAGTACGTACCCCTTGACACTGTGCTCTGACGCCTGCGTGTGCATTATGGCCTTTGTCCGACTCCATAAAATAAACAAAGTGGTGTGTAAAATGACAAGCCCTTTGGCATGCCAACAACTATTGCACATTCAGCAAGACTGACAAATTCATATTCTACTACCCACCAAAGCTTTAACGGCAATGAATACAACGCAAATTTATGGCTGAATAAATATTTACACCAACAAGAGCCAGAGGATGTCTTCGCTGCTCTTAATTTTGGCATGTTAATTAAACAACAAATCTTTTAAACTATCAGGATAAAACTACTTAAAATGACTGTGGAAAAAAACATCATTACCTTTGGACATTTGAAGCAATGTCACTTCCTGAGACAGGTGTTTGCAGTGTTGAGCAATTGAGTGGGCTGGAATGACAGTGTCCTCCCCATGCTAGTGTACACTGGGGAGCTGCATTTTCAATTACTGGTATTTTTGGGCACAAACTGAAACTCATCTGGGTACAGAGTACTACAAACAAAGATTTTAAGGAAAAACAGAAGTGAGGACAATCTTTTTCTTAACTCATCCAGCACAATAAGTTGGTGTGTTTTCTTCCATTGTGAATCTTGCTCTGGCAGAGAACCTAGTGGAAAAATGAGAGGATTATACAGTGTATTTCCACCCTTCACCCCACAGGGTATGCTCCTGGGAGGGAGGAAGACAGACAAACAGGACATAAGGAATGTGCCATTTTACTTTGCAAAGACTCATGCTTTATGTCACATGATGTTAGCATTCGGAGATCAACTTGGGGTTATCAAGGGAGACAGGATTCACCCATTCTGTCTTTTTTCAAGACTTCATGGCTTTCCCTGACCCCAACACACACAATAAAAATGCCCTTGTAGAAAATTCATCATCTAAGTGGGGTAAGATGAAATCTCAAAGTTAGTCTGCATTTCTCTAAATTAGGCTAAGGATATTGAACTTGAAAGAAAAGTTTCTCAGTTATTTTTATTTTATCTTTTCAGAACTTCATGTTTAGTTCCATGTCATAATTTTAAATTGGGTTGTTGTTTTCTTGGTGTTTAGTTTTTTGGGTTCATTGCACATCCTGGATGGAAACTCCCAGATACTTAGCTGACATATCTTTCCCCCATTTGGTTGGCTGCCTTTTTACTTAAATATTGGTGACCTTTTCTTTTCAGAAACATTTAGTTTCGTTAGGTGCCATTTATCAGGTGTTGGTCTGAATGTCTACACCACCAGGGTCTTGTTCAGGAAGCCCTTTCCTGTGCCAGTGATTTCAAATGTGACTCCTGCTTTCTTCTATGTTAATTACAATTGGGGTTCCAGCACTGTTGCTAAGACACAAAGGCAACCCACTGACTGGGAGAAGATCTTCACCAACCCCGCAACTGACAAAGGTCTGATCTCCAAAATATATAAAGATCTCAAGAAACTAGACCGTAAAAGGCTAATCAACCCAATTATAAAATGGGGCACGGAGCTGAACAGAGAATTCTCAACAGAAGAACTTCAAATGGCCAAAAGACACTTAAGGTCATGCTCAACCTCCTTAGCGATCAGGGAAACGCAAATCAAGACAACTTTAAGATACCATCTTACACCTGTCAGAATGGCTAAAATCAAAAACACCAAGGATAGCCTTTGCTGGAGAGGTTGTGGAGAAAGGGGTACACTCATCCATTGCTGGTGGGAATGCAAACTTGTGCAACCACTTTGGAAAGCAGTGTGGCGGTTTCTCAGGAAATTCGGGATCAACCTACCCCTGGACCCAGCAATACCACTCTTGGGAATATACCCAAGACAGGCCTTATCATACAACAAAAATATATGCTCTACTATGTTCATAGCAGCATTGTTTGTAATAGCCAGAACCTGGAAACAACCTAGATGCTCTTCAAAATAGAAGAATGGATGAAGAAAGTATGGAATATATACATATTAGAGTATTACTCAGCAGTAAAAAACAAGGACTTCTTGAATTTTGCATGCAAATGGATGGAAATAGAAAACACTATCCTGAGTGAGGTAAGCCAGACCCAAAAAGAGGAGCATGGGATGTACTCACTCATATTTGGTTTCTAGTCATAAACAAAGGACATTGAGCCTATAGTTAGTGATCCTAGAAGCTAAATAAGGAGAACCCAAAGAAAAACATATAGGCATCCTCATGAATATTAACCTTCATCAGGCGATGAAAGGAGACAGAGACAGAGACCCACATTGGAGCATGGGACAGAAATCTCAAGGTCCAAATCAGGAGCAGAAGGAGAGAGAGCACGAGCAAGGAACTCAGGACCGCGAGGGGTGCACCCGCACACTGAGACAATGGGGATGTTCTATTGGGAACTCACCAAGGCCAGCTGGCCTGGGTCTGAAAAAGCCTGGGATAAAACCGGACTTGCTGAACATAGTGGACAATGAGGACTACTGAGAACTCAAGAACAATGGCAATGGGTTTCTGATCCTACTGCACGTACTGACTTTGTAGGAGCCTAGGCAGTTTGGATGCTCATCTTACTAGAACTGGATGGAGGTGTGGTTTCCTTGGACTTCCACAGGGCAGGGAACCCTGATTGCTCTTAGGGCTGAGGAGGGAGGGGGACTTGATTGGGGGAAGGGGAGGGAAATGGGAGGCGGTGGCAGGGAAGAGACAGAAATCTTTAATAAATAAATAAATTAAAAAAAAACAATTGGGGTCCAGGTCTTATGCTGAGGTTTTGATCCATGTGGAATTGAGTTTTGGGCGGGATGAGATATAAAAATCGTTTCATTTTCCTACACCATCTGTTGAAGGGTCTGTCTTTTCTTCACTGTGTGCTGTTGCCCTCTTTGACAGAAATAAGGGGTCTTCAGAAGTGTGTGATTATGTCAGGTTGCAATCCTATTCCACTGATCAATGCCCCCCCCCCCTTTTTTTTCTTAGAAGAGCTTTCCTTGTGTAGCTTTGGCTGTCCTGGAACTGGCTCTATAGAACAGACTGGTCTTGAACTCACAGAGATCCGCCTCTCTTTGTCTCCTGAGTGCTGGGATTAAAAGTGTCAGCTACCAAACCTGGGTATGTGTCAATTTTTATGCGATTCCCATGCTGTCTTAATTACTATAGTAGAGTAGTGTAACTTGAAATCTAGGATGGGGAAATTTTCACCAGCTTTGTTGTTGTTCAGGATTGTTTTGACTATCATGGGCTTTTGTGCTTCTATCTTAAGTTCAAGATTATTTTGTTTAATTTCTATGAAGAGTTGCATTGGAATTTTGATGGGGATCGCACTACATCTGTAGGTTGCTTTTAGTGGGATGGCCATTTTTACAAAGTAATTCTACTGATCTGTGATTGTGGGAGGTCTTTCCTGTGGTGAGCCCACAAGTATTATACAGTAAATGTACAGCCGACAGATCTATTGGACTATCCACGGGAAGTGTATACATACACTCCACCTGGAGTAACCCATTTTTGCAGAGCTACGGGCACACTTGTTCTTTGGATAAGTCACTGTCAATTCTATAAAAATTCGTGAAATCATGGCATTTCTCCCTTCTGTAGTATCCCAGCAGTGTATAAATCTGACTTTTCCTGTAGGGCAACCAGATACCTTCCCCACACCATGAAGCCATGGCGTGAAAAGGATTCAGTCAAGTTCTTGTTCTCACAGCCACTATCTATATATAGTTCCCCACAAATTTTCTTTATTGACAGTAGTCACTGATGAGAAAGGCGCCTCATACAGGAGGTAATATGTCTGCTCTAACACAGATTCAGGAAGGTGGAATTTACTGGTCTTCTGCTCTGACATAACAGGCTACTAATATTCTGTATTTACTTGTCATCTTGGTTTCAACTAACATAAGAACATATGGCCCAGGAAATTAACTGTTTATACAGGAAAAAGGCCTGAGTTGCTAAAACTAGCTTCAGAGAGAAAAATTCTCACTTGGGCACCCTGCTGGAGTCAAAAACAAGGTTCCCAGAAGCTATTCCTTTTAACTCAACCAACTAGATGCTAATGCAAATCAAGCCTACGGTTTAGTACCAATGCTGTGTTCCCAGCCTTGCCTTCTCTGAGACATAAGGTGTCTCCTTACCAGATCAACACCTCTCCACGGCCTCTGCATCAGCTCCTTCCTCTAGGTTCCTGCCCTGTTTGAGTTCCTGTCTGATTTCCTTCAATGAGGAATAGTAAGATGGAAGTGTAAGGCAAATGAACTCTTTTCCCCCTAAGTTGTTTTGGTCATGGTGTTTCATCTCAGCAGCAGAAACAATGGTTTCCTTCATTGCATAAGTTTTTCTTTGTTTTCACAAGTTGGAAGCTTAGTTTGGTCTTGCTCCGAGGTCACTGGTCCCTTTATTTCATTTAGCATCAGGCTTTTCTTGAAAATTTTTATCATCTTGCACATTGAACTTTGTTTTATTACACTTTCTGGTGCTCCGTTTCTTTTCAAATTGTACAGCTTGTCTTTCTCTTTGTCCAACTTGCTCATTTTTTACTATAGATCAGCATCAGACGAATTGCTCATAACCACACAACACAGTCAATATTTGGCTGTCTTGAAATCTCCTTGTACACCAGTAATCTAAAACTCTTCAATTTAACCTCAGGCAGATTTTGGGGGGCAGAGGCAGAAAACAGGCATATTCTTCAGCAAAATACCACAAGAGCAGTTTCTAGGTCATTTACTAATATCTTCTGTTTTGTGAAACCTCTTGAGCTGGACCCCCACGTTTGGATTATGCTCAGCACTGTCTTCCATCCTCCTACTAGGATGACCCATTAAGTCTCGCTTAAAGCTTCCAACCACTTTTCTAGTCCCTTAGTCCCACAGTCTTCCATTTCCCCCTATGAAACAGCAGGGTCAGGCTTGTCACAACAATACCCCATCCAGTCACTGGTACCAAATTTTGTTAGTCGCTGTTTTATTGCTGTGAAGAGACACATGACCACAGCAACTCTTCTAAAAGGAAAGCATTTAATTGGGGGGCTTGCTTACAGTTTCAGAGGCTTAGTCCGTTATCAACATGGTAGGGAGCATCTCAGCATACATGGCACTGGAGAAGAAGAGAGCTCCATGCTAATCCGCAGGCACGCACGCGCGCGCGCACGCACACACACACACACACACACACACACACACACACACAGAGAGAGAGAGAGAGAGAGAGAGAGAGAGAGAGAGAGAGCGAGCGAGCGCTGGGTGGGGTGTAAGCTTTTGAAAACTTTAAAGGCTACCCCCAGTGACACACTTCCTCCAGGAAGGCCTTGAGTCGTAATCCTTTTAGTTCTATCAAAGAGTTCCACTCCTGCTGACTAAGTTTTCTTTTCTTTTCTTTTTTTTTTTGGTTTTTCGAGACAGGATTTCTCTGTGGTTTTGGAGCCTGTCCTGGAACTAGCTCTTGTAGACCAGGATGGTCTCGAACTCACAGAGATCCGCCTGCCTCTGCCTCCCGAGTGCTGGGATTAAAGGCGTGCGCCACCACCGCCCGGCTAAGTTTTCTAATATATTAGCCTGTAAGGGGACATTATCACAAAAGAGTTTTTACTGGGGTTACTAACAGGAACACAGGTGAGGGGTTACTTAGAGGGAGCAGGGATAATTTAAAGCAGCTACATCTCCAGAAAGGTTACCCCGAGGTGACTACTGAAAGCTGGATCCCTGGAGCTTTCTACACCACCTGCAGGCGTGGTCGTAACATCTTTGCTTTCCACACCACCTGCAGGCGTGGTCGTAACATCTTCGCTGACTGTGGTGGTAACATCTTTGCTTTTCACAGGTGGTTGAGTTTCCGCCCCTGGAAATTGTTTATTCCTTTTGTACTGTTGGGTAGGGGCCTTGTAAATCTTTTAAGTTTTTACTCTCTTGGATGGATATATGACCTTTTGTTTCCCTCCAGAGGCTCATGCGCCTTCTTTTCTATACTGGAAGAATGTTTCAGTTTGGAGAAGGAAAATGTCATGTAGTACACTGTCCTCAAGGTTTCATTGTACATGTCTTTCATATTCTTGGTTAGATTTGTTCATAAATATTGGACATATTCTCACACACACACACACACACACACACACAATGTGTAGGTAACATTCCCTCCAGTTGTTATGATCCTACAGGTTGTCCTCACTAACTCTAGTCAGGTGATCCCATCAGAACAACCAGTCAGTTGCTACCTAAAACCCTGTAATGAGTTACGGAGAGAAAGCTAAAGTGTCAGTAACGACTCAGTCCCCTACCAGGTCTGGCATCTGGTGCCCATCCTTGATTGCCTCTGTTGCTCTAGTCACACTTAGTTGCTCTTCCTGATCACACAGCACATCTCTACCTTATGAGTCTTTTTTTTTCCCTTGTCGAGACATTTATGTCATGAGCTCCCTCTTATACTTCAGGCCTTTGCTTAAATGTCACTGCTGCATGAGATTATCCTTTCAATCCTTCCTGTCCCCAGCATCGTGTTCTGGATCCCCTGACCCTTCTCTCTCTCTCTCTCTCTCTCTCTCTCTCTCTCTCTCTCTCTCTTTATTTTTTAAAAAAACCCTCTTATTTATTTTATTTATTTATTTTTTTCGAGACAGGGTTTCTCTGTAGCTTTGGTGCCTGTCCCTGGCCTCGAACTCCCAGAGATCCGCCTGCCTCTGCCTCCCGGGTGCTGGGATTAAAGGCCTGCGCCAACACCGCCCGGCCCCCTGACCCTTCTCTAGTCCTTACAGCTCCCACATTTATCACCTTCTTGGTTCTCATATTATGTTCATCCATTATGTCTGTGTACATTGTTTGATTATCTTATAAAGGTACTGTGCCTTTCCCACCAATCACAAGGGTAACTGGTTCAATGTGCGTAGGGACTGTGAAAATGACACCCTGAGCAGAGGAACCATTTGAGGAAGAAGCAGATCTCACCACTCAAATGCTGGATATTTTCAAATTTTGCTGTATCCTGGCAGGAAAACTGTTCTTAACTTGTGGGTCATGGCCCCCTGGAGGGTGACCGTTACCCTTTCATACAGGTTGTCTATCAGAAAACACAGATATTAGCTGGACATGGTGGCACATGCCTTTAGTTGCAGCACTTGGAAGGTAGAGGCAGGGGGATATCTTTGAGTTTGAGCTTAGCCTGGTCTACAGAGAAAGGTTCAAGACAGTCACAGTGACACAGAGAAAGCCTGTCTTGGAAAACACAAAAACAGAGGAAAAGAGAATCTTTATAGAAACAAGAAAACACAGATATTTACATTATGATTCATGACCGTAGCAAACGGTTATGTTACAAAGTAACAATGAAAATAATTTTATGGTTGGGGTCACCACAACATGAGGAACTGTATTAAAGGGGCACAGTATTAGGAAGGTTGAGAACCACTGGTCTAGAAGATCTTGGTTCCAAATTCTTTAACTGCACAAGTGGAGAACTGGGTAGTTTTTCTTGCCTGTAAAGAATCTTAGCAAACCCAGCAGCCCATGTGAAAGTTGATGCAGAAACTTTCCGTTTCTATCATTTTTCTCCAGCTTCTTCCCACCTTTTTGTCCTCAATTCAAATTCATTACCACAGCAGGAACACTAAGCCAGACCAAAGAGTATATAGCATTATTGCTTTCCTGGTACAAGTGCTAGGCTTGAGGCAGCAAACAGGTTGAGAATGACAAAATGCCCCTCAGTTAGCCTCTCAATTGTGTACTCAATAAATCTATTACTAATTCAGGACTCTTTTCTGCTTCCTATCTCCTCCGATTTCTGATCATTCCCTGAGAACGTTCCATTGAGTGTGTTTCTGTGTCGAGTTGACAGAGCCCTTGTTAACTTTAACCTAGTTTCCCTGCCTCCACTTCCACCTGTTTCTCTCCCTCTTTGGTTTTGGAGGATTCTAGTTATGGTTTAGGTGCCCAAATTTGAGTTTAAAGGTGGAAAAAATGAAGCAAATTATTTACTTGCACTTAAACAAAGCTCTAAGATTTCTATAATGAAAACTAGGAAGAATAAATAGAAAACAATGACCTCAGACTTGAAATAATGTCGTTTAATGAGAAGAAAGGAAGTGAAGCTGTCAAAAAGTCATTGTGATTGAAGACTCTTCAGGATGTCAGGCAGTTGGTTGGTCATGGCTTCTTGTTAGGATGGTGACCAGAGGAACAGTTTATTCAAAGAAATAGTTTCCTGAGATTTAAGACATAGTTTAAACAATAAATACACATGTGTATATTTCTCCTTATATACATATATATACCCAAATCTGTAAATGTAACATGCCTGCTGATGTGTAAGTATGTGTACAAATATATTTATAACATGTTAAATTACTAATAAAAAGAGAGACTTTAAGAAGCATATGTGAAGGCGTCAATGCAATGTCCTTACTTTTCTTTATGCTCTGCTGTCTTATTGGGAATCCAAAACACTATTGATGCTGTAAGAATCAAGGGCGTATTCATCTGAAAAATAAGAAAAACAGTTGTCTTTAAAAATCTTCAACTGGCCGGGCGGTGGTGGTGCACACCTTTAATCCCAGCACTCGGGAGGCAGAGGCAGGCGGATCTCTGTGAGTTTGAGGCCAGCCTAGTCTACAAGAGTTAGTTCCAGGACAGGAACCAAAAAACTACGGAGAAACCCTGTCTCAAAAATCCCCCCCCCCAAAAAAACAAAAAAAAACCAAAACCTCCAACTGTGTGTAACTAGACTGTGGTGGGCCATACAAAGACTATTTAATGATTAAATATTAAATATTATCTTTCCAATAATTTTCCAAGAAAAGTAATCACTCATGTATTTTATCAATCCTTAAATATTCTACTAAAGTAAGCCACGTGATGGAATGCTTTAATTAGTAAGGACAGACTGTTCATCTACTCCTTGATGGATTTTCATGAGCTCACCCTCCAGGGGGCGTGTCACGGTCCCCACAACACACTGTTTTGAAACATAATCCATTATATTTGTCCTATAAGGGTTTTCCCTTCAGTTCTTAAGTCAAAACCATAGAAGCAGCATCGAATAGTAAATCTTTGATTTGGTAATGACAAAAATGAAAAAGGCTTGGAAGGTTAGCACCATTTATATTTCAAGTTAAGGATGAGTCTTTTCACAATTCATCAAAGAGATTTTAAGTGTTAGGATATCTTGGGAACTGGCACAGTCAGAACTCACATCATGTAATAATAAAAAAAACCCATCACTTGATCACTTTTTGAAGACAGAGTGATGATTTGGGGGAATTCAGTGGCTCAGAGTGTGAGCTACAGCAACAATCAAGGCTGGGAAGTGGTTGCTTACTTTTCTCGTAACTGTAGACCGTGACTGGGGCAGGCTGTATGTTGGACACAATGTTTGTTTGCTCAACAGAGAAGGTGAAGCTGGTTGGTGCCTTGGAAACCTATGAAGACACGAATGATCATCAAGTCCTAGTAGGTCTGAAAAAAGAAAATCACTGGGAAACTTACCCCACAAGCATGTCATCTACCTGATTAAAACAGAAAGCAGAGCCCACCACTATCTTATATAATAGCAAAATAAAATAAAAAAATAAAATAGCAAAATAGTCAGCTGATGTTAAATCATGTAAACACTTAAGTCACACTGCTTAGCTGAACATGTTAGAGAATTGTGAACTATTGTATGATTCAGAAGGCCTACTCGTGAGTACGCATCCAAGACAAATCATGTTATTATCTTGAAAAGGCACTGCCATGCTCACTTATACATTGGTCACAATAGCAAAGGTACAGAACTAACTCGAAATAACCCGTGTTGATGGAGACAGAAACTGTGGTATGGTAACAGCAGGAAATTATTGGGCCTTTTAGAAGGAGGATGTCTTCCAGCATCAACAGTGGAAGTCTGTGAGGACAGGGAGAGTCAGTTTCCTTCTGGGTGTGGTCTCTGGTAGGTTGGCCATGCAACAGGGGATGGTTCCATACCCGTGTGCATAGGGGTAGCACTAATTAGACCCAGTGAGTTATTAAAAAGAGGACATGGAATTGAGAGGGTGTGTGGGTGTGTGGGTGTGTGGGTGGGGTTCCTGGAAGGAAGTGTGGGGGAATAAAGAGTAACTATGATCAAAATATGTCATATACATGTACAAAACTCAGAAGAAATTTTAAAATATTATACTAAAAAGGTAATTATATGGTGAGTATTGTTAGTTTGTTTATAATAACTTTCAGTGCATATGTATATAAAAATGTCACAGTATACACTTATATATACACAGTTTAAACAATAGTCAGGTTATCCTTCATTGGTGTTCAAGCTGTGGAAGATTAATTATTCATCTCTGAAAATGACTACATTACATGCATTAAGGAATGAAGATGCCTGTAAACACAAGAACTATCTAGTCAGGTAACCATGACTTACACAAAATAGCTTGTTAATATAAATGATATGATTAGCGAGGCAGAACACTGATTATATTCAGTGTCTCATTAAAATAATAAGCTCTTTCACACACACATATACAATAAATAGAAGCTTTCAAACACCCTTCAGAAAACAAAGCTGTGAAACAAAGCATGAAGAAAAAACTATTGTTGCTGGACTTACATTTTTCAAGTAGAAAAGAACGTGGCCCTTCTTTATGTCTGTCTTCATTACTTGGCCATTGTATTTAAGCTTTGAAGAAATTGACAGGAAGGGATGAGGATCAGGCATTAGAATTCCCAAGAATCCCTTCTAGAAACGAGCACTGTGCCTTCTATTTAGGACAATGTCCTTTGTACCGCAGGGTTTCTGTGAGTATACAAGGGAACTGGGTAAAGAAATACACACTGAGCAATGGACATGATGACTGTGCTGCTGCAGAGTAGGAATAGAATTCCTCCAAACACGACATCTGAAGAAGTATGCTCAGATGAAGAATTCCATTATTTAGTTTGATTTTTTTAATGCATTCTCATTATGTCTATGCCAGGGAACAGGGCCATTCCTCTTTACCTCCTTGATGGATGAGAGGGCAGGAGTAAACCCAGAGAGCATCTTTACATCCACAAGGACCATACCAGAGCTTTCGTGAGTCCCCGTATACCTGAAATGAAAAAGCAAACCTTATTTCTACATGGATTTAGAAACATGAGCTCTCTCAGCAAGGATGGCAGGTGGACAGATGCACCAATAAGCTCAGGTCTGGAGATCTGGCAAATGTTGGAAGGGAAGGGTCTGGAAAACTTCATTCTTGAATGTCAAAGAATAATCACAACCGAGTCACAGTGTACAACATGACATTAGCTGGTGCAGATGACGAAATCTGTGGACGCAAAGTCTCCCTAGTCTCACAAAGTCAGACAAAATGCCTTTATGTTAGGTAAGTTCCTGTTAGCCTTAGGTTTGCCAGCACCAGGGAGGTCTTCCTCATTGTTATCTGTCAGCAAGGCAACAGCTCACGGGTTATACCTGAGGAACATGAACCATACATGTATACAGCAAGGTCTAGCTGCTAAACCAGGTTCTGAAAGGGTAGTGACATGCCTGTGGGGTAGAATATCAGCCTTCAACACGGTACATGCCTGTGGGGTAGAATATCAGTCTTCAACACGGTACATGCCTGTGGGGTAGAATATCAGCCTTCAACACGGTACATGCCTGTGGGGTAGAATATCAGCCTTCAACACGGTACATGCCTGTGGGGTAGAATATCAGTCTTCAACACGGTACATGCCTGTGGGGTAGAATATCAGCCTTCAACACGGTACATGCCTGTGGGGTAGAATATCAGCCTTCAACACGGGACGCGCCTGTGGGGTAGAATATCAGCCTTCAACACGGAACGCGCCTGTGGGGTAGAATATCAGCCTTCAACACGGGACGCGCCTGTGGGGTAGAATATCAGCCTTCAACACGGTACATGCCTGTGGGGTAGAATATCAGCCTTCAACACGGGACGCGCCTGTCGGGTAGAATATCAGCCTTCAACACGGGACGCGCCTGTGGGGTAGAATATCAGCCTTCAACACGGAACGCGCCTGTGGGGTAGAATATCAGCCTTCAACACGGGACGCGCCTGTGGGGTAGAATATCAGCCTTCAACACGGTACATGCCTGTGGGGTAGAATATCAGCCTTCAACACGGTACATGCCTGTGGGGTAGAATATCAGCCTTCAACACGGGACGCGCCTGTGGGGTAGAATATCAGCCTTCAACACGGGACGCGCCTGTCGGGTAGAATATCAGCCTTCAACACGGGACGCGCCTGTGGGGTAGAATATCAGCCTTCAACACGGTACATGCCTGTGGGGTAGAATATCAGCCTTCAACACGGTACATGCCTGTGGGGTAGAATATCAGCCTTCAACACGGGACGCGCCTGTGGGGTAGAATATCAGCCTTCAACACGGGACGCGCCTGTCGGGTAGAATATCAGCCTTCAACATGGGACGCGCCTGTGGGGTAGAATATCAGCCTTCAACATGTGCCTCACCATAGTCACCATCACTCAAACCTGCTTTTTTTCATTCCTAGCTGAAATAATTCTTATATATAATTCTCTACCCCAGGAGTGGATAGCAAAATGTTACCCTTACATGAGGGTCACTGTGAGGTTAAACTTCGTCTGGAATACATCCGAAGAGTTGCTTTCCTCCATTCCCACGGAAAGAGAAAATCCTGATGCCTTCTTAGGAAGTGGCACATTGTACCTGAGGGTGGCCTAGAAAGGAGAACACCATGAAAATCACCCTGTAGCAAGAACTGAAGGACCCATCGTCTATGCTCCACCACCAATGTGCTGTCCGTCATTGTCATCAGGGAACCAGGATAAACTAAGGTAGTTTCCATGAGACACAGCGTGGTGATGTAATCTGACTAGGCTAGAACATGAGACAGCGTGGTGATGATTTCTGACTAGGCTAGAACACTTCTTTTTTATTTTTTTAAATTTATTTATTTATTAAGGATTTCTGCCTCCTCCCCGCCACCGCCTCCCATTTCCCTCCCCCTCCCCCGATCAAGTCCCCTTCCTTCATCTGCTTGAAGAGCAATCAGGGTTCCCTGACCTGTGGGAAGCCCAAGGACCGCCCACCTCTATCCAGGTCTAGTAAGGTGAGCATCCAAACTGCCTAGGCTCCCCCAAAGCCAGTACGTGCAGTAGGATCAAAAACCCATTGCCATTGTTCTTGAGTTCTCAGTAGTCCTCATTGTCCACTATGTTCAGCAAGTCCGGTTTTATCCCATGCTTTTTCAGACCCAGGCCAGCTGGCCTTGTGAGTTCCTGATAGAACATCCTCATTGTCTCAGTGTGTGGGTGCACCCCTCGCGGTCCTGAGTTCCTTGCTCGTGCTCCCTCTCCTTCTGCTCCTGATTTGGACCTTGAGATTTCTGTCCGGTGCTCCAGTGTGGGTCTCTGTCTTTGTCTCCTTTCATCGCCTGATGAAGGTTAATATTCAGGAGGATGCCTATGTGTTTGTCTTTGGATTCACCTTCTTATTTAGCTTCTCTTGGAACATGAATTATAAGCTCAATGTCCTTTATTTATGGCTAGAAACCAAATATGAGTGAGTACATCCCATGTTCCTCTTTTTGGGTCTGGCTTACCTCACTCACGATAGTGTTTTCTATTTCCATCCATTTGTATGCAAAATTCAAGAAGTCCTTGTTTTTTACTGCTGAGTAATACTCTTAATATGTATATATTTCATACTTTCTTCATGCATTCTTTCGTTGAAGGGCATCTAGGTTGTTTCCAGGTTCTGGCTATTACAAACAATGCTGCTATGAACATAGTTGAGCATATACTTTTGTGGTATGATAGGGCCTCTCTTGGGTATATTTTCAAGAGTGGTATTGCTGGGTCCAGGGGTAGGTTGATCCCGAATTTCCTGAGAAACCGCCACACTGCTTTCCAGAGTGGTTGCACAAGTTTGCATTCCCACCAGCAATGGATGAGTGTACCCCTTTCTCCACAACCTCTCCAGCAGAGGCTATCATTGGTGTTTTTTATTTTAGCCATTCTGACAGGTGTAAGATGGTATCTTAAAGTTGTCTTGATTTGCATTTCCCTGATCGCTAAGGAAGTTGAGCATGACCTTAAGTGTCTTTTGGCCATTTGAAGTTCTTCTGTTGAGAATTCTCTGTTCAGCTCAGTGCCCCATTTTATAGTTGGGTTGATTAGCCTTTTATGGTCTAGTTTCTTGAGTTCTTTATATATTTTGGAGATCAGACCTTTGTCAGTTGCGGGGTTGGTGAAGATCTTCTCCCAGTAAGTGGGTTTCCTTTTTGTCTTAGTGACAGTGTCCTTTGCTTTACAGAAGCTTCTCAGTCTCAGGAGGTCCCATTTATTCAATGAGGCCCTTAATGTCTGTGCTGCTGGGGTTATACGTAGGAAGTGGTCTCCTGTGCCCATGTGTTGTAGAGTACTTCCCACTTTCTCTTCTATCAGGTTCAGTGTGTTTGGACTGATATTGAAGTCTTTTTTTTTTTTTAAAAAAGATTTTATTTATTTATTATGTATACAACATTCTGCCTGCATGAAGAGGGCGCCAGATCTCATTACAGATGGTTGTGAGCCACCATGTGGTTGCTGGGAATTGAACTCAGGACCTTCGGAAGAGCAGCCAGTGCTCTTAACCACTGAGCCATTTCTCCAGCCCTGATATTGAAGTCTTTAATCCATTTGGACTTGAGTTTTGTGCATGGTGATCGATATGGATCTATTTTCATTCTTCTACAGATTGACATCCAGTTTTGCCAGCACAATTTGTTGCAGATGCTCTCTTTTTTCCATTGTATACTTTTAGCTCCTTTATCGAAAATCAGGTGTTCATAGGTTTGTGGGTTAAAGTCAGGGTCTTCTATTTGATTCCATTGGTCGACTTCTCTGTTTTTATGCCAATACCAAGCTGTTTTCAATACTGTAGCTCTGTAATAGAGTTTGAAGTCAGGGATGGTAATGCCTCCAGACAATCCTTTATTGTATAAGATTGTTTTGGCTATCCTGGGTTTTTTGTTTTTCCATATAAAGTTGATTATTGTCTGCTAGAACACTTCTTACCAGCAGCATTCCTCAAGAAACTCTGGCTGCCAGATATGCTCATGCAAAACTGTCGAAGGGCAAATTTAATTATAAAAAGCTTTAATTTGTATATCTGCACTTGTATGAGTATGCATTGTATGGAGAGAGGAGAGAGAGAGAGAGAGAGAGAGAGAGAGAGAGAGAGAGAGAGAGAAAAGCTAGACAGGGGATCATGAAATGGAAAGCAGAACTATTATTTGGGAGGGGATAAAGGGTTGCAGGTGACATGAAAGGGGAGAAAGATAAACAACAAGACATTGTGAAAATGCTATCATGAATCCTATTACTCTCCATGCCAACTTTATTCCTTTTTTAAAGAAGTATTTTATTTTATGTGTATGGGTGTTTTGCCTGCATGTATGCACTTCATGTGTGCAGTGCCCAAGGAGGCCAGAAGAGGGTGTCAGATCCTCTGTAACTGGCATTGCAACCACCATGTGGGTGCTGAGAATCAAACCCAGGTCCTCTAGAGGAGTAGCCAGTACTCTTAATCACTGAATCATCTCTCTAGTCCCTGTGTGTTAACTTTGCAATTAATAAAAATGTGAATAACCTCAGTGTAATATATCCTGCATTTTCTGCTACAGATTACAAAACTGTGAGGGAAGTAGAAACAATCACAGTGAGAGTCAAATGACAAAACTCTTCACATGTAACTGGTCTGAACTCTCACAGGCAAGCTCAGCTCTCCCTCTGTGGAGGGTATCCGTTACCTGGATGAACGCACAGCCTTCTCCTTCTACGTCAACAGCGTATTGCCCATGCCTTGCGGATAATTTCGAGCGCTGTACCAGAAGGCGGTTATTGTTGTTGACAGGGAAAACCTCCTCAGAGTCTTCAGTGCTCAAGGTGACAGTGTTTTGAGAGTTAGAGCCAGTTAACTTCATGTATTGGGTTAGGGCGAGAAGGCACACTGTGGTGTCCTGCATGGAACAGGGGTGCAAGGTCAGGCACTGTTGACCATGGACTTTCAGCCCGTTTCTGCAAACATTCCTGAAGCTGGTGATGGGATAAGAAACAACAACAACAACAACAAAAAACCAAAAAACCAAAAAAAAACAAAAAAACAAAAAACAAAAAACAAAGAAACAATGCCCGGGGAAACAGAGAATGTTCACAGGTGTGAGTTGTTGCCAATTTGTATTCTTTAGCAAATCTTAATTTGCTTTTTAATTTTCTAAAAATAATCACCCCCACGCTGAAAATCATGAGAAATCTCATTAGAAAGTGAAGGTGTGCTAAGTGTGACGACTGCACCTCTGTCCCCTCATCTTCAAAGAGGGACAAAAGCCAGAAGAGGGTCTCTGGCAATTCAACAACCTGCCATCTTATGGGGACTAGGCCTTATAGGAGGAGAGAAAGGGACATTGTCTTTGTTAAATGAAATTCCCCTGACTTTCATTTTTTCCTGCTAGGGAAGGAATCCTTCATTACTTCATGGCCATTTATTTTCTTGTTTTCTGTTCCCCAGCCTTTGCTTTCTCTGATGTGGAGCTGACAGAAGCAGAGGGAAATCTTTGTTCTTCACTGACATGTGGTTTGACCATTGTGTCAGAAGATAGCTACTGTACCAAGACTCTGCTCTTACAGAGAAAATCTCTTCTAGACTTACATTCTGCTTTCCAGTGTGCAACGGAGACACAGAAAACCTGAATTC
Organism: Microtus oregoni; assembly: GCF_018167655.1. Classification (NCBI taxonomy): domain Eukaryota; kingdom Metazoa; phylum Chordata; class Mammalia; order Rodentia; family Cricetidae; genus Microtus; species Microtus oregoni. Next base: position 68,380,964 of record NW_024543061.1, read on the forward strand.
CTTAAAACTCATTTATCATCTAAAATAAAGTCTCCTTGTGAGAGTGTCTGAAACACAATGGCGAGCCCATGACAAAATATAACCGGATTTAGAATATCAAATGTGGGGATTGGAGATATGGCTCAGATGTTAAGGGCACTGTAGCTCTTGCAGAGGACCTAGGTTTGATTCCCAGAACCCACGTGGTGGCTCACAACCATCTGTAACCCTAGATCAGGGTAATCCATCAGGCATGTATGTGGTGTACACACATGCATACAAAACGTTCTTACGCACAAAGCAAAATAAATCTTTAAAAAGAATATCAAGTATTCTCCACCCCAGAATCCATGTTTTTATGACCATGATTGCTGTCATCTAGACTGGTATCTTCGGCATTAAACACATTCACCTCATATCAGGCTAATCACCTGTGTGGCAGAGAAGCCTCCATGGGAATTCATCTGCTGGGCAAGCCACTGCACAATCTTACTGGCATAATCAAGGTCCCGAGTGACCTGAGAAATGACAGTCAACAGCACATAGCATGTCATCTCAGTCTCGCCAGAAAGTGCCGGAGGAATGAAAGATGGAGAGCCTTCTGCTTGATGTTTCTCTTCTTTTCCCCAATATATCACATTATCTGAAAAAACAGGGAGAAGCCAGTCTCTATAAAAAGAATTTTCACGGTCCTAAAAACAAGCTCCTATAAGGTACACAGGTTCTATTCTTTGGATTCCTCTTGTGGCCTGAATTTTATAAAATCATATTTGAAGCCTTGAGCTCAGAATGTGACTGAATTTTTGGATAGGTTCTTTAGAGGGTTGCTATAGCTAAGATGAGTTTTCTAAGGGGCCACACAGTCCAGTTTGATGGTGAGATATGGACTTACAAAAGGGCACCAAGGCTGTCCACACACAGAGGAAACACCACATGAGGGCAAAGGGCAAAGTCCCCACACTTCCTCCTGTTCGGATATTAGACTTTTACCCTCTAGAGAAAAAAAGTGTTCTGAGGTTTAAGTTAGCAAGTCTGTGGCAATTTTCCATACAGACCCTGGAAAATAAATATGGCGTCTCCTTGGGGTCATAAGCAGTTTCAGGAGTAATTATTATTGTCTGTGGCATGCTCAATTTCCTTTACTTTGTTTGAGAAAAAATTCAGTGGCAAAGAGAAAGAGGGAGATTAAATATCTGATACTCTTTAAGACATGACGTGATCTGTAGGAGAAGCAGGAGCTCCTTGGTGGAGGCGGGCTCTGATCCTACCCCTCAATGAGAGCCACACCTGGTTTTCAGGAGTTTCTCTTCTCGCAAAGGCAGATGATAGTAAGACTTACTTATTTTTGTAGCCGATTGATCCAGGATCGAGAGTAAGGATTTCACTTGCTGTTCTTTTCCAGCCAAGGCAAACACGTAAGCCAGGATAGCTTGAGTGTGGCCGTTGGTGACGCCCTTTGTGTATGCCTCCTCCAGACAATAGAGACCATTGCGGAGGGCAGGAAACTAGTGGGGAGGAAGAAACACTTGTAAGAGACTCTGAACATTGCATGAGTTTGCTAAATATGAAAGCTAAGCACTCTTGTAATGCACTTTACAATGTACACGATACATCTCCAAAACACATTATGTGTACAAATCTATCATATATATTCATATACTCTATTTTTACATACAAGCTATCATATATATTCACATGATCTATTTTTATTATGTATATAGTGTTCTGCCTGCATGTATGCCTGCAGGTCAGAAGAGGGCGCCAGATCTCATTATGGATGGTTGTGAGTCACCATGTGGTTGCTGAGAATTGAACTCAGGACCTCTGGAAGAGCAGCCAGTGCTCTTAACCTCTGAGCCATCTCTCCAGGCCTCACATGATCTATTTTTAAAGCATCAGAAAAATAATTTGGACTATTTTTGGTATGGGGGAAATAAAGTTTAATGCATAAAATGAGTTTTAATATTTTACCTATAATATAAACTTCTTCCATGTCGCAAAACATACAATTGTATGTGTGTGGATGGGTGTGTATCCATGTGTAAGTGTATGTGGCACAGTGCTCAGAGGATGGGTCTGGGTGCCAACTTGAAGACCACCAATTACCTCATTTGGGACAATGCCCCTCTTTGGCTGGGGCTCAGGAATTATATTAGCCTTCCTTGCCAGAGGGCCCCACGGATCCTCCACTCTCTGTCTCCTCAGACATAGGATTACAGGCATGTACCGCCATGTTAACCTGCATTTATACACAGGTTCTAGGAACAGAACTCAGATTCTTCTCATGCATGTGAGGCAAATATGTTCCTAACTGAGCCATCTCCCCAGATCACACACAGGACTTTTAGACCTAAAGTGTTTTACTCTCATGCTTTAAATAGAGGTTTGGTTTCAAGATACACTAACAGCCTTGAAAACACACAGTATCTCCTTTGGGAACAGATTTGGTAAATGAGGAGTGTGTGGACTGAGACCATTCTGAAATGCTTCAGAGACATGAGAACAAACTTCCCTGAGAGCATTCTTCTTCATTAATAACTGACTTTGTTTTTGATTCTGGGTCTTGCTGCATAGACAAGGCTGGCCTCAAATGTCATGATCTTTTGCCTTGATTTGATAAACACTGGAGTTACCACTGAACGCTGGTGTGTGCCCTCATGCCCGCTACAACAGAGGTCCATTATCTGAAGTTTATGGCTGCATTCAGGGAACATATAAGTACCTGAGATCTTATGGAAAAAATTTTTTTTCATGAGTGTATCCAACCTGGGCAAACCTCAGTCCTACTGGTGAACCAAAAGAATTTTGAACATCACTGGTTTAAAGGATGGTAATGGGTGAATTGTTTTGGTATATTTTCCTGTCTAAGAATTTCAAGCCATTCGGAAAGCAGGTTCTATCTAAGGTTCTTTCAATTAAGCGAAGCCAGAGACGATGGGAATTCATACACTGGAATCGAATCCAACTTCAAGGAACGCCCCAACGACGTGTGCAGTGAGCGCAACATCCTCTTCATCGCTGCCCTGAAACAGAGAGACAGTGAGCAGTACAGGGTCGCAGCATACAGGATCACAGACCACGAAAGTGCAGCTGCTTCTGAACTGAGACTCACCAGGAAAAAAATGCTTGAACAAACATTTCTATTCACGAAAACTTGCTAACCTGTGGTTTTTAAGTTAGGGAAATAGTAGTTGTGCTATCTGGGCGAGTTTCCATTGACACTCAATAAAACTGTGAAATAAAACATAAGAATTTTAAGCTTACTTGATTGTACATAAGTGTATAGCATTATGTGGCCTGGTGTCTGGCCTGAATTCTGAGCAATGGCTCACATGGCTGTTTTGTATAATTTGAAGAAAGCAAAGAAACATTTTGCCGATGGGGTGAGACAGAGAAATGATAGATTTCATGGAAACTCCTGCCCAAGCGGCAGTTACAATGGTGTCTTACTCAGGGCTTTACCTCTGTGGGGAACACCATAACATTTGCACACAATTGGTCCCCATAAGCTCATAGGTAGTGGTACTATAAAAGGCTTGGCTTTGTTGGAGTATGTGTGGCCTTGTTGGAAGAAGTGTGTCACTGTGGGGTGGGCTTGGAGGTCTCCTATGCTCAAGCTATGTTCAGTGTAGACAGCTCACTTCCTGATGCCTGTGCATCAAGATGTAAAACTCGCAGCTCCTTCTCCAGCATCATGTCTGCCTGTATGCTGCCATGATGATCGTGGACTAAACCTCTGAAACTGTAAGCCACCTCAGTTAAATGTTTTCCTCTATGAGTTGCCCACCTCTGTGTCCTACCTAACAACCTGTGACCAAGAGATAAAACCGTTTTGGAATATGAACTTAACCAATCCCTAGCTCCCACCAATGAACCCCTAAGCATGTCTTCAGACATCCTCTGAGTCCTGGGGCCGAGTCTCCCTGCTTTGCTGTGACCACCTCGCCAGCATTTCCACCAATGCATTTGAAAAGTTTTCTGAGTCATGACTTTCTTTGCTCTGTTACATAAAAACTCAATCAAATTGTTGCAAAGTTGGAACACGGAATTTGGGGTTATCTAAATCTGTGTTCCTGGACCATGGTCACTCATGCTGGGCTTCAGAATAAATTTTCTCCTATTCTTTTTGAGGCAAGAGCTGGGTTTTTGGGTTAACATGCTCTACCAGCCGAGCCGCATCCCCAGCCTGTGGCCATGACTTAAACGTCAGGACTAAGGCACAGAAAAGAACTCCTCACACATTCAAGACCTGCTCCTGTCTGACTCCAAATTCCCAGGAGCTTTCTCAGCTGAGTCCCTCTTTTCTCCTCTTCCCAGTTTGATGATTACAGAATCCTGACTGTAGAAAGACAGAGTCTGAAGAAGGTGAAGGGAAGACTCATGCAGGGATATGTCTAGGCTCTGGTTAAACATCCGTGAAGCAGCGCTGATGCCCATGGAAAGGACGCAGGGGACCCGTGACTTCCGCAGACTCAAAAGGTGTAGCATTCCCAAGGAGGGAGCACTCCCGATGAGGGAGGACAACAGAGACAGATGACCCAGGGAAACAGGGAAAGGACGCCTCACTGTGGGTCCCTTACCTCCCAAGCATTGTTGACAAGCTTGTCATCCCTCCCAAAGCACCCGTTCGGTCTCTGTTTTCTCGAAAGCCAGATTAAGGTCTGTTTGGGGACTGACTCTTCAACGAAAATATATTCCTTCATTTTCTCAAATGTCTTGAAAGCAAGGGCACTGAGCCTGTAATGGGGATCAACAAAGCAAAAGTTAAAGGGAAAGATGATGTCAGCCGCTCAACAGGTTCATCAGTGTTGTTCCCTTTGGGTAATGCATTCATACAACTTGTCCAGTGTTGACAGTTACTAGTCTTGATTGACAGTAGCCCTTTCATTGGAGTCAGTAAATATGATGATCAGCAAATCTCTAGAAATTAGAGCAGGTGGATTTTAGCCACCCAAAGATCTGACTGTGGAGTCCATTTGATTGCATAAACCCTGAAGCAGAAATGGTATGCCATTTTGATGCCATGGGCCTTCTAGTTTCTTTTCCCTGAATGTAAATGAGACTGAGAGGCACAGAGTAAGATGTGATAGTTACCATGGAGCTGATGAGCTGTGACACCACAGAAAGCCATCATTAAATTATCACACAGCAGAGCAAGTTGCATGAGACTATGGGGATATTGTTGCATCAGAACTGAACAATTTTGGGGTTTTGATTTATTCTCTGTAAATCTGAGCACTAGCTGCTCTCACCTTCTTGCAAGTCATGCTTAGGAAAAATCCCTATAATAGTGAGAACAAAGCTTTTATCTCTCACCATATGCTTCCTTTCTGATTGCTCTGGCAGAACATGTCATATGAACCATCGGAGTTTTTGAAAGACAAGAGCTTCTGGTAACCTAAAACACAACAGCAGTCAAAATCCTGGCATAGATGGGGTAGTGGCCTCCAGATGCAGTTCTGTATTAAGGAGCTATTGACAGTGAGTTTTGCTGCAGGTGGGAGACTCATTCTTTATTGAGGGTGTGGTCACAGGTGGGTGGGTCCCTATGCCCATGCACATATGGGCTGTGCTAACTGGACTTGGTGGGTTATAAAAAAAGGACACAAGGTTGGGAGGGAGCATGTTGTGGAGGGCGAGGTGGGAGCTGAAGGGTAGACATAGAGGTGGACATGATCCTATTTTATTATATGCATGTATGTATGAATAAAGAAAATTTAAAATAAAAATGAGTTCACAATTTGAAACTATAGTTATACAACATCAGGTTAAGTGATGGACACAGATTTTAAAGTCAAAAGGAGCACACAGCTAGGACCCAGAGTACCTCAAGGGTTCACATTTGTCTCAGTCGGGGACCACAGAGTAAGACTGATCACATTTGCTATCAGTTGCAATTGGCTTCACCTTTGTTGGCAGAAACTACTTATCCCCTCTTACCATTAGTTAAGAGAAGTAGAGCCCTGGATTTTACTTCTTCCGTCAGCTGCTGGGTTGCTCTCAGGTAGTCAAGTATGTAAGTGTCAGATGCTAGCTGGGCTATGTTCTGCTCGCCACACCCATAGGGCGTGCGGAGAAGGCTATCTAGATTCTGCATCGAGACGCCTAGAATGTCTCCTAAAGACAGAAAGGAGAGTTATGCACTTATGTTAATGCTGTGCTTCTGCCTCGGCATTAGAACCTGTGGCTATTAATGCATGGTGGGAGCATAAAACATTTAAAGTTGGCTCTAAACTGTGTAAATGGGAGGCCGGAGAGGTGACTTAACTGTTAAGAGCCCTTGCTGATGTGGGATGCCCTTCTATATATGCGTTGCTTTTGTTGGTTGATTAATAAAGCTTTTTTGGTCAATAGCTTAGCAGAGTAAATCCAGGTGGGTAATCTGAACAGGTGATATAGAGAGAGTAGGTGAAGTCGAAGACACCATGTAACTACCAAAGGAGAAAGATGCCAGAACATTATCAGCAAGCCACAACCTCATGGTGATACACAGATTGATAGAAATGGGTTAATTTAGGGATACACCTGAGCCACTGGCCAAACAATGTTCTAATTATTATAGTTTCTGTGTGGTTATTTGGGTCTGGGCATCCGGGAAATGAAAGTGGAGTCTGCATTTACACCTTGCTGCTCTGGACGCATGCCTGAATTCAGCTCCCAGTACCCATATTGGGTGGCTCCCATCTGCCTCTAACTTCCCTTCCAGGGGAACCAACACCTCTGGCCATCTTGGGCCCTGCACTCACGTGCACATACAGCCCTCTGCACATGTAATTTAAAATAAACAAAATGTATAAACAAGCCAAAGTTTCCTAGAGGGAATCTAAGGGAGGTGGTTCAATTGAGGAATAGAGGGGTTTCTGGTATGAAACGTTCCTGAAGGTCTCCTTCCCACCGAAAGGAGGATGCTCAGGAAGTGGGCCCCTTGCTGGCTTGCTTTTCATTTGTGGTTTTAGATACTGATGAAATACAAGCTATAACCCACCCCTCTCCTACAGACTTCAATGCTGACGATAGATGAATAACTACTTTTAGGAAACATACCTCTTTTTTTTTAACCAAGAAAATCTCAGCATCACAACATATCATAATCTCCAAGAGGCTAATTTAGCATTCATATGATGGAGGAGGGTCTTCTGTCTATGTGTTACTTTTATTGGTTAATAAAGAAACTGCCTTGGCCCTTTGATAGGACAGCAGCTTAGACAGGCGGAGTAGACAGAACAGAATGCTGGGAGAAAGAAGCAGATTCAGGCAGTCGCCATGACTCTCCTCTCTGAGATGGATGCAGGTTAAGATCTTTCCCGGTAAGCCACCACCTCGTGGTGCTACACAGATTATTAGAAATGGGTTAAGCAAGATGTGAGAATTACCCAGTAAGAGGCTAGAGTTAATGGGCCAGGCAGTGTTTAAAAGAATACAATTTGTAAAAAGAAAAAAAAGACTACAATTTGTGTGTTGTTATTTCAGGGCATAAGCTAGCCAGGCGGCCGGGAGCCAGGTGGCAGGAACGCAGCCTGCTGCACCCTCTACAGATTGGCGCTGGCCTGCCTGCGGTTCTCACTACATTCATATGTACAGGTCATACCAGGATCTCCCGTTTCCTGAGCATCTACCATTACCGACCTGCGGGAGTGCTTCCTAGAGATGCAGGTCCGGAAACGCCATGCTTTCAGACCCCACATGGAAACAGGCAGAAGGGGTGGTCTGAACACCATTCCTGCCCTGATAGCTTGAGAAAGTATCTCCATTCTATTATTGAAGAACTTATTTTCCAGACTACCTCAATCAATATTTTCAAATCACCATGACACAGAATTTGATAAACTCACCCATGATGGTGACAAAGGATCTGGCTGACCCTTCCACTACATCGCTTGGCAATTCCAGAAGTATTCTCTTTGAGACTTTAGTACCTGAAAGAAAATACCCATACAAACACTGCAAAGACTTCCCTCTACAAGTCATGGCAGCAGAATTTTGGAACAGCTGTATTAGGAAGAAAAGGCCATTGGCTAGTTTTGCCTTTGGAAAAAATAAAATTGTGAATTTGGGACGTGAGATGGCTCAGAGGGTGATGGCACGTGCCACCAAGCCTGATGATCTGAGTTCGAGCCCTGGGACCCACGGGTAGGAGGAGAGAAGGAACTCCTGCAAGTTGTCCTCTCACTTGCACACTCCCAGCGACTTGCAATGAACACTCACATACGTGCATGCACACACACACACATTGTACACACAAATAAAGGTAATAAAAGCTCTTTTTAAATAAGCTGAGAATTTGAGCTAGTTTAGAACAGCAAAACATCCAAAAAAAAATGCATACTTTGTCTTAAACAGTGGTCTCCATTTTCTATCAGTTCAGTACTTAAACTGTTTATGGAAAAAATGAAAGATATAAGACTCAGCTCATAGAAGGAATGCTTAAAGACAGAGTAGACATTAAAATCAGATTTCACCAGCTAAAATGATACTCACGATGGCCACAAATAAGGTAACTGAGGGCCAGTAATGAATTTACAGATGATTTCGTACCAAGAATATAAAAGTAACCACTATGCTAGTGAAAGTCCATTCATCAAGACCATGAGACCATCATAATAATCCATATGGAGACTAATCTTATCAGACAAACAAGTAAATGTCACTCAGTAATGCACATTTGGCTTACTAAAAATTATCTATCAATGAAGATGAAATGTAGGCCCATATTTCTATATGACATGGCAGCCAAGCCATCAAGCCATAGACCACACTTGAGATGGGTCACATATCCTGCCAGGCAGGCTGTCCCTAACCTAACAAAAGGTCAGGATGTTTTGCTCCTTTCTTTGTAATTTGGAGGATGCCTTAGAGAGATGCTGATTCCAAGCCTATGTGACAGCTAGCATACAGAGCAGACAGGTAGTTGTGGACGTGAGGAAAAGCCATTCACCTGGTTACCTAGGAGACAGAATGCTAATGTATTTCCCCTAAATTAAGTTTTGGTATAAAGGCTGTTTGGAGAATAAATGAGAAAAAAATTTTCAGGATGTGAATTCAGGATATCATGAGGGATCTCTGAGAATTTCCCTCCCAATGAAACCATGTGAGTAGTGTCTTTATTCCCATCTCCTCCACGATGGTCCAGAGAGAGATAGTTTATGTTGCAGTCTGGTAGAGAAATAATTTATGGTCCAGGCTAGCACCAGACCCCAACAATAAAACATGAAATAAAGTAACACCCCCAAGAGAAACTTATAATGCATCCAGATGCTAAGTGGGTTCTTGACTTGTGGCTTGTGCACAGGCTGAGGAGGTAAACCTGCTGTGCTCTAGGACCAGCTGACCACGTGGAGAGCCCTCTTACCTTCTGTGCAGATAAGGAAACTCTGGCTTGTTTCTTTTTCTATACCTTCAGGCTGTTAGACAGTAAACAAAAACAAGAACAGGATAATAAGTTGAACCACTTTTAGCTGAAGGAAAGGAGACCAAACATCAGTTCCCAGAGGCATGACTGGATCAGGGTTGTCCCTGACCTTATTATGTGAAAGTTTATGGACAGTACCAACACCCCTCTAGACCCGCGACTCCCATAGGTTGTGCAAAGATAACCCTGTGTCACTGAGTGACACTTTCAACTGCTCTGTTGATTTTTTTTTGAGGATAAAAGGAACTGCTCATAAACATAGAGACAATGGTTTCATCTCTTGGACTTTAGGATCAGTTAATAAGAAGGTTGGAGAATTAATAAATGGGACCTCCTGAAACTGAAAAGCTTCTGTAAAACAAAGGACATGGTCAACAAGACAAAATGACAGCCTACAGAATGGGAAAAGATCTTCACTAACCCCACATCAGACAGAGGTCTGATCTCCAAAATATACAAAGAACTCAAGAAATTGGTCATCAAAAGAACACATAATCCAATAAAAAAATGGGGTACACACCTAAACAGAGAACTATCAACAGAGGAATCTAAAATGGCTGAAAGACACTTAAGGAAATGCTCAGCATCCTTAGTCATCAGAAAGATGCAAATCAAAACAACTCTGAGATTCCATCTTACACCTATAAGAATGGCCAAGATCAAAAACACTGATGACAACTTATGTTGGAGAGGCTGTCGGGTAAAGGGAACACTTCTGTATTGCTGGTGGGAATGCAAGCTGGTACATTGGATGTCAGTGTGGCGATTTCTCAGAAAATTAGAAAACAACCTTCCTCATGACCCAGTAATACCACTTTGGGGGTATATATCCAAAGGATGCCCAATTGTGCCACAAGGACATGTGCTCAACTATGTCCATAGCAGCATTGTTTGTCATAGCCAGAACCTGGAAACAACCTAAATGCCCCTCAACCGAAGAATGGATAAGGAAAATGTTGTACATTTACACAATGGAATACTACACAGCAGAAAAAAATAATGGCATCTTGAATTTTGCAGGCAAATGGATGGAGCTAGAAAACATCATTTTGAGTGCGGTAACCCAAACCCAGAAAGACAATTATCACATGTACTCACTTATAAGTTGTTTTTAAACATAAAGCAAAGGAAACCAGCCCACAAATCACTATCCCAGGGAACCTAGACAAAAATGAGATCCCTAAGAGAGACATATAGATCTAGTCTACATGGGTAGTAGAAAAAGACAAGACCTCCTGCGTCAATTGGGAGCATGAGGACCTTGCGGGAGGGTTGAAGTGGGGAGAGGAGAGACAGGGAGGGGAACAGAGAGAAATGTAGAGCTCAATAAAAATCAATTAAAAAAAAGAGGGTTGGGGAGAAGATCTAAAGGCTGCTTCACATCAAGAAGGGAGACAAGAAACCACAAAGCAGGTTTCAAGGGTCCTCACCATCCTTGGTGAGGCTCTGTTGGTTGATTGGCAGATGTTGGGAATAGAACCTAGGGTCTCGCACAGCTAGGCAAGTCTTTTCCCACTGAGACATATACTCAGTGAAGGCCGAGGTGTTGGCTTAAGAAAGGATGGATGTATAGTACTATAATTTGTTCAAAGCAGAAGGTTTGTGTCAAAAGTAACTTTGGTCAATTAAGCATTTTCAAAGAGAATGTCCCAGTTAACCTCTTAGACTCTGTTTCCCTTCATGGAGAACTTGGTATTTCATAGGTACATACCTCTACCAGGAAGCCTTTGACCACCGTGTCTTTCCAGTTGACATCTTGCTGCTTGCTGGCATCATTTGGGCAGGCACTACTTTGTTTGGATGTAGCCACTACAGTAACATTCACTTTACCTGGAAAATATTGCCAAGAATAAGATAAAGAATACTGACACCTTCTCCAATGGGGCATGCTTCAAGTTTATCAATCATCTTGAATAGGATGAACCAAACTCTTATAATCTCACAACAGTTTAGACTACCAGCTTCTTCTCCTGCCTGGAGAGAAGGCAATATGTCTTTCTTGTTCTACATATTTCAAGATTCTCTGTAGTAAGTTACTTATTTATTCCCTTAGAATTTACAAAGTATTTTTTTTCCAATCTGATGCCTTTTTAATTAACCAAATTGCAGGTTTTTTTATTTAAATTGGGTTTGCACTGTTTTAGGGTCCAAACCAAAGTTTTCCTTGGCCTTTCTTTAGGAGGAATAGAGTCCAGGGTTTGCAAGCCACAAAGTCCGGGTCAGGCTACCCCTCCCATCCCCCAGTCACCAAGTTTATTTGGCCGGAGGGTTTCTGGCCTTGACCCCACCACCGTAGTGGTGCATCACATAGCGGCTGGCCTGCATGCTCTGGGCCACCACGTTGGTGAAATGGCACGCCATTAGCAGGTAATTTCGAGGCTGGACCCGGTAGGCAAAGCGCATGAAAGCCATGGAGTAGAACATGAGCGCCGTCGTCATGCGGCCACTGATGATGTCGGGAGGAGCCTTCATATCCTTGAAGGCGGCCAACGGAAGGCCCCAGTTGGCCACAGGACCCCAGAAGTGGGTGCTGGTTATGTAATCCCGGAACTCCTGGGTCTTCACATAATCTCCAGTTTTCCGTACTAGCGCTGCGAGCCCCGACATGGTCGCCCCAGTGGGAGGAGTGGTAACGGCCAAGATGCCAGCCAACAATGGAACCCCGAACGCCGACCTCGCAACGGACCCTGACGCAGCAACAGCCAACGGCCAACTTACAAAGTTTTAAGAAAGATAACATTCTATGAACCTGTGCTAACACCTTGAGATTGGACAATATAACATCAGATATCTGGGGCTTCTCTTCCTTCCTTCCTTTTTTTTGGAGATAGGGTCTCACCATGTAGTCCTGGCTGACCTGGAGCTCCCTACATAGACCAAGCCTAGAATTCACAGAGATCTACCCACCTCTTCCTCCCGAGGGCTGGGACTAAAGGCGTGCACCACCCTTCCTGGCAGTAACCAGGGTTTCTAATGTTTCCCAGGATCAAAGAAAAATGCCACCACACCTAGTAATAACTGCTGCTTCTGATGTTTTCTAAGACCAAAGAAAACCAGTAAGATCTGATACAGCACAAGGGCCACCAGATTTAAACAGAGTGCTGGCAAGAAATCTGTCGATTTAATTTCTGTGGTATCACAGTATGCAATCAAAACTGATCTCCAGTATCCTTGTTTATAGAGAGGAGGATTGGGAAAGCTTATAAGACTTAACATCGCCTGTGTGCTGTAGACATAACCAACATATTGTTTCTCTGTCTTTGTGTGAATTTTGCACATTTCTTTCTGTGCTTTGCACAGCCCTTGAGCATCACCAAGACATAGCGTGTGAAGTATTCTGTCTCCCTTTCCGGAATGAGATATTTGAAGATCTTACATAGTATAAGGATTAATAAGTTTAAATCTAAATAGAAAAAAGGTCTGAGGTGAATCAATATCACAGATGAATCAAAAACATATTCTCTCCTGATGTAATAAATACAAGACATGGAATAAAAGAATTTTAATGACATAATTTAAAAAAGATTTTCTCAAACTAAGAATCATCTACATTTAGCAGTTTTGGTTCACTAAACTTTTAAACTTTTCCTTCCCTGGTATCATCAGCAAGAGACTTCCGCAGACACTTTTCTAAACTGCCAGGCACTAGAACAAAGTTCTCAGTATTCAATCCAATGGTTGGGTTTATTGTATCTGGTGAGCTGTTACATTTAGTTTAGAAAAATCCCAGTGACTCTCACAATTGATGGTTTTGTCTGAGGAGAATTTTTTTTTTAAAAGAAGCTCTCCTTTCATAAGCCTATTGTTTTTTTTTTAATATTTATTTATTTATTATGTATACAATATTCTGTCTGTGTGTATGCCTGCAGGCCAGAAGAGGGCACCGGACCCCATTACAGATGGCTGTGAGCCACCATGTGGTTGCTGGGAATTGAACTCAGGACCTTTGGAAGAGCAGGCAATGCTCTTAACCTCTGAGCCATCTCTCCAGCCTCCTGAGGAGAAATTTTTGTAAAAGTGACATTTTATGTGAATGTTGGGTAAAGCAGCAAATGCCAGAATCACAGTAGCATTGGAGAGATCTGGTTTTTATTTGGGATATGTTATGTGGACTTGATAAATCATGCACATTAGCGTTTGCGCCATATTTTAATCTTATTAAACTTTTTGTGTGAATGAATGGGGTTTTGTTCTGCAGAGTACTAAGTAGGTTATAGGGCTGGAGAGAGGGCTCAGTGCTGGAGCACTTGCTGCTCTTGCAGAAGACCTGGGCTTGTTCCAGCACTCACATAAGACAACTCACAACCATCGAGTTCTAAAGGAACACCCTGTCCTCAATTCCCCAGGCATTGCATGCACGTGGTGCACATACATACACGCAGACACATACATACACACAGACTTTTCAACAAGGAAATTATAAGAATTTTGAATATAGGGAAATGAATAAAGGAAATTAAAAAATATGATGCTGAAGAAAAAAAATCATGTTTCTTCAGGAAATCTAAGAAAAGCAGAGGTTGATAAGGATCTGGGTCAATCCGCAAAAGATTGCTGCTTACCCAGTGTCTTTGGTACAATGGTCCAGACATAAGTTTTTCGTTCTCCAGCCTGGAGAACATCACTGCCGTTGTTACTCATGGTGTTGCTATTTGCTTCATAATTCTCAGATGCTTCTAACTGAACAGAAATCTAAAAACAGAACAATGGCCATGGATTTAAATTCTCTCACCTTTGCTTGAAATTCTACAGTTTATCACACAATGATTTCTTCAATGTCTCCCGAGAACTTGGCATTTTTCATCTTAAGAAGATTTTCTTATTTTAACTTAGGAAAATGAAAAGATGCCCAAGGATTCATTCACAAGTTCACAAAATAGTAGAGTGTGTATCATCACAAAATGACATCCTCACTAAAATTTCAAGTCATTGTTGTGATGCAAAACAATTATTTCTGGGGCTGTAGAGGTCACCCAGCAGTCAAGAGCACTTGCTACTCTTAAAGAGGAGCTGGGTCCAGTTCTTAGCATCTATGAGGCAGCTCACCGCAGCCAATAACGTCAATTCAAGGGGCTCTGATGTTTTTTTTTTCTGACCTTGCATACATGTAGACCATGCAATCATACTCAGAAAATAAAATTAAAACTGTAAATAATGATTCCTAAAGATTATGGAAAGAAATGACTTCCTTATAGTACAATTTTTTATTTGTAAATAGACTATGGTGATATTTAATGAAAAGACTAGTGAATAATTTAGCTGGCTGGATTTTTGTTTCCAGATCAAGGGGGTGACTTACCTCTACACACGTGCTCAGGTAGCTGAAGACACTGACAGCCACGTCACTCTGCTCATGCCGAACGACAGAGAAGGGTGAGGCAATTTCAACGAAGAAGGGCTGGGAGCTCTGTAGATACGCTTTGGGTGAGATGCCAAACCCAGCTTCACCATTCACACAGAAGGCGCTGGCCTCCCATTGGGTTATAGTATCGGGAACAAGGAATGAGACATTTGCTGAACCTGAGGAACTGAAAAGACAAGCTGTGGGTAACCTATGTCCTCTAAATGGGAACCCAAGTTTAGGCAGAACACGCACAAAGGCAGTGACTTCAGGAGTTAGGTAAGGCATTGTTACAGATCCCTGGTCTGAGTGTCTGTAGAAGCGAACCTTAGAAATGCCATATTTCTATAAACATCTTTTTTAAAGAACTGAGGTAGCATATACCTACCTGCATGAAATTTATAGGAGTGAAGGTTTGGTGGAAAAGTAAAGTTTTACAGAACAAATAAACAAACAAATCATCAAACATTCATGATCAGGATGTACAAGTGAATGATTTTTTTTACAAATACTTTATTACTTTATTGCCCAGGAATAAAAGTTAACAAATCAAAAGAAGAAAAATAGAAATGGAGATATACAGGGGAGAACTCTGTTTTAGAAAAAAACCTAAGAAGTAGCAGAAAAGTAAAACTCACTCCACACTGATGAGGTCCCATATCCAGGTCTTGGGGAAGTGCGTCCTGACTGTCTCTTTGATGGCCTGTTCTGCCTGGTTGATGCCATCTGTGATGTCATGAACTAAAATGAGAAAGGAGGAGGGCAAAGAAACGTCCCATGTAGAAATAGCAAAAGTGCGTGCTGTGCTTCAGTGCCACAGGCCTCACTAAGCTCTGTGTGTGTGCGTATGTGCATTTGTGCATGTGTGTTTGTGTGTGCACTAGTGCATGTGTGCGAGTTTGTGTGTGTGTGTGTGTGTGTGTGTGTGAGAGAGAGAGAGAGAGTGATGTATGACCCTCTGTGAACATACTAGTGGACAGGTTGATTTCCTCACTTGCTTTTCTGTCTTGATTTCTGAGGTAGTGTCTCACTGAACACCTCGAGTCAGCTAGACTAGTGGGTCACTAATCCCTGTAGACTACCCACCCGTCTCTGCTCCTGAGCACTAGGGTGACAGATGTGCACTGAAATGCCTGGCGTTTATGTGGGTGCTAGGGATGTGAACTCAGGTCCTCATGACTGCACAGCAAACAATTTACCCACTGAACCATCTTCCAGGCCCTTGAGTTGAGCTCTTGACTATATCGGGCCTAGTATGTCTTAGCATGAGGTGATACAGAAATTCGCTTCTAGGGCTTAACACTGATAAGTTCAAATCTCAATCTGGGTGTTACGATTTTATGCTCAAATTCCTGTTTGTTTAAAAGTTACTACAAATAGGACTGGAGAGATGGCTCAGTGGTTAAGAGCACTGACTGCTGCTCTTCCAGAGGTCCTGAGTTCAATTCCCAGCAACCACATGGTGACTCACAACCATCTGTAATGAGATCTGGTGCCCTCTTCTGGCATGCGGGCATACATGGAGGCAGAATGTTGTATACATAATTAAATAAAATCTTTTAAAAATAAGGTGAGCATCCAAACTGCCTAGGCTCCCACAAAGCCAGTACATGCAGTAGAATCAAAAACCCACTGCCATTGTTCTTGAGTTCTCAGTATTCCTCATTGTCCGCTATGTTCAGCTAGTCCGCATTTATCCCATGCTTTTTCAGACCCAGGCCAGCTGGCCTTGGTGAGTTCCCGATAGAACATCCCCATTGTCTCAGTGTGTGGGTGCAGGCGGTCCTTGGACTTCCCACAGATCAGGGAACCCTGATTGCTCTTCGAGCAGATGAGGGAGGGGGACTTAATCGGGGGAGGGGGAGGGAAATGGGAGGCGGAGGTGGGGAGGAGGCAGAAATCCTTAATAAATAAATAAATTAAAAAAAAACAACAAGGCATATTCAAGCACCATTTTAACATGTAAAGAGACCATTCTCCCATCATACACAAACAAAGAGAACTTGGCAATAATCAATATGAAATTTTGTGCTAGCATAAAGGATTTTAACAACAACAACAAAAATCTTTTAAAAATAAGAATACAAAAAGCCTTTAAAAAAAGCTACAACAAATAAACAACAAATCACCTGCAGCCAAATCTGGATGGATTAAATCTCTGCCCTGACTCTTGGCTGACACGCCAGTACCTGCCAACTTTGCCCACTGATATTATTCTTGCTGAAGTTTTCAGTGGCGTTACTATTTCTAATCCTCCAGAACACTGTCCTTTACAGGAGTGGCCTGTAGTCTGCGTAGGATGCATTTCGTCAGTGTTTCTGCATGAAAGTTATAACTATGGCGCTGGGCATGGTGGTGTATGCTTGCAAACTCCAGGATTTGAGAGGTGGAGTCAGGAGAATCAGAAGTTTAAGGTTGCCCTTGACTACATAACAAGTTTAAGGCCAGCCTGTGCTATGTGAGACCCTTTCTCAATATAAACAAGCAAGTCTCTTGGGTATATTCCCAAGAGTGGTATTGCTGGGTCCAGGGGTAGGTTGATCCCGAATTTCCTGAGAAACCGAAACACTGCTTTCCAGAGTGGTTGCACAAGTTTGCATTCCCACCAGCAATGGGTGAGTGTACCCCTTTCTCCACAACCTCTCCAGCAAAGGCTATCATTGGTGTTTTTTATTTTAGCCATTCTGACAGGTGTAAGATGGTATCTTAAAGTAGTCTTGATTTGCATTTCCCTGATCGCTAAGGAAGTTGAGCATGACCTTAAGTGTCTTTTGGCCATTTGAAAAGAAGGTGAACCCAAAGACAAACACATAGGCATCCTCATGAATATTAACCTTCATCAGGCAATGAAAGGAGACAGAGACAGAGACACACATGGGAGCACCGGACAGAAATCTCAAGGTCCAAATCAGGAGCAGAAGGAGACGGAGCACGAGCAAGGAACTCAGGACCACAAGGGGTGCACCCACACACTGAGACAATGGGGATTTCTATCGGGAACTCACCAAGGCCAGCTGGCCTAGGACTGAAAAAGCATGGGATAAATCCGGACTAGCTGAACATAGTGGACAATGAGGACTACTGAGAACTCAAGAACAATGGCAATGGGTTTTTGATCCTACTGCATGTACTGGCTTTGTGGGAGCCTAGGCAGTTTGGATGCTCACCTTACTAGACCTGGATAGAGGTGGGCGGTCCTTGGGCTTCCCACAGGTCAGGGAACCCTGATTGCTGTTCGAGCAGATGAGGGAGGGGGACTTGATCGGGGGAGGGGGAGGGAAATGGGAAGCGGTTGCGGGGCGGAGGCAGAAATCCTTAATAAATAAATAAATTAAAAAAAAAACCAAAAAAAAAAAAAACAAGCAAGTCTCGTTGAGTTGTCTTACACCATGCTGGGTTGCTGCCTACATTATCCTGTATAGTTGTCTTCACATCTGTTTTGAGGCCAGTCTGAGCTACAGACAAGGACCCTATCTTAAGAAGCAAACAAAAATTTAGAAAGATAATGAAAGACAGAAATCAAAACCTGGACTTCTTCCTGTATCAGAAGCTACTTATTCCTCGTGGCCAAAGCTATTTCTAGCCTGTCTCGTTGAACTGTAGGGTTTCTAGCTTTTGCTCCACGTCATCATCAACCATCCGCAAGACCTGCGTTTGATATGGCTTTGTCTTACATACGCCCAGCCCAAAGAATTCTGCTGACTGATACTCCACCAGGAGGTTCTGGACTACCCACAGGCAGAAGCAGCTGGAGCGCCGAACATCATCATCCGTCCTTCTGGGCTATCAAACGACCTCAGTAAGTGCAGGCTTTCCTGGGATGCACACACCTCTGGCTTCCGGTACCGGAAGTTAGTAAAGACTTTCAGACCCATGTCCTTTCAGAGAGAGAAACAAAAAGTTACACATTCCTTTCCTGAGAAAACCACGAAAGGTCTACAGTCACAATAAACAGACAATAAATATAACATTTTCTGTGTTAGCCATGATCCAGTACCATAGAAATCAAGTCTCCTTATTCGACTGACAGAAAAATTCACAATTAGGAAGAAAACCAGTCATCACTATATTTTTATTATTGTGCTAATATTTTCATGTTTTTCCCATGTATGCTTAAGGGAAAACAAGAAATCAGCACCACTATTGTCTTAACAGCAAACACGCATGCCCACATGCATGTCTACACACAGTGTACACGGTAAACAGCAGACTGGGACTTGAGCTAAAGGCTGTCTGACTCAGTATCCTCTTCTAAACCGCTATGACTCTGATCATAAAGCTCTTGCTTGATCCCTGAGCATATGGAGCTGACCGTCTCTGTTTATGTGGAGAACAGACTGCAAAGTTATCTTTTTGGTTTAACAGAAGAGAGACATAGATGGGGGGTCAAGACCACTAAACCTACAACAGGGAATGTTTTCGAGACTCATTTGTGCCCTTACCCTGAGAAGACTGGCAATGTCTCCATCCCAAGCATTGCTTGCAGGTGTATAATACAGTCCATTGTGGAACAAATCTGTCTGAGGGATGCATGGGTCTACTGTAGCATCATCCAGGTTGAGACCATGGTAGAAATAACCATATTGTTGGATATTCGGGAGCAGGCTGTATATCTAGGACAGGAAGATATGGTCTTTGGTGACTTTAAGCCCTCCTTGCAAAATTATAAGATTGGAAATTTTTGTGTCATAACTGTTTATTTCTGAGTCAACTTTCCAAAAGGTCAAAGGAGGAGACCAATTTTGTTTTATGTAGTCAACGTTATTGGTAAACTTTTCAGGCTGAAAGTGCAGGATTCAGGATAGCAAAGAGGAAAAAGGTCACGGAGAACACTCGGTTGTTTCAAAGTCTAGCACACAGACAACGGCCTGAAGTTAATAGTAAGTTTTCAGACCGGAGGATGATGTCAGCTGCTTGAATCTAAGTATTAACATAGTAACCCCCCCCCAGATAAAATACAGCACCAAGTAATAAACAAAGAGTCCAAGTACTTTATACAATTGCAGGAAAATGTTCTTGTGAAGCCCAGTGCTGTGTGCAGTGAATGTGTGCCCATAAAAAACGCCAACAAGGAGTGAGGTCAAAGACTTGTGCTTTCGCCATTACGAGGGAGGGTGACTGTTGCTGTAGCCTTCTAATCGTTGGCGGAACTATGCAAGACATGTTCTCAAAGACTGCAAAAAAAAATTGAGGGTATGTGAAGCTGAAGGAAAGCTCAAGAAACTACGTGCACGAAGGGAGAGTGACCCAAAAAAATGAGAAGAAACACACACCAAATTAGTCCCAGATAAAAATACTCCAGCCGCTCGTGTCAGAGTATGAATCATCTTCCCTGGACACAACAGCTCCCAGGGAAGGGCTTGAGAGGCAGGGGCAACTTCCTCTCACTGAGATGCATGACTCACGTGGGTGGCAGCTATCAGGGGGTATAACTGATGGACAGGGCGGTGTGAGCAGGGGAGAGGACTGACCCTTGGAGAGGGTGCTTGAGCAGGGGAGGATGTGACAGGAGAGGACACACTGCGGCTAATGGAACTGCTCAGCCCCAACAATTAACTAAGAGAGAAAAGCATTCCTCAAATATTTCATAGTAAAGGAAATATTCCCAAATTGGCATGAAAACTACTTAAAACTACTTAAAAAGATTATGAATCAGAAATTAAACAAAGGAAGGATAAAAATGGGTGAAACCAAGGGAGAAATAATTGAGAATGAACTCAGAAATCACAAAAATATCAGAAATGTTGAGTAAAGACCCCAAGAAAAATTGACTGACAGAAACCATCCATTGCTTATTTGCTTCTTGTTTTCTAAGGCCAGATCATGTGACTTTTCCCTCCTGAGTCTCCTGTGTCTGTCTCCCAAGTAAAGAGGCTACAGATGTGCACACCACGGCCAGCACACCAAGCTTACAGAAGAGAGACACAGAAAACAAGAGAAAAAAAGAAAGAACTAAAGCAGGTCACAGGCAAACATGAGAGCTTGAGAGCATGTGCAAAACAGCTAACACATGAATGAAAAATTTCAAGACAGGGAAGAAATAAAAAAACTTAAATTTTAAGTTACAATTCAGGGTCAGCTTTGGATTTTCCCCCACACAATAAATCCTAAGTGACATTTTACTAAAATGTTTAGTTTAAATATAAAGGGGGAAAAACCCTCCAAGGCCTCCAGGGAAGAAGATCAAATAACCTACCATGGAAAATAAGTTCACCTGACAGCACAATTCCTTAAAATAATGTTCACAGCGAGGTAGAGGGGAGCAGGGTTCTCAAGAAATCTAAAGAAAAGCACATGGTCACTTAATCCATCTTTCATGGATCAAGGTATTGTTCTTTATTATTAAAAGGTTATGTTTGCTGTTTGCTTTGTTTTTTCAGACAGGTTTCATGTCTCATTGGCCGTCATCTCCTGATCCTCCTGCCTCCACCTTCCAAGTGGTGAGGTTACAGGGGTCTACCACCATGCCCAGCTTCTAAGTCAAGGCTTTAGGAAAATGCCTCTGGGAGGAAAGTGTCATGGAAACCATGTGTCCTTCTGAGGAAGCCAGCAGAGGATACGATTCAGGTAACCAAAAGACGGCTCAGGGAATAAGGGAGAAACACAAGGGTAAGCCTGATGTGTTCTCCAAGGAAGGAAAGACGCAACTTTTATATACACACATATATGTATACATACATATATACATACACATATGTAATCAGATTTAATAGCTATAACATAAGTTAAAAACAGGAACTACATCTTCTTAGCATGCATAAACATTTCAAAACCCACATCTGAGCACATCAACACACCAGAGGGCTTTATAAAATAGAAATATCACTGACCATAAAGCAGAATAACCCAAAATAACTGAGTAAACCACGACAAACTGTCTTTTAATATAATTAAAAAAGTCTCAGTATTGAATTTTTGGCATAAAGGGGTAACTTCAATCAGAAGAAAAATTCTGAAAACCAGAAATGGAGCAATCACTAGACATTGGCGTCTACGGGGGAGTGTGAAGGCGGGAGCAGGGCTAGGAACAGAGTTTAGTGACAAAGTCCTTGCTTTGCACACATGAGTCCTGGCTCCAATCCCACCACCACAGCAAACAACAGACAGCCAATGATATCAGAGAAAAATGCCAAGACCTCTAACCTGTTTAACTATATTAATTTGCGATAAATTTTTAAGATACTACTAAAAACAACAACGACAAAATGTAAGAATAATGGGGCAGAGCATCAAACCCAAACTAAGCAAACACCCATAAAAACCACTTTACATTCAGTTGATAACTTAGCAAAAAAAATAAATAAGGGAAAAAGTATAAGCATAAAAATATAATAAAGCATAAAGAAACATAACTGTTGACACAGAGAGCATAGCTCTTAGGTCATAAGGACTTCCTTAATTTTCAACAAAATGAATTTGGAAATTTCCATGAAATTCTTACTCTAGGGTTGGGAGAGATGGCTCAGTGGTTAGAAGCACTGGCTGTGCCTCAGAGAACCTGGGTCTGATTTCCAGCATGCAGAGATGTATATGCAGACAACATATTCATACAATAAAATAATAAATATTTTTATCTTAATCGCTTAAGAAATGAGACAAACTAGCACCAACTGAGAGACAATATTTAAATGGGACAACTTTTATAAAATGAACATAGAAAGTTGTCGAGAGACTGTCATACATGAGCCAGAAGGAACTCATGTTCCTGTGGTTTCTATTAAGGCAAGAACAAGGGAAGGATGCTGCTGTCCTCAGGATGTCATACTGTGCTGGAATCAGGCAGGAGGCTTGGGATGAGAGGGAAGAAAGGGAGGGAGAGAGGGAGGAAGGGTAAGAGGTAGGAAGGAGGGAGGAAGAGAGGAAGAGAGGAAGGAAGGGAGGGAGGGAGGGAGGAAGAAAGGGAGGGAGGAAGGGAGGGAGAGAAGGGAGGGAGGAAGGGAGGAAGGGAGGAAGGGAGGGAGAGAAGGGAGGGAGGGAGAGGAGGAAGGGAGGAGGGAGGGAGGAAGGGAGGGAGGGAGGGGACTTACATTTTCAGGAGACAGTTCTTGTTCGGGTTTCAGCAGAAGGACACTTTTGTCCACCGCTCTCAGGGCACAGAAGGAGTCCGGGGCTGCTTGAAGACATAGACTGGTGGTGGAGCCGGGCAGGTCCTGCTCCTTTGAGAACTTCACGCTAACCTGAAGCAGAGAAAGGCAACCAATGAGGGTGGAGATAACGACACAGGAAGAGAATTTGAATAAATCTTGTCTTTTCCAAACAAATCCTGACGGATTTCTGTACATACATTTTCCTGTCCATTCTCAGTTCCCTTTTGAAATATCTCCTTTCTCCATGCCCTAGCTCCCCATGATCAGGCATCTTCAAGATGACTAACTATTCATGATTACCATTCTTTATCCTTTTAACTAGGAGATTACTGGGTAAAGATTATGAGGGCTGTCGAGATAGCTCAATGGGTAAGAGGGCTTGCTACCATGGCTAACAGCTTGAGGTTAATCCCTGGAAGCCACATGGGGAAAGGAGAGAATGAAGTCCTGCAGACTGTCCCCTGATCTTCATGCACTCACTTCATGGGCACACATACATGTGTGTATGCACGCACGCACACACATGCGCGTGTGCAAACACATGCGCACGCGCGGACACACACACTAAGTAAAACAAATTTTAAAAAGGAAGTGGCAGGAAGCAAAATGCTGACCTGCTGCTAGAAGAAACATTACCTGGTTTTTAAAGCACTTGTCAATCTGGAGCTTGACACTGTCCGCAATGATTTCCCCACTGGGGTGGAGGGTGTAGACAAAGAGGGCAGCCACTGGTGCCAGATCAGCACCGATGCTGATGGGGAACGAGAAGTTTCCGTTCCAGGCTGTGGAAACAGGCAGTTCACAGACCACATGGGCTGGCTCTAACTTATATGTGAGTTTGTTTGGATTAGGGAGAATTGTTTGAGGACAGAAAAGGTAAACGGGGCCTTATTTAAACACAAATAAAAAGCTGGGACTTATACACGGATGAGGATGATATTACAATAGGAATGTCTTAGACATCCATTCCTCTTCTATAAGATGCGTGATTAACTGATAGTAATGGTACCAACTAATTTTTGTCAACTTGATACAAACTTGAATCACCTGGGAAGAGGAACCCAATTAAGGAATTGACTCCATCTGATTGCCCTGTGGGCATGCCTATAGGAGCATTTTCTTGACTAAATAAAGATTGATGTGGAAGGGCCCAGACCACTCTGGCTTGTGCCAATCCTGGACAGGTGAACCTGGGGGGTATAAGAAAGCAGGCTGGGAAAGTCAGTAAGCAGCATTCTCCCAAGGTCTCTGCTCCAATTCCTGCCTCCAGGTTCCTGCCCCAATTTCCCTCCATGATGGACATATTGGACGAAATAAACCCTTTCCTCTCCAAGTTGCTTTTGGCCAGTGTTTATCACACAAAAAGCCAACCAGAACATTGACAGAAAGGTAGCAATCTCCTTGTTTAAACTATTCTGTATGTTACCTCAGGCTATGCTATCTTCAACCCTCCAACTGCAAGTGGAAACAAGTGCCCGCCCTAATTTGTGGACAAAAGCGTGACGATAAGGTGCGTATTTCAAAGCAAGTGCATCGTATCCACCTTTGCTTCTGACTTCCTTCTGTCCACTGAGGAAGATGCTTCCTCTCGCCATCACCTGAGACAGACAAAGAAAATCCTGTGTGAGTACTGCAGCTAGCATCGAATTGTGTCATCGTGGACTGACTGACCCTGTGTGAGCAGGGCAGTGACCATTGCATCATGTCATCGTGGACTGACCTTGTGTGAGTGCTGCAGCTAGCATTGTATCGTGTCAACGTGGGCTGATCTAGTGACCTGTAACAAGATAGCTTCCACTACTGAACACTAAAAGGGAACTTCATACAGGTTGGGCAGGAACAGAGAAAACACCAGAAAACTTGTGAAGCCATCCAATGCATGCAGAAGCTGGCGGCTTTGCCTGTCCACTGTCTATCCATTTGCCTCTGTTCCATGCTGTGACATGGAGTCCCCATGAGGCTGACCAGGTGGCTTGACACACATGAAACTCTTTGACAGTGCCTCAAGCCTACTATTGTAGTTGGTGAGTCTAATTAATTCCTTTATCGTTTCCAGTTAGGAATATACAGTGAGAACTCCAGGGTTTGAGAGTCTGAACAAGGTGCCCAAGGTGGACACACATGCTTAACAACTAGGAGAGAGTCGGGGTGGGAGGGGGGGGGAAGAAGTAGGAGTGTCTTAATTTCCGCGTGTGTTTTCCCTTTCCAGGAAGCCTTGATGAGAGGGAATGAGAGAAGCCTCCTTTACTGCTCATCATTCCGAGCTTTCCATGTTGCTTACCCTCTCACATGCTCATAAACATTGATAGGAAGTATAAAGGACTGACTGAGGAGGCAAGTGTTTCAGTCTCACGGGAACTCAGATTGCCGGGGATTATTTTGCAAGCCGGCTCCTGTGTCCTTAATGGAGCCAGGGCTATTCAACAGCAAAGTGGGTAGACAGAGTTCACTCAGGTAGCCAAGTCCTAAGAGATGACACCTCCTAAACCGGGTTGTGCTGAGTAGACAGATCTGTCAGCTGAGACTTACCAAATAGAAGAAGTTCACTCCTGAGTCATCCTTGTAGGCCTCAGGGTTTAGGGAGTAAAGTACTGAAATCATCTTCTCTTGATTACAGGGAAGCTGCTTTGGCTCAGGAACGATCTTCAGGAAGCTGTTGGTTTGGGAGTAAAAGCGAGAGACTGTGAAGTAGGCATCCAGATACTCAGGGTTCAACCAGCTGGGACGATGGCAGACTCCGGGTCGGACATATACGGCCTGACATGACAGAAAAAACAAAGGAAAGATGTTAGAATGATGGGCACTTCCAGAGAGGGAACGCTTCAGAACACAAGGCTTCTCGTCTCTTCAGAGCAGGGAGGAAGCTGACTGGTAGCTGTTACTGGGGAGTCTGGCAAGATGGCTCAGCATGTAAGGACACTTGCCACCAGGCCTGTCCACCCAAACTTGACTCTGGGCCCTGCTGTGGTGGAAGGAAAGAACTGACTCATAGAAAATGAGATAATAATAGTGCCATTCTCTTTCCTGTATATAAAAAAATGACCGTGGTTATAGGACTGTCTAATTGAACTAACAGTGAACTGTTATGTTCTCTCTCTCTCTCTCTCTCTCTCTCTCTCTCTCTCTCTCTCTGTGTGTGTGTGTGTGTGTGTGTGTGTGTGTGTTTGTTGGTGGGGATGGTCAGGGGGTGGTTGACTATGTAGCCCAATCTTGCCTGCAGCTCAAGATCCTCCTGACTCAGCATCTTAGGTGCTAGAATTACGGGCATAACTACCATGCTCTGACTTTTTACTTTTAATTACAGCCAGAGAACTAGATTTAAGTTCTGTATCCTTCACCTGCATGTGAACCATGACAAACAGTTTAACTGCAAACATCTGTAGATGTTTCAGAAGAGATCTCACAGCATCTCTCCCTCTGTGCACCGAATGAGCCTTCTCATGCTCCAAGCCCCTAGCACTGGGCCTCTGCGGGATTCCTCAGTCTCCATCCACCCTTGGATGTCTTACTTTCAGTCTGATCTGTGCATCGAAGATCTCTGAAGTGTTGATGGAAAACTGCGCTTCCCCGTTCCCATCTGTGGTATAATTTCCTAGAAATTTGCCATTGAGCTCCAGTTGCAAAAGCTTGCTCACCATCGGTGTGTTATTGGAACCAGAAAATCTAAGCTGTACAAAAACAGAAATGTTAACCCTTTTACGACATGGACTTCACACGCCTACAGGGAATTCTGAGTTCATGAGAGCGACCACTTAACAGAAATTTCAACAAATAGAAATATCCATTCTGCTAATTATGTTTACACATAAAACAGGAGAAGCTGGCTATCATTTTATACGTTGCTTTCTTTTTGCCTAGAACTTTCCAAACGTATCAGACATAGCAATGTTAAAAGTGGATTGTGAACCTAGAAAAAAGTGTCTAGGAAATTTCAAGTGATAATCGGCAAACAAAGAAAACTAAACAAGGTCCTCTTAAACATCTTGTCAAACCTACAGTCCCAGAGTAAGCGATCCCTCTCCTGTAGAAAGAGTCCATGTTCTCAAAACTCACGCTGCCAAGCACCGAAGTGATAAAAACAGGGTGTGTTTTACTGATCTGCACACCTGAAGAAATAACGAAACCTAGCATCAGGAAGGGATTAATCATTTGAACAAAACCCGTGAGGGGGGGGGCTTGTATCTCAGTGGCAGAAGCTTGCTGCCTAAGCATGTGTGAGGGCCATGGGTTCAGTACTTCCATTCCCCACGAAAGCCACCTTTAAAGATGTTTCTTTACCCCTTTGAGCAGTAATTAATAATTAATACACGATGTTTCTAACTCTGTATGGGTTTTCTTTCTCAGTGGGTCACCATGCATTCCCAATTTGTTCATAAAACAGTCATTACCTGTTCCAAATTCTGTAACCAGTACATTCACATTAAATGTCATAAAAAATCCAGAGCGGTATAGTTGGAAGACTTTCGTGTTGACAGTTTGAGAAACACAGCCATCTTTCAGCTGAAAAATAAACAGAGGTATAATGAAGAAGTTAGGGATCCAAGAGTCGCATGGAATTTTAGCACAGATGCATCCCACCCCTGTGTGCCCAGGTCTCCCCACGAAGTCACTGAACCGATAAAGAGAGTTAAAGCAGGAAGATGAAGTGGGAGAAGACATACATCAAGAGAAGGGACATATCTGCACTTTACAGATTCAAGGCCGTTCTCCTGGAAGTAACGTAGGCAAGAAAGAGTTAAAGGATGAGAATGCAGTTAATGATATCCCAAGAGTAATAAACACCCCTGGGAGAAGCACTAGCAACGACAGGCCAACACCCCTTAAATGAAGGATGCCAATACCTGTAACGGTCTATTATTAGAAATAGGGGAAACATACAAGGCGTTATTTTAAACCTGTGATATCTCCATGTTCTTCAACTCACTGAGCTCTAACATCTGCTAGCCGCACAATGACAGTGCTAGGAATCCTTTTGTAAAGGAATAAAATCACTAAGAGAAGGGAGTGGGGATGTCCCTCTGGAGCAAGCCCGGGATCTGTACCTGCGCAGTGAACTGCTCGCATATTTCATTATTATCGCTCTCACAATACCCAGAGGAGGAAAACTCTCTGCACACCCGGATCTGGGCTTTTCCCTGCACAGACTGGCCGTAGGTGTACCTAGTGGGAGAAGGTGCATCCATGATCACAGATGGGCAGTACCAGAGTGGCATGTATGTGCTTCATCAGAAATCATATATGAAGTCTTGAGACTGAGCGATTCCATCTGAACACCTTTGTGGTTATTTTCTTTTTTCTTTTTGGTTTTTTTTCGAGACAGGGTTTCTCTGTGGTTTTGGAGCCTGTCCTGGAACTAGCTCTTGTAGACCAGGCTGGTCTCGAACTCACAGAGATCCGCCTGCCTCTGCCTCCCGAGTGCTGGGATTAAAGGCGTGCGCCACCACCGCCCGGCTTTGTGGTTATTTTCTGCCACAGAATTTAGGCAAAAATAATTTATGAAGAGGACCTGGCTGGTTTTCCAGACAGCAAACAAACAAAAATATTTTTAGATGATCTAAAATATCAGCGAAGAAAAACTTAATGAGTAAAAAATTTAAATATATTTAATCTGACAGAAGTATTGGAAAGTGAGCAGATACTCTGCACGGAAGCTCAGAGAAATGTCTTGATCCTTCTCTGAGAGACACAGATGGACTCCAAGATTCCTGGGGAGAGTATGAAGACCCCCTTTATGTCTTCAGCAGGTAGCCCTTTCCAGACTGCAGCTTCAATATATTGAAAAATATACAAAAATTAGTGTTTGATGCCAGCTGTTAGAGCATTCAGCGCCTCTCTCACCAGGCATCTGCTCATAGGATGGCATAGTTATCAAACGACAGAATGATGGTGGCATTAAACTGCGCAGGTGTAACTCTCGGCCATCAGAACACTCCCAAAGCCGAGGCTATCCTGGTTCTCATGGCTTATCTTGATTTATAAAGTTGAGATGATGACAACTCCCAGCTTATGACACTGAGGGAATAATTTCTCTAGCTGCCACCCAATAAATACCAGCTGTTTTGCATTATTGTTATAAATTTGAAAAAAGATACCACAAAAAAGGGTGAAGGGCATCAGAAATATTTTTCCCCATATAGGGGATAAATGTTCCTAAGAGCAGATAGGGTGATGTTAGGGAACTCAAATAAATTCAAACTAAATTATAAACTTCCTTATTTCTATGAACTTTTGATAACTCACTTCCCTCTCTCCCTCTCTCACTCCTCCCTCCCTCCCTCCCTCCCTCCCCCTCTCCCTCCCTTCCTCCCTTTCTAAAAACCCTCAAATGAAGGTAAAGATTCAGTGTAACCAGGACTTTCACACCAGTAGCTGGAGTTAGGTGAGCAACTTGACATTTATAACTAAAAGAATATTATACATGTTGACTCGGCAATTACCTTTAGTGAAATCTTTCTTAAGCAAACAATTTTCAGTTCTAAATCAGACTTTTCAGAAGACATCCACTACCAATGCATAAATTACTAGAAAACACAGTGCAATAGGTTACATGTTACATAGTAGAACAATAATTAGGCAAAACTGCTATCTGCATATGAAGATATGCTTACAGGGCAAGGAGTTGGAAGAGACAGAAAGACTAGCAAAATACGGAGATGTGTGTCTTTAAAATATTAGATAAAACGGAAAGAAAAGAATAAATATAACTAGGGAAAAATTTCACAAAGTATTAGAGGAAAATCAGCTATTTTGTGCTAGCAATTGGTAGAGCACACTGTAGTCTGCTTTTTTTATATTTATCAAGCATTCACAATTTTCTAAAATAATTTTAATGTAAGTATATAGATGGCATTTTATAATTAGATTTAATTTACCCTCTTGGGATGGATTAGTGTACTTACTTTGCACATGCAACCATTTGAAATTGATGGTCCGCAATCGTTATTGTCTCCGGTGCCCTGACCTCAACTTCAAACCTGGGCAGTACTGAAAACAAAGGAACACGCTTCAGCCGAGAGTCCCTAGAGAGCAGACCGTGTTGGTGCCTGCCGTTGTCCTCCACGAGCCCTGCACTGCACCCAGGTCTGGCTGGTGCCTCATTAAAGAGCAACTATTCCGTAGTTTGCTTGTTTTGATTTTTGCTGTTGGTGGCTTGTTTATTTTTATCTATTATTTTTGTCTAGCCTCGAAAATTCACTCTTTTTTTATGTTTTAACTGTTAGATCTTTTTTTTCTTTTTTGGGGGGGGTAAGAAAGTGTTTATTACATCTTCCAGCTTCTAGTCTATCATGCAGGGAAGTCAGAATAGGAACTCAAGGCAGGAACCTGGAGGTAGGAACTGAAGTAGAGGCCATGAAGGAGCAATGCCTACTGGCTTGCTCAACCTGTTTTCTTAGACCATCCAGGAGAAACCCATCCAGGGGTGGCATGGCCCACAGTGAGCTGGGTCTCCCACATTAATCAACGACTAAGAAGACATGCCACAGGATTGTCCACACGCTGATCTGGTGGGGTCTTTTATCCATTAAGATCCTTCTTCCCAAATGATCCTAGCTTGCATCAAGTTGGCATAAAGAGTAGCCAGCATTAACTAGGCCATGGTGGCACACACATTTAATCCCAGCACTTGGGAGGCAGAGGAAGGCACATCTCTGAGAGTTCGAGGCCAGCCTGGTCTACAAAATGAGTTCCAGAACAGCCAGGGCTAGTATACAGAGAAATCCTGTCTCAAAAAGCCAAGTCCTAGGTTCCATCCCTAACACCAATAAATATATATGTACACACATAATACATACACATGTGCATGCATGCATACATACATACACATATACAAACAACCTGCTTATTAAGAATTATGAAGAGCCAGGTGCTGGTGGTGCATGCCTTTAATCCCAGCACTCGGGAGGCAGAGGCACATGCATTTCTGTGAGTTCGAAATTGGCCTGGTCTACAGAGAAAGTTCCAGCACAGACTTCAAAGCTACACAGAGAAACCCTGTTTCAAAAAACAACTACAAAAAAGAAGTCCAAAGAACAAGTTCCTATGCAGCTTTCCTAATTTTAGATCTTCCTTGCTGCTAGAACTCTCTTGTGTAAATAGATTCCACAGGAACTTAATTCAACTCTTGATGAAGACATGCTGACTGTTTGTTTGGTTTCTGTTAGATCTTTTTTAGGAGAGCATCTGAATCTCAGAAAAATGACGTATTTCTTCGGTGAGGGGAGGGGTGGGCAAGGATCAGAGGAAGGTGTGGGCCGGGAGCGAGGCAAAGGGAGGACCGGGGAGGCCACAGAAAAGCAGACAGCAGAGGCCCAGCCTGGCTCCAGTGCTTTTCCCAGGGTCTAGAAAGTTTTGTTGTGTTGCTTCGAACTCGTCGGCAGGAGAATCACAACCAGTACTTGCTTACCATCCCGATTAACAGTGAACTGGTGCACCACTGTCGTTCCCGATAGTTTTCTTACGGCAATTGTGTAATCCCCAAACATGGGCTCTGGAGTCAGATGGAATGCCAGCTGGGTGATGTTTCTGAAAGTGGTTACGTTTTTCCACTGGAAAATCACATTGCTTTCGGGATCCTCGAGAACGGTGAATAAAGAAGGATGATCAGAGGTTGTGTGTGAAAATTACGTTTTCCTTACCGTGAGTGTTCTCCATAGTTATTGGAAGCAAAGGGTGAACTACTGTAATGTTTGACTAAGGACCTCAAGTCCCTGATACAACGTAACTACTCCAACATATTCAAATTCAATTGATGTTTCTTTCTCTTAAAACTAAAATTCATATGAAAAATAATTTATAACTGACACCTTTGACTTTTATCTTTCCAAAGTAATATAGTTAAAAAAAATAGAAATTCAGGATACTTAGTCCAGAATAGTAATCCCCAAAGCAGAGTGAACTCATAGCCAATAAGTATATAAAGGGACACCAATCATAGCAAACATTTAAAATGATTAAAATGATCATCACAGGGGCTGGAGAGATGGCTCAGTGGTTAAAAGCACTGATTGCACACCTAGGTTCTATTTCCAGCACCTTCCCGGTGGTTCATAACCATCTGTGACTCCAGTTCCAGGGGATTTGACGCCATCTTCTGGCCTCTGCAGGTACTGCATGCATGTGGTGCCAATAGACATAGGCAAAATACCCAGGTATAATAATCAACATATTATTAATTACTAACTTTATTAACCCTCAGTTTTAATTAGTTTGATTAAAGTGTTATTTTTAATTAATTAAGAATAAAATTGAAAACGATTTTGACACAGATTTCCACCTGGTCTCTGCCTAAGTTGGCCATGGATTATCCAAAAATAACAATGTGGAATTTCTGTGATAATAAAAATCAGGGACAGTTATCCGAAAGCAACCTTCTTTATTTGTTTTCAGCACGTGGCCACACACACGTTTACTTCCACAACTATTTTACACTTCCTGGCTCTGATTGAAGCAGTCATGTTTAAAAGACTTCTTTAAAGAGACCTCATTGAACAGATTGTGTAAGGAAGCAAAACTGTGGTTTCAAAGGTTTTGATGATTTCTTTTCCTCTACTTTCAAGTTTGGAGTATTCGATATCCTAGACCATGAGAGCCCACACTGGCTTAGATGTGAGTGAGTGTCACAGAGCAGAGTGAACTATTTCCAAAAGAACCAGGCGTCGTGTGCATCGAGGCTAAAACACCATGCTCGGCGAACGCCACTGTGATGCTCTGGGTGCCCACACCGACACCGTGTGACTTGTGACTGGTGAACGTCTCCTCATCGAAGCTTTTGTTTCCTCTCAGCAGAACACAGCAGGTGTGAAAGCCAAGTGTTGACTGGCTCACCTGGAATTCATGTCACCTTAAGTCACCCATACGAAGAGCTCATCGCACTATTAGACAGGCCAGTTGGAAGTTTGTGCATGTGTGAGTTTGCCCATAACTGTGGATTAGGAGCCTAGACCCCGACCCCCAGGGTTAGCTCATGATGGAGCACATGCCGCGTGCAGGGAAAATGAATATAGGGACGGATCGCTATTTATGAGCAAGCTGAGAGACCCAGCTAATTACATGGCAACTGCAAGACATCTATTAAAAAAAGTCAACGAAATATGTTTAGTCACCAATGATGATGAGATTTAGAATTATACAGAGGGGAAAATAAACATGTTTCTGTCTTTAAATTCCAGGCACAATACTCTTGGGGATTCATGGACAAGAAAACATTGTTCCTAGGCACCTTCAGAGTTTTCAAACTTGTATCTTAAGCCTACTTTCTAACCATTTGTTTCAATCGTCTTAAATTTTAGTTATATAAAATGGAAAAACTGGAAGCATGCCACTCCCAATCTGAATGTTTTAAAACTGGAAATGGAAAGTAGATGTCTTACCTGAACGGCGATTGAAGGGTACTGAAGGAAAAAACACAGAATGGCATTTTAGTGAGACATTCTTTTGCCAAATAGCTTTGCTCCCAAGGGTTTCTCTGTGTAGCTTTGGAGCCTGTCCTGGCTCTTGCTCTGGAGACCAGGCTGGCCTTGAACTCACAGAGATCCACCTGTCTTTGCCTCCCAAGTGCTGGTATTAAAGGTGTGTGCCACCACTGCCGGGCCCAAGGTTTATTTTTTAATTAATTCTTTTAGTGAGTGTATAAAACAATGGGCTTTGTTATGATATTTTCACACATATTGCATCATGCTTGGGTTCACTTCATATCACCCTCTCCTGTCTGCCCCACCTCCCCCTTTGCTTGTGTGTGTATAAATAGCTAAGTCTAAATCCAACATATGACAGAAATCATGGTATTTTCTCTTTCTCTCTCACTACCCTCTCTGTCCCTTCTCCCTTTAGAACTGTTTCTCTACCTTCATGGTATCCCTTTTATTTTCATGTTCCATGTGTGTGTGCATGTGTGTTCATGCGTGTGTGCACATGTATGTGTTTGTGTGTTTGGGTATAATTATACACATGAAAGAAAACATGATATTTATCTTTTGAGTCTGGCTAATTTAACCTAACACAATGAATTCTAGTTCTATTAATTTTTGTGCAAATGGCATAATTCTATTCTT
Source organism: Microtus oregoni (assembly GCF_018167655.1). Taxonomy (NCBI): domain Eukaryota; kingdom Metazoa; phylum Chordata; class Mammalia; order Rodentia; family Cricetidae; genus Microtus; species Microtus oregoni. The sequence continues at coordinate 68,414,831 of NW_024543061.1, forward strand.
TATGGCTGAATAAAACTCAGTCATATACACACACCATGTACACTTTATGCATCCATCTGCTGATGGACACCAAGGCCAGTTCCACACCTTGGCTATTGTGAATAGTGTAAGAATAAGCATGGATGTGCAGGTATCTGAAGTATACTGACTTACATTCCCGAAAGGTGCTTTGTATAGCAATGGATTTGATTGCTGGATTTAAGTTCCATTGTACCATTAGGAAATTGTGCCGTTAGGAATCGTGAACTCACCGAGTCATCGACAGGTTTGAGCCAGGCGTTCAATGTCACGATGCGAAAGTGAACTGAAAGAATGGGGACAGGGTCACAAAGTGTTTCTCTCGTGATTCCCACCTTACAGCTATGACTGTTAATATATACATAGTTAATTGCTTTCCCATATCCCCTCTCCCTCGCTCTCATTTGACCTTTGAGGTTAGGAGTTCATTGGGGAAAACCTCTCACTGTATTTATCGTCCCTTTGTTAATGATTCCTGTTGTTCCCAGTGCTGACACCAGCTACCATTAGAAACATTTACCCTGTTGGCCATGAGATGAAAGACTGGGACATCTTGAACCAGAATTAGTGACAGATTATTCATAGGAGCACAACTGTGAAACATTTATTTTTTTTGAATATGATGTTAGAAAAATTAAGTTATTTTTAGCAGAACTACAAAGGAAAGATGTTGGCTCTTTGTGCCACTCATTCTAATATTTTAGTAGGAGCAGTAAAAGGGAAAATCAGAAAACAAAAGTCTCTCTTTAAGAATTATCTTTGCTAGGCCGGGCGGTGGTGGCGCACGCCTTTAATCCCAGCACTTGGGAGGCAGAGGCAGGCGGATCTCTGTGAGTTCGAGACCAGCCTGGTCTACAAGAGCTAGTTCCAGGACAGGCTCCAAAAACCACAGAGAAACCCTGTCTCGAAAAACCAAAAAAAAAAAAAAAAAAAAAAAAAGAATTATCTTTGCTATATTGTATGTGAAAATGTCATAATGGAATCCACAGTCTTTTGTGATGACTTAAAATTAATTATAGAAGAAAAATGAAAAGAAGCCTACATAAGCTGGCCATTCAGAGCACAGCGGAGACTCCTTGGAGGAACTCCCCTGCCCCCGACTCCACCACATCAGTCAGAGAGTGGCTGTAGGAAACCACCCCTGACATGTCACATCGGCAGGTTCCTCAACTGCCAGGAGTAAATGTTTGTTGTTTAAGCCAGAATAAAGCCTATTTTCAGCTCCTTAAAAAAACATAGAAATGTGTACTATTAATCAGGACAGGTGGTTTCATCTCAAAACCATTAATTTTACAAATGAAGAAATTAAATCTCGAAGATCAGAATTTACTTGTTCAAAGTCTCTCATTGATTAACAGAGCTGAGATTCAAAGCAAGTTGTTTTGACTTATAGCCTGGTGTTCTGTCTGCCACAATCTGCTTGGGACAACAGTGCAGAAAGCAGAAAGGCTCCATCTGATTTCCATGTGTTATCACAATGAAAATAAAAATACAACAATAGAATCCCTCAATGTTGCCGGTGAGATCTTTGTTGTGATTGGCACTGTTTGTACAATGACTCTCATTTCTCCCTTGAAAGTCAAAAGAAACTTTCATTATCTCTAATCCAAGTATGAAATAATTGGCTTGAGAAAGAGAATTAATGAGCTTGCCAAACAGGCATGTTATGGATCAGTGGTTTAGATCAAACAATTACACGTTGCGTTCTATGCTGGAAACCACCGCACCATGGAGCCGTGTCAGGGGGATTTGTACACAGTGGAAGGACGGGACAGGGTCTTATGGACATCAGCTCCCGATCTAAGGACACCGTCTCCTAGCTGTAGGGATGACGGGAATGCAGTCGTCAATGATAAGAAAGACAAGCTTTCCTAAGTTCTACATGTCAGTTTGGAGACTGTGTCTTTACAGTGAATTACCTGTGTCTCCAGGTTTGTAGATGGGCGTATCTGTCTGTACAAAAGTTGCGTTTTCCTCAGCAGCGATGGCCACCACTCTCCTTTCAGAGATTTTCAGAGTGTTTCCCTGAGCAAGGAAGGTCACAAAGGCCAACTGCTCCGAGGATGTCTGAGACACCTGTTTATGTAGAAGAGCAGAGAGGGGAAGATCACAAGTCTTAATTTAGATGTTCAGACAGGTAAAGCCTTGCAAACCCCTCACTGCCTGACAAAAGACTCCCTGATCACCTGTTGAAATTGCTCAACTCAGTATAAGGGTCTTCTCTCTCTCTCTCTCTCTCTCTCTCTCTCTCTCTCTCTCTCACTTTTAATAAATCCAGGTCCCTATTTTCTTGTTGTCTATTTTCTTTTTGTGTTGTTCTGAACCAAATCCTTCCACCCTTGAGACTACATTTTCCTTTTAGACTCCATGACACACGTTCACTCTCTAAAATAGCAATTGTCCCATCATTTCCTATGATAGGAAATCGCCAACGACAGCAGCAATATAGGATATGCATTAAAATTTTTCCTTTTGTTTTTTGCTTCTCTTGAAGTTTACGCCACCCTCACCCCCTGCCCGGGGCCAGATTTTGCAAGTCACTCCAAATCAAGATTAGTTACTGAAAAGCAGCTTTACGAGAAGAGGTTCCTGTTCCCACTTGGGCTCCTGCTGCATCACCTGGAAACTGGTGCAAGCGTAGAAGTTCCCAGCCTCCACAGACTGGTCAAAGATAGTAGTATTGGATCCATCGTATTCCAGGATTACGCTCAAGGACACAGACTCGTTGAGGTTTAAAAAATGAAGACAGGCTTTTTCTGGGGAAAAGCGCTGTACCACCGAAGAAACCCACAGGATGTATCGCCTGTGCAAAGAGAACACCAGCACTCTGTCAACAGGTCTAGAAACCCTCCACAAACAGCAAACTTGAGTTATGGAAAGATTTCCCAAACTGCACATCTTTCCAGGCAGGACTATGATAAACTGGATACTCTTAAGGGCATCCATTCTCCTGATATTTTCTCAATACTTAAAGGGCAAACCCTCACTGGCTGAAGTTGAAATAGAACAATGAACCAACCAGATTTTAACATGGAATCCATTTAATCGGTGGCACTGCCAATATTTTGATACAGAGAGTTTAGAATTCCCTTACGGTTCTGAAGTCACAGCATGAGTGAGAGGAAGCAGAAGAGAGGTGAACAAAATGGCAGGTGTCATTTTGTCCCGGCGCTTGACGGTTAACTTCAGAAGAAGCACCCTCTCCTCCTCTCACCAGAAGTCAGCTACCTAGGTGCGCCGCTTTCTTTCCTTCCCTTTGTGTCAGCCTTGCCGTTGCCTTTATAGTCGCACAGAATAGAAGATCAATTACGTTTTGGAGCAAGGATCATGAGCCTGATCCCTTTACATTGCCTCTCCTATTACCTCGCCAGGGGGTATCGGTTTATGTGTAACTTCCTGTTAAAGTTCGCTGGGTGTTGGCCTGCTTGGAGTCGGCAGTGCAAGCTGGGCAGGAAGAAGACAAAAAACAAAGAAAGCAGCTGTGTGACACACAGGCGTTCACACTATTCTCGTGCTCCACACGGGGCTGACAGCAGCAGCAACGCAGCGCTACGAGGGAGTACCGCTCGGAAGGAAACAGCTCTGCAAAGCACAGTCTCAGTACAGTGTCAACAGGAAAATGTGTTCATGGATCACACATCTTAAGACAGAAGTACTTTACGGGTAACTGAATGTGCTAAGCTATTCTTTTATAATCTTATAAAGTAAAGAAAATCACTTATAAGTAGGGTTCAATTTTCTGTACTTAAAGGCATTAATGAAGCAAATACTAAGAAAGAAATAAAGGTAGAAAAAAAGAAAGAGTGGAGAGAGGAAGAGGAGGTGAAAAGAAATAAGAAAGGGGGAAAGGAAGGAAGGAACAAAAGAAGAGGGACTTAGGGAGGTATTTCCATCAGGAATTTACTCCTGAGTTAATGGCCTTTTATACCACATCAAAACATCAGGAGCTCTTCTTACTTTCAGTTAACATAAAGTATTTATGATACCTAAAATAAACATAAGAAAGGCCAAATGCCACATGCTTGTATTCTCAGTGGGTTCTGTTGAGCCTCGGGATATACAAGAAAAAGAACAAATTCAGATACACATATTCACATTGAATCTCAGGAATCTGTACCGAATGACTGCATTTCGGACATCACAGGCCCTCAAATGTGGCCTTCCATTTTCTTGCTCCCTTTCCTCACCAAGGAGGGCTCTAAAATCTAAGGGCTCCTGTATCTTGAGGGAATCATAGAAATGAGAGCTCCTCTTCCCCAAAGGCAATCCCTGAAGCCTGAGACATACTTTCAGAGCGGGCTGCTTTGTTTGAATGTGAACAGTCTTCCAAGGGGCCATTGTAACCAATGTTTGGTCCTCAAGATGGTGCTGTTGGGAGATGGCAGACCTTAGCTGGGTACCACTCAGTGGGCCCGCCTTCTGGTTTTGGGAGATGCCCCTCAGAAGAGATTGTGAAATACCAATTTCTCTCTTTGATTTCCTGTTTGAACATCTAAGATCTTTTACACATAAACACCTCAGCCTAGGTGTGCTGAGTATCCAACGCTGTCACCAATGATCGAACCAACGGACTTTGAGACTCTTAAGAACGAAATGAACCCTTTTTCCTTATAAAATTCGCTGCTTGGGTAATTTTTGGTAGTGATGCAAATCTGACCAATCTTTGGCTATAGAAAGTTCTCTGATTCACCTCAACTGGTAGTAAATCTAAGGATTCCATTCCAGCAATCTTGCTTTGTTCTCAGGAGCTGGGAATACCACACACAGCGTCAAAAACCAAACAAACAAAAGAACCAACACAGCCTTGCTGCGTGATCGCCTCTGTTGGCACAAGGTCATCCATTTGGTCCAGCCACACGTCTGTGTGTATTGCTCATCGTATCTAAGCATTAAAGTGGACAGTTCAGGGCCTTTGTGTGTCCATTTCTGAGTTCTTTCATGTCATATTAAGCTTTCATTCAATAAGCCTGTCGTGTGTGTTTCTTCTCAGCGTGTGTTTTGTTTTAGAAGCGTTGGGTGTGACTCTCTTATCCGTGAGGAGAGCATTACGAATTTCTGTCCCTATAATCAATCACCTGACAGATTCATACCATGTGGGTCGTTGGTGTTTGCGGCTGTGCTTACTCAGGGTGCTTCTTATTGAATGTACGCTAGTGTAATGGTAGGTGGTAGACATGAATAGGGAAATGGGAGTGACTGAAGCGGAAGACAAAGATTTAATAGCCAAACACACGCATCCCTATTGCAGCCAGTATAAGGGGTGCAGTTGAGAAATAACCACAGGGTGAGAGAGAATGCATCTTAGGGCTGTACCAAGTTATTGTAACAACACCACGAACAATACCAAGAATAATTCGCTGTCTATTCAGAGGCGTATGCAAACACAGATGTCAATGCCAATTGATACAAGCAGTCATTTATTTTGGAGCTACGATCGGTGTTCTGTGGGATCACAGCAACACTGTGAAGGAAAACATTTCCAAACAGTTTAATAAGCAGGTGCTTTGGGGATAGGAAATGTCGGAGTGATTAGAAATTTTCAGGCAGGAAAGAAAATCCAGACCAACCCAGGATACACAGCAAGACCACGTTAAGAAAAAAAGAGTCATGAGTGTAATAATTCTTTTTTTCTTTTGGATTTTTCGAGACAGGGTTTCTCTGTAGTTGTGGTTATTTTTTTTTTTTTGTTCCTGTCCTGGAACTAGCTCTTGTAGACCAGACTGGCCTCGAACTCACAGAGATCCACCTGCCTCTGCCTCCCGAGTGCTGGGATTAAAGGCATGCACCACCACCGCCTGGCTTGCGTGTAATAATTCTTATATTCCACAGAAAACCGGAAGGTGGACTTGGAATGGTGGGGTGGAGGGACCCAAGCCACAGAAACTTCTCAAAGGCAATCCTGGCTTGCAAGATCAAGAACCTGGACACTGGCAGTAGCCCTTCAAGAGACCTTGGTTTTCAGCCTACTTCTTAGGATTGAAGCTGTTCAGATAGGGACAGAAGAGGGGAGAAAGTCAGGCTGGCACTGAGGTTGAATGCTGCTGTAGTTAGTGAAACAAAACGAGTACCAAAATAGACAGGGAGGATTTAGGGTCCTTATAATAGGAAGTAGGAGGGGAATTTATTATCAATAGGCCACTTGAATTACAAGATACATGCGTGGGAACAGTTAGAGATGTAGACAGAAATTCAGGAATTGTTATAACATGTGGGTGATACTAGCATCGCGGGCATTGATATAATTGCATAAAGCAACCAGAAAAGGAAGAGAGAACGGGAAGTCTGCGTTGCCAGTGAGAGCTGACTGGTGAGAGCTGCAGGCCTGGGGCAGCATGTGTGTGTTTCCCTGTCCACCGTGAATGTGGGCAACGTACCACAAAAGTGGTCCTGGAATTACCTGCTTTAAAACATTTGTTGGTGTTCCTAGCAGTATGATTCATCATAGTCCATTTTAAGGGTGGAAATAAATGTTAAGTTTATCCTGGCATTCCTGAGAACGTCTTGAATTTCAAGTTCCCCTTCATGAAATGCTAAAGTCAACACAACTAAAGTATTACTCAAGACCAGTAACCTATAGGTCTCTAATTATGCTTCAAACTCAACAGAACTATTCAGTTCCCGGTGTGGCAACCCTTTGGAAGGGAACTTGTCTTTTCCTCCTTGAACAATAAGCTGTTTTACAAGTCGAGGGGCCCCTTTGTTCTCAGACACTTAGCTCCTGTGTCACTTTGTCATTGCTGACAAGAAATCTCCACATGATGGGAAACTGGACGAGTGATTGGCAGAGGTAATTGGGGGAGAAACGGGTGCTTCTGAGGCAGTCAAGATGATCCATCCACCTGGCTGCTCCAGAGCCATCTGTTTTCTGTCATAAACAAAGTTTGAGTTTTTAATCCACCCAAGGATCCACTAATCCCAAGCATTGCTCCACCCAGGCAGATGGACAAACGTGGAATGGAATCTTGTTAAAAATGACCAACAATACATCAATGGAGATATTTCGAATCTCTAACTCCGGATTTACAGTAGAGAAAATTCCAGGAGCTTAGAGCAGGAGATACACAAACTGGAGAAATGATATGTATGAACCGTAAAAAACAGTGAATCATTTATAGTGTGCAGCTCTTCTTCCAAACCACCGTCTTTCTACAGGAAGCTGCAAACTTGATTGGCGGAAACACAGATTCAACAAAACACACCTTCGGCTGATACCACCCACTCAACACAGATTTATTTGTTTACTCAAAAATGTTTAGAGATAGGAATTTCAGGAGTTGAGATTGGGTAGAAACAAGGCAAATACTATAACGAAGCTGTTAGGCCAAAAAAAGAGCTGAACTCATTGAAGCCTGTGTGTCACTTTAAGGGAGAAGGTGTGGCTTTTCTCTCTCTACATCAAATGAAAGCGAGCTCCCCTGAATTAGATTCTTTCCATATCAATTCCTCGATTATGTGACTATGTTTTAATACTTCGAAGGACGGGAGAAGCACTGAAAAGTTGTGTCCTATTTTCTGTATATGTTTTCTTTGTCCTGCTACATAAAGAAAAACTAAAATGAATTGAAATGTTCTTAGCTGGGTGGGTCTGGCCTATCCACTAAGGTTTGGGCAATCACAAACTGGCCTGAACACCAGTCCAGCCTGGGTACTAAGTTCACTGCGATTTCTGCAGTGATATTTGGAAGGTTATGTTTAACTGTGACTTGTGTTGAACTCACCACACTTTCTGCCACTCCGTGTCATGCCACTGTGGCACAGTGTGTGTAGGGGGACACACTCTCTCGCTCAGCCTGATCCACCCGATTCTGACATTTTTCCTGTGACGGTAAATACCAAATATCTTCAGACAGACCGTTGGGACAGTGTGCAGTGTAAGATATGACATGATTTGCAATCATTCTCATTGGCTCTACAACCCTTTTGTTGTTGATCATGAAGTCCTGATAACACTGTCACTCATTCCTCTTGTCTTTGGCTTCTTGTCAATACCTATCACATACATATTGCTTTGAAAGGCCATCAGATAATTAACTGGGCAAGGATAAAACCTAGCAGAATACTTCCTGTACAGTCATTTGCCATTCATTGTCAAAGGTAGTGAATGTTCAATCATTAATTGACAGGACAAATATTATTCCCACACTGAGGTTTTTCCAACCTAACACGAGGCATTTTAAAATGCCAGGCGTGGAGCAGGGTGGGTGTGAGTTGATACCAGCAGGGACAGCTGTAGGGGAAGAAGATAGCGGAGGTGAGTGAGTGCACAGATTTTGATTAGCAAGTCTCTCAAGTGCAAGGAATCCAAATAGCTAAAGTGGCTAGCATGCAGACTGAGCAAGATGCCGTGGGTAAACAGAGAAGCCAAATGGTGGGACACTTTCTTTTCACTTCATACGAATAGCAACGTGACTCCATCAAAGGGTTTTTAGGTATGAGAGGGACAGCAACGCCTTCTCTGTTATTTATTTTACTTATTTGAAAGGAGGACTAAGAGGGTTAGTGTCAAGATCTGCAGCCGGAAAGCTGGAGCGCCAGGGGAACTGGTGCAGGGTCCCATTTCAAGCTCAGTGACCTGAGGAGCATGGCAGCTGATGGTGTGGTTTCCAGTTCTGATTCCAGCACCAAAGAGAGTGATGCTTTGGTCCAAGAGCAAAGCTGACACAACCTGATGTGTCACGAGGCTCAAAAGTCAAGCAGAACTTGGCCTTTTTCCTCTGTTGGGTCTCCAGTTGATTGGATGTGGCCCACATACATGGAGGGAGGGGCAGGTGATATGGAATTTCCCTCTGTATGCTGTGAACACAATTGGTTAATAAAGAAACTGGCTTGAACTATAGCCAGGTAGAAATTAGTTAGGCAGAGAAAACTAAATTTAATGCTGGGAGGAAGGAGGCAGAGTAAGAGACAAACCATGTAGCCCCGCTGGACACAGACACCGTAAGCCACAGCCTTGTGGCAATGCACAGATTAATGGAGATGGGTTAAATTAAGATGTAAGAGTTAGCCAATAAGAAGCTAGAGCCAATGGGCCAAGCAGTGATTTAAATAATATAGTTTCTGTGTGATTATTTTGGGGCTGAGCAGCCAGGAACTAACAAGTGGCCTCCCCCTCCAAAAGGCAGGCAGTGTTGGCTTTGTTTAGCTACCAGTTGAAATCTTTTCCTTACCCAGAATGAAGCAGAAGCTCACATCCCCTATAGGAAAGTCCCATCTTCTCTCCCTGTGTCCCAATGACAAGCACTTTACCCATTCAGCCATCTCCCTGGCTTTTCTTTAAAAGATTTTTTTCTTAACTTGGGGAAACTAGAAGTTAGGCATCTTTTGTTGATAGCCCAGCTTTTATGTCATATTATTATATCATGCAATTATCTTAGAGATAATTTCAAAACTATTGCTCCAAAAAAGAAATGCCCTTACATGCTGAAAGAAATACCCGGCTATTTCTGATTTAATGGGAAATAGCAGTGTCTGACCTTGAACCTCATAATTCCATTCTATAGCCCTCTAAAGGTCCTCGTTCAGTTGTTTGTGAATTGACCTGATCATAATGGCCAACATGTCAGCTCTTTGATAGTTAAATGCATTTTAACATAAATAAGTAAATATTGAAAATACATGGAAGTCAAAATTAAAGCATTTCTAGCAGTAGGGTTTTAGGTATACAAAACTGTGGGGTTATTTAGTGTCCAAAGAATGACAATGAATTAATTACACTAATTTTCTTTTAAGGTGAGACTAATGAAGTGATATAATTTCTGTAGAACACCTAAAAGGAAAATTTAGTTTATCTTCTCAGTAAATGAACACCTTGTGGTTTTCATACTCTTCATACTGTTCAAAATTTTCCCTTTTAAAAAATTTAGAGTATCAGCTTCTAATAGTCTACAATATAATTTGAAGCAAAGAATGTGCCAGTTCTTTAGGTGACCAATGCACCCCAGAAACGAGGGCAAGAGCGTTCAGACACGTGAAGGTGGTGCGGGAGAATTGTCTGTAATTTGTCAATCATGTTATAAATAAACGCTGATTGGCCAGGCAGGAAATATAGGCAGGAAAACCAGACAGGAAGTAGAAATGATGTAATGAGAACAGGAAAATTCTGGGAAGGAGGAAGTGGATTCCTCCCACTCCTGCCCAGACCACCTAAGCAGCAGGATGGGAGCTGCCAGCTAAAAATAGGTACTGAGCCACATGGCTAACAGATCAGAAAAATGGGCCAATCAGCTTATAATTTATGGAGATCTATGTGTGATTTTCTTTGGGGCTAAACAGTTGTGGGGTACAGGGCATTGTGGGGTACCGGGCAGGACAAAAACCCCAACAAACAAGCAAGCCCACCCCCGTTCATGTTACATGAAGGAGTCTGGCCAGTGTCAAGCCGCCACATCTAAGCTCTCTAAGAACTTGGACAGAATATGAAAATGCGGTTCTTGGCTTGGATGGTTGAGCCACACCTTCGCTGTCCCGAGTCTTATGTTTGTGCAGCCACTCCCTCCTTCCAGTATCTTCACTGTACAAACATTTGCTTATTCCTTGGATTGATGCCTTGGAAAAACTTGTTTGCTCATGGAGAACAGACCCAAGGCCTCTAACAATCCCTCACGGTCAAGAGTGGTTTCACGAGACAGCTCAAAAGACGCTTCAAAAGCAAGGTGACGCTTCAAAAACAGAGTGACTATCAACACACGGACAAGTCTGGGGCCTTTGACTGGGTAGAGGGGCTCTTTGTCTTAACAACGTAGCCAGGTTGTAAAAGTGAGCATCAGAAGCCCAGAGAATGCCCTTCAAGAGGTTCATGGAGCCAAGGCTGCTGTCCATCTTCTTGTGAAGAAAGAAAATGTTCTTTTTTCTTTTAAATATTTATTTATTTTATGTGCTTTGCCTGTGTAGGTGTCCAGTTCCTTGAAACTGTAGTTACAGACAGTTGTGAGTCACCACGTGGATGCCAGGAATTAACCTGGGTCCTCTGGAAGAGCAACCAGTGTTCTTAACTGCTGAGCATCCCCAGCACCAAGAATATTTTCTTTCAGAGATTGAGGCCAAAACATATAGCTTGTTCAGGAGAGAAGAGGCATAGTTTTTGGGTCAATTTATTTCATTTATTTTTTTATTTAATAATAAACACACTTATTTTCTCTTCTTGATGTTTTAAATGTTCTGCTAGCATTGATTTTTATTTCTGTATTTTCTGTAATTGAAACATCGATGAAGGTCGGGCATGGTTAACACACCTGTAATCCTGCCAAGGGCTAGGGCTGCAGCCAAGAGGTAGAATGCTTTCTGGCATGTGTGAGGCTATTTCATCCCCAGTGGAAGACAAAGCCAGAAGGTGCAGAGTTTGAGGCCAATCTGTGTTACATAGTGATGTACTGTTGAACCAGAATTGAGGCAGAACTTGCCAGGTTTGTCTTGCACATCAAAGGTCCAGAGTTTGAGCCCTAGTATCCCACCTCAACACACACACACACACACACACACACACACACACACACACACACACACGCACACACACACACAGTCAATGTTTCTTAATCTAGTATTTCTATTTATTATTTACTAGCCAAGCTTTCTCAGTGCAAGAATACAGTTACCTTTTAAAGTCTTTTATGTTCATTCCATTTATTTGTGCTATAATAGATGATTTTAAAATTTTTAGCCCACCTTGGCGACTCTTACATGCAACACCAGCACATGAAGCTGAGGCAGAGTAACTGTCATTCTCAGGTCAGGTTTTGACACAGCAAGACCCTGTGTCAAAAAAGCCAAAGGCTGAGGTTGTAGCTCAGAGTCAGAGTGCTTGTCCAGCATGCAGAAGGCCTGAGTCCCATTTCTAGCACATCAATCAATCAATCAATCAATCAATCAATCAATCTCTGAGGTTGTAAAACTCTCCCTTTTCACCGAATTGTCCACATTTCAATGTGCTTAGCAATGAATCAATTATTTGACTTAATTCCATAGATCAGTATTGAGGACTAATTGATGGAGGAAGGTCATTTGTTGGGCGCCATTCTGTTGTAGGAGCTGCGGGCTGTGTTCCTGCCGCACCAGCTCCTGGTCGCCTGGCTAACTTATGCCCCAAAATAACAACACACAAACTGTATTCTTTTAAACACTGCTTGGCCCATTATATCTAGCCTCTTCTCGGCTAACTCTTGCACCTGGACTAACCCATTTCTAATAATGTGTGTAGCACCCCAAGGTGCGCTTACCGGGAAGATTCTAGCCTACGTCCATCCTGGGTCGGAGCTTCATTGTGTCTGCCCGGGAGAAGGGAGCATGGCCTCTGAGCTCACTTCCTCTTCCTCCCAGCATTCTGTTCTGTTTACTCCTCCCACCTATGTTTTAACCTATGAGGCCAAGCATTTTCTTTATTAATTAACCAATGACCTTCCTCCATCAACTAATAGTCAGACCACTGTCCCTACAGTATTATTTATACAGTATTATTTAATTTTTACTAGTTGGATGGGCTGTAGATTCTCTATTGAAATTATAGTTCCCAGATCTGCAGTCTGGGCTGTGTGTGAGAAGCTTACTGCCTCAGGCCTCAGGCCTCTTTGCAGCTCTGAAACCAGAATCTGCCAAGAGCTTCAGGGGAAGTGTTGTGCACAGACTAAAGGACTGGATAGACAGCTACGGCCATTTAAGGTCTGATCTCTGTGCTCACCTTGATTAGCTAAACTACTAGAGCTTCCAGCCCTTGACTCTGCTTTCAGACAAAGAAAATTTCTAATTCAAGATCTAAAAATTACCAAAATAAACTTGTTTAGACATCACAAATTTCAGGACATTTTAGGTATCTTGTTCTTTAAGATTCAAGAAACAGGAGCTGGAGAGACGGGCTCACTAGTTAAGAGCACTGATAGCTCTTCCAGAGGGCCTAGGTTCAAGTCCCAACACCCGCATGGTGGTTTACAACTGTCTGCCACTGTAGTTCCGGGGGATTCAATGATCTCTCTTGGCCTCTTAAGGCACCAGGCACACATGTAGTGTAGATGGAGGTAAAACACTCATACATGTTAAAATTAAATAATTTTTTTTTTAAAAATTAAAGAAGCAATTTAAGAATTTGATTATTTGGAAAAATTCCATAAATATGGAAAAATTCAAAATGATTTTCACATGAAATGCTTTATTAAAAACAACCCAGATCCAGTATTTTATTTTATTTGGCTTTTCTTTGTGTTACTGCATATCATTGCCATGCTTTTCATTTTTCTGCATGACACATGTTAAATTGACTGTGGCGTTCCTTTCTCTCTGTGGTCCAAGAAACACTTGCAGGCATTACTGCTTTGTTCTGCATGGCTTTAGGGATTGACCTGACTGGGATGATAAGGGGATGAAGTAAGGGTAGACAGACCAGACAGACAGACAGACACCACACACACACACACACACACACACACACACACACACACACCACACACACACACACACACACACACACAAACTCAGTATGCTTATTTTGTACATTTGAGTGGAGGAAGTGGGTTTATTGCTTACAACTGATGGAAGGGTAGGCTGAACTAATCTTTGTATGTGGGGGTTTCTGCAGGGGAGCCATCTCAGACTGTAAAATTCCTAGACAAGGGAGCAGTAGTCCACAGTTTCTGTACACACTGTTAACACTGGTACATGTTCCATTCCCATGGGTCTGAGGTGTTGGGGTCCTTGACACGGCTGGGCCCATGTCAACTGTACACATTTCCTCAAGACTTCATGAGCTCTCCACACATTACTTCTGGACCCTGCACAACTGAAAGGACACGTGGCCCACTGCTGGGCAGAGACTCCGAGCTTGGTTCTATCTTGGATCGGTGGGGCATTTCAAACACCTACCAGTATCTTATCAGCAATGCTTATATTATAAGGTTCGTATTTTGCTTTAGAAAACACTGATGAGATTTATACTGGAATACAATCATTTACTCACTGTGCTGTGCTTCCTCCAAGGGCAGAACCAATACGGTTCATCACCAGGACATTGCGCTGGGGAAGGACACAATGCCTCACACATAATAAGATGGCAATAAGTGTATATTAGTTGAAGTAATAAGTAAATGTCAATGTTATTATTTGAAAAGTGATTCTCAAAGAATGCGGGCCCGTGAGCCAGGGACACTTTTTGTTTATTCCCCACTGTTCATTCTCTGCCCACTCTGCTTCATGGTGGTTGGCCTAGGGGTTATAAAGAAGTGCATGTGTGTTTAAGAAACCTTTTAACCTCTGGAGTGAAAAGTGAAATAAATGCTAACTTAAGAAAGTTAGCGCATGGGCGTCTGGCTGTGTGGCTGGATGTCTCAGAGACTGGAAAAGGACCTCAGATCCCCTCGATCTGTTAGTCCAGAGCCTTACTAGTGCCATGTGGGTTCTGGGAGTCAAAAACCTGGGTCCTCTGGAAGAGCAGCCAGTGCTCTAGCTCAGTTTATTGGTTCTTTAGGTGACAGTAGCTGGAAGTCACCCGTGGGGTGACTTATGCTGTCAGGACTGCTGGGATACCATTGTTTCTATCTGGACGGCAGGTTAACGAGAGCAAGGAAGAAAGGAGAGGAAAAAAGAGAGAAAGACTCAAAGAAAGGATGAAGTGAGGAGTGGGGAAGAAAAAGCCAATGCAGTATAATAGCTCACACGTGTTATCTTAGCACTTCAAAGACTAAAGCAGGAGGATTGCTGTGAGTCTGAGGTCCACCTGGGCTGCCTGGGGAATTCTAGGTCAGCCTGTCTCAAAAAACAAAGGATAGCAAGTAAAGGTAAGGACATACCTCTCTGGATCTCTGGTTCACACTGATTCTAATCTAATACTTTAGGAGTATTCTGGACTTCTGACTTGACATATTTACAAATGTTTTTTTTTCCCATTAAAACGGCTCTCATTATCAACAATGCCTTTATTTATTGACTCAAACAATTTAGTTTGTGTGATCTGATAAATCTTCAAACTTCCCCAAGACATCTCTCCATCTGCAAGTCCCCCTCCTCCCAACTGTGCTCCTCATATCTCCATCTGCAGGTCCCCTCCCCCGACTGTGTTCCTACATCTTTCCATCTGCAGGTCCCCTCCTCCCTTGACTGTGCTCCTGCCTAGCTCTTCTCCCCTGCTTCAGCACCCTGCCTGCTTCCAGGAGGATTCCCCCAGGTCCCCTCTGTACACACAGATTCTGATGTCTCCCATACTGAGGGAGATTTCTTTCTCTTTCAGTGACACAAAAGGGATAAAAAGGGAATATGAGAAGGAAAAAAAACGGAAGGGATTTGTTTTCAGTTGTCATTTTCTCTAGGTGCTTGAAGGATTATTTTATGTATGTATGTCTATATGCATGTATGTATTTATTTATTTTAAATGCTACTTCTTTGATCTGCCTTTATAAACGATTGTCTTTTTAAGATAGACGCACACACAGTACTGACCACCTACATCAATAAGGTTAAGAGTGATTTTCCTGCATCGTAAAGCTGCTCAAAGTTTGGAAAGAAAAGCAAAAACCAAGGCACCATTTAGGAAATGGGTTTCAATTGTACATCTTTCATCTTGGCCTCACTAACAGGTCCTTCGATGGAGGGCATCTTTGTCCCCACCACCTGGCACTTCTACCTACTGCTGGGTGACAACTTTCACCAGAGACACCGGGAAGTCTTCCTATGCCTCCCACTCTGGCCCACGGGTAGGTCTTTCTCATCCAGGAAGCCGTGCCACTGTGGGCATCTCATTTCCATAGATCTTAAAACTACAAATGATCAGATTTTTATCTCTCATGCAAGTTAGTCTGAGTTATCCTTCATGAGTTAGTTAGTCTGCCTGGTCCATGAATTCTAGCACAGAAGACACGGACTCTAGGGGACAGAGGCAAAGGACATAGGGAGTGCATTTTGCTTAGGCTCCACTTGTCTGTCCAAAATCTGAATATTCTCTCCATATCTCCCTGCTAGATTGCATTGAAGTATTTGCAAGTATTCTGAGTTTTCTAGGCATGCATTGATCTATCTGTATCTTAAACAGCAACAGTTTCTGTTATATTTTCCATTGCTGTTTGGGGAATTGTATTTCCAGATTATAACTTCACAAGTCTAACTCTGACTCTGACTGCCTGAATATTCCCTTTCCATGGGTTCCTTAGTTTACCATATTGAGGCCTTCTGTACTGGCAGTGGAGAAGGTCATCTTGAAAAATTCAAATAAGAAGTTGGAGTTTTATAACTGTCTCAAGTGGGGGGGGCGTATAACGCATTGCAAATTAAAATTTGTTAGTATTTATTCACTAGAAAAGATGATAGGATGCTATAGCATGAAATTTAAAGAAATATTTGCTGCTCATTTTAGGGGTAAAACTAAGTGTCATTGGGCAAGTTGAAACATCTTAAAGAATTGGTGTTTCTTTCTGTCAAATGAGAAAAGCAACAATACCCACAACATGGGTTTTAAATAAAGATTGAATGAATCATTAAAGACAAAATATTTAGGATAATGCTTGGCCTGTTACAAGAACTCAATAAATATTAAGACTGATGAATTGGTAGAGATTTTGTGCCTAAGCCAACCTTGTACGTGGTGGTCTTTTTGCTGCTGTAGGATGTGGCCACTGCACAATGTTCTGTCTCTATGGTTCCATACATGTTTAGACAGCCTAGTCTATGGTTAGCTTAACTGATATTTCTAGCCAAAGAAAAGGTCAGTTTGCTTAGAAGAGCAGTTGCTAGTTGGCTGCCAGGCAGTGGTGAGCATTGTTCCAGGAAGAAGAAGGATCATAAATATTTTGCTGGGCCCTGGACTCTGCCTAATTGATCTGCCACTGTGCAAACGATTACAACAATGTTTGGTTAGTTCAACCCAACCCAACAAAGAGGCGTTGCCTCCATGTCCCCCCCCCCCACCCCCGCTTCTTCCAGGACTCAGAAGCTTGAAAGGGGGGGGATGTGGAGACTGAAAAAACAAAACAAGACAAAACCCCTACAACAACCCCAACCCATCCAACCCAAAGTCTACGTGTCATTCAGATCTTTCAAAGACCAGGCATTTTCTTTCAGTATAAATAAGGAATTTCTTATTTTGGGATTAGAAAATATTAGTGAGTCCACATTAGGCTAATGTCTTCGTTAGCCTTTTATGATCTGAACTGTGTCTAGCTTCCCTTTTTTCACTGACTTGTGATCCCTTTAAATATTTAAATGGAAATTGTGCACTACTCCAAAGCCATGTGAACAGAGCCCTTGGAAGGCAGACCACCCGCTCTTCAGGACCCTCACGAGGCCCCCTTCTGCTTGTTCTGAAGTGGGACTTCCATTAACTCCACAGACCTCATTCAGGGTCAGCAAGTCCTGACCAGCCCTGATCAATTCAGAATTGGCATTGGTTGTGTCATTCAGTACTCAAGCAAAAGTGTGAGCCAGAGGTGTGTAAATGGAATTCCACTTAATTGTCTTTTAACAAAAATGTGTTTGTTATTATTATTGTTGCTGTTTGTTGTTTTGTTTTCATCTACATTGCTTTTGACATTGCTAATTCATTATTTGTTTTTTTCTATTTAATAGCAGAGAGCAAAACCTGTCTTTTTCTGCTTCTGTTTCTGTTTCTAAGCATAGGACAATTGCTCGGTATGCATTTTTACACAAATGGCTATTTATATTAATATTATGGAGAAACTGACCAAATGTGAATTATTCAATTACTAGCTATGATTAAAGTTTATCTTTAAAGTAACCACTTTACTTTAGTAAAAACAGCTTTTAAATCCTTTTTAATTGTATTTTTATGATGTTCATATATATATATATATATGTATGTATGTATGTCTGTGTACCACATGCTTGCAATGCCCATGGAGACCAGAAGATGGCGTCAGATGCTGTGGGATTGGAGTTACAGATTGCATTAGCCAGGGTTCTCTACAGTAACAGAATGTATAGAATGAATCATTCTCTAATTATATTAAGGGGATTTTTTTTTTTTGGAATGACTTACAGGCTGCAGTCCAGCTAATCCAGCAATGGCTGGCTGTGAATGGAAAATCCAAGAATCCAGAAGTTGCTCAGTCCACAAAGCTGGATGTCTCAACTGGTCTTTAGTATATGCTGGAGTCCGAAGAAGTAGGCTCTCATGCCAGTGAAGGAACAGATGTGCTAGCAACGTGAGCGCAGGTAAACAGGCAAAGAGCAAAAGCTTCCTGTTTTATGTACTTATATAGACTTCCAGCAGAAGGCGTGGCCCAGAATAAACATGTGTCTTCCTGCCCCAGGATCTGGATTAAAAGCATGTATCTTCCTACCTCTAAGGTCTGGACTAGAAGTAGATTCACCCACTTCAAACCAAGCCAAAAAATCTCTCACAGGTGTGCCTTCCATTTCTGGATTGTAGTTCTTTCCAGATGTAATCAAGTTAACAAGCAAGACTAGGCATCACACAGATAGATGGTTGTGAGCTGATATATGGATGCTGGCAACTGAACTCAGGTCCTCTGGAAGAAAGGTCAGGAGTACGGAATTAGTCCTTTGTTCTTGACTGTGGTGCTGAATGAATATGATGGCATGTTAATGAGCCAATTATTAAGAATCTTACTTTATTCACATTATGCATAAAATAAAAACACCCTTTAAAATATTATATAGCAAAGCCAACTAGGCAATTGAATGGATTGTTCTAACATGTCGCGAAGGCATGAAACCTGAAGATATGGATTCTCCAGGCATGGCGGAACACACCTGATCCCCCAGTGCACAGCACTGAGGAGGTGGGAGAAGGATGGGGAGTTCAGGGTTATTTCCGGCTATACAGTGAGTCTGAGCAACCTTTTCTACTCAAGCCTTGGTATCAATAGTAAATAAATACATAAAAACAAGACCTACTGCCTTAGGCTCTAGGTAGCAGTCTAGGAAACACTCTTGCAGTACAAGCAATACATTTTTTTTCTTTCTGAAAAAAAAATGAATTTGAGGTAGTTGGGCATTATTGCCATATAGTTACTGAGCATTAGCCAACCAGAGCCAGTCAGGGTCTTGTAAGAATTTAAATCAATAGCCACCACTGTATTTATCCTAAAAACACATAAAATTAAGGCTTATGTACTTTAGGATAAAGCAGATTCCCTGGAAATTTCTCAAGTGTTTTAATGCATGATCAAATATAACTCTAGCCAAAAGTCCAAACATAATTTTACCCTGAGTTTGTGTATAGTTTTGAAGTATCTGTAACAAGTCTCATCATGTTAGGTCAATATTTCCTTTGAAAAAAAAGAGAAGAGGGGGCATATTGACTTTTGGCAGAACCCACAATGATTTGGGGCTTGTTTTTCCTTTGTTCTTTTCAGATTAGATTAAATTTAAACACCAAGAATATGAGATGTGTTCCAAGGGTGGTGGTGGAGGATGCCTTTCATTTCAGCACTCAGGAGACAGAGGTAGGCAGATCTCTGAGCCAGCCTGCTCTCCAGAACAGGTTCAAGGACAGCCAAGGCTATACAGAACAACCCTGTCTCAAAAACCCAAATGAAATAAATAAAGAAGAGTATAACACTGTCAATATGCACTAGTTTTCAAATATTCTTTATGTTATAGTTACAGAATACTCTTATATTACATTTTGTTCATATTCTGTAATGGGAGTATGGCTCTCCAACCATATTCTTGGCTTAATAATTATCCCCACTAACTGGAATTACACACTAAACACAACATACTCAATTTTTCATGACCCTCAACACCATCTCTTACTCATTCAAAACAACAAAATGTCAATCCTGAGTCACTAGAAATAATAAATATTAAGCATTTCAGTGAATAAAATGGGTTAAATATAATCATAAAATATTGTATTATGAAACTGTCAAAGAATAAGGAAATAATAAAAGAACTCTCCATCCTAAATATCATCAGATAGAACTATTTTGTTCTGAGTTGACTGGTAGGATGAACTAGTAAAACAATAAGATGGTTTGCCAACTGTGTAAAAATATCTAATATTAGACAGCCAAAAGTATCTTTGGACCAAGTACCTCTTCATTACCCTCTCTTATCATTTATTCCTCTGAATTACATCTTCCACCTAATTAATTTCCCCTCTATTTTTCTATTTTTGTGCCTCCTTTTTTTCTTTTCCTTTCTTTGACCCACTAAGTTTGTTAAGGTTGCTTGTAAGACAGTGGATAGGGGGTTGTTTGTAGGAGCCTGGGCAACTTACAGGGTTACACCACTGGAGAAAATGACACCCTCTCTGATGGCAGCCATTCACTCCTCACAAAAGGGTGGGGCCTCATGGCACCTCCCCCATGTATGATGGATGTTCAAGGGCCTAATCTTGCGCAGTCACCCTTGGCTGCAGCTAGGTCATGAGCAACACAGCCCTGGCGTAACCAGATGGCAGGGTTACAGCAGTCCGCTCACACCCCAGTTCCCACAGCCTGCTTTTTTCTTCTGTGTTGCCCTATTACAGCTGAGCATGCAGCTGTCACTTATTCTCAATACTTTGGCCAGATAACAAGCTTCTGCAAGAGTCATTGCCTGCTGCAAAAAGGAAATCCTCTCTCAAGGCTGAAAGCTACACCAGTCTATGGGTATAACAGAAGGCAGTTTGACAATATATCTGTTTACCATTTTGGCAAGGCTAACAGTATCATGCATGTTGTGATTTTAAAACAAGCTCCATGAGAGAAGGACGCCAGGCGACAGAGCTCACATGGAGGGGTTTTCTATTAGGAGGAAAGGGAACATAAAAAGAGGGGAGGGGAGGGGGAAGACCAGTCCCTGGGGACAGGAGTAGCAGAAGAGAGAGGGAGAGAGAGAGAGAGAGAGAAGGGGGAGAGACAGAAAGATATCAGAGGAGCGCGCACACGCACACACACACACACACACACACACACACACACACACACACACACAGAAGCAGACCAACAGAGAGAAAGAGAGAGGGATGAGGTGGGCAGGGCCCTTTTAAAGGGAACAGAGGGAATGTGCACAGCAGGTGCTCTCAGTGGCTGCAGCTGAGGGCTATCCTGTGAGGACCCCAAGGGCAGGCCAGTGCAGTTGCCTGGATACTAACAATGCCTGTGTGCTTTCCCGTGTGGAGGCCTCAAATCCAATTGGAGAGCAGTTGCTTATCCCCGAAACACTCATGTCCTTATCGCACCAGTGGACATTTCTTGCCTGGCAAGTCAATATTGTATCACGCTGTGTCTACAGCTGGGTAAGATCATCATGAGGCTGCTTTTCCAGTAGGAGTCTGCGCAGTACCTTCTGGCACGATGTATAGTCACTGGAAGGGAAGGAGTTTCTAGGTTTGTTCCAGGTAGATTTCTCTGTAGCCTGTAACCAAAGTATTTGGTATCTTCAGCAACAGGGACTACCATCTAATTCTGGGGGCCAATCAAGAGTCAGGACACTAGCTGGTATTATTTGAGGACCCCCTGAGGCCAACAATTCGCAGGGTGGTGTCTTGCATATGACAATGGGATTTTAATTTTAAAAATCACGACTCTGGGTAATGCAGGGTTCCTCCATTCCAATCTCACATATATACAGGGTTTCTCTGTAGCTTTTGGAGCCTATCCTGGAACTAGCTCCTGTAGACCAGGCTGGCCTCTACCTCACAGAGATCCGCCTGCCTCTGCCTCCTGAGTGCTGGGATTAAAGGCATGTGCCACCACCGCCTGATTTATAAGTATATTTTTAATTAGTCCATAAAATAGTAAGTTTCTATATGACTTTTCCACAAAAGGTTTCACTTCTAGAACTCTAGGCGTTATTCTTTGGGAGTAAAGCAGCGATCCTGCAGCTTTATTAAGATTTTTTTTTTTGGTTTTTTTTTTTAACTTTTTTTTATTGAGAAAAGGAGAAAAAAAAAACAAATTTCCTCCTCCTCCCAGCCTCCCTTTTCCCTCCCCCTCCTCCCACCCTTCTCCCCCTCTCCCCACTCCTTTCCCCTTCCCTCTCCAGCCCAAAGAGCAGTCAGGGTTCCCTGCCCTGTGGTAAGTCCTAGGTCCTACCCCCTCTGTCCATTTCTAGGAAGGTAAACATCCAAACTGGCTGGGCTCCCACAAAGCCAGCACATTACGTAGGTTCAAAACCCCGTGCCATTGTCTTTGGGTTCTCATCAGCCCTCATTGTTCGCCATGCTCAGAGAGTCCAGTTTTATCCCATGCTTTTTCAGTCACAGTCCAGCTGGCCTTGGTGAGCTCCCAATAGATCAACTCCACTGTCTCAGAGGGTGGGTGCTCCCCTCGTGGTCCTGACTTCTTTGCTCATGTTCTCCCTCCTTCTGCTCCTCACTGATCTCCAAAATATATAGAGAACTCAGGAAACTGGACTTTAAAATGCTAATTAACCCAATTAAAAAATGGGGCACTGAACTGAACAGAGAATTCTCAGCAGAGGAAGTTCAAATGGCCAAAAGACACTTAAGGTCATGCTCAACCTCCTTAGCAATCAGGGAAATGCAAATCAAAACAACTTTGAGATATCATCTTACACCTGTCAGATTGGCTAAAATAAAAAACACCAAGGATAGCCTTTGCTGGAGAGGCTGTGGAGGAAGGGGTACCCTCATCCTTTGCTGGTGGGAATGCAATCTTGTGCAACCACTTTGGAAATCGGTGTTTCGGTTTCTCAGGAAATTCGGGATCAACTTTTTTTGGTTTTTTGAGACAGGGTTTCTCTGTGGTTTTGGAGCATGTTCTGGAACTAGCTCTTGTAGACCAGGCTGGTCTCGAACTCACAAAGATCCGCCTGCCTCTGCCTCCCAAGTGCTGGGATTAAAGGCGTGTGCCACCACCGCCCGGCTTTATTAAGATTCTTACACCTATGTCACAGCAGGCATAAGACAGTGAACTCTACAGGAGCAGTACTGAGCCAGCAACCTAGACCAGAGCAGGTCTGAGACAGCGAACTCCACAGGAGCAGGAGCCGACCCAGACCAGGGACATTTAGGGAATCAGGCCCGAGACAGCAAACTCCACAGGATCAGACCAAACCCTGGGAGCGCAGAGTGACCTCCAGGGACACGGAGTGACCAACAGGGTGACTGGAACCATGGCATTGACTGCATCATGAGGAGCAACCATCTGAGCCTTGAATCCACTGGCACCTGGAAGATTGATCACCAGAGTCACAGGCAGCCCCAACTACACCAATCAGAGAAAAAGATGGGTAGACAAGGTAAGAACACATGCAACACTGCAAAGAGTAACACAACACCAGTAAAAACTAGTGACCCTCCAACAGCAAGACTTGAACAACCAAATATAGATGAAGCAGAAGAAAATGACCTAAAAAAAATATCTTTAGAAGAATGTTTGAGGCCCGTCAAGAGGAAATAAAAAATTCCCTCAAAGAAATAGCGGAAAAGACAAACAAAAAAATTGGAAGACATCAACAAATCCCTTAAAGAAAACCAAGAAAAAGCAATCAAACGTGAAAAACTATTCAAGACTTGAAAACTAAAATAGAGACAATTAAAGAAAACACAAGCCAATGGAATTATAGAAACAGAAATCATGAGAAAATGATCAGAAACCACAAATGCAAGCATGAACAGCAGAATACAAGAAATGGAAGAGAGAATCTCAAGTGCTGAAGATACAATAGACTCATCAGTTAAAGAAAACATTAAATCTAAGAAAAGCTTAACACAAAATATCCAGGAAATATGGGACACCATGAAAAGACAAAACCTAAGAATGATAGGTATAGAAGAAGGAGAAGAGGTGCAACTCAAAAGCACAGAAAATATATTTAACAAAATCATAGAAGAAAACTTTCTCAACTGAAAGAAAGATATTCCTATGAAGATACAAGAAGCTTACAGAACACCAAATAGACTGTATCAAAAAACGGGTCCCCTTGCCACATAATAATCAAAACACTAAACATACAGAATAAAGAAAGAATATTAAGAGCTGCAAAGGAAAAAGGCCAAAAACATATAAAGGCAGACCTATCAGAATTACACCTGACTTCTCCTTGGAAACAATGAAAGCAAGAGGTCCTGGTCAAGCATTATGCAGACATTAATAGACCATGGATGCCAGCCCAGACTACTTTTACCCAGTAAAACTTTCACTCACCATAGGACAAAACAAGATATTCCATGACAAAATCAGATTTAACCAATATCTAGTCACAAACCCAGCCCTTCACAAAGTACTGGAAGGAAAACTCAAACCCAAGAAAGTTGGCTACATCAACAAAAACACAAACAATTGATCTCACAGCAGCAAATCTCAAAGAAGGGGGAAACACACAAAATAATATCACCACCAACAAAAACTAAATTAATAGGAGATGGCAATCACTGGTCATTAATATCCCTTAATGTAAATGTACTCAACTCACCTATAAAAAGACACAGGCTAATAGATTGGATACAAAAACAGAATCCATTCTTTTGCTGCATAAAAGAAACACACCTCAACCTTAAAGACAGACATTACCTCAGAGTCAAGGGTTGGAAAAAATTTCCAACTGTTGCAAAGAGGGCCCACTTGTTTGTCCTGGTCACCCGACTAGCTTAGCCCAGATAAGCAAACTAAACAGACCTATAACTGCTGAAGAAACAGAAACAGTCATCAAAAGTCTTCCAATCAAAAAAAGCCCTGGACCAGGTGGTTTAAGCTCAGAATTTTACAAGATTTTCAAAGAAGGACTAATACTAATACTCCTCAAATTGTTCCACACAATAGAAATAGAAGGAACATTGCCAAGCTCTTTTTATGAGGCTACAATTACCCGGATACCCAAACCACATAAAGACATTGCTTAGAAAGAGAATTACAGACCAATCTCACTCATGAACATTGATGCAAAGATACTAAATAAAATACTGGCAAATCAAATCCAAGGACACATTAGAACCGTTATCTATCATGATCAAGTCAGCTTCATTCTAGAGATGCAGGGAGGGTCAAACATATGAAAATCTGTCAACATAATCCACAATATAAACAAACTGAAAAATAAAAACTACACAATCATCTCATTAGATGCTGAAAAAGCCTTAGACAAAATATAACATCTATTCACGATAAAGGTCTTGGAGAGAGCAGAGAAACAAGGAACATACCTAAATATAATAAAGGCAATATACAGCAAGCCAACAGCCAAAATCAAACTAAATGGAAAGAAACTCCCAGCGATCCCACTGAAATCAGGAATAAGAAAAGCAACCACTCTCTCCATATCTATTCATTATAATTCTTGAGGTCCTAGCTAGAGCAATAAAACAACAAAAGGAGATCAAGGGGATACAAATCAGAAAAGAAGTCAAACTCTCACTATTTGCTGATGATATGATAGTTTATATAAGCAACCCCAAAAATTCTACAAAGGAACTTGTACAACTCATAAACACTTTCAGTAATGTAGCAGGATACGAGATTAACTCAAAAAATCAGTAGCCCTCCTGTACACAGATGATAAAAGGGCTGAGAAAGAAATCAGAGAATCAACACCCTTCACAATAGCCACAAATAGCATAAAATATCTCAGAGTAACTCCAACGAAACAAGTGGAAGACTTGTATGACAAGAACTTTAAATCTTTGAAGAAATAAATTGAAAAAGGCACCAGAAAGTGGAAAAAATTTCCCATGCTCTTGGGTAGGTAGAATTAACATAGTAAAAAATGGCAGTCTTACCAAAAGCAATCTACAGATTCATGCAACGCCCATCAAAATCCCAGCAACAGTCTTCACAGACCTTAAAAGAACAGTACTCAACTTCATATGGAAAAGCAAAAAACCTAGGATAGTCTTAAACAATCCTGTACAATAAAAGAAATTCTAGAGGCAGCACAATCCCTGTCTTTAAACTCTACTACAGAGCTGCAGTACTGAAAACAGCCTGGTACTGGCATAAGAACAGACAGGAGAGTCAATGGAACTAAATGGAAGACCCGGATATCAATCCATACACCTTCAAACACCTGATTTTTGACAAAGAGGCAAAATAAATATCAAATGGAAAAAGAAAGCATATTTAACAAGTGGTGCTGGCATAACTGGGTGTCAAAATGTAGAAGAATGAATAGACAGATTCATATCTATCACCATACACAAATGGATCAAAGACCTCAACATAAAGCCAGCCACACTGAACATCATAGAGAAGAAAGTGGGAAGTACACTTGAACACATTGGCACAGGAGACTACTTCCTAAATATAATCCCAGTAGCATACACACTGAGAGAAACAATTATTAAATGGGACTTCCTGAAACTGAAAAGCTTCTGTAAAGCAAAGGACATGGTCAACAAGACAAAATGGCAGCCTACAGAACGGGAAAAGATCTTCACCCACCTACATCGGACAGAGGTCTGATCTCCAAAATATACAAAGAACTCAAGAAACTGGTCATCAAAAGGACAAATAATCCAATAAAAAATGGAATATAGACCTAAACATAGAATCTCTACAGACACATCTAAAAAATCTGAAAGACACATCCTTAGTCATCAGAGAAAGGCAAATCAGAACAACTCTGAGATTCCATCTTACACCCGTGAGAATGGCCAAGATACTGATGACAACTTATACTGGAGAGTTTGTGGCGTACAGGAAACACCCCTGCATTGCTGGTGGGAGTGCAAGCTGGTACAGCCCCTTTGATATCAATGTGGTGATTTCTCAGAAAATTAGGAAATAACTTTCCTCAAGACCCAGCAATAGCAGTTTTGGGTATATATCCAAAGGATGCTCAATCATGCCACAAGGACATGTGCTTAACTATGTTTATAGAAGCATTGTTTGTCATAGCCAGAACGTGGAAACAACCTAAATGCCCCTCAACTGAAGAATGGATAAGGAAAATGTGGTACATTTACACAATGGAATACTACATAGCAGAAAAAGTAACGACATCTTTAAATTTGCAGGCAAATGGATGGAGCTAGAAAACATCATTTTGAGTGAGGTAACCCAGACTTAGAAAGACAGTTATCATATGTACTCACTCATAAGTAGTTTTTAAATATAAAGCAAAGAAAACCAGCCTACAAGTCACAATCCCAGAGAACTTAGAGAACAATGAGGACCCTAAGAGAGACATACATGGATCTAATCTACATGGAAAGTAGAAAAAGATAAGATCTACTGAGTAAATTGGGAGCATGGGGACCATGGGAGAAAGTTGAAGGGAAGGGGAGAGGAAGACAGAGGAGGAGAGAGAAAAATGTATAGCTCAATAAAATCAATAAAATAATAAATAATTCTTACGCTTTTTCTCTCTCCACACACTACGATCTGCCTCTCTTATTTACCGAATGATTGACCCTGCTAAGCTCCCAGTGTTTAACTTTTATTAGAAAATTATCTAGTCTTTACATAGGTCCTTTGTAGATTCTTTCAAATAATATTAATTTCATTTTATTTAATAACAGTATAGATTTAAAAACAAAACATATTTGAAGTGTCAAGGAGGCTATTCAATTACAGATTCAGATTTAATCCAGAAACATGTATGACTGACTGTTGTAAATATCCTCCCCCCATCTCCAGGCTAAAAGGGAAAAGTCATCCTTTGTACAGATAGTGCTGTGTTCATTTTTTTTTGTTTTGTTTTGTTGCTTGCTCACTGGTTAATGGCTTTCCACTGGAAATATTCTAAACAACTTTATAAAAATTTATACTTTATGAAAACAGCTTCTGGTATTCAGCAGAAAACAGAACTCAAAACCAAAGAACCTTCAGAAACTGTAGATCTTCTGTCCTAAAAGGGAGTTATTGCTCTGGCTGGGGGGCTTTCCTGACTTACACACCCGTGGAGAAGCGTGTGCATCACCCTGAACCTCACCTGGGACTGTTGGCCAGACACAGCACACGCAGAGTCTCTTCTCCTGTGGAGATCCCAAAACAAGTTTCCCAGGAGGTCTGGGCAGAGCTTCCTCGAGCTGTGTATCGCCACCCGGCATCTCCCCACTCCTTCCCACCCCCATTCACTGAAGCAAAAGTCTAATCTCATTCAAGACCTGGAGGTGGACTCTTCCCTGGAGAAACTGTCCAAGAATTTGGGACCCAGCTTTTCACACTGACATCGAATGAGGAGGAAACAGTTACACATATCCAAAATGCCAGGAATTCTGCAGTAAACGTGATTTGGACTCATCAGTCGATGGATGCCAGAGCGGGAGGCAAGGATGAATGGCTCTTTTAAAAAAGAGACCAAAGTGTCTAAGCTCTAAACTGGGACTGGACTCTGGTTCGAGAAGGGGGGGTGCAAAACATATTAACAATAGTTTAGTAAAATTTGGAAAATTCAGATTTAAGAAGTATCTTAGAATATGCACTTGGTCTTTTCATGTCTTAGTTTCTTCCTTATGAACGACTTTCAAATCACTCAGAAAAAAAGGGAGTTAAGATGGAGGTTAAGGACATTTGGAAAAACTACGACTATTATGGACCTGTATAGGGAAGATACCAGTGTTCACTGAACATTGTCCATCAATTGAATAAAAGTGAAAATGCCCCTAAGGTGCTATGCTTTCAACGTTGCAACTGCATATTATGGACACAAGGCGGCGATAGACTCGCTTTTGGATTTTTGTGAAAACATTTCTGTAACCCAAAGCGCATCAGAAGCAAATACTTTCTAACGTAAAACCCTCACTAGCCTGACCTAGGAAGAGAAATGTGTGAAGGTGCCTCAGAAGGCAGGGGGCTCCGAGAAAGTTCACAAATGAGTAGTTAACGTGCAAATCAGCTGGAAGTCGAAGAAGCAACTATTGGCCTTGAGAGAGATCTGTGCTCAAGCCCCGGCTCTCATGATAATTAATTTTGTGAATTACCAAGACATATGGCTTTGAGAGGCAAAATGAGGAGAATGGTTTTGAAGATTTGGGGCTTTTCTTTTGGTTGGAAGAGCCATCACTTCCTGTTTGGTTACACTTACACACACACACACACACACCCAAGTAAATAAGATTGAAATTTTAGACGTATATGCAATTATATGAATGTTTCTGTGCAGTGTCTCTATTGTGGAACAGAAGTTATTCCCAGAGCACAGAGGTGGATTGGTAAGAACTAAGCTGCCACTGGGCAGGAGTATAAAGGCTTCGTGTGCTGGTGCACAGTGGGGGTGACTGCAGATAGTGATACAGTACTTAAAAGGGAGGGAAAAAGCTTAGCGAATGATTAAACTCTTTCACTATAAAGAAATGGTAAGCGTTTGAGGGTAGCTACATGTACCCTGCCTCAAACATTATACAATGTATACAGCATCTAAACACCGCACCCTATAAACATGCACTATTTTATGTCTTTTTAAAGATTTGGTGTGTGTGTGTGTGTGTGTGTGTGTGTGTGTGTGTGTGTGCGTGTGTGTGTGTTTACACGCATGCATGCCACATGTGTGCAGTGCCCGCAGAGGCCAGGAGAGAGCATCAGATCCCTTGGAATTGGAGTTACAGGAAACTGTGGTCACCCCACATGGACGCCTGGGTTGTTTGGAAGGGCAATAAGTTTTGTTAACCGCTAAGCCATCTCCCCAGGCTTGATTTTATGTTTTATATACTAGATGAAAATTTCAATGAAAAGATCAAATGTCTGAATTTCTGTGACTTTTTCCTTTTCTTTCATTTTTCTTTTCCTTTTCTTTTTCTTTTTTTGTCAGAGAACACGGCTGTTTGGGGCCAATTATTTCTACTGTTCCCAAGTCTCCTGCCTTGAATGGCACTGGTGGGTCCTAAAAGGGAGGCAGTGTAAAGTAACAGATTCAGAATGAGGAGACCACAGTGATAGGGCAGACTTTGAATTAGCAAGACTGAAATGTTGTATTGTTATTGGAAAAGAAAGTAGACTAGCCCTTTAAGGAAAACCACACTGTGAACTATGCAACAATCACCTTGCTTAGGGCCCCTTCCTGGAGCCTACTGCCAGACGCTACACTTTCAAAGTTGTAGCTGTGAATTCAGCACTCAGAGATGTAGAAAAATCCAGACCTCATTCTTTTGTTCTGTCTCAGCCTGCTATTGTTATTTTTCTAGCGGTCTTGCTATCAAATGACTCCTAAACATGTTTATGCTCATGGACCTGGGCTACTCTTGGCTTAGGCCAAGGAAGCTCTTGTGCAGTGAACAGCCCAGCAGACAGATGCCTTCCTGACCAGAGTGTTGAGAATAAGGCTGAGTGTGGGTGAAAGCTGCCCTCCACGCACGGCATGGCTACTTCACTCATGAGCTCCCAGCAGCTCTGGTTACCACACAGCTGGGGTAGAAAATTTCCACCCTCTACCAAGTAGTTAGCGGCAGTGGACAGATGCCCAGGAAGAGACAACTTCTCTCTCTCTCTCTCTCTCTCTCTCTCTCTCTCTCTCTCTCTCTCTCTCTTGAGGATGTGGCCACTAGTAGGGCCCTCATGCTCTGGTAGATCCATGCTGACTGTAAAGTGGCTTTGACTCTCCTTCCTAAAGACAAGACAGCAGGTTCCCCACACTTTACCTAGCAGAATGTGAGGGGCATTCTGAGTTGACATCTATCCAGTGACCCCACAAACAAGCCGTCTGAGAACTGGAGACACATGAGTGTGTCAGCCACATGGTCCCTGAGCTCATGTCCCACATGTGGTGGAACTCAGCCTAGAGCAGCCTGGTCTCAGACAACCAATCGTGGGTGAGTTGGGTAGGTTGAGACTTGACGAGTCCAGATACCCAGCTAATCCCATCTGACTCACAAAGTCACTGGACGCTGAGATGATTGGCATGCAGCAAAGCTTCACGGTAGGTCATGGGCATCAGAGGCCAATGTCATTTGTATTGATTTATGCTGCTACAATTTAGTTTGTCCAGATTAGACAATTTCGTCAATTACTTTGACGTAATTTTGAATCATTTGCTACTGATTTATTTGCTCTGATCTTACAATTTTCAGAGGTTTTCTTTTTAGTATTCATTTGGCCTATGTCTGTTTAGCAGGTCACTGCCATAGATTCTAAATTAGGAAAATATATAACTAGATCAAACTAATTATGTGCTAACTAGGGCATGGGTAGTGTAAAAAATACATCATATGTCCTTTCCAGTACTGTTCTATGCTGTAAGGAAACAGCGCAATGACCTTAGTTAGGGTAACCATAGCTGTGATGAGACACCATGACCAAAGCAAGGTGGGGAGGAAAGGGTTTATCTCGTTTATGCTTCCACATCACTGTTCATCATCAAAGAAAGTCAGGATAGAAACTCAAACACTGCAGGAGCTGATGCAGAGGTCATGGAGAAATGGCCCACCTGTTAAAGTCTAGGCATCCAGGGACTTCTAAAATTCAAAGCCTCTAAATTGTAGGATCCTATAACATTAAAATTAGCTTACTGGTCAAATACTCCTTCACTTATACTTGGCGCCCAAAGTGGGGCTTTTTAGAGCCCTTTAAGGCTCTGGCCAGTTGGGGCCACCCACACCACGTACATTTGGACATAGAAACCGGCATCTTTGCGTGTCTACGTTCCATGCACCCCATTGTTGTGTTGCACTTCGGCCCTCCTGCAGGCCCTGGCTCCCCTCTGGCCAGCCTGTGTGCTTGCATCAGATTGGCAGAGGCTAAGAGCACTGGGTGCTCTTCCAGAGGTCCTGAGTTCAATTCCCAGCAACCACATGGTGGCTCACAACCATCTGTAATGAGATCTGGTGCTCTCTTGGTGCCCTCTCTGAGGCAGTGTAAGTGAAGGCATATTTGACCAGTGTGCTAAAATAACCAGACTAGCTTAAAACAACAAATATAATTTAATAATTGAAAAAACGGGAAACCAGGTCTGAAGCCCAAACAGGCCAGGTGATCGCCGCACCTATCTCTCTTGTTTATCTACCTGGCTCCAGGTGGCCACACCGAAGCCAGATGTGATTGGCTGAGCTTCCCCGTCAAAATATTCAAACACCTGAATTTCATCTTATTTCTGTTTTATAATACTGTATAAAATACAGCTCTCTATGGACTGTGGTGTTTAGAATGAGGTGAGACTAATCTCCGTAGGCTCAGGTTTTTGATCACTTGGTTTTCAGTTTCTAAAATTATTCAGAATTTGCAGTAGATAAAGAGGAAATTTCAGGATACAGTGAAAAGATAAGATATTGTTACTGTTTATGTGCTACATATTCTATTTATGAACCACTTTATCCTGTTAAGACAAATAGATTCTATGAATTAACTATTAATTTATATCATCCTGTAGTGCTCTTTAGTGTCCCAAGTGACAAATTGAAGCAAGTCAGTAGCAAATCCCAGTGGAGATTTCCTCTCCTGTGTTACTCATGAAAAGCACTGCTAATGAATAGAGATGCCTGACTCTAAGCATCTGAACAAAGCCAGTCAAATGCAGAGGAATGACAGTCAGCCTTGGATTTTATTGGTTGCTGGTTGAAAAACTTTGCTCAGAAATGTTTAACTGTTGTATTGGGTAGTTTTATATCATGTTGACAAACACTGAAGTCATTTGAGGAAAGAGAACACCAATTAAGAAATTGCTTCACCCCATCTCCCCTTACCCCCATCCCACCCCACCCCCAAGATCCCAATTTTCTCCCCGGCAATTTTGTCTACTTCCCTTAGCCAAAAGGATAACTATATGTTTTTCCTTGGGTTCACCTTCTTACTTAGCTTCTTTAGATTCACCTATTGTAGACTCCGTGACCCTTATTTATGGCTAGAAACCAATTATGAGTGGGTACATCCCATGTTCATCTTTTCGGGTCTGGGATACCTCACTCAGGATAGTGTTTTCTATTTCCATCCACTTGCATGCAAAATTCGAGAAGTCATTGTTTTTTTACCGCAGCGTAGTACTCTAATGTGTATATATTCCATACTTTCTTCATCCATTCTTCCATTGAAGGGCATCTAGGTTGTTTCCAGGTTCTGGCTATTACAAATAATACTGCTATGAACATAGTTGAACAAATGCTTTTGTCATATGATAGGGCATCTCTTGGGTATATTCCCAAGAGTGGCATTGCTGGGTCCAGGGGTAGGTTGATCCCGAATTTCCTGAGAAACCGAAACACTGACTTCCACAGTGGTTGCACAAGATTGCATTCCCACCAGCAATGGATGAGGGTACCCCTTCCTCCACAGCCTCTCCAGCAAAGGCTATCCTTGGTGTTTTTGACTTTAGCCATTCTGACAGGTGTAAGATGATATCTCAAAGTTGTTTTGATTTGCATTTCCCTGATTGCTAAGGAAGTTGAGCACGACCTTAATTGTCTTTTGGCCATTTGAACTTCTTCTGTTGAGAATTCTCTGTTCAGTTCAGTGCCCCATTTTTTAATTGGGTTAATTAGCATTTTAAAGTCTAGTTTCTTGAGTTCTCTATATATTTTGGAGATCAGACCTTTGTCTGTTGCAGGGTTGGTGAAGATCTTCTCCCAGTCAGTAGGTTGCCTTTGTGTCTTAGTGACAGTGTCCTTTGCATTACAGAAGCTTCTCAGTTTTAGTAGGTCCCATTTATTCAATGTTGCCCTTAATGTCTGTGCTTCTGGGGTTATACATAGGAAGCGATCTCCTGTGCCCATCTGTTGTAGGGTATTTCCCACTTTCTCTTCTATCATTTTCAGTGTGTTCGGGCTGATAGTGAGGTCTTTAATCCATTTGGACTTGAGTTTTGTGCACGGTGATAGATATGGGGAGATGGGGAGAGAAAAGTTAGAAGGGAAGGAGGGGGGCCTTGGGGAAACAGGAGGATTGGGATAAAGGAAGGTTGGACAGGGGAGCACGGAACCACAATTCTTAGTTAAGGGAGCCACTTTAGGGTTGGCAAGACACCTGACCCTAGAGGTGCTCCCAGGTGCCCAAGCCGAGGTCCCCAGTTAGTTCCTGGGGCAGCTGAGGATAGGGAACCTGAAATGACCCTATCCTAGAGCAATAATGACGAATATCTTGCATATCATCATAGAACCTTCATCTGGTGATGGATGGAGATAGAGACAGAGACCCACACTGGAGCACTGGACTGAGCTACCAAGGTCCCAATGAGGAGCAGAAGGAGGGAGAACATGAGCAAAGAAGTCGGGACCACGAGGGGTGCACCCACCCATTGAGACAGTGGAGCTGATCTATTGGGAGCTCACCAAGGCCAGCTGGATTGTGACTGAAAAAGCATGGGATAAAACTGGACTCTCTGAACATGGCGAACAATGAGGGCTGATGAGACGCAAAGGACAATGGCACGGGGTTTTGATCCTGCTTAATGTGCTGGCTTTGTGGGAGCCTAGCCAGTTTGGATGTTCACCTTCCTAGATATGGACGGAGTGGGGAGGACCTAGGACTTACCACAGGGCAGAAAACCCTGACTGCTCTTTGGACTGGAGAGGGAGGGGGAAAGGAGTGGGGGGAGGGGGAGAAGGGTGGGAGGAGGGGGAGAAGGATGGGAGGAGGGGGAGAAGGGTGGGAGGAGGGGGAGGGAAATGGGAGGCTGGGAGGAGGTGGAAACTTGTTTTTTTTTTTCTCTCTCCTTTTCTCAATAAAAAAAAAAGAAATTGCTTCAGGGCAGGGCAGTGATGGTGCACACCTTTAATTTTAGCAGGCAGGAGGCAGAGACAGGTGGATCTCTGTGAGTTTGAGGCCAGCCTGGTGTGCAGAGTGAATTCCAGGACAGGCTGCAAAGCTACAGAAAAACCCTGTCTAAACAACAATAACTACAACAACAAAAACAAAGCAAAGCAAAACAAAACAAAAAGCCAACCAACTTTCATAAGGTCAGGCTGTAGAGCTGTAGGACATTTTGTTAAGTAGTTATTTAGCAGGAGGGCCCAGCCCTTGTGAGTGGTGCTATCTATCCCTGGGCTGGTGGTACTGGATTCTATAAGAAAACAGGCTGAGCAAGCCATGGGAAGCAATCCAGTAAGCAGAACCCCTCCATGGCCTCTGCGTCAGTTCCTACCTCAATGTGTCTGCTCTATTTGAGTTCCTGTCCTGACTTCTGGTAATGACTAGTGATATAGGAGTGGGAGTCAAATAAACCCTTTCCTCAACTAGCTTGTTCATTACTGTGTTCCACTGAAATAACAGAAACCCCAATGAAGACAGTGGTTACAGGTTACCCACTTTCCAGTGTCATTTGCTGAGAATTTAGGATGAAGGGCAAAGCACACATGCACAGCATGCTCTGGTTTCATTTTCCCAGGCATATGAGAAGGGGCCTTGAAGTAGTGTTGGGGTCGTACACAGCAGTAGAGTCAAACTTGGGGTTCAGCTCTATCATTGGATTACCCACAAATGTTGACAAATCATTCCACACTCTGCCTTATTATTTGAAAAATAGTTCTCTTGGGAAAGTCACTGTTGCTGCCCAGTTTAGGAACAGGGTAACGCCCATTATCAACAACCATATACGTAAATAAAATATGTTGCCAATAGCCAGGCCACAGTGGAGTGTTTGCAGGTTTTTGGTTCCTGTTTCAAGGAGTATTAAAGTGGCTGGGGAACTTTATCTAAAGCAAGGCTGTAGTACGGATTAGAATACACAGTAAAGAGGACTTCCAGCAGCAGGAGTGAGTACTCTAGGGCACTGACTGTTGCTTGGAGCTTCCTTTTAGGGGGTACAAGAGAAGGAGGAGTTTGGTTACTAGGAGCTTAATGTGGGTGGTTCTTTATTTTGGCAACCAACCCTTCCCATAACACGTTTGTATCAGAATATTTGTTTAATTATGTTAAGATGTGTTGTTATTTTACCTCACCTGCCTGAGATACCTGATTGGTCAAATAAAAGCTGAATG
This sequence comes from Microtus oregoni, assembly GCF_018167655.1. Classification (NCBI taxonomy): domain Eukaryota; kingdom Metazoa; phylum Chordata; class Mammalia; order Rodentia; family Cricetidae; genus Microtus; species Microtus oregoni. The sequence goes on from NW_024543061.1 coordinate 68,450,526, forward strand.
GCCAATAGCAAGGGAGGAGGTATAGGATAAACTTCTTAGTAGGAAGACTAAGTAGCAAAAAGAATTTAGGGGTGAGGGAGAAAAGAGATGCCAGGGAGATGCCAGGGGCCAGCCAGCCAGATGCAGAGGATTCAGGAATGTAGGACATACAGAAAGAAAGGAAGAAAATAAGAAAGAAAGAAAGAAAGAAAGAAAGAAACAAAGGTAAAAATCCCCAAGGCAAGACATAAGATAAACAGGTTAAATTAAGTTAAAGGAGCCAGTGGAACATGCCCAAGCTAAGACAGAGAATTCACAATTAGTAATGTCTCCTTGGTCAAAGAAAACAGCAACTACACACGTCTGTTGTTAATAATACCATGTTCAGCTGTGCTAGGATTACCATGGAAAATAGGAGATTCTCTCTACTGATTCACTTCTTCTGAACACAGTTTGCCTTATTGAGTGTGCACCCCAAGTCAGTCTAGACCAGACTGACCCATTTTCCCCAGATACATTAATAATATGTTTAATTAAAAACCGTCAATATTTTATGGCCCTTAAGGGATGAATAACTTTTTCCATTGGTTAAAGTGGGCTTGCAGTGCAGTTCTATGGGTGTGGTGGTCTTGGGTGCTAGCAGATTGCTAGGTGCATTGTTTAGAGAGTGGTGTGTGTGGACATAGCCTGTACAGGAGAGGAACCGAGGGTGTCAAGTGCATTACCAGAACAGAGGTATGTGCATGACTCAAATGAATTAGATGCCATGTGACTAAACTGTTCCCTGTGCTTGCCGGCCTCACAGGCAAATATGTTCACTCTAATTCCAAGAGCAGTGTTGTCGTTTTTATTAACTCATTCTCTCCCCCACTGACTTTTCTGCTGTTTTGAAAATCACCATGACCAAGGTGTCCTACAGAAGAAAGAGTTTATTTTGCATTTTGGTTCCTGAGGATTAGAGTCCATAATGATGGGAAGAAGGCAGGAAGCAGGGTGGCTGGAGCAGAAAGCTGAGAGCTCACATCATGAACTGAAAACATACAGCACAGGAAACTACAAGTGAGGTTTCTAGTCTCAAAGGCCACCTCCAGGGACACTTCCTCCAGCAGGGCCGCACTCCTAAACCTTCCCACAGAGTGCCACCAAATGGAGACCAAGTGATAAAATGCCAAAGGCTGTGGGAGACATTCCTCATTTCATCCACCACACCCAGGCTGGCCTTGAACCCGGGATCCTCCCTGCTCAGCCTTCTCAGTGCCATTCATGCGGGGCATGTGCCATCAGTCCCCATATTAAGAGCATTTTAATAATGATTTTGCAAATGGTCTTCTGTGCTGTTTGAGGATGACCTCAGACACAGAGAGTGAGGGTCACAGACTCCAGGATTAGACCCCAGTGCTCCTCAGCTGTCTGGGCTTCTGTCCACAGAGCACTTCTCTGAAATGGCACATCAGTGTCTCTATCCTCTCTTCAGAACAAAGACACAGAACACAGGCATCTGTAGGAGTCACAGTGGTTTTAGAGTCCATGCTTTGTGTCACCAACTGTGCACTGTTTGGGCCAACAGCCTAGACAGAGTGAGTGCAAAGATCTGTATGATAAAGGAAATGAGGTGAAATTCAGTATCAGGAGTTATTGCACCTGGTTTCAGAGACATTTTGGTTCCTTCTGGCAGATCCACTTGTTGTCTGAATCACAGTTCTCAGAAACCACATTGCCCTTTGAGACAGTGACACAGCTGTTTCTATCAGCATCACCGATGATGTTGAATCTGAGGAGGAAGAGAACAGCCACTCTTAGTGTTTAATATTTTCTCATAAATGTCTTGTCATTGCTTTCCTGTGGAATTTAAAAGACACAGGAGAATGCAGAGTTGCCAAGTATAGTAAACACAGACATAATGTTATAAACATTGATAGCAGAGTTGATTCTAAAACCTGCTGTTTTTTCACTGGCAAAGAATCCTTCCAGCAACAATGTTCATCATGATACATAAAGGAGAGGTGGGTTGAAGGGATGGAGGCCTCTTCATTCCACTACTAACATGTCATGTGACTTCCTCATTCCACTGCTAACATGTCACGTGACCTCCTCATTCCACTACTAACACGTCATATAATGAGCTTTTTTTTTCTTTTTTTAGTTTCAGTTTTCTTTTATAAACATGGTTTGGGATGGTTAGATGGCTCAGTGGTTAAATCACTGAATGCTCTTGCAAGGACCTGAGTTCAGTTCCCAGCACCCACATGGCAGCTCACAGTGTCTGTAACTCCAGTACCAAGAAATCTATACCATCTTCTAGCTTCCATCGACACAGGCATTCACTTGGTACACATACCCACATGCAGGAAAACACATAAACCAAAAATGAATAAATTTCTAAAAAAAGATTAATAGCAGAAAAGGATGAATGCATACACCGTAATGGACTGCTCTGTCCCTTTAAAAGACAAACCATGTCCACTCCCTTCGCCATGGCTAGGCAAGTTGATCTTCAGCTTCCAGTGAGTCCCTTCTCTTTTCTATGCCTCCCCTGAAGAGGCAACTTCTGTCTCTCTTTTCCCCACTTCTCCCCTTCCCTCTCTGTTCCTCTCTCTCTTTCTTTTTCTCTCTCTCTCCCTCTCTTTCGTTCTCTGCTCTTTCCCCTTCTCCCTTTACTCCCTATCCCCTTTCCTTCCATAACCCACTAAATAAATATCCAACCTCACTCTGCATAACATGCCTATCCATATCTCTGTCTCTGGCCTGCCACCTGGCTCCCTATCTGGTATCAGCTACATGCAGAGACCTGCAGCTTGGTCTCATGGCAGGCCCATCTGTCTCTCCTCCTAGGACTGACTGCACCTTTGAGGTTTCTCTCAGCTCCCTGTCTGAGACTCGTGGCCCACTGCTGCCACTTGGGGAACTGCTTCATCTTTACCTGGGACTGGTTGCTTTCAGACTTGCTGCCTACTGCCTGATGCCACTTTGGGGACTTGAGGAATGGTCTCGTGGCTTGCTGCCTGCTGCAGCAACTCAGAAATCCTCATATTTTACTTTTACCATTACACACACACACACACACACACACACACGGTTTAACTAGCTAATGTTTGGAGAAGTATTGAGATATACCTGAATGGGTGAGAACTGTTACACACAGTAGGTGCTCAATGAATGTGTCCAGTATACAGAGTGAGCTCACAGGGTCTAGATTACAGAACTGGATGCAGGGAAGGAAAGAAGCTCAGCTCATGAGACTCATAGTCATGATTCCTTTCATTCTCCTCCCTTAGGATGGCAACTACTGATTAACACATGGGTTTCAAATGTGCATGGCTCCCGTGTCCCCATGCTGGTGAAAACACAACTAGAATCCAAGCGCTAACACACAGTATCAGGGTTTATTGTAAGGGAGAGGTGAGTTCTAAGCTCACTCAAAGGTCTTAAAAGAAGGTGGCATCTGACAGTGGCCGGGCTCCTCATGGGTGTCCTTCCTTTGTTTGGTTCTTAGTGGAGACCTTGAGCTTGAGATGTGAATCTGATGCCGTCCTAGTGGTCAGCCTGCAATCCAGCCACGATTTCCCTTGGATTCTTCCACCCTCAGGATCTGTCTTCAGTTCTCAGCATCATTTCCCTGTGGCTGATCTGTGTAGTCAAGGACTTCCTTTCACAATCACTTTAAGGCCTCCCAGGCCTTCTCCTATTGGACTCCTGGAGAGTTCTCTGACATTCCTTATTACTCCCCAAATAACCCTGTGTGGGAAACTGCTACTCTCTCCCTTTCCCTTACCTGAAGCCAGGGTCAGAGAGTTAAAGCAAAGGTGGGGTTTTCTTGACTGACACTTCCTACTGAGCACAGCAGCCTCCAGGCTTCTCAATCCCTTTAGTCTAATCACAGAGACATTTGGTCCTTAGAGTAAAGAACAGAGCAGCCGAGATTAATCCATACACTTCACATACATTTCTATACTCTATGCCAACTTTTTATGTTTATCAATTTCTATGCTTAATAAATGGTCATTACATTTTAAGTAAATCTATATCAACATTTTACATTTCAATCTCCTATGTTCTGAATAACAAGAAGTACATTTTCTTGTAAGATTTGTTTGTTTATTCAAGCAGATTAATAAACAGCTCTCAATATTTCTTCTGAAAATCTCATAGAGAGCAGTGTATAGGAATTTGACTGAATCCTACATACTTTTGCTAATGAAGGGAATGAATATTATGTTCTTGCAATGCAAAAAATAATGAATTCTGCTAAAATATATATTTAGTTCTGAAATGTCAGGTCTCTCATTGCACAGGTACCATGGTGATCTCAACAATAAGAAAGTGAGAAGACACCAAAGAGCTAATGGCTTCTTTGTGAGCCACAACACACACAAATACACTTTTGATATTCAGTACCCACACACAGAGTTAAGAGGCGACTGGATCATGGGAACAATAACTCCATCAAGGAATTTACCCATTGCTGAGTTCCCACCAATCAAAATGAAGCCTTCTAGAAAGATGTCAGTCATTGTGTGGTGGCAACTTCTGAAGGGCAAATCTCTGCTTCTCATGCCCCCCAGGGACTTGCCATCTCCTCTCCATCCTGCCCACCTTGAGGTGAGCAACTTTGCCTGAATTTATACAACATTTCTGTGCTGCGACAGGACCAGCAGCAATGCAGCAAGATGAAGAGGACTTGAGGCCCCTGAACTGTGAACCAAAATGATTTTCCTTTCTTGTTTATCTTGACTAAAGTCTGTTTTCATCACAGCTCCTCAAATAATTGTAGCTTTCACAACTCAGCCAAGCTACACTGCAGCCTGTGACAATGAAGTTATTTCTCTAGCTGACAAAGCTCCCTGCTGACACTGCCTTCCCTTCCCCACTCACTCTTCCTCTGCTGGCTGTGACCTGAGCTACTGGCCTCACTGCACACTATGGCTCATTTCACCACAGCATGGAAAGGATCACTCAAGAAATTCTTTGAAAAATATAAGAAATATTAGAGTGACAAAAGAAAAATTCCTTCTGCCTACAGGCTCTAAGTAGGCATTTTAAAAGGCATTCTCCATTGTGTAAATATACCACATTTTCCTTATCCAATCTTCAGTTGAGTGGCATTTAGGTTGTTTCCAGGTGCTGGCTATGACAAACAATGATGCTTTGAACATATGTCCTTGTGGCACAATTGAACATCCTTTAGATATATACCCCAAAGTGGTATTACTGGGTCTTGAGGAAAGTTGTTTCCTAATTTTCTGAGAAATCAATGTACTGATATCCAAAGGGGCTGTACTAGCTTGCATTCTCACCAGCAATGCAGAAATGTTCCCTTTTCCCCACAACCTCTCCAGCATAAGTTGTCATCAGTGTATTTGATCTTGGCCAATCTTACAGGTGTAAGATGGAATCTCAGAGTTGTTTTGATTTGCATTTCTCTGATGACTAAGGATGTTGAGCATTTCCTTAAGTGCCTTTCAGCCATTTTAGATTCCTCTGTTGAGAGTTCTCTGTTAGGTCTGTACTCCATTTTTTATTTTAACTACACAGTAGAAAAAAATAATGGCATCTTGAATTTTGCAGGCAAATGGATGGAGGTAGAAAACATCATTTTGAGTTAGGAAACCTACACCCAGAAAGACAATTATCACATGTACTCACTCATAAGTGGTTTTCAAACATAAAGCAAAGAAAACCAGCCCACAAATCACAATCCCAGACAACCTAGACAACAATGAAATGAGGACAGTAATAGAGACTTAAATAGATCTAATCTACATAGCTAGTATAAAAAGACAAGATCTCCTGAGTAAATTGGGAGCATGCAGACCTTGGGGGAGGGTTGAAGTTTAGGGGAGAGGCAGGGAGGGGAGCAGAGAACATGTAGAGCTCAATAAAAATCAATAAAAAAGAAAATAATTGTTTATGAAAACATTTAACATATGAAAAAATGCATTTTCTTTCCTAAGAAGTTAGTTTAGTCCCCAGCCTTAGGAGTCCATTGTATATACATACATACATGTAGACATATACACATGCACACTTGACCTTATAAAAGGCTAGAAACTTTTTATACATGAATATTTTCAGCCACTTTTGGAATCATATTTTCAAACCCTTCTGAATGTCTTTAATCATTAGTATCGTTATTAGAGCCCTGAGATGACCTGAAATGAATATTCAAGTGAGTTCTTCCAATACTCACACATCAGAACTTAAAGTGGAGCCGTTTATCCATCTCCAGTTCATGTCTGGGAATGAGTAATTTAGTCCAATCCAAAATGAATTGCCTCTTTCCTGCATTGAATTCTTTATGAATCTCTACAATCAAAACAGAGGAGAGGACTTAACCTGAGCCTGTGTGCTGTGACTCATATTTTACAGCCTCCTGACACCTAGGTCAAGTGACACCTGTGTCCGTCCTGAGTCCTCAGCACAGTTCATTCTTCCTCCCTTGAGGAATCTGTGCCCAGCATTTACGATCCTAGGACATTCACCTTACATATGTAGTTAATGGCTCACATGTCCCATTAGTCTCTCAGATAATGTAAAGTCTCCACTGCCTTTGCATGGAAGATATGTGAAGTCTAGAGACATTGATACAGACTCAGAAATGTGTTCACGACTCTGTTTTACAGCACAACTCACCAGTTCTTCTTGGTCCTGAATAAGCAGCAAAGTGGCTCCTTTTCTAGTGCAGTCAGATAGACCTCCCTTCCAAACATTGGGCTCTTGAGAAAACTGTATGCATTTATTTTGGTATGTCATCCAGCCGTTGGGGCACCTTAGCTGATTTGGACTCTCTGAAGTGAGGAACAGACATGGTAAATTTCCACCCTGTCCCTGCTGCATCCAGCCAGTTACACACAGTAGTTGCTTTGCTAACACACACTTTTAGTAACATGTGCTGGGATGAGATTATTGTTATGACAAAAAGATATACAAACAAAAAGGAATTCATTTTCCTTTCTATCAATCAACTAGACAGAGCTAACTTTAACACATTTGTTAAAACAAATATTCTATTAGGATATTTTTAAAGTTATTTGTCTAGTGTGATGTGATAGCATTGGAAGCATCATGACAAAGTGATTAATATCTCAGGCGTCAAGGTTACATTGTTTCAAAGAAGTTCCCAGCAGTATCAACTACCAGTCATGAGACCTCGATATGTTTCTATACTGCAATTTTTTCTAACATAAGACCATGGTGCTGTCTTCGTGGGTGAGAGCTTGAAGCCTCCGCTGATGTAAGCCCTAATAAAGAACAAATGTCAACTGTTATTCTTGGGAAAATCAAGTTGTAAAAATTATGTGCTGTGGAACAATGGTTTTACACTGTAAAAATTTGTTCCTGTACTTGTTTAATAAAGTAATGATTGGCCAGTAGCCAGGCAGGAAGTAGAGGTGGGGCAACCAGGCAGGAAGAAGAGGTGGGGCAATGAGAACAGGAGAATTCTGGGAAGAGGAAAGATTCAGTCTGCGGCCATCACCCATAAATAGAGGACACAAATGAGAATGCCTCACTGATGAAAGGTATCAAGCCACGTGGCTGACACAGACAAGAATTATGGGTTATGACTTAAGGATTAATTAATAAAAAGCCTGAGCTAATAGGACAACTAGTTTATGATTAATGTAGACCTATGTTTCTTAGGGATATAAACCTTGGTCAAGGATTACCTGTTGAGCTAGCCGCGATCCTTGGAATATACTCTCTGCATTTTTCTATTGATGGCTTTTGTATTAAGACTCGCACTAGTAAATAAGAAAACAAACAGAGAGGATTAAATACTAAACTGAATGGTGGAATGGGTATTTTTCTTCCCACTTCAGAAAAACGAGTTATTTCAGCAAAGCTGACCATAAGGACTGAGGGTAAAACATCAGTCACTGAGGAACCAGTTTGGAGATAGAATGTGTAAACACACAAGAAAAACACAGAACATGTGATTTCAGACCACTGTTGAGGCCACATATCATCTAATGGCCTTACAGAATCTCTTAGCTTCCCACACTCATGTCTGAATTCCCATCTTCAGAACGAGTATTATCACACTGTTTCCAAGGAAGGCAGCTCACTGTTACTGGAGTTCAGAAGCCACTTAATAAATTAAACACTTGAGCCTTTTAGTTTGTTTACTACCTTGTTGTTTATGTCACAATCAAGACTTGTTTTGTTTTTGTTTTTTATGTTCTGGGTGGACATGTGCTGTTGGGTGCTTAGAGTCAGTTGAGAACAAACACAGACACCACATTTTCAACACAAAAGAGATTTATTAACCTGTAGGGTGTGAGGAGGGGCTGCCTCTTGATCTGGCATAGACAGCAGCAGGTGTTTTTGCAGGACTGGGTTGTTAAGGAGAAAAGGGGAGGTCTGTGTTAGAATGAGTTGTAAGTCCTGATTGGATAGGTTAACCATTGTAGCCAAATAATTAACTTTGATTGCTGGACCTTGGATGTTGTGATATTTGGATCTTGGTGCTCAGACTCAAGAGGATTCCATGGCCAAATAAAGGACTGGACTGGACTTGGGGTCTAGTTTACAGTGTAGCCTAACAGTTTAGTGAGAAGAAAGGGAAAAGGGCAAAATCTGAAAGTGCCATGTTTCCATTCATGGGTCTGTTAGAGAGCCCTTCATGTGTAATAGCCCCTCACGGTTCTCAGAGAAACTCAGAAGCACAGAAATGGGAAGCTTCTGCACTGCGCATGAGACACAGTCCTGTAACCACTCATATGGTCGACCTTTCCCCAGCTCAAGGAGACAAACCACGTAAAAAGACCTGATATCTAGAGGAACAATTCTGAAGCAAAAGCTCTTGCCTCACTTACCTAAAACACTCAGTCCAATCATGGTCAAGAGAAGAAGGATGAGCCCAGCACAACTGAGTTTCAGAGCCAACCTGTGGGAACGTGGGCACCGGCAGGCGTCTGTGAAGTTAAACACCTGGTTAGTGCTTAAGTCAGTTGAGTACATCTGGGATGAAAGTTAAAGGTGGTTTGGATTAACATGGACAACTGGATTCAAGTAGAGGGTGGGCTGTGGATGTGAATGTTTCTCTGCCAATGTAAAGCAAAATTCCATGAGCTGAATTCTTCATTATGTTCAGCTGTTTGCTTTGATAACTTAGGAAGGAAAATGAATGCTCATGCATGTACTCTGCATAAAGACTCATTGAGTGATTCAGACTTGGTAGATGTGAAGATCTGTTGAAAACCACTGAGCGCTGTAAGTCAAAAAGCAAGTTCTGTTGTGGGAAAGGAGTCAATGCATCTCTAAGGAGCACCTTCTTTTATCCAAGAGACATGTTAGATGATCACTTTTGTGGTAATTGTGACTTTTGATGCTATTGCATGTGATTATATTCCTGAATATGGGATCTACTTCACTGAGGTCTACAATGTTCTTCTCCAACTTTGATTAAAGTTATGGCTTCCAAGGAGGGGCATCTCATGAGTCCACACCATATTTTCAGTATTTCAATTGAGGTAGTTCCTCCTATTGGCTGAGTTCTAAAGCCCCCTAATGGACAGATTATTTGGAAGTGTGGCTAATACCACACTACTCACACAAGCACATGCACACACATGCAAACTAAAACCATACAACACTGTGTGCATGTTGCCTTCACAGTGCACTTTCCTTAAATATCGTACATTGATAATTGCTTTTGCTGTTTTCTGTTCTGTTTCTGAGAGATAGTTGTCCATTGGTCCAGGCTGACCTCTAACTCTCCATGTGGCTGAAGATAACCTTGAGCTCCTCATTCTGCTGCCTCCACTTTCCAAGTGATGGGAATCTGTTGGGTGGCCCTGCTGATCAGATGCTGCAATCTACCATAGCCTGTCAGCTTTCCCTAAGCTTGGAAACATGGAGGACTACCTCTTTCTCCAGTGAGATTTCCTGCTTTCTATCTCTGCAATCAGGAGGATGTTTCTTGGCTGGGAGGACTTTCCTAAGAAAGCTGTCTCCAAGCCTGGAATCCTGATTTATCTTCAGTATGACCCCTGGCACAGTTTCCCACTAGAAGCCTTTCTCCTGTTGCTCTTAAGGTAACTGAGACTTGTACAGGAGCATTGCTATAGGACCCTGCTGCCACATATGAAGCCTTATGATAGGAGCGTGCTGCTTAATACAAATTAGGGTTTGTCCCCAGACTCCCCAATCCCATATATTTCCTATATTCTGGAATAAAGCTGAGCTGATTCGTCAAAGTCTGGAGGTCTGTCTCTGTCTTATTGACAGCCATCCAAACCCTGTTCTCCACTTCTGCTTTTTCAACCCCCATGGACCAGTGCAGCCAGCCACTCAAGGAAGAAGCAGAACAGCAGGATTCTAGGTGTGCACCAGCCACAAGTGGGCAGCATGTCATGTAGAGAATAAGAGATTACGAAGTCCTCCACTCTAAATGGGACATCTGCATCCTAACCCATCCCATTCCCAACCAAGGCTTGGGCATTATCACTGAGCTTTGGATGGGGATGGAAAGGGGGCAGAATGACCATAGATCCAGAAGTGCTGGATAACTACAAGGAAACACTGTCTTCTGGACATAACAGGGTGGTTCCAGAGATGAACTTAATGGCCTGCACAAGACCTTCAAAAGCTCAAGTCTGACAAAAGATTGTGGGGGAGTTGGGTGTGAGGTTCCATCCTAGCCTGGGAACATATTGACAACTGAAGGCGGCTAGGAGTGGGGCTTCAGTTTTTTATCAGGATACAGAGTCTAAGAAGCACCTTATGCTCCAGGACATGGTCTTCACCCATGCACATGCATTCAGGGGTGACGGGACTCAGTGGGAAATCAAACCCCAACCCTTAAGCTCTTTAAGTCCCTTCCACTTTTACAGGTATAGACAGGGAAAACAAAGACTTTCTTTGCCTACCACAAGTAACTGGCTCTGTCAAATCTTCCCTCTAGTTTTTTTAAATCCCCCACTTTCCCCAGACCCTCTGTACAGATCATAATGAAGCTCATTTGATGAGTCAAAGACTTTTTTCTCATTAAAAATCTGCTAATTTAATAGTTCTTGAAAAGCATCCTTAAAAACTTGTGATTCACATTCTTGGCACAATACAGAAAGGTTAAATTTAAAGCATTGCAGTACTCTATAAGGAGGCTCAGTTGCATCACGGAATCTCGTACTATACCATGGCTATTTTAGATTTAATTTCTGCCTCAGTGTCTGTCTCTTATCACTCATTCCCCTAAATCATCATATCCTTCAAAGTTGTCTCACTTCAGTCTTCCACATTAGTTCTCAATTCTTTCCCCCAGATTTAAATCTTCTGGCAGACAGGGTGCTGATTCCAACAGTTCTCATTTCTAGTATGCCATGGAGCTGAGTCTTAGTGTTTGTGTTCTACAGAGAAGTTTGGACCAGGCAAGATGCTTCACAGAGTCTCTCTGCTAGAAGCATCCCTTTCCTTGTAGATGCAAAGCATCCCTTCTTCAGGGTCTTGTGACTGAAGCTGAAAAGAAGGGCTGCCATGTCTTACATTAACTGACTGAAGTGGTGTACATGAGCTTCTTATCTCTAAAGCTGTGATCATCTACTCTCTTTAGCATGGACAGACAGCTGCTCACCTTCAAAGCAACAACAAGACTGTAAGAGAAAACCACATCTCTGGAAGATATTCAAATGCCAGAAGGAGAAATAAAGCTACTGACCTGAGGGACGAGATGGAGGCGATGCACACAGAGGCCCTGGAGTGGGGTCTTCTACCTTGTAGCAGACCTTTGGTGTGTCCATTGCGAATGGGAGATGTGACACTGAACTGGTGAACAGCGACAAACTCCTACTTCTGTAAGTGAAATGATCAAAGGGAAGTGCCCTATGAATGAATGCTCTGATGTGTGTGTCCACACCCATTCACGCTTGCCTCTGAGGGTTTCTAGGTAGTTTTGACCTGGGTGTCTGTCCTTCTCACACAGCTTACACACTGTTATCTTTTTTCTCTTTTTCTTCATTCTTTTCTCATACAATAGATCCTGACTGAAGAGTTCCCTTCCTCCCCTCTTCCCAGTCTCTCCCTGCCCCAGCCTCCTCTGTCCCTAGCTTCATTTTCCTTCAGAAAAGAGAACATTCTCAGTGACATCAATGAAGGCAGGATAACAACATGTATTAAGAGCAGTCATAATTTCCCACATCAAACCTTGATGAGGCAGCCCAGCAGGAGGAAAGTGTCCCACAGGGAACAAAAGAGTTAGAGATGCCTTTAATTCCCACTGTTAGGAGTCCCCCAGTAATCCCAAGCTGAACCACCATAGCATGTGTCCAGAGGGCCTAGTGCAGACCCATGCAAGCTCCCTGATTCAGTCTCTGAACCCCTGATACCCCTGTTAGTTGACTCCTGGTCTCCTTGACCCTTCTGCCCCCACAATCCTTTCTCCTCATTTCCTATGGGGTTCCTGTATTCCCCCAACCTTTGACTGTGGGTCTCTGTGTCTGTTCCCATCACATGCTACTGTGTTAAGAAGGTCTAGCATGTTGTTTTAACTTTCTTTCTTTCTTTCTTTCTTTCTTTCTTTCTTTCTTTCTTTTTTCTTTCTCTTCTTCTTCTTCTTCTTCTTCTTCTTCTTCTTATTATTATTATTTTTAAATTTATTTTTAGTTTTTTTGAAAAGAAAAAATTTCCGCCTCCTCCCAGCCTCCCATTTCCCTCCCCCTCCTCCCACTGCTCTCCCCCTCCCCCACTCCTCTCCCCTTCCCTCTCTAGTCTGAAGAGCAGTCAGGGTTCCCTGCCCTGTGGAAAGTCCAAAGTCCTCCCCCTTCCATCCTGGTTTAGGAAGGTGAACATCCAAACTGCTAGGCTCCCACAAAGCCAGAACATGAAGTAGGATCAAAACCCAGTGCCATTGTCCTTGGCTTCTCAGCAGCCCTCATTGTCCGCCATATTCAGAGAGTCCAGTTTTATCCCATGCTTTCTCAGTCACAGTCCAGCTGGCCTTGTTGAGCTTCCAATACATCAGCCCCACTGTCTCTGTGGGTGGGTGCACCCCTTGTGGTCCTGACTTCTTTGCTCATGTTCTCCCTCCTTCTGCTCCTCATTGGGACATTGGGAGCTCAGTCCGGTGCTCCAGTGTGGGTCTCTGTCTCTATCTCCATCCATCGCCAGATGAAGGTTCTATGGTGATATGCAAGATATTCATCAGTATGGCTATAGGATAGGGTCATTTCAGGTTCCCTATCCTCAGCTGCCCCAGGAGCTAACTGGGGACATCGCCCTGGGCACCTGGGAGCCCCTCTAGGTCCAAGTCTCTTGCCAACCCTAAGATGGCTCCCTTAATTAAGATATGTGCTTCCCTGCTCCCCTATCCAACCTTCCTTTATCCCAATCATCCGGTTTCCCCAAGTTCCCCCCATCCTCCCCTTCTCACTTTTCTCTCCCCATCTCCCCTTACCCTCCTCCCACCCCACCCCCAAGATCCCAGTCTTTTGCCCGGCAATCTTGTCTACTTCCCATAACCAGGAGGATAGCTATATGTTTTTCTTTGGGTTCACCCTCTTATTTAACTTCTTTAGGATAACAAATTATAGACTCACTGACCTTTATTTATGGCTAGAACCCAATTATGAGTGAGTACATTCCATGTTCATCTTTTTGGGTCTGGGTTACCTCACTAACCCACTGACTGGGAGAAGATCTTCACCAACCCTGCAGCAGACAAAGGTCTGATCTCCAAAATATATAAAGAACTCAAGAAACTAGACTTTAAAATGCTAATTAACCCAATTAAAAAATGGGGCACTGATCTGAACAGAGAATTCTCAACAGAAGAAGTTCAAATGGCCAAAAGACACTTAAGGTCATGCTCAACATCCTTAGAGATCAGGGAAATGCAAATCACAACAACTTTGAGATATCATCTTACACCTGTCAGAATGGCTAAAATAAAAAACACCAATGATAGCCTTTGCTGGAGAGGTTGTGGAGGAAGGGGTATACTCATCCATTGCTGGTAGGAATGCAAACTTGTGCAACCACTTTGGAAAGCAGTGTGGCGGTTTCTCAGGAAATTTGGGATCAACCTACCTCTGGACCCAGCAATGCCACTCTTGGGAATATACCCAAGAGATGTCCGATCATATGACAAGGGCATTTGTTCAACTATGTTCATAGCAGCATTATTTGTAATAGCCAGAACCTGGAAACAACCTCGATGTCCTTCAATGGAAGAATGGATGAAGAAAGTGTGGAATATATACACATTAGAGTACTACTCAGCGGTAAAAAACAATGACTTCTCGAATTTTGCATGCAAATGGATGGAAATAGAAAACACTATCTTATTCTTATTCTAACAAAACTTCTTGTTCTGATTCCAGTAACCATTTGTTTTGAGTTCTTATTTAAGGGGAAGCTCAGGGTAAGTGATATATAACATTCTTCTTCAACTTATATTTAAGTGACCATTTTCCACAAGTTATCAGCAATTAAGATATACAGTATATTATACTGTGGTAGAAAAATAATTAACATGTGAACTTCATAGTTACCGTTGACATGAATTGAAGCTCTAGAATCCTCTGGAAGCATCCATGCTGTGAAGGAAACTGTGAGATATGGAAGTGAGGACAAGACTGTGGGAAACACACGACACTGACACAACAGGAAGAGCAGTGAAGAGGGAGCCGCATGCGCTGCTCAGCCCTGTCCTGGAGGTCCATGTGGATGCGACATCATTCACCAGTGGAAGGACTTTGTCTGTCAGATCTACAGAGAGTGGAGGACACGGGTCTGTGGGATGTGCTGACTCTCCAAGAATTTCCAGGCCTAGAGCCTTAGAATGGGGTTACACATGCCAAGTCATACATTGTCATAGAAAAGCAAAGTTTTCCTGAAGTCACTTGCTGTGGTTGGGATGGATTGACACAAGGCCCTCACAATTATGAGACAGCAGCAGTCTGGTGACTGTGAGTTCCAGGAGACAGGAGGTGCACACATTGTATGGACCTCACACTCATTCCCCAAGAACACTGATGATTACAAAGTAAGGAGAAGCCTTGTGAGGGTCTCACAACACACTTAGGACCCCATGAATCCTCCTTAGCTGTCACTGTTTGATGACAGTCATTTCACCCAATGCCAGGCACAGGATTCTGCCTCGTGCTTTATCTGGGAGCACTGGGAATTGAACACAGGGTTTCCTAAAGTTGAGGCAAGCATTCTATCACTGAACTATGTTCCTGGCCCTTTGTGCTTTACCTAAACTGAAGATTTCAGCAATTACAGAAGGATTACATCTTGAGACATTAATTTTTCAACAAATATAGAGAATTTATAAGAATATCCTCGGCTTTCAGTACATAAAACTTTCAGCATATATAAAGCCCTCAGACCTTAGTACATAGAGGACTCACCTGATTGCTCATGAGTAATGCTTGTCCCTGTCTACAATCCTCTTCCCTTGCCGAGACACAGCTAGTTTTAGATGAGGAATGTGTGAAAAAGCATTGCTACTATTTAGGTGTTTGTAACCACCTAGTATCCCGGAAACCAATGACAATGGTGTGGATGTATTAGATCAATAAGGAGAAATCTGATGCTCTTAGCAGAAGATTCAAACTATGCTTTGTGGACAGTGAGGTTTAACTAAGTTCTGAAGCTGCCTGTGGCTACCAGGAATCCATAATGCCACTGTGAAATATGACAGACTTGAGGTGAGACATTTTCTTTAACTGTTACTGGCAAAAGTGTGAAGTGACCAGAAGTGAGAAGAGCTTCACGCGTCTGTGGGCTGCATGCAGTATGCAGCTAACCGCGATCATTTTGCCTGATACAGAATCTGGAACATCAAATACCTGCATAATCTTTACACGACAAACATCCTTACAATCATCATTGTACATATAAAAATAAAACCCTCTGAGAATTCGTACTTAGAGAATTTGTCTAGCTGTGCTAATGAAGCCACATGATCACATAATTGCCAAAATGATACTTTACTTCAAAAATCTATCTAAATTCAGGGTCTTGATCATGTCACAATAAAATATAATCATAAAGAGTGGGTGTTTGTGTGGGAAAAGGAGATTACAGTGGGATATTACCCACAATGTGATATTAAATATAACTAATTCCCATGGTGAGGTAGTGGGGTCCGGAGATATGGTTCAGAGCCTATGAGTGCCTGCAGATCTTGTGGAGGTCCCAGGTAGAGTTCCCACACCGCCATCGAGTGCCTCAGTACTGCCTGTAACTCTAGCTCCAGAGGGTTCTGTGCCCTCATCTGAATCTGTTTTGGAAATCAAGAGGCTATTGACATAGAAAGCAGTATTGTGATTCAGAGAACCTTTGAAAATATGTCTGTTTGTGGAATAATCTCCTTAAAAATTTGACAAATGGACTTCAATAGATCTGTCATAAGAGTTTACAAATATTTTCTTGTTGTTTTTCCTGCTTTCACAGAAGATCTTCTGAGCCCCATTTGTTTGTTTCTACAAAAAAGCAAACATTTCAAACATATTTTCTTTTTTCCTGCAAAATTCAGATGCTCCCAACAAGGTATTTTATGGAATGTACAAAATCATTTTCAAATTGTCCACCATTCTTTTGTGATGCCTATTAGCTTCTTTGGTAAAAACAAGTACTATTTTTAAATAGTAAACAGGCTTAGTTCTATGTTACAATGTAAGTCATCCAGTCTCCTAAATTGTAAAGATTCAATTATCTGACTTACTAGGTCTTCATAAGCATTTCTTATACACATATATATTTTTACACATATATGTACATACTTTATTGTTGATGGGGGCTGCTCATTCATTTCCCAGCTGCCCAGACCAAAATAATTACACAGCAACTATATTAATTGCAATTGCAATACTGTTTGGCTAATAGCTTAAGTGTATTTCTAGCTAGAACTTATATCTTAAATTAGCCCATTTCTATTAAATTATATTTTACCATGAGGCTAGTGGTTTACCAGCATTGTTCTGGCATTTCTGTCTTCTCCAGCAGTTACATGGTGTCTCTGACTTTGCCTACTTTCTCCCAGCATTCAGTTTAGTTTTCCCTGCCTGGCTATATTCTGCTCTGCTTCAAGCCAAAGAAACTTCTTTATTAACCAATGATAACAATGAATATTCACAGCATACTGAGGGGAATTCCATATTACTTCCTCTTTTTTGTCTAAATAAAAAGAAAGGTTTTAACTTTAACATAGTAAGGTTACATATAACAAAACAGGTATCAAACAAGAATTACAGTTACAATATTTATATCTACTTTGTCTTTCATCATAATTAAGGAAAACTATAATTATAATTATCTATTCTTGACTCCATCAAAGACTCCAGAGGGTTTAATATTACCCAAGTAAACAGGAAGTACATTTTAAACAACTTCCAAAACTCTAGAATTGACAGAGACATCTCACTGCCTAGACAGTCACCCAAAGTTCTTCTGTAACATTGTGGCATCCATTTCCAGCCTACAGGCCCATAGTATCTGGCAGACTTTTCCATGAAGCTTGAAATTTGAAGATTTGTTCTGCCTTGTAATGGCAAAGTTCATCAGTTGCTTTCTTCTGTGCCCTACAGAATGTCCTGCAGATTCTTTGATGAAGCAGGAACCCCAAAGGACCTTATCACCTTCAAGCAAGTTTAATAATAATTTTTCAGTGGGTCCTTAATGTCCAGTTTATACAGCATAACATCAAGTAGTACAGGCAATAGCAGTTTCTTGCCCAAATGGCTACCAAAGTCCATAAGGAGCCTCTTCAATGCCCATCTTCCTCTTGAAGTAATAGATAAAGAAAGTGTGGCACATCTACTCATTACAGTACTACTCAGTGGTAAAAAAAAAAAAAACAATGACATCTTGAATTTTGCATGCAAATGGATGAAAGTAGAAAACACTGCCCTGAGTGAAATAACCCAGACCCCAAAATAAGTATATGGTATGTACTTACCCATTAGTGAATTCTAGCCATAAACAAAGGACAGTGAGCCTAGAATTCATGATCTTAGAGAACCTAAGTAATAAGGCTAACCAAAACAAAAACATATATAGATCTTCCTGGAAATTGGAAGCAGACAAGATTTCCAGGCACAAGTTGGGAGCATGTGGGTGGGGGTGGGGTAGAGGAAGGGGCGAGGGGGAGATAGGAGAAAAGGACTGTTGAGGAGAGCTTGGGGGAGTGGGATGGTTGAGATGGAGGAAGGACGGATATGGGAGCAGTGAAGAAGATATCTTAATTAAGGGAGGCATTGTGGGGTTGGCAAGAGCCTGGACTCTAGAGGAGGTCCCAGATATCCACAGGGATGTCCCCAGCTAGGACCCTGGGTAGTGGAGGAGAAGGTGCCTGAACTGGCTTTGTCCTGTAGTCAGAGTGATGACTATCTTGCATATCACCATAGAACCTTCGATGGGGACAGATAGAGATAGAGACATAGACCCACCCACATGGGAGTGCTGGACTGAGCTCTCAAGGTCCAGTTGAAGAACAGAAGGAGGGAGAATATGACCAAGGAAGTCAGGACCACGAGGGGTTGATCCACCCACTCAGACAGTGTGCCTGAACTAATAGGAGCTCACCAAAGTCAGCTGGAATGGGACTGAATGAGCATGGGATCAAACTGGACCTTCTGAATGTGGCTGACAATTGTGGCAGACTGAGAAGCCAAAGATAATGGCATTGGGATTTGTCTCTATGGCAGGTACTGGCTTTTTGGGATCCTAGTTTATTTGTATGCTTACCTTCCTAAGCCTGAATGGAGGGGGGGAGGGCCTTGAACTTCCCACAGGGCAGGGTACCCTGCCCTCTATTAGGACTGGAGGTGGAGGAGGGTGGGTGAGTGAGGGAGCAGGAGGGAAGTGGGAGGAGGGGAGGAAGTGGAAATTTTGATTCCTAGTATTAATAAAGTAATAATTAAAAAAGAAAAAAAAAGGAAAACCAAAACTAAAATTAAACCAAGCCGGGCGATGGTGGCGCACGCCTTTAATCCCAGCACTCGGGAGGCAGAGGCAGGCGGATCTCTGTGAGTTCGAGACCAGCCTGGTCTACAGAGCTAGTTCCAGGACAGGCTCCAAAGCCATGGAGAAACCCTGTCTCGAAAAACCAAAAATAAATAAAATAAAATAAAATTAAATTAAACCAAAACAACAAGCAAAGGGAGAAATATTCTACATAGATAAATGAAACAATCAGATGACAGAACCACAGAGAAAGCACTAACAGAAGACAGATAAATGATGAATAAATAAAATTATCTAGCAATATAAATCATATTGAGGCAGGATCAAGCTCCCTCCTGCTGCATCAAGGGTGAGCAAGGCATCCCACCCTAGGGAATGGACTCCAAAAAGCCAGCTCATATATCAGGGATAGATCTTCATCCCATTGCCAGTGGCCCAATAAACAGACTAAGTCATACAAATGTCACCCACATACAAAGGGCCTTGTTCCCAAGCAGGCTCCATGGATGTTGGTCTAGAGGTCATGAACACCTACTAGTGTAGTAAGGTGGCCACTTGTTTGTTTCCTGTCTGCCCAGACTCCCGATATAACCACACAGAAACTGTATTAATTAAATTACTGCTTGGCCAATTACTTAAGCCTGTTGTTAGCTAACTCTTACATCTAGAATCAACCCATTCCTATTATTTTATATTTTACCATAAGGCTTGTGGGCTACTGGCAAGATTTCGGCACATGTGTTTCTGGCAGTGGCTCCATGGCTTCTCCTCTGCCTCTGCCTCCCTTCTCTCAGCATTCAATTTAGTTTTCCCTGCCTAGCTCTGTTCTATGCTATTAGGCCAAGCCAGTTTCTTTATTAACCAATGGTATTCACAGCATACAGAGGGGAATCCCACATCACCTCCCCTTTTCTGTTTAAATAAAAAAGGAAGGTTTTAACTTTAACATAGTAAAATGACATATAACAAAATAGGTATCAAGCAAGAATTTCACTTACAATATTTATATCTACTTTATCTTTTATCATAACTAAGAAAAACTATATTATTACTATCTACTCTTCAATTCCATCAAAGACTCCAGAAGGATATAATATTACCTAAGTAAACAGGAAGTTCATTGAAAGCAACTTCCAAAACTCTCGAATTAACAGAGACTTCTCGCTGCCTGGACAGTCACCCAAAGTTCTCATGTACTGTTGGGGCATCCATCCCATATTTAGCCTACAGGCCCACAGTACCTGGCAGAGTTTCCCATGAAGCTGGAAATTTCAAAGACAGTTCTGCCTATATTGGCAGTTGTCAGTCACCTTTTTCTGTGTCCTGCAGAATGTCTAGCAGGCTCTTTCATGAAGCAGGAACCCTGAAGTACCATCTCGCCTTTAGGCAAGTTCAGAAGTCATCTCTCTGTGGATCCTGCATGTCCAGTTCACATAGCATAGCGTCAAGCAGTCCAGAAAAGACCAGTTTTGTGCCAAAATGACTAACCAACTCCACGAGAAGCCTCTTAGATGCTCATCTTCCTCTTAGACTAATTGGTGGTTCCAGGAGGAGATGTGTCTCATTGTCATGAAAATTCCTAAGTTATTAAAATGTTTTAAATGCCATATTCTGTAGTCTTTGAAAGGTTTGAAGAATGCCTATCCATCTGAAATACATCTCTGTACATCTAGAAAATCTAACTAACATGACTATAAGCTTGACTATTATAGATGATTATCTATTAACCCATATTTCTTAATTATACATTACATTTTGAAATGAGCAGTACAAACACAATACCTTCATCAAGAGCAGAAATATATATATATATTTGCATATATATATATAAATAAACAAAATTGATCTTAAATTTGTACCAAGAAACCAAGATCAATACCAAGGCAAATCTCTATAGTATAACCCCCTTTAAATGTAAAGAAACATTTATAGACAATATTTGATAATATGGTCATAGTTCTGTGCAAACTGCTTCCTGCTGTTTATTGGGCAAAGTAATTTTTTGAGGGACGCTCAAGGCAGCCTTTTAGGGGGCTTTGGTCCATTAAACTACATTAGTCTGGAGGTTTCCACAGGTTCTCATCCTCTGTGGAAACAAAAGAAGAACCTCTTTTCCAAAGCAACAAATCCTTAGACCCATATTTTGAAATCAAGATACTTTTAAAGTATATATATATTGGCTTGGCTTAGCAGACCTGAGTATCAAATGTTTCTCTGCAGTCAAAAAATTCAAATAAAACACAATAGTATACATAATTCAGATATTCCATCTTTACGTGGCTTATTCTTTCTTTACTTCTTTTAATCCATGACTGACTGTACTCTGTCTCTTTAAAGATTTTACCTTTTATTTAAAAAACCATTTACTTCTTTTTATAACTGTCTATATTCTTTTTCTTCTCTCTCTCAAGCCTATGTACATTTATTCAACACTGTGACCCATTTAGTGGTCTTTTTCATCTGAATTTGTCTTTATTGTATATCTGTTATGAATAGGACAGCTTCTTAAAATGCAACGAGCTTCTTAAAAACCTAAGTGGCATCATTGCTAGGTAAAACAAGGCCCTGCCTGCTTGCTCCGTCCAGTCTGACATGGTATGGCAGAGGTCTTTTTAGCACAAGCCATGCTCACAGCCCCATTTTCAGGCACACAGGGGGGGTCTATGTTAAGCAAATTGTAGCGCTCTGCTCCCAAACCTCATTTAAATGTTGGCATCCTGAAAGAGTCAGAGTTCATACTAGCAGCATGGCCCATGGCAGGGAAGCTGCAGTTTCAAAACCACATGGCTATTTTTCTGCTACTGATGAATCAGAAAGACCTCTCTTAAATGAGCCACAGCATGCTGCCAGTAAGCAAATCACATTCAGGGAAAAAATGTGGCTAAACTTTGTTTTCTAGTGTCTAGAATTACTTTCCAAGCTCTCTCAGGTGGATAAAGGAGGCCACTTGTTCATTTCCCAGCTGCCCAGATCCCCCCAAAAACACATACAGAAACCGTATTAATTAAATCACGACTTTTTATATTACTTAAGCATATTGTTAGCTAGCTCTTACATCTAGAATTAACCCATCTTCATTATTTTACCATGAGGGATGTGCCTACTGGCAAGGTTTCAGCGTCTGTCTCTGGCGGTAGCTCAATGGGGTAGTGCACAGCAGTGCAGCCAAACTTGGGGTTCAGCTCTGTCAGTGGATTACCCACAAATGTTGACAAATCATTCCACACTCTGCTTTATTACTTAAAAAATAATTCTCTTGGAAAAGTCACTGTTGCTACCCAGTTTAGGAACAGGGCAATGTCCATTATCAACAACCATATATGTAAATAAAATACGTTGCCAGTAGCCAGGCCACAATGGAGTGTTTGCTGGTTTTTGGTTCCTCTTTCAAGAAGTAGGAATGTTGTGGGGAGCTTCGGGCGGCATTCCTGCTGCTCCGGCTCCCAGCCACCTGGCTAGCTTAAGCCCCGAAATAACAACACACAAACTGTATTCTTTTAAACACTGCTTGGCCCATTATATCTAGCCTCTTCTTGGCTAACTCTTGCACCTGGACTAGCCCATTTCTAATAATGTGTGTAGCACCCCAAGGTGCGCTTACCGGGAAGATTCTAGCCTACCGTCCATCCTGGGTCGGAGCTTCATCATGTCTGCTCCAGAGAGCAGAGTTATCGAGTCTGAGCTCACTTCCTCTTCCTCCCAGCATTCTGTTCTGTTTACTCCACCCACCTATGTTCTAACCTATAAAATGGGCCAAGGCGGTTTCTTTATTAGCCAATGACCTTCCTCCATCACAGGAAAGTGGCTTTACCTAAAGCAAGGCTGTAGTACAGATTAGAATACACAGTAAAGAGGACTTCCAGCAGCAGGAGTGAGTATTCTAGGGCACTGACTGCTGCTCTGAGCTTCCCTTTAGTGGGTACAAGAGAAGGAGGACTTTGGTTACTAGGAGCTTAATTTGGGTGGTTCTTTATTTTTGCCAACAACTCTTCCCATAGCATGTTTGTAGGATTATATTTGTTTAATTATGTTAAGATGTGTTGCTGTTTTACCTTGCCTGCCTAAGACACCTGATTGGTCAAATAAAAGCTGAATGGCCAATAACAAGGGCAGAGGTATAGGTGAAACTTCTGGGCAGGGAGACTAACAAGGAGGACAAATTCAGGATACAGGGGTGAGGGAGAAAAGAGGTGCCAGGGAGTTGCCAGCCACCAATCAGCCAGACACAGAGGAGGCAGAAAAGTAGGACATACAGAATAATAGAAAGACAAAAGGCCCAAGGCAAGATGTTGATGAAGAGAAACAGGTTAACTTAAGTTAAAGGAGGTAGTGGGACGTGCCCAAGCTAAGATAGAGAATTCATAATCAACCATGTTTCATGTCTTTGTTAGGAGCTGGTTGGCAGCCCAAAGAAAATTCCAACTACACGCGTATGTTGTTAATAACATGCGTGCTCTGGGGGCTGGAGAGATGGCTCAGAGGTTAAGAGCACTGACTGCTCTTCCAGAGGTCCTGAGTTCAATTCCCAGCAACCACATGGTGGCTCACAACCATCTGTAATGAGATCTGGTGCCCCCTTCTGGCCTGAGGGCATACATGGAGGCTGAACACTGTGTACATAATAAATAAATAAATCTTAAAAAAAATAACATGCGTGCTCAGCTGTGCTAGGATTACCATGGTAAACAGGAGGGGCTCTCTACTGATTTGCTTCAGAACACAGTTTGCCTTATTGAGCATGTACCCCTAGACCAGACTGACCCATGTTCCCAGATACATTAATAGTATGTTTGATTAGAAACTGTCAATGTCTGATTGCCTTTGTGTGAAGAACTTTTTCCATTGGTTAAAGTGGGTTTGCAGTGCTGTTCTATGGGTGTGGTGGTCTTGGGTGCTAGCATATTTTTAGGGGTGTTGTTTAGAGAGCAGTGTGCGCGTGGACATAGCCTGTGCAAGAGAGGAACCGAGGGTGTCAATTTCATTACCAGAAGAGAGGTATGTGCATAACTAAAATGAAGTAGATCCCAGGGTGATTAATTGTTCCCTGTGTTTGCTGTATTCACAGGCAAATATGTTCACTCTAATTCCAAGAGCAGGGTTTGCCTAGTAGGTTCTGACTAACTCACTGTCTTCCCCAGGGTATTAGTTACGTTTCTGCTGTTATGATAAATTACCATGACCAAGGTGACCTACAGTAGAAAGAGTTTATTGCTGGTTCCAGAAGTACATAAGGGCAGGAAGAAGGCATAAACCATGGTGCCTGGAATAAGGAGCTGAGAGCTCATATCCTGAACCAAAAGCACGAGGCAGACCAAGTTACACGTGAGGTTTTTAGTCTCAAGGCCACCTTCAGGGACACTTCCTCCAGCAGGGCGGCACTCCTAAACCTCCCCCAACAGTGCCACCAACTGGAGACCAAGTGATAAAATGCCAAAGGCTGTGGAGGACATTCCTCATTTCATTCACCACACCCAGGCTGGCCTTGAACTGGCTATCCTCCTGACTCAGCCTTCCCAGTGCTGTTAACACAGGCATGTGGCATCAGTCCCCACATTAAAAGCTTTTAACAATGATTTTGCAAATGGTCATCTGTGCTGTTTGCAGATGACCTCAGACACAGAGAGTGAGGGTCACAGACTCCAGGATTAGAACCCAGTGCTCCTCAGCTGTCTGGGCTCCTGTCCACAGAGCACTTCTCTGAAATGGCACATCAGTGTCTCTATCCTCTCTTCAGAACAAAGACTCAGAACACGGGCATCTGTAGGAGTCACAGTGGTTTTAGAGTCCATGCTTTGTGTCACCAACTGTGCAATATTTGAGCCAACATTCTAGACAGAAGGAGTGCAGAGATCTGTATGATAGAGTAATTGAGATGGGATTCCCAGTCAGGAGTCATTGCACCTGGTTTCAGGGACTCATTTTGGTTCCCTCTGGCAGATCCACTTGTTGTCTGCAGCACACTTCTCAGAAACCACTTTGTCCTTTGAGACAGTGACACAGCTGTTTAGTTTAGAGTCACCTATGATGTTCAGTCTGAGGAGGAAGAGAACAGCCACTATGAGTGTTTAGGATTTTCACATAAATGTCTTGTCATTGCTCTCCTATGGAATTTAAAGGAAACAGTAGAACGCACAGTTGTTAAGTGTACTAAGTACAAACATAATGTTATAAACACTGAAGGCAGAGCTGTTCTAAAACCTGTTGTTTCTTTACTGGCAAAGAAACCTTCCAGCAACAGTGTTCATAAAGATGCATAAATCAGAGACAGTTTGAGGGATAGAGACCTCTTCATTCCACTACTAATATGTCATGTGACCGCCTCTTTTCACTCCTAACATGTCATGTGACATTTTCATTCCACTACTAACATGTCATGTGATCTCATCATTCCACTACTAACATGTCATGTGATCTCATCATTCACTACTAACATGTCATGTGAACTCCTCCTTCCATTACTAACACATCATGTAATCTCCTCATTCCACAACTAACACATCAAAAGAACAGAATATTTTTTGAGTGTCAGTTTTATTTAATACACAGGGTTGGGAACTGGAGATTTGGCTCAGTGGTTGAGAGTCCTGGCTGCTCTTGCAAAGAACTTGAGTTCAGTTCCCAGCACCCACATGGCAGCTTAGAGTATCTGTAACTCCAGTACCAAGAAATCTGGTACCCTCTTCTGAATTCCATGGACACAGGCATTCATGTGGTCCACATACAAACATGCAAGCCAGGCAAACACTCATTTACATAAACAAAAATGAATAAATCAATCCCAATAGATTATTATCAAAGAGCACGGAGTTATATGTACATGTACACACACATATACACACATATGTACATGTATATAATACACAGATACATATACATATGAAGTTAACTAGCTAATGATTGTGAAAGGATTATGATATACATGATGGGTGACAACAGTTACACACAGTAGGTGCTCAATGAATATATCCAGTATACAGAGTGAGCTCACAGGGTCTAGATCACAGAACTAGATGCAGGGAGGGAAAGAGGCTCAGTTCATGAGACTCATAGTCATGATTCCTTTCATTCTCCTCCCTTAGGTGGGCCAGTATTTGATTAACACATGATTTTTTGGGCCCTAAAGCCCCACCAAGGAGGAGGTCACCCCAAGAGACACTATCAGCACGGTTGATGCAATAGCAAGAGGAATTTTTATTCTGCCACGGCAGAGGTCCCTCAGCCTCGAGAGGAGAAGGACACCTGCTTTGTCTATTACAAGCTATTTTAAAGGAAAAACCACAGAATCAGGGAGGGGTTAATACAGAATCAAAGGGAAAGTCCAAAAATCATTTGTCAACTATTTTGACTAGTTCATTCAATGGTCAGCTAACTCTACTTGATCAATGTTATGGCGATTACAAGGAGGAACACCTGCAGGTCGTCTCACCCCAGTTCCAGGGTCTGGGTCTATTGAAGAAAGACTACAATGGGGATGGAAAGTACTCAAAGCTCCAGTGCACGCGTGGTTGGTTACCAGGGTCCTGGTTCCCAGGAAGGGGGGTGCAGTAATGCTAAGGGCCTGGATCCCAGGAAGGGAGGTGCAGTAATGCTAAGGTGCCTCAAAGTCTTTCAGTTTCAAATGTTCATGGCTCCCATGGCCCCATTCTGGAAGGAACACAACTAGAATTTAAGCGCTAACACACAGTATCAGGGTTTACAGTAAGGGAGAGTGGAGTTCTAAGCACACTCAAAGGTCTTAGAAGAAGGTGGCATCTGACAGTGGCCGGGCTCCTCACGGGTGTCCTTCCTTTGTTTAGTTCTTAGTGGAGCCCTTGAGCTTGAGATGTGAATCTGATGCCGTCCTAGTGGTCAGCCTGCAATCCAGCCACGATTTCCTTGGATTCTTCCACCCTCAGGATCTGTCTTCAGTTCTCAGCATCATTTCCCTGTGGCTGATCTGTGTAGTCAAGGACTTCCTTTCACAATCCCTTTAAGGCCTCCCAGGCCTTCTCCTACTGGACTCCTGGAGAGTTCTCTGACATTCCTTATTAATCCCCAAATAACCCTGTGTGGGAAACTGTTACTCTCTCCCTTTCCCTTACCTGAAGCCAGGGTCAGAGAGTTAAAGCAAAGGCAGGGCTTGCTTGACTGACACTTCCTACTGAGCACAGCAGCCTCCAGGCTTCTCAGTCCCTTTAGTCTAATCACAGAGACATTTTGTCCTCAGAGTAAAACTACAAATCAGCTGAATTTAATCTATATACTTTACATACATTTCTCTACTCTACTCAATTTCTATACTTAACAAATTTTCATTACATTTTAAGTAAATCTAAATTAGCATTTTACATTTCAATCTCATGTGTTCTGAATAACAAGAAGTACATTTTCTTGTAAGATTTGTTTGTTTATTCAAGCAAGATTAATAAACAGCTCTCAATATCCCTTCTGAAGACCTCATAGAAAGCAGTGTATAGGAATTTGACTGAATACTACATATTTTGCTTATAAAAGGAATAAATATTCTGTTCTTATTATACAAAAATTCACGAATTATGCTAAAATCTAGAGTTTAGCTCTGAAATGTCAGGTCTCTCATTGCAGAGTTACCTTGATAATCTCAACAATAAGAAAGTGAGAAGACACCAAAGAGCTAATGGCTTCTTTGTGAGCCACAACACACAAATATACTTTTGATATTCAGTAACCCAAGAGGATGTGAAGGATAGCTGTCACAGTGTTAAGAGGTGACTGGATCATGGGAGCAATAACTCCATCAACAATTAACCCATTGCTGAGATCCCACCCAACAAAATGAGGCTCCCAGAAAGATGTAGGTCATGGTGGGAAGCAGCCTTTGATGGCAAATCTCTGCTTCTCATCCCACCCTGGGGCTTGCCATCTCTCCATCCTGCCCACCTTGAGGTGAGCAACTTTGCCTGAATTTATACAACCTTTCTGCACTGCCACAGGACCAGCAGCAATGCAGCAAGATGAAGAGGACTTGAGACCCCTGAACTGTGAACCAAAATGATTTTCCTTTCTTGTTTATCTTGACTAAAGTCTGTTTTCATCACAGCTCCTCAAATAATTGTAGCTTTCACAACTCAGCCAAGCTACACTGCAGCCTGTGACAATGAAGTCATTTCTCTCAGCTGACAAAGCTCCCTGCTGACACTGCCTTCCCTTCCCCACTCACT
Organism: Microtus oregoni; assembly: GCF_018167655.1. NCBI lineage: Eukaryota > Metazoa > Chordata > Mammalia > Rodentia > Cricetidae > Microtus > Microtus oregoni. The sequence goes on from NW_024543061.1 coordinate 68,478,590, forward strand.
CTTCCTCTGCTGGCTGTGACCTGAGCTACTGGCCTCGCTGTACACTATGGCTCATTTCACCTTAGCATGGAAAGGACCACTTAAGAAATTCTTTGAAAAATATAAGAAATATTAGAGTGACAAGAGCAAAATTCCTTCTGCCTACAGGCTCTAAGTAGGCATTTTAAAAGGCATTCTCATTGGGTAACTGTACTATATTTTCCTTATCCATTCTTCGGTCGAGGGGCATTTAGGTTGTTTCCAGGTTCCGGCTATGGCAAACAATGATGCTATGAACATAGTTGAGCACATGTCCTTGTGGCACGATTGAGCATCCTTTGTATATATACCCAAAAGTGATATTACTGGGTCCTGAGGAAGGTTGTTTCCTAATTTCCTGAGATATTGCCACACTGACATCCAAAGGGGCTATGCCAACTTGCATTCCCACAAGCAATGCAGAAGTGTTCCCTTTACCCCACAACCTTTCCAGCATAAGCTGTCGTCAGTGTTTTTGATCTTGGGCATTCTTACAGGTGTAAGATGGAATCTCAGAGTTGTTTTGATCTGCATTACTTTTATGACTAAGGATGTTGAACATTTATTTAAGTACCTTTCAGGAATTTTATAATCCTTTGTTGAGAGTACTATGTTTACTACACAGCAGAAAAAAAAATAACATCTTGAATTTTGCAGGCAAATGGATGGAGCTAGAAAACATCATTTAGAGTGGAGTAACCCAGACCCAGAAAGACAATTACCACATGTACTCACTCATAAGTTGTTTTTAAATACAAAGCAAAGAAAACCACCTCACAAATCACAATCCCAGTTAACCTAGACGAAAATGAGGACCCTAAGAGAGACATACATAGATCTAATCTAAATAGTCAGTAGAAAAAGACAAGATCTTCTGAGTTAATTAGGAGCATGCAGACCTTGGGATAGGTCTGAAGGAAAGGGAAGAGAAAGGGAGGGGAGCAGAGAAAAAAGTAGAGCTCAATAAAAACCAATAAAAAAGAAAAAAATTGTTTATGAAAACATTTAACATATGAAAAATGCATTTTCTTTCCTAAGAAGTTAGTTTAGTCCTTAGCCTTAGAAGTCCATTGTATACATACATACACACTTGACCTTATAAAAGGCTAGAATCTTTTTATACATGAAAATTTTAAGTCACCTTTGGAATCATATTTTCAAACCCTTCTGAATATCTTTAATCTTTAGTATCGTTATTAGAGCCCTGAGATGACCTGAAATGAATATTCAAGTGAGCTCCGCCAATACTCACACATCAGAGCTTAAAGTGGAGCCGTTTATCCATCTCCAGTGCTTCTCTGACATGGAGTAACTTAGTCCAATCCAAAATGATTTGCCTTTTTCCTTCATCGAGTCCTTTATGAATCTCTACAATCAAAGCAGAGAAGAGAACTTAATCTGAGCCTGTGTGCTGTGACTTGTATTCCACAGCCTCCCGACACCTAGGTCAAGTGTCACCTGTGTCCGTCCTGAGTCCTCAGCACAGTTTATTCTTCATCCATTGAGGAATCTGTGCCCAGCATTTACGATCCTAGGACACTCACCTTACATATGCAGTTACTGGCTCACATGTCCCTTTAGTCTCTCAGACTATAAGCTCCCATAATGTAAAGTCTCCACTGTCTTTGCATGGAAGAGCTGTTAAGTTTAGAGACGTTGGTACAGCTTCAGAAATGTGTTCACGACTCTGTTTTATAGAACAACTTACCAGTTCTTCTTGGTCTTGAATGAGCAGCAACGTGGCTCCTTTTCTAGTGCAGACAGATAGACCTTCCTTCCAAACACTGGTCTCTTGAGAAAACTGTAGGCATTTATTTCGGTATGGCATCCAGTCATTGGGGCACGTTAGCTGAACTGGACTCTCTGAAGTGAGGAGCAGACAGGATAAATTTTTACCCTGCTGCACACACAGTAGTTGTTTTGTTAACACACACTTTTAGTAACGTGCTGCGAAGAGATTATTGTTATGATGAAAAGAAATGAAAACAACAAGGAATTCATTTTTTTCTATCAATCAACTAGACAGAGCTAACATTAACACATTTGTTTCAACAAATATTCTATTAGGATATTTTTAAAGTTATTGGTCTAGTGTGATGTGATAGCGTTGGAGGCAGCATGACAAAGTGATTAATATCTCAGGCGTCAAGGTTGCATTGTTTCAAAGAAGTTCCCAGCACTATCAACTACCAGTCATGAGACCTCGATATGTTTCTATACTGCATTTTTTTCTAACATAAGACCATGGTGCTGTCTTCGTGGGTGAGAGTTTGCAGCCTCTGCTCACGTAAGCCCTGGTAAATAGCAAATGTCAACTGTTATTCTTGGGAAAATCAAGCTGCAATAATTATATGCTGTGGAACAATGGTTTTACCCTGTAAAGATTTGCTTCTTGTACTTGTTTAATTAAGTGCTGATTGGCCAGTAACCAGGCAGGAAGTAGAGGCGGGGCAACCAAGCAGGAAGTAGAGTGGGAGCAATGAGAATAGTAGAATTCTGGGAAGAGGAAAGAATTCAGTCTACAGTCATCACCCAGACATAGAAGACACAGATGAGAATGCCTGTGGTACCAAACCACATGCCCAACACAGACTAGAATTATGGGTTAAGATGTAAGAATTAATTAATAAAAAGCCTGAGCTAATAGGCCAACTAGTTTATGATTAATGTAGACCTATTTGTGTTTCTTTGAGACAGAAACCTTGGTCAATGATTACCTGTTGAGCTAGCCACAATCCTTGGAATATCCACTCTGCATTTTTCTATTGATGGCTTTTGTATTAAGACTCGCACTAGCAAAGAAGAAAACAAATAGAGAGGATTAAATACTGAAGAGAATGGTGGAATGGGTGTTTTTCTTCCCACTTCAGGAAATTGAGTAATTTCAGCAAAGCTGACCATAAGACTGAGGGTAAAATATCAGCCACTGAGGAACTAGTTTGGAGACAGAATGTGTAAACAAACAAGAAAATCATAGAACATGTGATTTCAGACCACATATCATCTAATGACTTTAAAGAAACTCATAAATTACCAAAATAATGTCTGAATTCCCATCTTTAAAATGAGTATTATCACACTGTCTCCAAGGAAGGCAGCTCATTCCCACTGGAGTTCAGAAGCCAATTAATAAATTAAACACTTGAGCCTTTTAGCTTTCTATCTACATTGTTGTTTATGTCACAATTATGACTTGTTTTCTTTTGTTTTTGTTTTTTAGGTTCTTGGCGGACATGTGTTTTTGGGTGCTTGGAGTCAGCTAAAACATAACACAGACACCAAACTTTCAACACAAAAGAGATTTATTAAACTGAAGGGAGTGGGGAGGGGCTGCCTCTTGATCTGGCATAGACCGCAGCAGGTGTTTTGCAGGACTGGGTTGTTGAGGAGAAAAGGAGAAGTCTGTGCTAGGATGAGTTGTAAGTCCTGAGTGGACAGGTTAAACGTTGTAGCCAAAGAATTAAGTTTGATTGCTGGACATTGATGTTTTGAAAATTGTATCTTGGTGCTCAGCCTCAAGAGTATTCCATGGCCAAATAGAGGAATGCACTGGACTTGGGGACTAGTTTATGAGTGTAATCTAGAAGTTCAGAGAGAGGAAAGGGAAAAGGGCAAAACCTGCAAGTGCCATGTTTGCCATGCATGGTTCTTCTAGAGAGCCCTTCATGTGTAATAGCCCCTCATGGCCCTAGTGAAAATTCCGAAGCACAGGAATGGGAAGTTTCTGCACTGCACATGGGACATTGTCCTGTAACTATTCATGTCATTGACCATCCCCCAGCTTAAGGGGTCAAAGCACATGAAGACGACCTGATATCTAGAGGAACAATTCTGAAACAAAAGCTCTTGCCTCACTTACCTAAAACACTCAGTCCAATCACGGTCAAGAGAAGAAGGATGAGCCCAGCACAACTGAGTTTCAGAGCCAACCTGTGGGAACGTGGGCACCGGCAGGCATCTGTGAAGTTAAACACCTGGTTACTAGCTTATGTCAGTTGAGTACATCTGGGATGAAAGTTAAAGGTGGTTTGGATTAACGTGGACAACTGGATTCAAGTAGAGGGTGGGCTGTGGTTGTGAATGTTTCTCTGCCAATGTAAAGCAAAATTCCATGAGTTGAATTCTTCATTATGTTCAGCTGTTTGCTTTGATAACTTAGGAAGGAAAATGAATGCTCATGCATGTACTCTGCATAAAGACTCATTGAGTGACTCAGACTTGGTAGATGTGAAGATGTGTTGAAAACCACTGAGCGCTGCAAATCAAACAGCACATTCTGTTGTGGGAATGGAGTCAATGAGTCTCTAAGGAGCACTTTCTTTTATCCAAGACACATGTTAGATGATCACTTTTGTGGTCATTGTGACTTTTGATGCTACAGCATGTGATTCCATTGCTGAACATGGCGTCTGCTGCACTGAGGTCTACAATGTTCTTCTCCAATTTGGATTAAAGTTATGGCATCCAAGGAAAGGTATCTCATGAGTCCACACCATACTTTCAGGATTTCAATTGAGGTAGTTCCCCCTACTGGCTGAGTTCTAAAGCCCCCTAATGGACAGATGATCTGGAAGTGTGGCTAATACCACACTACACACACAAGCACATGCACAAACCTGCAAACTAAAACCATACAACACTGTGTGCATGTTGCCTTCACAGTGCACTTCCCTTAGATATCATACATTGATAATTGCTTTTGCTGTGGTCTGTTCTGCTTCTGAGAGATAGTTGTCCATTGGTCCAGGCTGACCTCTAACTCTCTGTGTGGCTGAAGATGAACTTGAGCTCCTCACTCTGCTGCTTCCACATCCCGAGTGATGGGAATCTGTTGGGTGGCGCTGCAGTCAGATGCTGCAGTCTACCATAGCCTGGCAGCTTTCTCTAAGCTCTGAAACATGGAGGAATCCCTCTCCGTCCACTGAGATTTCCTGCTCTCTACCTTCCCCTAGCTGGAGGAAGTCTCTTGGCTGGGAGGACTGTCCTACTAAGAAAGCTGTCTCCAAGCCTAGAAGTCTGATTTATCTTCAGCATGACCCTTGGCACAGTTTCCTGCTAGAAGCCTTTCTCCTGTTGCTCTTAAGGTAACTTAGACTTGTACAGGAACATTGCTATAGGACCCTGCTGCCACATATGAAGCCTTATGATAGGAGCGTGCTGCCTAATACAAATTAGGGTTTGTCCCCAGACTCCCCAATCCTATATATTTCCTATACTCTGGAATAAAGCTGAGCTGATTCGTCAAAGTCATCTCCTCAAGGACTATCTCTGTTGTACAGACAGCCATTCAAATCTTATTCTCCACTTCTGTTTTTTTCCCCCATGCACCAATGTACAATGTAGCCAGCCACCCAAGGAAGAAGCAGAACAACAGGATTCTAAGTGTGCACCAGCCACAAGTTTCAGTATGTAGAGAGTAAAAAACTAAGAAGTCCTCCACCTTATGTGGAACATCTGCATTCCATCCCATTCCCAACCAAGGCTCAGGCATTATCACAAAAGGGGGCAGAATGACTGCCGAACCAGAAGTGCTGGATAACTACAAGGAAAAATCGAATTCTGGACATAACAGTGCAGTTGCAGAGATGAACTCGCACCGTTTGTGATGGCCTGCACAAGACCTTCAAAACTCAAGTCTGACAAAAGATTGTGGGGGAGTTGGGCGTGACGTTCCACCCCAGCCGGGGAACATATTGACAGCTGATGGAGGCTAGGAGTGGGGGAGTCAGTTTTCTTCCAGGATACAGTCCCTAAGAGGTCACCTATGCTCCAGGACATGGCCTTCACCCATGCACATGCTGGCAGGGCTGACTGGATTCAGTGGGAAATCAAACCCCAACCCTTAAGCTCTTTAAGTCCCTTCCACTTTTACAGGTATAAACAGAGAAAACAAAGACTTTCTTGTGCCTACCACAAAGAACTAGCTCTGTCAAATCTTTTGTATAGTTGCCAAAATCCCCCAATTTTCCCTGACCCCTGTACAGATTATAATGAAGCTCATTTGCTGACTCAAAGATCTTTTTCTGATTAAAAAATCTGCTAATTTAATAGTTCCTGACAAGCATTCTTAAAAAGTTGTTATTCACATTCTTGGCACAATATAGAAAGATTAAATTTAATGCATTGTGGTACTCTATAAGGAAGCTCACTTACATCACAGAATCTCATACTATACCATGGCCATTTTAGACTTAATTCTGCCTCAGTGTCTGTCTCTTATTGCCCATTCCCCTAAATCATCATATCCTTCATATTTGTCTCACTTCAGTTTTCCACATTAGTTCCCATTTCTTTCCCTTAGATTTCACATCCTCGGGAGACAGGGTGCTGATTCCACCAGTGCTCAGTGCTAGGATGCTGTGGAACTGAGTCTTTGTGTTTGTTCTGTAGAAGTTTGGACCAGGCAAGATGCTTTATAGAGTCTCTCTGCTAGAAGCATCGCTTTCCTTGTAGATGCAAAGCATCCCTTCTTCAGGGTCTTGTGACGGAAGCTGGAAAGAAGGGCTGCCATGTCTCACATTAACTGACTAGAAGGGAGTGCATGAGCTTCTTATCTCTAAAGCTATGAAGAGATAGCTCTAAAGCTATCTCTTCAGCATGGACAGACAGCTGCTCACCTTCAAAGCAACAATAAAACTGTAAGAGGAAACCATAACTCTGGAAGATATTCAAATGCCAGAAGGAGAAATAAAGCTACTGACCTGGGGGACGAGATGGAGGCGATGCACACAGAGGCCCTGGAGTGGGGTCTTCTACCTTGGAGCAGACCCTTGGTGTGTCCATTGCGAATGGGAGATGTGACACTGAACTGGTGAACAGCGACAAACTCCTACTTCTGTAAGTGAAATGATCAAAGGGAAGTGCCCTATGAATGAATGCTCTGATGTGTGTGTCCACACCCACTCACACTTGCCTCTGAGGGTTTCTAGGTAGTTTTGACCTAGGTGTCTGTTCTGCTCACACAGCTTACACACTGTTATCTTTTTTCTCTTTTTCTTCATTCTTTTCTCATACAATAGATCCTGACTGAAGAGTTCCCTTCCTCCCCTCTTCCCAGTCTCTCCCTGCCCCAGCCTCCTCTCTCCCTGGCTTCATTTTCCTTCAGAAAAGAGCACATTCCCAGGGATATCAATGAAGGCAGGATAACAACATGTATTAAGAGCAGTCATAATCCCCCACATCAAACCTTAATGAGGCAGCCCAGCAGGAGGAAAGTTGTCCCACAGTGGGGAAAAAGAGTTAGATATGCCCTCAACTCCCACTGTTTTGAGTCCCCCAGAAACCCCAAGGTGAACACTACAGCATGTATCCAGAGGGCCTAGTGCAGACCCATGCAAGCTCCCTGACTCAGTTTCTGTGTACCCCCGTGAGACCTGCTAGTTGACTCCTGGTCTCCTTGACCCCTCTGCCCCTACAATCCTTCTTCCCCATATCCTGTGGGTTCCTGTACTCCCCCAACCTTTGACTGTGGGTCTCTGTGTCTGTTCCCATCACATGCTCCTGTGTTAAGAAGGTCTAGCATGTGGTCTCTCTCTCTTTTTTTTAAAACCAAACTCAAAGGACACTTCTTGTTTTGATTACAGTAACCATCTATTTTGAGCTCTTATCTAAGGGGAAGCTCAGGGTGAGTGAAATTTTTTCTCAATTGAAATTTAAGTGACCATTTTCCACAAGTTATCAGCAATTAGATATACAGTGTATTAAGCTGTGCTGTAAAAATAAATATTAACATGTGAACTTCATAGTTACAGTTGAGATGAATTGAAGCTCTAAAATCCTCTGGAAGCATCCATGCTGTGAAGGAAACTGTGAGATATGAAAGTGAGGACAAGACTGTGGGAAACACGCGTAACTGACACAACAGGAAGAGCAGTGAGGAGGGAGCCCCACGTGCTGCTCAGCCCTGTCCTGAAGGTCCACGTGGATGTGACATCATTCACCAGTGGAAGGACTTCGTCTGTCAGAGCTACAGAGAGAGGAGGACACGGGTCTGTGGGATGTGCTGACTCCTCCAAGGATTTCCAGGCTTAGAGCCTTAGAGCAGGACTACATACACATGCCAAGTCAGACACTCTCATATCAAGTGAAGAAGAAGAAAAGAGATTTCCTTAAAGTCGCTTTTTAAATTCAAAGCCTCTAAATTGTGGGAATCTATAGCATCAAAATTAAGTTAAACACTTTTTTACTTCAAGAAGGAAGAACCAGGATATTGTCACAATCAGATCAGAGGAAAATCCAACTCCCAACAGTGTAAATAACAAATTATTGAATGTCTCGGCTTTGCTCACAACCGTCTGGTCTCCTCCATAGGGTTTGAGCACTTCTATGGATTGTTCCTCTACAGTACACGCAGCTTGTGTCCCAGGCTCAGGCCTATATTCCATACCTCAGCTCTCCTCGGCAGTCAGCCCAATGCACTGACATCTACAAAATGGGGTCTTCTACTGCAACTGGGCTGCACTTTCACCAGGATGTTCTCATAGGCTCTCTTCACGGCGCCAAGCTTCAACTTCTCTGCATGACCCCTGCCTTCAATCCTAGGCCTTGAAATATGGCTGTTGCTGCACCTTTACCAGTGGCCTCTCCTGGCCTCTCTGAGTGCCAACACTCGACTACTTTCCATGACCCCTTTGTGCCTTCAAAACCCATACCACCTGGGTGACACTTACACTACCAAGGTAAGTTGCCAGCTTTTGGTACAGCCTTGGGCAAGTCTAAAACACAGTTTCTGTATGTTTTCAGGAAAAACTTCCCAGGAGATTTCACCTCAGTGATTCCAGTCTCTTCTTACTCACTGCTAAATTCTCAGCTCCAGCTTGTAGTAATAGGAGTGGCGGGGCTGCGTCCCCAGCACCCCAGCCACCCGCACGGCTAGTTTATGTCCGAAATAACAACACACAAACTGTATTCATTTAAACACTGCTTGGCCCATTCTCTTCTAGGCTAATTCTCACATATTAATTTAGCCCATTTCTAATCATCTGTGTTGTGCCCCTAGGTGCTCTTACCGGGAAGATTCTAGCCTATGTCCATCCTGGGTCGGAGCTTCATAGTGTGCGTCTGCCCAGGAGCCAGGAGCATGGCTTCTCTCTCAGGCGTCTGCTCCCGAGAGGAGAGCGGTCGAGTCTGACCTCACTTCCTCTTCCTCCCAGCGTTTTGTTCTGTTTACTCCACCTACCTATGTCCTAACCAATAAAATGGGCCAAGGCAGTTCCTTTATTAGCCAATGACCTTCCTCCATCATTTCCCCTTTTTCGGTTTAAACGAAAAAAAAAGCTTTAACTTTAACATAGCAAAATTACATATAACAAAAACAGTTATCAAGTAAAAGTTACAATAATCTTTATCATAACTAAGGAAAACTATAACTAATTATTTTTAACTCCATCAAAGACTCCAGAAAGATACAATACTACCTAAGCAAACAAGAAAAAAAGCAACTTTTAAAACTCTAGAAATGACAGAGACATCTTGCTGCCTGGACAGTTATCCAAAGTTCCTCTGTACCGTTGGGGCATCCATCTTTAGCCTTCAGGCCCATGGTATCCAGCAGACATTTCCATAAAGCAGGAAAATTCAAAGTCAGTTCAGTCACTATCTGTTGTGTCCTGCAGAATGTCTCGCAGACTCTTTCAAAATGAATCAGGAACCCCGAAAGAACATCTCACCTTAGGCAAGTTCACTAGTCCTCTCTCTGTGGGTTCTCTGTGTCCAGTTTATGCAATAGTCCAGGCAAGAGCAGTTTTTTGCCCAAATGGCTATCAAACTCCATAAGGTGCCTCTTCGATGCCCATCTTCCTCTTGAAGTACATTGGTGCTGCGAGGAGCAGAGTGTCTCATTGTCATGAAAAGTCCTCAGTTATTAAAACATTAAATGTCCTATTCTGTAATCTTTGAAAGACAAGAAGAATGTCTATCTAAAATATATCTCTATATATCTAGAAAATCTAACTAACATGACTACAAGCTTTACTATTATCGATGATTATCCATTAACAACCTATATTTCTTAATTATACAGTACATATTTAAATGAACTACACAATCACAATACCTTAATCAAAATCAGAAACACTTATACATATAACAAAATTGACCTTAAATCTCTATCAATAAAGCAAAATCTATACTAATGTAAATTATTCATATCTATATCATATCCCCCTTTAAATGTAAAAGGATGTTTATAGACCATATTTGGGAACATGGGCGCAGTTTTTTCTCTCCAAACTGCTTCCTGCTGAATAGGGGCGTTGTTAATTAGGTCTTTCATGGTATAACCTGTGTGCTAGTTTCATCTCAGTTGGCAGTTGAGCGAAGAAATTTTCTGAAGATGTTCACAACAACACTTCAGGAGGGCGTGGTCCATCATACCAAATCAGAATAGAAGAAATGAACAGCGTCTCATCCTCTGTGAAAACAAAATAAGAAACTCCTTTCCAAAGTATCATATCCTTAGATCCAAATTCAAAATATCTATGTTGGATTAGTTCAGCAGCATTTATAAATAAATATCTTTTAGCAGCTGTTGCTCCTTCCTCAGCATTCAAATAATTCAAAGAGAGCATAATAGCATACAGTATCAAGATTCTCTGTGTATTTTCCATCTTTGTACAGCTTTGTTTTAACCTCTATTTCATTTATTTTTACTTTTAACTTTTTGCTTTTTGAGACAGGTTCTGTATCTTTGACCTGAAGTAACTCTGTAGACCAGGCTGTCTTTGAACTCTCAGAGATAGGCCTGTCTCTGCCTCCCAGGCATTGGGATTGAAGGCGTAAGCTACTACACCTTGAACTCACAGAGATCTGTTTGTCTCTGCCTTCTAGGCACTGGGATTAAAGGCGTGTGCTACCACACACAACAACTCTCTTCCTTTTTTTGCTTTTTACTTTAAGAACTTCAACTTTTAGTCTGCATATATTTTTAACACACTTTAAACCATTCAGAAATTTTCTCTGTCTTTGAATCTCTCTTTACTGTATATCTCTCTTTTTCTGACCACACGAGTCTTTAATTTACCAAGTAATATCAGTAGGATTAAAGGCGTGGCTTTGCCGGCTGGATCCAGCCCATTCCTTAGTTTTCCAGCCTCATGGCTGAGGTACTGGCTGTAGCCAGCAAGCGAGCTTCAGCAGCCTGTGCTTGCAAACCGCACAAACTGCCTGTGTAAAAGAGTCAGAGTTTGCCCTGGCAGGACAGCCCAGAAAGCCGGCATTTTTAAATGGCGCAGCTTTTTTCCTGCTATGGCTGAAAACCGAAAAGCATGCGTTCAGCTTTTCGTCAACACCGTTTAAGTGTTTCGTGGCAGGACCTCTTAATGAGCTGCAGGCTTTGCAGCTAAATCTGAGTCAGGAAGCCTCTCTTAGATGAAAGTGCATGCTTGCCTCTAACAAGCAGAGCAGACCCGAGAACACAGCGAGTCTAGTTGCCATCAAACAAATCGTAGCACTTTACTCCAAATGCTCTATTCAAAAGCTCTGTCTCCTGCAGGAGCCAGACAGAGATCGCAATGCCGGCACAGCCCCAGGAAGTCGCGCTTTAAAATGACACAGCGTTTTTTCTGCTACTGTTGCCGAATCAGGAAATCTCTCTACAGCACAACACCAACAAACAGCAAAAATCTGTGTTAAACTCTCTCTCCCTTATTTTTAAGCCTTCTCAGGTTTTTTTAAGTGGGTTTCGGCTGTCCATATGTCTGGCTGCCAATCTGTAGTAATAGGAGCCGGACATGGCGTCTCTCTCAGGCGTCTGCTCCCAAGAGGAGAGCAGTCGAGTCTGACCTCACTTCCTCTTCCTCCCAGCGTTTTGTTCTGTTTACTCCACCTACCTATGTCCTAACCAATAAAATGGGCCAAGGCAGTTCCTTTATTAGCCAATGACCTTCTTCCATCACCAGCTGACCAGCATATAGCATCCCAGCAAAGCAAAGATTCCACTTTAGTAGCTCTGGGGTCTTCTTTTTTTTTTAAATTTATTTATTTATTTTTTCATTGAGAAAAGAAAGAAAAAAAAACAAGTTTCCACCTCCTCCCAGCCTCCCATTTCCCTCCCCCTCCCTCCCTCCTCTCACCCTTCTCCCCCTCCTCCCACTCCTCTCCCCCTCCCTCTCCAGTCCAAAGACCAGTCAGGGTTCCCTGCCCTGTGGTAAGTCCTAGGTCCTCCCCCCTCCGTCCATTTCTAGGAAGGTGAACATCCAAACTGGCTAGGCTCCCACAAAGCCAGCACATTGCGTAGGATCAAAACCCTGTGCCATTGTCCTTGGCTTCTCATCAGCCCTCATTGTTCGCCATGTTCAGAGAGTCCAGTTTTAACCCATGCTTTTTCAGTCACAGTCCAGCTGGCCTTGGTGAGCTCCCAGTAGATCAGCTGGGGTCTTCTTAATCACAGCTGATTCTTCAGCCTTAGCTAACCAGGATGTCAGAATTTTAATTCAAATAACAAATGTCCCAGTTAAAGACTTTAAATGTCCCTTTGAGACATCACAAAAAAGGCCTCCGTCTTTTGCATTGTTCTGAATATTCTATTCTTCCAAGCTCCTACATAACAGCTCACCCAGCTTGGAACACTCAATGGCTTTTCTTGCACAAAATTCCAAAGTCCTTCCATAATTCTCTCTAAAACAACGTGGTTAGATCTGTCACAGAAATACCCTTCAATCCTGGTACCGATTTATCTTAGGGTTCCTTTTGCTGTGATGAAACGCCATGACCAAACCAGGCTCAGGAAGGGTTTCTTTGGCTTATGCTTCCACATCAGAGTTCACCATTGAGTCTGTGTCAAGTTGACATAAAACTACCCAGCACGGTGGCCAAGGCAAAGAAAGTTTGTTTGAGTTTACAGTTCCAGTGGGTTAGGAGGTCTTCACCATCATGGAGGGGGAAGGGAAGGCAGTAGGAAGGCATGGTGGTTGGAGCAGAAGCTGAGACCTCACATCTTGAACCACAAACAGCACGCAGAGAGAGCAAACAGGTAATGATGCATGGAGAAAGGCCACTCCCAGTGACATGCTTCCTCCAAAGATGCACCTCCTCAACCTACACAAACCATGCCGCAAGCTGGAGATCAAGTATTCAAACACCTGAATTTCATCTTATTTCTATTTTATAACACTGTATAAAATGTAGCTCTCTATGGACTGTGGTGGTTTGACTGAGATGAGACAATTCTCCCTAGGCTCAGGTGTTTAAACACTTGGTCTCCAGTTTCTAAAATTATTCAGACTTTTCAGTAGATGAAGAGAAAATTTCAGGATACATAAGTGAAAAGATAAGATATTGTTACTGTTTATGTTCTACGCATTCTATGAACCCACTTCACCCTGTTAAGACAAATAGAATCTATGAATTAACTATCAGTCTATATCATCCTGTAGTGCTCCTTAGTGTCCCAAGTGACAAATTAAAGTAAGTCAGTAGCAAATCCCAGTGGGGATTTCCTCACCTGTGTTACTCATGAAAAGCACTGCTGATAAATGGAGATGTCTGACTTTAAGCATTTGAACAAAGCCAGTCAAATGCAGAGGAATGACAGTCAGCCTTGGAATTTGATTGGTTGCTGGTTGAAAAACTTTGCTCAGAAATGTTTAACTGTTGGATAGTTTTATGTCAAGTTGATGAACACTGAAGTCATTTGAGGAGAGAGAACACCAATTAAGAAATTGCTTCAGGACAGGGCAGTGATGATGCACACCTTTAATCTCAGCACTCAGGAGGCAGGGACAGGTGGATTGTTGTGAAAAGAGTCGTGAGCTGCATTCCCGCCGCCCAGCTCCCAGCTGCTTATACCCCGAAATAATTACATGGAAACTGTATTCATTTAAACACTGCCTGGTCCATTAGTTCTAGCCTCTTATTGGCTAACTCTCACATCTTGATTAACCCATTTCTAATAATCTGTGTACCACCATGAAGTGGTGGCTTACCAGGAAGTTTCTAACCACCGTCTGTCTTGGATGGGAGAAGCATGGCGTCTGCTTCACTTCTCTTTTTCCCAGCATTCTGTTCAGTCTACTCCACCCACCTATGTTCTGACCTATCAGGCCAAGCAGTTTCTTTATTAAGTAACCAATGAAACAACAGATAGATAGAAGACCCACCTACATCATTGGATTTTTGTGAGTTTGAGGCCAGCCTGATCTGCAGAGTAAATTCCAGGACAGGCTGCAAATCTACAGAAAAACCCTGTCTCAAAAAGACCAAAACAAAACAAACAAAAAAATAAAGCTTCAAGATCAGGCTGTAGGCAAGCCTGTAGGACATTTTCTTAATTAGTGATTTAGCAGGAGGGCTCAGTCCTTGTAAGTGGTGCCATCCCTGGGCTGGTAGTACTGGGTTCTATAAGAAAGCAGGCTGAAAAAGTCATGAGAAGCAATCCAGTAAGCAGAACCCTTCCATGGCCTCTGCACCAGCTCCTACCTCAATGTGTCTGCTCTGTTTGAGTTCCTGTCCTGACTTCTTTGGTGATGAACAATGATATAGGAGTGGGAGTCAAATAAACCCTTTCCTCAACTAGTTTGTTCATCACTATGTTACACTGCAATAATAGAAACCCCAGTAAAGACAGCGGTTACAGATTACCTGCTTTCCAGTGTCATTTGCTGGGAATTTAGGATATAGGGCAAAGCACACATGCACAGCATGCTCTGATTTCACTTTCCCAGGCATGTGAGAAAGGTCCTCAAGGTGGTGTTGGGGTAGTGCACAGCAGTGCAGTCAAACTTGGGGTTCAGCTCTATCAGTGGATTACCCACAAATGTTGACAAATCATTCCACACTCTGCTTTATTTTTTGAAAAATAGTTCTCTTGGGGAAGTCACAGTTGCTACCCAGTTTAGGAACAGGATAGCATCCATTATCAACAACCATATATGTAAATAAAATATATTACCAGTAACCAGGTCATGGTGGAGTGTTTGCAAGTTTTTGGTTCCTCTTTCAAGGAGTATTAAAGTGTCTGGGGAACTTTATCTAGAGCAAAGCTGTAGTACAGATTAGAATACACAGTAAAGAGGACTTTCAGCAGCAGGAGTGAGTACTCTAGGGCACTGACTATTGCTCCGGGCTTCCTTTTAGTGGGTACAAGAGAAGGAGGAGTTTGGTTACTAGGAGCTTAATGTGGGTGTTTCTCTATATTGGCCAACAACTCTTCCCATAACACGTTTGTAGCAGAATATTTGTTTAATTATGTTAAGATGTGTTGTTGTTTTACCTTGCCTGCCTAAGACACCTGATTGGTAAAATAAAAGCTGAATGGCCAATAACAAGGGCAGAGGTATTGGTGAAACTTCTGGGCAGGGAGACTAACAAGGAGGACAAATTTAGGATACAGGGGTAAGGAAGAAAACAGATGCCAGGGAGATGCCAGCCACCAATCAGCCAGACACAGAGGAGGCAGAAAAGTAGGACATACAGAATAATAGAAAGACAAAAGGCCCAAGGCAAGATGTTGATGAAGAGAAACAGGTTAACTTAAGTTAAAGGAGGTAGTGGGACGTGCCCAAGCTAAGATAGAGAATTCATAATTAACAATGTTTCATGTCTTTGTTAGGAGCTGGTTGGCAGCCCAAAGAAAATTCCACATACACGTGTATGTTGTTAATAATATGCGTGCTCAGCTGTGCTAGGATTACCATGGTAAACAGGAGGGGCTCTCTACTGATTTGCTTCAGAACACAGTTTGCCTTATTGAGCATGCACCCCTAGACCAGACTGACCCATGTTCCCAGATACATTAATAGTATGTTTGATTAGAAACTGTCAATGTCTGATTGCCTTTGCGTGAATAACTTTTTCCATTGGTTAAAGTGGGCTTGCAGTGCTGTTCTATGGGTGTGGTGGTCTTGGGTGCTAGCAGATTTCTAGGGGTGTTGTTTAGAGAGCAGTGTGCATGTGGATATAGCCTGTGTAAGAGAGGAACCGAGGGTGTCAATTTCATTACCAGAAGAGAGGTATGTGCATAACTGAAATGAAGTAGGTCCCAGGGTGATTAATTGTTCCCTATGCTTGCCAGCCTTACAGGCAAATATGTTCACTCTAATTCCAAGAGCAGGGTTTGCTTTGTTGGTTTTGACTAACTCACTGTCTTCCCTAGGGTATTAGTGATGTTTCTGCTGTTATGATAAATCACCATGACCAAGGCAACCTACAGAAGTAAGAGTTTATTGTTGGTTCCAGAATAACATAAGGGCAGGAAGCTGGCAGAAAGCATGGTACCTGGAATAGGAAGCTGAGGGCTCATATCCTGAATCAAAAGCTGAGGCAGTATAGAAGGAGCTGTGGGTAGGCCTGCTTTTCGTCCTGCCCAGATCCTGCACGGCTAGCTTTACACCCGAATTAACAACACACAAATTGTATTCATTTAAACACTGCTCGCCCATCATCCCCAGTCCCTTATTGGCTAACTATCACATGTTGATCTAACCCATTTCTAAAATCTATATTGTCACTTGACTGTGGCTTACCAGCATGAGTCTAACAGCTACAGTCTCAGAGAGGAGAGTCATGGTGTCTGACTCACTTCCCTTCTTCCCAGCATTCTGCTCTGTCTACTCCACCTACATATGTTCTGACCTATCAGGCCAAGCAGTTTCTTTATTAATTAACCAATGAAAGCAACACATAGAAAGAAGACCCACCTACATCAAGGTAGACCAAGTTACACGTGAGACTTTTACTCTCAAAGGCCACCTTCGGGGATACTTCCTCCAGCAAGGCTGCTGCCTACACCTCCCCCAACAGTGCCACCAACTGGAGACCAAGCCATAAAATGCCAAACGCTAGGAGGACATTCATCAGGTAATCCACCACACCCAGGCTGGCCTTGAACTCGGGATCCTCCTGGCTCAGCCTTCCCAGTGCCATTGATGCAGGCCATGAGGCATCAAGTCCCTGTATTAAAAGCATTTTAACAATGATTTTGCAAATGGTCATCTGTGCTGTTTGAAGATGACCTCAGACACAGAGAGTGTGGGTCACAGACTCCAGGATAAGAACCCAGTGCTCCTCAGCTGCCTGGGCTTCTGTCCATAAAGCATGTCTCTGAAATGACACCTCAGTGTCTCTATCCTCTCTTCAGAACAAAGAAACAGAACATGGGCATCTGTTGGAGTTACAGTGGTTTTAGAGTCCATGCTTTGTGTCACCAACTGTGCACTGTTTGGGCCAATGGCCTAAACAGAGTGAGTGCAAAGATCCGGTGTGGATGGTATAAAGTAATTGAGGTGGATTCACTATCAGGAGTCATTACACCTGGTTTCACAGACGTTTTGGTTCCTTCTGGCAGATCCACTTGTTGTCTGAAGCACAGTCCTCAGAAACCACTTTGTCCTTTGAGATGGCCATACAGCTGTTTTTTTTAGCATCACCAGTGATTTGTAATCTGAGGAGGAAGAGACCAGCCACTCTTAGTGTTTAGAATGTTCTCATAAATGTCTTGTCATTGCTTTCCTGTGGAATTTAAAGGAAACAGTAGAATGCACAGTTGTTCAGTGTAGTAAACACAAACAATGTTATAAACATTGAAGGCAGAGTTAATTCTAAAACCTGCTGTTTCTTCACTGGCAAAGAATCCTTCCAGCAACAATGTTCATAATGATGCATAAAGCAGAGGTGGTTTGAAGGGATGGAGACCTCCTCAATCCACTACTAACATGTCATGTGACCTCCTCATTCCACTACTAACACGTCATATGATCTCATCATTCCATTACTAACACTTCAAGTGAAGAAAATATTTTTTGAGTGTCAGTTTTACTTAATTTACAGAGTTTGGGGCTGGAGATTTGGCTCAATGGTTGAGAGTCCTGGCTGCTCTTGCAAAGAACTTGAGTTCAATTCCCAGCACCCACATGGCAGCTCACAGTATCTGTAACTTAAGTACCAAGAAATCTGGTACCCACTTCTGGCTTCCATGGACACAGGCACTCATGTGGTCCACATACAAACATGCAAGCCAGGCAAACACTTGTTTACATAAACAAAAATGAATAAATCAGTCCAAATAGATAAATAGCAAAAAGCATGAGGTTATGTATAATGTACACACACACACATTTATATATATGTATAAGAATATGTATGTACACATATATACACACATATGAGGTTAACTAGCTAAGGTTTGAGACGGTATACGTGAATGGGTGACAACAGTTACACACAGTAGGTGCTCAATGAATACATCCAGTATACAGAGTGAAATCACAAGGTCTAGGTCATAGAACTGGATGAAGGGAAGAAAAGAGGCTCAGCTCATGTGACTCATAGTCACGATTTCTTTCATTCTCATCCCTTAGGTTGGCAAGTATTGATTAATACATGGGTTTCAAAAATGCATGGCTCCCATAGTCCTGTGAATTCAAGCGCTAACATACAGTATCAGGGTTTACAGTAAGGGAGAGGTGAGTTCTAAGCACACTCAAAGGTCTTAAAAGAAGGTGGCATCTGACAGTGGCCAGGCTCCTCTTGGGTGTCCTTCCTTTGTTTAGTTCTTAGTGGAGACCTTGAGCTTGAGATGTGAATCTGATGCCATCCTATGTAGAAGGAGCTGTGGGCTGCTTCCTGCCGCCCAGCTCCTGGCCACCGACTAGCTTTACTCCCAAAATAACAACACACAAATTGTATTCTTTTAAACACTGCCTGGCCCATTAGTTTCAGCCTCTTTTTGGCTAATTCTCACATCTTGCTTTAACCTATATTTAGTAATCTTACTGGGAAAGATTCTAACCTACGTCCATCTTGGACTGGAGCTTCTTTGTGTCTGGTTTCATAACGTCTGACCCAGAGCGGAGAGGCATGGCATCTGGCTCACTTCCCTTCTTCCCAGCATTCTGTTCTGTCTACTCCACCTACCTAATTTTCTGACCTATCAGGCCAAGCAGTTTTCTTTATTTGATTAACCAATGAAACAACAGATTGACAATTGACCTTCCCACATCAATCCTAGTGGTCAGCCTGCAATCCAGCCACGCTTTCCCTTGGATTCTTCCACCCTCAGGATCTGTCTTCAGTTCTCAGCATCATTTCCCTGTGGCTGATATGTGTAGTCAAGGACTTCCTTTCACAATCCCTTTAAGGCCTCCCAGGCCTTCTCCTGCTGGACTCCTGGAGAGTTCTCTGACATTCCTTATTAATCCCCAAATAACCCTGTGTGGGAAACTGCTACTCTCTCCTTTTCCCTTACCTGAATCCAGGGTCAGAGAGTTAAAGCAAAGGCAGGGCTTGCTTGACTGACATTTCCTACTGAGCACAGAAGCCTCCAGGCTTCTCAGTCCCTTTACTCTAATTAGAGACATTTTGTCCTCAGAGTAAAGGACAGAGCAGCCAAGATTAATCCATTAATCCCTACATTTCACATACATTTCTCTGCTCTATGCCAACTTTTATGTTTATCAATTTGTATATTTCATAAATTTCATTACAATTTAAGTAAATCTAAATCAGCATTTTAAATTTCAATCTCATGTGTTCTGAATAACAAGAAGTACATTTTCTTGTAAGATTTGTTTGTTTTTTCAAGCAAGATTAATAAACAGCTCTCAATATTCCTTCTGAAGACCTCATAGAAAGCAGTGTATATAAATTTGACTGAATACTACATATTTTGCTTATGAAGGGAATGACTATTCTGTTCTTGTTATACAAAAATTCATGAGTTATGCTAAAATACATAGGTTAGCTCTGAAATGTCAGGTCTCTCATTGCAGTTACCATGGTGATCTCAACAATAAGAAAGTGACAAGACACCTAAGAGCTAATGGCTACTTTGTGAGCTACAACATACATAAATATACTTTTGATATTCAATCTAATCACAGAGACATTTTGTCCTCAGAGTAAAGGACAGAGCAGCCGAGATTAATCTGTACACTTCACATTTCTCTACTCTATGCCAACTTTTTATGTTCAAAAATTTCTATACTTAATAAAGGCTCATTACATTTTAAGTAAATCTAAATCAGCATTTTACATTTCAATCTTTTCTGCTCTGAATAAGAAGTTCATTTTCTTGTAAGATTTGCTTAAGTTTATTCAAACAAGATTAATAAAATGATTCTCAATATCACTCCTGAAAACCTCATAAAAAGCACTGTAGAGAAATTTGACTGAATCTTACATCCTTTTGCATGAATATTTTGTTCTTGTTATACAAAAAGTAATGAATTCTGTTAAAATATATAGTTTAATTCTGAAATGTCAGGTCTCTCATTGCACAGTTACCATGACAATCTCATATAATAAGAAAGTGGCAAGACACCGAGAGCAAAATGCTTCTTTGCGAGCTACCACACACACAGTTATACTTTTGACACCCGGCAATGAAGGATAACTGTGATAGGTGACTGGATCGTGGGAGCACTAATTCCATCAAGGAATTAGCCCATTGCTGAGTTCCCACCAAACAAAATAAGGCCTCCCAGAAAGATGTAGGTCATGGTGGGAAGCAGCCTTTGAGGGCAAATCTCTGCTTCTCATCCCATCCTGGTGCTTGCTATCTCCTCTCCATCCTGCCCATCTCGAGGTGGGCAACTTTGCTGTGCACTTAACATTTCTGCACTGCCACAGGACCTGCAGTAATGCAGCAAGATGAAGATGGACTTGAGTCCCCTGAACTGTGAACCAAAATGACTTTCCATTCTTCTTTATCTTGACTAAAGTCTGTTTTCATCACAGCTCCTAAATAATTGTAGCTTTCACCACTTCAGCTAAGCTACACTTCAGTCTGTGACAATGTGGTCATTTCTCTCAGCTGACCAAGCTCCCTGCTTACACTGCCTTCCCTTCTCCATTCATTGTTCCTCTGCTGGTTGTGACCTGAGCTACTGGCCTCACTGCACACTAAAGCTCATTTCACCACAGCATGGAAAGGACCACTTTAGAAATTCTTCGGAAAAAAAAAAATGTAAGAGTGAAAAAAGCAAAGTTCCTTGTGCCTTCAGGCTCCAAGCAGGCATGTAAAAATGCGTTCTCTTTCCTAAGGAGTTAGTTTAGTCTCCAGTCTTAGAAGAGTGAACTCACAAGGTCTAGATCATAGAACTGGATGAAGGGAAGAAAAGAGGCTCAGCTCATGTGACTCATAGTCACGATTTCTTTCATACTCCTCCCTTAGGTTGTCAAATATTGATTAATACATGGGTTTCAAAAATGCATGGCTCCCATAGTCCTGTGAATTCAAGCGCTAACATACAGTATCAGGGTTTACAGTAAGGGAGAGGTGAGTTCTAAGCACACTCAAAGGTCTTAAAAGAAGGTGGCATCTGACAGTGGCCGGGCTCCTCTTGGGTGTCCTTCCTTTGTTTAGTTCTTAGTGGAGACCTTGAGCTTGAGATGTGAATCTGATGCCATCCTATGTAGAAGGAGCTGTGGGCTGCTTCCTGCCGCCCAGCTCCTGGCCACCGACTAGCTTTACTCCCAAAATAACAACACACAAATTGTATTCTTTTAAACACTGCCTGGCCCATTAGTTTCAGCCTCTTTTTGGCTAATTCTCACATCTTGCTTTAACCTATATTTAGTAATCTTACTGGGAAAGATTCTAACCTACGTCCATCTTGGACTGGAGCTTCTTTGTGTCTGGTTTCATAACGTCTGACCCAGAGCGGAGAGGCATGGCATCTGGCTCACTTCCCTTCTTCCCAGCATTCTGTTCTGTCTACTCCACCTACCTAATTTTCTGACCTATCAGGCCAAGCAGTTTTCTTTATTGATTAACCAATGAAACAACAGATTGACAATTGACCTTCCCACATCAATCCTAGTGGTCAGCCTGCAATCCAGCCACACTTTCCCTTGGATTCTTCCACCCTCAGGATCTGTCTTCAGTTCTCAGCATCATTTCCCTGTGGCTGATCTGTGTAGTCAAGGACTTCCTTTCACAATCCCTTTAAGGCCTCCCAGGCCTTCTCCTGCTGGACTCCTGGAGAGTTCTCTGACATTCCTTATTACTCCCCAAATAACCCTGTGTGGGAAACTGCTACTCTCTCCCTTTCCCTTACCTGAATCCAGGGTCAGAGAGTTAAAGCAAAGGCAGGGCTTGCTTGACTGACACTTCCTACTGAGCACAGCAGCCTCCAGGCTTCTCAGTCCCTTTAGTCTAATCAGAGACATTTTATCCTCAGAGTAAAGGACAGAGCAGCCAAGATTAATCCATTAATTCCTACATTTCACATTCGTTTCTCTACTCTATGCCAACTTATGTCAATCAATTTGTATATTTCATAAATTTTCATTGCAAATAAGTAAATCTAAATCAGCATTTTCAATTTCAATCTCATGTGTTCTGAATAACAAGAAGTACATTTTCTTGTAAGATTTGTTTGTTTTTTCAAGCAAGATTAATAAACGGCTCTCAATATTCCTTCTGAAGACCTCATAGAAAGCAGTGTATATAAATTTGACTGAATACTACATATTTTGCTTATGAAGGGAATGAATATTCTGTTCTTGTTATACAAAAATTCATGAGTTATGCTAAAATACATAGGTTAGCCCTGAAATGTCAGGTCTCTCGTTGCACAGCAATGGAGCAAGATGAAGATGGACTTGAGGCCTCCTGAACTGTGAACCAAAATGATTTTCCTTTCTTGTTTATCTTGACTAAAGTCTGTTTTCATCACAGCTCTTAAATAATTGTAGCTTTCACAACTCAGCTAAGCTACAATGCAGCCTGTGACAATGAGGTCATTTCTCTCAGCTGACAAAGCTCCCTGCTGACACTGCCTTCCCCTCCCCACTCACTCTTCCTTTGCTGGCTGTGACCTGAGCTACTGGCTTCACTGCATACTATGGCTCACTTTACCACAGCATGGAAAGGATCACTTAAAAAATTCTTTGGAAAATATAAAAAATGTAAGAGTGAAAAGAACAAAGTTCCTTGTATCTACAGGTTCCAAGTAGACATGTAAAAATGCGTTCTCTTTCCTAGGGAGTTAGTTTTGTCCCTAGCTTTAGAAGTCCATTGTATACATACATGCACACATACATAGATACACACACATATATACATACATACATACATATTCACACATACATGCATGCACACAATTGACCTTGTAAAAGGCTAGTATCTTTTCATATATGGAAATTTTCAGCCACCTTAGGAGTCATATTTTCAAATGTTTCTGTTTGAAATCTTTAGTATCATTTTTAGAGTGCTGAGATGACCTGAACTGAATATTCAAGTGAGCTCCTCCAATACTCACACATCAGAGCTTAAAGTGGAGCCGTTTATCCATCTCCAGTGCTTCTCTAACATGGAGTAACTTAGTCCAATCCAAAATGAATTGCCTTTTTCCTTTGCATAGTTCTTTACAAATCTCTACAATCAAAGAAGAGGAGAGGACTTAACCTGAGCCTGTGTGCTGTGACTTGTATTCCACAGCCTCCCGACACCTAGGTCAAGTGTCACCCGTGTCCATCCTGAGTCCTCAGCACAGTTCATTCTTCCTCCCTTGAGGAATCTGTGCCTAGCATTTACAATCCTAGGACACTCACCTTACATATGTAGTTATTGGCTCACATGTCCCTCTAGTCTCTCAGACTATGAGCTCCCATAATGCAAAGTCTCCACTTCCCTTACATGGAAGATCTGTTAAATCAGGAGACATTGATATAGCTTCCAGAACATGCTTACACCTCTATTTTATAGAACAACTTACCAGTTCTTCTTCATCCTGAATGAGCAGCAAAGTGGCTTCTTTTCTAGCGCAGTCAGATAGATAGACCTTCCTTCCAAACACTAGTCTCTTGAGAAAATTGTAGGCATTTATTTTGGTGTGGCAGCCAGTCGTTGGGGCACTTTAGCTGAACTGGACTCTCTGAAGTGAGGAGCAGACATGGTAAATTTCCACCCTGTCCCTGCTGCAGCACAGCCAGTTACACACTGTAGTTACTTTGCTAACACACACTTTTAGTAACATGTGCTGGGACAAGATCACTGTTATGACACATCAAAGAAATATAAACAACAAGGAATTCATTTTTGTTTCTTTCGATCAACTAGACAAAGCTAACTTTAACACAATTGTTAAAACAAATATTCTATTAGGATATTTTTAGAGTTATTGGTCTAGTGTGGTAGCATTTGAGGCAGCATGGCAAAGTAGTCAATATCTCAGGCTTCAAGGTCACATAGTTTCAAAGAAGTTCCCAGCAGTATGAACTACCAGTCATTAGACCTCGATAAGTTTCTATATTGCAATTTAATATAACATAAGACCATGGTTCTATCTTCATCAGTGAGAGCTTGAAGCCTCTGCTGATGTAAGCCCTTATAAATAGCAAATGTCAACTGTTATTCTTGGGAAAATGATGCTGCAAAAAGTACCTTCCTTGAGACAATGGTTTTACCCTGTAAAGATTTGTTTCTTGTACTTGTTTAATAAAATGCTGATTGTGCACTAGCTAGGCAGTAAGTAGAGGTGGGGCAACCAGGCAGGAAATGGGGGGGCCCCAATGAAAACAGGAGAATTCTGGGAAGAGGAAATATTCAGTCTGCAGTCGTTACCCAGACATAGATGAGAATGCCTAGCTGATGAAAGGTACCAAGCCATGTGGCTAACACAGACAAGAATTATGGGTTAAGACATACGAATTAAAAAAAAATGTCTGAGTTAATAGGCCAACTAGTTTATGATTAATGTAGACCTATGTGTGTTTCTTTGAGACAGAAACCTTGGTCAACGATTACCTGTTGAGCTAGCCAGGATCCTTGGAATATTCACTCTGCATTTTTCTATTGATGGCTTTTGTATTAAGACTCACACTAGCAAATAAGAAAACAAACAGAGAGGATTAAATACTAAACTGAATGGTGGAATGGGTGTTTTTCTTTCCACTTCAGGAAATTGTGTTATTTCAACAAAGCTGAACATATGGACTGAGGATAAAATATCAGTCACTGAGGAACCAGTTTGCAGACAGAATGTGTAAACAAAGAAGAAAAACACAGAACATGGGATTTCAGACCACACATCACATGTGATTTTAGACCACTGTTAAGCTGCGTATCATCTAAATGGCCTCACAGAAACGCTTATCTTCCCACACTAATGTCTGAATTCCCATCTTCAGAACAAGTATTATCACAGTCTCCAAGTGAGGCAGCTTTCTGCTACTGGAGTTCAGAAGCCAATTAATAAATTAAACACTTGAGACTTTTAGTTTTCTACATTGTTGCTTATGTTACAATCATGACTTGTTTTTGTTTTTGTTTTTTAGGTTCTGTGTGGCCATGTGTTGTTGGGGTCTTGGAGACAGCTAAGAACACACACAGATACCAAATTTTCAACACAAAAGAGATTTATTAACCTGTCGGGAGCGGGGAGGGGCTGCCTTCTGATCTGGCATGACAGTAGCAGGTGTTTTTGCAGTTTTGGTTGTTAAGAAGAAAAGGGGAAATCTGTGTTAGGACGAGATGTAAATCATGATTGGACAGGTTAAACATTGTAGTCAAATAATTAACTGTGATGGCTGGATTTTGATTTTGTGATAGTTGGATTCTGGTGCTCAGCCTCAAGAATATTCCATGGCCAAATAAAGGAATGGACTTGTCTTGGGGACTAGTTACAAGTGTAATCTAGCAGTTTAAAAAGTACAAAAAGTTCTCTCTAAACAAAGGGTAAAACCTGCAAGTGCCATGTTTGCCATGCATGGGTCTGCTAGAGAGCCCTTCATGTGTAATAGCCCCTAACGGCTCTCAGAAAAACTCAGAAGGACAGAAATGGGAATCTTCTGCACTGCACATGGGACACTGTCTTGTAACTACTCATGTCATTGATCATCACCCCCAGCTCAAGGGGACCAACCACATGAAGATGGGCTGATATCTAGAGGAACAATTCTGAAGCAAAAGCTCTCACCTCACTTACCTAAAACACTCAGTCCAATCACGGTCAAGAGAAGAAGGATGAGCCCAGCACAACTGAGTTTCAGAGCCAACCTGTGGGAACGTGGGCACCGGCAGGCGTCTGTGAAGTTAAACACCTGGTTACTGCTTATGTCAGTTGAGTACATCTGGGATGAAAGTTAAAGGTGGTTTGGATTAACATGGACAACTGGATTCAAGTAGAGGGTGGGCTGCGGATGTGAATGTTTCTCTGCAAACTTAAAGCAGAATTCAATGTGTTAAGGGAAGAAGACACCAGAAAATGGAAAGATCTCTCATGCTCTTGGTTAGTTAAAGTTAACATAGTAAAAACGGCAATCCTACTAAAAGCAATCTACAGATTCAATCCACGAAATTCTTCATAGACCTTAAAAGAATGCTATTCAACTTCTTATTTAAAAGCAAAAAACCCAGAATAGTGAAAACAATCCCATACATAAAAGAACATCAGGAGGCATCACAATCCCTGGCTTTGAACTCTACTACAGAGCTATAGTACCGAAAACAGTCTGGTATTGTCATAAAAACAGACAGGAGTACAAATGGTGGTTTGGGAGGTCTTTCTCTCTATGTGTTATTTTATTGGTTAATGAATAAAGAAATGGATTGTCCTATAAGCATGGGAAGAGGAAGGTGGAATCAGGGAGATACCATGGAGCCAGCACTGGAAAGAGATCTGCTGAAATTTGCTGGTAGGCCACAACCTCATAGTGATATACAGATTAATAGAAATGGGTTAAATTAAGATGTAACAGACAGTAAGAAGCTAGAGCTAATGGGTCAAGCAGTGATTTAATTAATACAGTTTCTGTGTGATTATTCTGGGGCTAAACTGCTGGGAACCAACAAGCAGCCTATTACAACAAATTGGCCCCCATGTGGCCAGCTAAATCCACTTAAAACCTGAGATAGGTTGAAAAATAATTCTAGACACAAAATTACAAAATTTAACATAGCTTCTTGCTGTTTACTGACAGCATGCAAATGATCCTTTAAGATTCATTGGTAGCAAAAGAAAAAAATACCATGCTTTTTAAATGGCTGTGCTGCCAATGCAAAGCTGACTCTTTCAGGCAGGAGGTTCGGCTACAGAGCATTTGAGTAGGGTTTGTGAACAGACTGCTGCAGCTTGATTAATGACAGTGTGGACTGGCTGTGTGTCTGGAAGCAGGGTGGTGTGTGTAGATCTCAGAAGCAGCGAGCAACTCTGACATTTTGGAATGGGCATGGCAAAAAGGAGTACCGTATTTATCCTAGTAATGTTGCAGCTTAGATTCTTAAGCACTTAGCATTTTAAGAAGCACTTCTGGTCATAAAAGATTACAGAGATGCAATAAAGACAAATCCAGATGGAAAAGAATTCTAAATGAGTCACAGTGTTGGATAAATGTACATAGGCTTAAAAGAGCGAAGGAAAGGAATATAGAGAGTCATAAAATAAAGTTAATGCTTTAAAAAAGGGTAAAGTCTATAAAGAGACAGAGTACAGATAGTCATGTATTAAAAGGAGTAAAGAAAAACAAGCCATGTAAAAATGGAAAATTCACAGAGAGTCTGGATTATTGTGTTATCTTTGCATCTTTTGACTGTGAATGAGATAAGTACAGAGAGACATTTTATTGTATGGGCTGCTAAGCTAAACCAGCATGTGTTCTAAAGGTATCATGACTTCCAAATTTGGTCTAAGGATATGTTGCTTTGGAAAAGAGGTTCTTCTTTTGTTTCCATAGAGGATGAGAATCTGTGGATTGCTTCCAGACTGGTGTGGTTTGATGAAAGCAGACCCCCTGAAAGGTTGCTGTAAGCACCCCCACAAAGAAAATACTTTGTCCAATAAACATCGGGAAGCAGTTTGGAGAAACTATTCCCATATTCCTAAATATTGTATACAATTTTTTTACATTTAAAGGGCAATATAACACAGATATGCTATAGAGATTTGCATTGGCATGGATCTTGGTTTATTGATACAAATTTAAGGACAATTTTGTTTTATATATATATATATGTATATATATATGCTCTTGATTAAGATAGTGTGATTGTGTAGCTCATTTAAAAATGTAATATATAATTAAGAAATATAGGTTAATAGATAATAGTCAAACTTTCATCATGTTAGATTTTCTAGATGTATAGAGATATATTTCTGTTAGATAGGTATCTTCAAATCTTTCAGATACCTACAGAATATGGCGTTTAAAATGCTTTAATCACTTAGGACTTTTAATGACAATGAGATACGTTTGCTCCTGGAAGGACCAATTACTTCGAGAGGAAGATGAGCATCAAAGTAACTCCTTATGGAGTTAGTTAGCCATTTGGGCAAGAAACTGCTCTTGCCTAGATTGCTTAACTAGACAAGTAGGACCCACAGAGAAATGACTGCCGAGCTTGCCTAAAGGTGAGACAATCCTTCAGTGTTCCTACTACATGAAAGGGTCAGCCAAACATTCTGCAGGACACAGAAAACTGTGACAGACAAACTGCCAGTATAGGTGGAACTGTCTTTCAAATTTCCTGCTTCATGGAAAAGTTTGCTGGATACTATGGGTCTGCGGACTGAAGATGGATCTTCAATAGTACAGAACTTTGAGTGACTGTCCAGGCAGTGAGATGTCTCTGTCAATTCTAGAGATTTGGAAGTTGCTTACAATGTACTTCCTGTTTACTTAGGTAATATTGTATTCTTCTAGAGTCTTTGATGGAGTTGAAAAATAGATAGTTATAGTTATACATAGTTATGAGAAAAGATAAAGTAAATATAAATATTGTAACTGTAATTCTTGCTTGATAACTGTTTTGTTATATGTAATCTTACTATGTTAAAGTTAAAGCATTCCTTTTTGTTTATACAGAGAAGGGGAAATGGTGCAGGAGGTTCTTCTGTGTATGTGTTGATGTTATTGGTTAATGAATAAAGATGTGGCTTGGCCTATAGCACAGGAGGAAGAAGGCAGAGTAAGGGAGCCACCATGGAGCCACCAGTGGAAATAGACATGCTGAAACTTTGCTAGTAGGCCATGACCTCGTGGTGATATACAGATTAATAGAAATGGGTTAAATAAAGATGTGAGAGTTAGCCAATAAGAAGCTAGACCTAATGGGCCAGGCAGTGATTTAAGTAATATAGTTTTGTGTGCTTATTTGAGGGCTAAGCAGCTGGGAACCAACAAGCAGCCTATTACAATAGAAAGGAACCAAATGGAAGACCGGGATATTAATCCACATACCTACAAAGAAATGATTTTTGACAAAGAACCAAAAACATAAAATGGATAAAGAGAAAATATATTTAACCAATAGCACTAGCATAGCTGGATATCAATATGTAGAAGAATGAAAATAGATCCATATCTATCACCATGCACAAAGCTAAAGTCCAAATGGATTAATGACCTCAACATAAAGCCAGTCACACTGAACCTCATCGAAGAGAAAGTGGAAAGTACACTTAACCACATTAGCACAGGAGGCCACTTCCTAAATATAACCAGAGTAGCACAGACATTGAGAAAAACTATTAATAAATGGGACCTCCTGAAACTGAAAAGCTTCTGTAAAGAAAAAGACACAGTTAACAAGACAAAAACAGCTGCCTACAGAATGGGAAAAGATCTTCACCAACCCCACATCAGACTGATCTCCAAAATATACAAGGAACTCAAGAAATTGGTCATTAAAAGAACAAATAATTCAATAAAAATAGAATACAGACCTAAACAGAGAACTCTCAACAGAGGAATCTAAAATGTCTGAAAGACACTAAAAGAAATGCTCAACATCCTTAGTCATCAGAGAAATGCAAATCAAAACAACTCTGAGATTCCATCTTACACCTGTAAGAATGGCCAAGATCAAAAACACTGATGACAACTTATGCTGGAGAGGTTGTGGGGTAAAGGGAACACTTCTGCATTGATGGTGGGAGCGCAAACTGGTACAGCCTCTTTGGATGTCAGTGTGGCGATTTCTCAGAAAATTAGGAAACAACCATCCTCAAGACCCAGCAATATCACTTTTGGGTATATATCCAAAGAATGCTCAATTGTGCCACAAGGACATGTGCTCAACAATGTTCTTAGCAGCATTGTCACAGTCAGAACCTGGAAACAACCTAAATGCCCATTGACCAAAGAATGGATAAGGAAAATGTAGTACATTTACACAATGGAGTACTACAGAGCAAAAAAATAATGACATTTTGAAATTTGCAGGCAAATGGATGGAGTTAGAACACATCATATTGAGTGAGGTAGCCCAGACCCAGAATAACAATTATCATATGTACTCGGTCATAAGTGGCTTTTAAACATAAAGCAAAGAAAATCAGCCTACATATCACAATCCCACAGAACGTAGACAACAATGAGGACCCTAAGAGAAACATACATGGATCTAATCTAAATAGGAAGTAGAAAAAGAAAAGATCTCCTGAGTAAATTGGGAGCATGGGGACCATGGGAGAGAGTTGAAGGGGAGGGGACAGGAAGGGAGAAGAGGAGAGAGAAAAAAGTACAACTCGATAAAATCAATTAAAAATAAATAAATAAAGCAGAATTCCATGAGCTGAATTCTGTATTATCAACAGTTGTTGGCTCTGATAAAATAGGACTGAAAATGAATGCTCATGCACGTACTCTGCATTTGCTCATTGGGTGACTCAGTCTTAGTAGAAGTAAAGATCTGTTGAAAACCACTGGGCACTGTAAATCAAACGGCATGTTCTGTTGCAGGAATGCAGTCAGCGCGTCTCTAAGGAGCACATTCTTTTCTGAAGAGACATTTTTGATGGTCACTTTTGTGGTAATGGTGACTTTTGATGCTATGGCATGTGATTCTATTCCTGAACATGAGGTCTGCTTCACTGAGGTCTACAATGTTCTTCTCCAACTTGGATTAAAGTTATGGCATCCAAGGAGGGGCATCTCATGAGTCCACACCATATTTTCAGTATTTCAATTGAGGTAGTTCCTCCTATTGGCTGAGTTCTAAAGCCCCCTAATGGATAGATGATCTGGAAGTGAGGCTAATACCACACTACACACACAAGCATATGCACACACATGCAAACTAAAACCATACAACACTGTGTGCATGTAGCCTTCACAGTGCACTTCCCTTAGATATCGTACATTGATAATTGCTTTTGCTGTGGTCTGTTCTGTTTCTGAGAGAGAGTTGTCCATTGGTCCAGGCTGACCTCTAACTATCTGTGTGGATGAAGATGACCTTGAGCTCCTCATTCTGCTACCTCCATATCCCGAGTGATGGGAATCTGTTGGGTGGCCCTGCAGTCAGATGCTGCAGTCTACCATAGCCTGGCAGCTTTCTCTAAACTTGGGAACATGAAGGACTCTCTCCCCTCCAGTGAGATTTCCTGCTCTCTACCTTTTGCTATCTGGAGGATGTCTCTTGGCTGGGAGGACTGTCCTTCTAAGAAAGCTGTCTCCAAGCCTGGAATCCTGATTTATCTTCAGCATGACCCCTGGCACAGTTTCCTGCTAGAAGCCTTTCTCCTGTTGCACTTGAGGTAGCTGAGACTTACACTAGGAACATTGCTATAGGACTCTGCTGCCACATATGAAGCTTTATGATGGGAGCATACTGCTTAATACAAATTAGGGTTTGTCCCCAAGCTCCCCAATCCTATACATTTCCTATACACATTTCCTATACTCTGAAATGAAGCTATGCCAATTCATCAAAGTCATCATCTGCAGGTATATCTCTGTTTTACTGACAGTCATTCAAACCCTGTTCTTCACTTCTGCTCCTTCCACCCTTGTGGACCAAAGAAGAGGTTGCACAACAGGATTCTATGTGTGCACCACCCACAAGTGGTCAACACATAAAGAATAAGAGACTACGAAGTTCTCTACCCTAAATGGGACATGTGTATCCCATCTCATCCCCAACCAAGGCTCAGGCATTATCACAGAAGAGGGGCAGAAGGACTGTAGAACCAGAAGTGCTGGATAACTACAAGGAAACACTGTCTTCTTGACATAACAGCGCAGTTGCCCAGATGAGCTTACACCATTTGTGAAGCTACTCACAGCTGATGGCTGCTAGGAGTGAGTCAGTTTTCTTCCAGGATACAGTCCCTAAGAGGTCACCTATGCTCCAGGACATGGCCTTCACCCATGCACATACTGGTAGGTTGGATTCAGTGGGAAACCAAACCCCAAACATTAAACTGCTTAAGTCCCTTCCACTTTTACAGGTATAAACAGGTATAACAAAGACTTTCTTGTGCCTACCAAAAATAACTGGCTTCGACAAATCTTTCATATAGTTACCAAAATCCCCCACTTTCTCCAGACCCTTTGTACAGATTATAATGAAGCTCATTTGGTGACTCAAAGATTTTTTTCTGATTAAAAAAATCTGTTACTTCAATAGTTTCTGACAAGCCTGCTTAAAAAGTTGTGATTCACATTCTTGGCACAATATAGAAAGATTAAATTTAATGCATTGTGGTATTCTATAAGGAATCTCAGTTACATCACAGAATCTCATACTATACCATAGCCATTTTAGATTTAATTTCTGCTTCATTGTCTGTCTCTTTCCATCCACTCCAAGTCATTATATCCTTCATATTTGTCTCACTTCAGTCTTCCACATTAGTTCCCATTTCTTTCACTCAGATTTTAAATCTTCTTGGAGACAGGGTGCTGATTCCACCAGTGCTCAGTGCTAGGATGCTGTGGAGCTGAGTTTTTGTGTTTGTGTTATGTAGAAGTTTGAACCAGGCAAGATGCTTCACAGAGTCTCTCTGCTAGAAGCATCCCTTTCCTTGTAGATGTAAAGCATCCTTTCTTCAGGGTCTTGTGACTGAAGCTGAAGAGAAGGGCTGCCATGTCTCACATTAACTGACTAGAAGGGAGTGCATGAGCTTCTTATCTCTAAAGCTGTGAGCATCTACTCTCTTCAGCATGGACTGACAGCTGCTCACCTTCAAAGCAACAACAAAACTGCAAGAAAAAACCATAATTCTGGAAGATATTCAAATGCCAGAAGGAGAAATAAAGCTACTGACCTGAGGGACGAGATGGAGGCGATGCACACAGAGGCCCTGGAGTGGGGTCTTCTACCTTGTAGCAGACCTTTGGTGTGTCCATTGTGAATGGGAGATGTGACACTGAACTGGTGAACAGCAATAAACTCCTACTTCCGTAAGTGAAATGATCAAAGGGAAGTGCCCTGTGAATGAATGCTCTGATGTGTGTGTCCACACCCACTCACACTTGCCTCTGAGGGTTTCTCCATAGTTTTGATGTAAGAGTCTGTCCTGCCCACACAGCTTACACATTATTGTCTTTTTAAATTTTTCTTTATTCTTCTCTCAATAGATCCTGAATGAAGTCTTTTCTTTGTCCTCTCTTCTCAGTCTCTGCCTGCCTCCCCTTTCCCTGTCTTCAATTCCCTTTAGAAAAGAGCAAGCTCTTAGGGATATCAGTGAATGCAAGATAACAACAAGTATTATGAGTAGACATAAATCCCCCATATCAAACCTTGATGAGGCAACCAAGCAGGAGGAAAGGATCCCAACAAGCAGGCAAAAGAGTTGGGGTGTCTGGAGACCCCAACTCCCATTGTTCAGAGCCCAACGAAAATCCTAAGCTTGTATGCACGGGGCCTCGTGCAGACCCATGCAGCCTCTCTGATTGCACTTCAGTCTTTGTGAGCCTTTGTGAGTCCTGTTAGTTGATTCTGTGGGCCATGTCCTCCTGGTCTCCTCTACCCTCTGGCTCTTACAGTCCTTGCTCCCCATTTCCTGTGGGGTTCCTGAACTCTATCTAACTTTTGACTGAAGGTCTCTGGATCTGCTATCATCACATGCTATTGTGTTAAGAAGGTCTAGCATGTGGTCTCTTTTTCTTAAGAAAACTCAAGGGAGACTTCTTGTTCTGATTCCTATAACCATCTGTTTTGAGCTGTTATCTAAAGGGAAGCTCAGGGTGAGTGAAATGTAACATTCTTCCTCAATTCAAATTTAAGTAGCCATTTTCCACAAATTATCAGCAATTAAGATATACAGTATATTATACTGTGCTGTAAAAATAAATATTAACATGTGAAAGTTCATAGTTATTGTAATGGTCTGTCTTGTCCCTTTAAGGGACAGGCCCTGCCCACTCCCTTCCCTTTCCAGGAAGATCTTCCTTCTGCTTCTGGTCTGAGCCCTTCCTTTTCTGCCTTTCTCTACGAGGCAGCTTCTGTCTCTCTCTCTCTCTTCTCCTTACTTCTCCCTTTCCCCCCTTTCTGTTTCTCTCTCTGTTTCTCTCTCTGTTTCTCTCTCTCTCTCTCTCTCTCTCTCTCTCTCTCTCTCTCTCACACACACACACACACACACACACATACACCCACTATCTTTCTTTGCTCTTCCCCCTCTCCCCTTCCCTTCCATAATTCACTAAATAAATATCCAACTTCACTCTTCATGGCGTGCCTATCTGTCTCGGTTTCTCACCAGCCACATGGCTTCTTACCTGGGACCTGGCTGCCTTCGTGGCCTGCTGTGGTCTTGCTACCCGCTGCCTGCTCCCTGCTGCCACTTGGGGACCTGTGGCATGGTCTCATGGCGTGCTGCCCACTGCTGTCACTTGGGGACCTGCAGCATTTTTACTTAAACCCTTACATTGTGCCATTGGACTCAGTAGGTTCTCCCGTCCCTCTTGCAGGGTCCGGATCTGGAACCGGGTATTTTTTCCACAACAACCATGTGTTCCATCTGCCTGAGCTTGGACCTCTATGCACGCCAGCAGCTTCAGTGGTGAGTTTCCCCCTTCCAGCTCCTAAACACATCCTTCACTACTACAGTTGAGCCCTTTGCTGCTTTCTGTAGCTAAAAACATGACCGGTCAATCCGGGGTCATTCCTCACGTGCTAGCACTGCACACACTGTGCAGTGCATTCCACTGGGGCCCAGGGTCCCTCAGATTTTTCTTTCTCCTTTTTTCTTTTCTTTTTTGTTTCTTTTCTTTTGGACCACTCATCAGTGGTCCCTGCCCTGAGAAAACACTGGGAGCAGCCTCTAGCCTCTGGCTTCCAAGACACCAGGACTGGAGCCAGTCAGGCATTAACATACCACCTGTAGATAGAGAATGCTCTTCTACAAGCCTCATAATGCTCACTTTCACACCCCACCTATAGAGGGGAGACGTCCCCCTATATAAGCCTTGTGGTATTGCCATTTTTGTGGGTTTTTATGTTTTCAGCTATGGTATAAACCCTCACTCTGCCGGTGTCCTGCCACTTCCATTGGCTCTACTTTTCCTCAGACTGTCTCTGCCACTGCTACTGCTGTCAACAAATTGGTTAGATCCACGAGGCAGCTGTTTTCAATTCCAGCCTTTTGCTCCTTACCATGGCTTGTGGCATGGAAGCTCCGCAACAGGACGGATCATGCCTCTAGGTCTCTCTTCCATACAACATGTGATCTCAGCCATTTTGACTGTGGTCAGGTGACCTTCCACCATCTTAACTGAGGTCAGGTGACTTCCCTGTCATCTTAACTGAGAGCCAGGTCAGATGATCAAGTTCCACCATCTTTACTGAGGTATTCCCTGCCTGGTCCCAATTTACTTATATTTTTTCTCTAAATTCTTCTTGCTGACTCTGTTGCATGTGTGTTTTGCATAGTGGCATGCCTTTGGTAGGGCCCACCAAGAGTAATCACTCCACCCAATTCCTGATCACTCTCTGTGTGTGTGTTCATACCTGTAACTTAAATGCACCTATGTTTACTGTTAAATGTTGTAATTGTTTGTTCATTGTATCTCATTTCAGACTACAAAAACAATACATCTCATGTTTTAAACCAGTATGTACTTTTAAGTCTCTTGCAAAAGTACTTTATATTTACTCTAACCCTCCTTTACCTGTTAATTTGAGAACCAGTACAGTCAAACTTGGACCCAGCTCTCCAGGCAGATTCTATACTATAATCGTACCTAATAAACAGCTCTCAACTGTGCAGAGATCTGGGGAATATGGCATTTAAATATTTAATTATTAAAAGACTTTTAATACCCAAAAGAGACAGGTTGGCTCCTAGCAGCAGCACTCTACTTCCTCCAAAGAAGACAGAAGGCAAATGGGCACACAACAATGTCCATCCACACTTTGTTTTAACTGCCAAGTGTTGACCACTGGGAAAAACTGCCTTTCATCTAAACTGAAGATCTCCAGATGTGGACAGAATCGCTGGAATTGACAGCCTAGCTGCTCAGGTCAAGGTAGGCTTGTTTTCCTGTAGATTTCTTAGCTCACAGGATCTTCTGGAGACTGGCAGGCCCTGCACTAAACAGCAAAATCAAATATGACCTAGCGACCATAGAGGACCCTGAGAAGTAACTCTAGGTGCCAACCAAGTAAGTTCTCTGTCGTTTTTAATCAATAACTTCCCAAGTAAAATTTTATCCTTCTCAAGGATCTCTGATGCAGTCTGACAGCTGAGAGGTTTTGTCAGTTTAAAAGGACAACCTCATCAAACAAATTTCAGTAAAACACAAATACAAGTTATTAAGATGTATACCTGCAAGTTATAAAGGTGTGAGGACAAATACAAGTCATCAAATTTCTCTTTCATGTTGCTTTCCATAGTTTTAAAAATACATACATTGTGCAAAAAACATCTGTAAGAGTCATTCTGACATAAACATGCTGCTGTTTATATAATGCGTATGTCTAAAACTTATGTTTTCACAAACCCAAAGAATACTTGTGAGTTCCAGGGAGCCAAGTTGAAGGATCCACCTTAAACAGGTCAGATACACTCCTCTCAATTCCATGGCCCTAAATTTTTTCCCCTAAACTTAACTTTGTCCTCTGTTCTGTCAATACCTTAAATAGGTGTAAGAGACACCAGATGTTTCCATACCACAAACACTGGACAGGAGCAAAGAGACCAGCTCTGCCAGGATGTGGCCAGCACCCAGCCTTCTCAGGTCCCCCCTCAAAATGACACCCACAAATAAGCAGGAGCAGTCTTGAGATTCTGCTGTCCCAATTCCTTTAACTTGTTGTGCCTAACCTCCCATCTTTTTATTATAAAAAAGAAATGGGAATGTAATGGAATGCTTGTCCCTTTAAGAGACAAGCCCTGCCCACTCCCTCCAACCGTCTACTGCTGAGGCAGGCAGATCTTTCTTCCTGCCTTCATCCAGAGTCTTTTCCTTTCCTCTCTCCCCCAAAGAGGTTGCTGCTGTGGCTTTCCCCCTCCCCCTTCCTCTCTCTCTGTTCTATCCCCCTTTCCCCTTCCCTTCTATAACCCACTAAATAAATATCCTACTTCATACTGCATGGTGTGCCTATCTGTCTAGGTCTCTCACCTGCCATGTGGCCTCTTGCCTGGGGCCTGGCTGCCTTCGTGGCCCACCGTGGTTTCAGGACCTGCTGGCTGCTGCCCACCACCACTCAGGGACCTATGGCGTGGTCTCATGGCCTACTGCCCACTGCTGCCACTTGCAGACCTGCAGGATTTTTATTTAAACCATTACAGTTACAGTTGACATAAATTGAAGCTCTAGAATCCTCTGGAAGCATCCATGCTGTGAAGGAAGCTATGAAACACAGAAATGAGGACAAGACTGTGGGAAACACGCGTGACTGACACAACAGGAAGAGCAGTGAGGAGGGAGCCCCACACGCTGCTCAGCCCTGTCCTGAAGGTCCATGTGGATACGACATCATTCACCAGTGGAAGGACTTTGTCTGTGGGATGTACTGACTCCTCCAAGGATTTCCAGGCCTAGAGCCTTAGAGCGGGACTGCACATGCCAAGTCTTACACTGTCATAGAAAAGCAAAGAATTCCTGAAGTCACTTGCTGTGGTTGGGATGGATTGACACAAGGCCCTCACAATTACAAGATGGCAGCAGAAGTCTGCTGACTATGAGTTCAGGAGACAGGAGGTGCACACATTGTATGGGGCTCACACTCATTCCCCAAGAACACTGATGATTATAAAGTGAGAGGAAGCCTTGTGAAGGTCTCACAGCGCACTTAGGACACCATGAATCCTCCTTAGCTGTCACTGATGACAGTCATTTCCCCTAAAGCTAGGCATGGGCTTCTGCCTCATGCTCCATTTTTTTTTGTAGTGTTGAGAATTGAACTTAGGGTCTCATGAATTTGAGGTAAGCACTCTATCACTGAACTATGTTCCTGGCCCTCTATGCTTTGCCTAAAGTGAAGATTTTAGCCATTACAGAAGGTTTTCCATCTTGAGCCATTATTTTTTACAATCAAATATCAAGAATTTATAAAAATATTCTCAGCTGTCAGTACATAAAAATTTCAGCATATATAAGGCCCTCAGGTCTAAGTAGAGAATTCACCTGATTGCACATGAGTGATGCTTGTCCCTGCCTATAATCCTCTTCCCTTGCCGAGACACAGGTAGTTTTAGGTGGGGAATGTGTGAATAGGCATTGCTACTATTTAGGAGTTTATAACCACCTAGTAACCCGGAAATCAGTAACAATGGTGGGGATGTATTAGATAATTAAAGAGAAACTTGATGGTTTTAGCAGAAGATTCAAATTATGCTTTGTGGACACAGAGGTTTAACTAAGTTCTGAAGCTGCCTGTGGCTACCAGGAATCCCCAACGACCGTGTGAAAAACAACAGATCTGAGGTGAGATGTTTTCTTTAGCTGTTACTGACAAAAGTGTGAAGTGACCAGAAGTGAGAAGAGCATCATGCATCTGTGGGTAGCACGCAGTATGTAGTTAAGTGCGATCATTTTGCCTCATGCGGTATCTGGAACATCATCAAATACCTGCATAATCTTTACACAGCAAAAATCCTTATAATCATCTTTGTACATGTAGAAATAAAACCTGTGGAGGCCTGAAAATGTGAGCCTGTTTCCATGTTGACCAAAGGTCAGAGTGTTGGAACTTGACTCCAGTTCCTTCAAGGTTATTGGGTTTCTACCTCAAACAAAGGTCGCACCTAGCTGTTGGTCAGAGAGTTCTGCTCTCTCAAGTTATTGTCAACAGTGTGGCTAATATCCAGACCTTGTGCTTCATGACTAGAGAAGTAGATTGTTCCTACTTCAAACAAGAGTCTAAGGACCCAACTAAGTTCCAGTTCCCTTTATAAAGATAACTTAGGATTCCACCCAGAGAGTGGTTTGAGTACAGAATATTTTGGTCTAGGGTATAAACGTGACTTGCTTTGTTCTAGTAACAGAATGCTTAACCTTGAATGTAGCTCACGACCTCCAATTGGTACGTTCATTTCCTTGTATCATGTTAATGTAGTCTTTTCTCTTACTCCTTCCTTTTCGGATCAGGGTTATTTTAAGCAGTCGGAAATCAAACGGGGGCAAATTTTCAGTACTCACTGGAATTGTCTTCTGATACTATCTTATATGTTTCTCCATTTTATTATTTTTATTTGCATCCAAGGCCCTCCCTACTACATCTAGGTTGAGCAAGGTTTACATCCAAAGAGAATAGGATCCCATGAAACCAGTATATGCAGTAGAGACACATCCCAGTGTCACTATCAGTGGCCCCTCAGTCTGCCCCAGCTATCAACCTCCTTCAGAGGGGCTTGGTTGTTCCCCTGCTTGTTCAATCCCGGTCCTAAATGCTTGGATTAAAGGCCTGTGCCACCACCACCCAGAATAAAGACAAGTTTTTAGCTAAAAGCTGTTTTAATATTTAACTCAAGCTAATCATGGGATTTTGGACATGTAGACAATGGAACAAAAAATAATATAAATAACATTACCCTTGAATGAAATGAGGCATGAAAACAAGAGTAATAAAATAATAATTTTGTAGAACAAGGTGAAAATATGAAACAGAAAGTGGTCATTATGAGAGGAAAACATTCACCTCATATCAAGGTCTATGCTGAGGTTAAGCCCCACTAACCCTCTCAGGATTCAGAAGGATGGCTATAGCAGGCGAAACCTGACTAAGGAGGTCTGAGCGTAAGCAAAATAAATTGGCTCACATAAGTCATTTTATCAAGTCCCATTTATTCTTTCTATGCTCTCTTGATGTTTCCCATTCGATGTTCCTCACTGTTCTTTTTATCCACAGGTTTCCAGTTTATACAACCACACAGATATGATACCAAGCATGCATTTCTTAGGGCTAACAGGATGAACAAAAGACTAACAAGGTAGGTGTTTTAGAACATGACTGTGATGCTCCTGAAAGACCTGGATAAATCCAGACCACCACCACCACCACTTCCCCCTCCCCCCCCCCCCCCCCCCGAAGGAAAAAATAGAGCCAAAAATCTAAGCAGGGAGAGGTGAATCAGAAATCTAGGATTAGCCAGTTCAGTTTCAGGAACTAGCTGAAGATAAAGTTAGATTGTAATCTTGAGTATAATCTTGAGAAACAGGGAATTGCCCCCTTGTGATCATCACTGGTATTTTCGGAATTTTCTGTGACGCTCCCCCTACCCCTTTCAGATTACTGGGCTGTGGTTTCCTCCTTTAAAAACCCCCTCTCCCAGTTACTCAGGGTCGAACTCTTTCCCCTGTGTGGGTTATGAGTCTCGGCCCCAGTGCACTGGTTCCCGTCTTGTGAGCAAACCTCGTGTGATTGCAGCAAGGATGGTCTCTCGTGAGTTACTGGGGTGGGGGGTCTTGTTATTCCAAGACTTGAGTGAGAGTCTCCCCACACTGGCGGTCTTTCACTCCCAGGCAGATACTGGGAGGATTAGGATTGAATTTTTGCCCTCCCCCCCAACTCTGAGCTAAACATCTGGGTGCTTTATCTGCAGGCACCCAGGTGAGAAGGAATTTCTTTCTCTGGGGTTGGTTTAATGACCTAAGCTTTTTTCCTGTATATTTTAGGGGTAAAGGTACAAACAGTTAATTTTGTAGACTAAAACCTTGTATCTAATGAAAGGTGAAGGTAAATCCAGAATATTAATAGCTTGTTAGGGTGGAGGAAAGGCCAGTAGGTTATACTCTCCTGAGCCTGTTGTTAGAGAATTCAGGGCCAAGGAGACTTGTTTATGGGTGAGAGCAGACGTACTGTCTCTCTGCTCAGTGCCTCCTGCTCAGAGCTCCTTTCTTGTCAATAAGTCCTGTCAATAAGGATAATTGTGAAGGTCCAGCTTTAGGTAGATTTGACTGAGAATAAAGGTTTGGCTGAGTAAGTGCTTTCACACCAGGGCCCCATGGTGTGGGAGAAGGTTTACAGTTGCCAGCACACGAAAAGTCCGGTTTAAAGAATGCTTTATATGCTGCAGGCATATTTTGGGAAGAATGCCGTTATGGAAGGGAGTCATAGCTCCACAAGATATCTACAGACCTGACAGTGACGATCCAAAAGACAGGTGTTCCGAAGCTTTGCGAATTGGGTTCCCCATAAGCTGTACACTTGTGCGTTTGTCTAGTGGTCTGCCAGCTGTACTTTTACTGTATAATGGTTGTGACTCACAGCAAGTTCAGCTAGAAAACACAGAAGAAATGGCAGACATCGATAAAATGCCTCACCAACCTTGTTCCACATGGGCCAGCAGCGTAAAAATCGGTACGCCTTGTGTAAAGACTAACTGAAAAGCCAAGGCGACAGACCATTTTTTTTTCTTTCTTCTCTTCTAATCCTTTCAAATTTTGTTTATCCTTTCCTGTAAAGAAAAATGCCAAATAAGTCTGAATCTGTTTTGGAAATCAGGAAGCTACTAAAGTAGGGTGCAGCATTGCGACTCAGAGAACCTGTAAAAATATGTCTGTTAGTGGAATAATCTTTTCAGGAATTTGACAAATGAACTGCCATAGATCTCTCACAAGAGTTTAAAGACATTTTCTTGAAATTCTTTTCTGCTTTCGCAGATGATTTTTCTGAGCTCCATTTGTTTGTTTCTACAAAACAAAGCAAACGTTTCAAACATATTTTCTTTTTTTCCTGCAAAATCCAGATGCTCCAGACAAGCTATTTTATGGAATCTACAAAATCACTTTCAAATTGTCCACCATTCTTTCATGATGCCTCCTAGCTTCTTTCATAAAAATAGGTACTTTTTAAATAGTTAGCAGGCTTAGATCTATGTTGTAATTGAAGTTGTCCAGTCTCCAAAATTGTAAACGTACAATTATCTGACTCACTAGGTCTTCATGAACATTTCTCATACATACATATGTAGGAGCCAGTCATGGTAAGCTAAATATGAACAGATCACCCAAAGGAAGTTCTTTACTTCCAACCAATATCACCTGCCAGAATAGGACTCAGCCATTGATAAATTTGATAGAGGCCTGAGTCTCAGCAGCTTACTCTGAAGCAATGCCTGGTTGCAGGAAGAACCACAAACTGAGATTACCTGGGCACCACCCAAGAACAGACCATCCAAAGGAAATACCTAACATTCAAACTGCTGTAGATAGGACCACCTGCCAGCAAACATAAACCAGGACACCCCTAGACAAATGTCAGCCAATCAAGGATCCTGAACCTCAGAAACCCCTTACCCTCACCTTTACTACTATAAAAATCCAACTCTAACTGAGCTTGGGGCTCTCCGTTTATTCCAATACGTTGGACATGTGGAAAGACCGAGTTTGCAAACTTGCATAAAATAAAGGCTCTTTGCTTTTACACACAGGATTCGGTATCCTTGTTGGGTTTTGGGGGACTTTGCAGATTTGGGCATAACACACACACACACACACACACACACACACACACACATAATGTTCACACATGTATGTACATAGTTTATTATATATAATTTAATCTCATTTTTTTCTTTTTCTTTATTCTTTTCTCAAGGAACATATCCTGACTACAGCCTCCCTTCCTTCTCCTCTTCACAGGTCCCTCCTCTTCTCTCCCTCAA
Organism: Microtus oregoni; assembly: GCF_018167655.1. NCBI lineage: Eukaryota > Metazoa > Chordata > Mammalia > Rodentia > Cricetidae > Microtus > Microtus oregoni. The sequence continues at coordinate 68,521,321 of NW_024543061.1, forward strand.
ACTCGCTGCTCCTCCATTTCCCTTTAGAAAAGAGCAGACCCCTCAGTGTTATTAACTTAACAAGATTCAATAAGACTAGGCACAGATCCTAGTTGGCTAGATGAGGCAATTCAGTAGGAGGAAAAGGGTTCAGATAGACACCTGATTTTCGACAAAGAAGCCAGAAATACATAATGAAAAAGAAGAAAGCATCTTCAACAAATATGCTTGTCTAACTGGATGTCTGCGTGTAGAAGAATGCACATAGATCCACATTTATCACCTTGCACAAAATTCAAGTCCAAGTGGACCAAAGACCTCAACACAAAACCAGATACACTGAACCTGACAGAAAGGAAAGTAGGGAATAGCCCTGAATGCATTGGCACAGAAGACAATTTTCTAAACAGAGTATTGACTGCTTAGGCAACAAGATCAACAATTAATAAATGGGACCTCATTTATTAATTGGAAACTGAAAAGTTTCTGTAATAGGATAAAACAGTAGACTCTAGAATGGGAAAAGATTTTCTACAATTCTACCTTCCATTGAAGGCTAATCAAAAATATACAAAGAACTAGATATCAACAAACCAAACACTCTAATTAAAAATGGTGTACTTGCCAGATGGTCATGGCGCATGTCTTTAAACCCAGTCCTCAGGAGGCAGAGGCAAGCAAATCTCTCTGAGTTTGAAGCCTGGTCTACAGAGCAAGATCAGGACAGCTTCAGCTACATAAACCCTGTCTTCCAAAACCAACCCCCCCAAAAAAAGGGTGGGTGGTACAGATCTAAACAGAGAATTCTTGTTAGAGGAATCTCAAATATTTGAGAAACATATAAAGAAATGTTCAGCATCTTTAGCAATTCCATCTTATACCTGTCAGAATGGCTAAGATCAATCACACAAATGACAGTGCATGCTGGGGAGGATGTGAAGCAAGGGGTCCACTCCACCATTGCAGATGGCAGTGCAAACGCATGCAGTCACTATGGAAATCAATATGCCGGTTCTTCAGCAAATTGGAAATTAATCTACTTCAAGACCCAGCTATACCATTCTTGGGTATATACTCAAAACATGCTCCATCCTACCACAAGGACACTTAAGGGCTCAACTTTGTTCATAGTGGCTTTATTCATAATAGACAGAAATTGGAAACGACCTAGATGTCTCTCAGCTGAAGGATGGATAAAGAAAATGAGGTATATTTATACAATGGAGTTATTATTCAACTGTTAAGAAAAAAAATGACATCATGAAATTTGCAGGCAAATGGATGGAACTAGAAAAAAATGTTCTCAGTCGACCCAGACCTAGAAATACAAAAGAGTAGGTGATTGGTGCAATTCTCCTATGCCCCATTCTCCAGAGAATCTAGGAGGAAAGACCCCATACAGGCATTACCTCCTCTCAGTGAAATCAAACAGCACGCATTGAGTGTTCTGGCTTGTCTGGGATATGTCCAGGGGTGGTTCTGTCTGTTTCTTGGATTGTTGATGGGAAGGAGAGTTGCCGATTTTGCTAAAGAACTTTAGTTTTCAGTATGTAGCCCAAGAAGCCAGATTCAGCCACCCACCCTTGAGAAGCCAATTAAAGCAGCCAAATTAATAGTGCATGGGGGATCAGAAATGGGAGATTTCTTCAACATGGCCACAATGGGAAGAGGGACAAAGGGATTAGTGACTCTGACCCTGCTAAGTTACAGTTTTGGAGCTCACAGAACATGTTCCAAGGGCAGTTCCCAGGCAGATTCTAGGGGGAGAAAGAGATGAGGAAAAGAATTGAGGAGCGCCATTAATTCAAACGGGGCTGCTTGACCAAGAGTTCCCTTGGGTGGAGAGCTTTTGTAAACCTGGAAGAGATAACTTGGTTTTCAAACGCTGAAGCCACAGTGAGAACTGGGCATAGTGGTGCATGCCTTTAATCCCAGGACAGAAGAAGAGGCAAATTCAGAGGCAGAAGCAAGAAGAAATCTGTTAGTTTGAGGACGTTCTGATCTACATAGCAAGATCCAGAGCAGCCAGGGCTATGTAGACAGACATTGCCTTAAGAAAACCAAACCAAAATAAAAAAAAAAAAAAAAACAAAGGGAGAAAATATTCCACACATCAAATGAAGAAACAGGGAAAGATGGTCCCATCAAATGAAGAAGAGGATGTTCCACAGACTAAAAGTGTCACAGATGTGTAAGCCCCTTGACAAGAATTTTTAAAAAATGTACTAAACATGCTCAATCAGCTGACAGAACCACAGAGAAAGCACTAATGGAAGACAGAGAAATGATGAATGAACAAAACTATCTGGCAATATAAATAGAACCAAACAGGAAGACAAAAGGCATACGGTTATCTCCGTGAATGTAGAAGCCACTTTGACAAGATTACACACCTCTTCATGCTGAGATGTTTATCAAGTAGTTGGGAAGTCCATCCCTGAAGTCAGTCACAGAGTGGAGAGATGGCTCTTTGGGGAGAGGCTCCTACCACCAAGCACAAGGAACGATCTGAGTCCAATCATCAGGACCCACATGATGGTGAGGGATGGCTTCTACAGCTGTCCTCTGTGCTCTGACCTCCAAGAGCACTCTAAGGCACTCATGTGCCTTTTGCACACACACACAAAAATCAGTGTTCTTAAACATGTTTACATCTAAAAACCAGTGACTAACATGATACTCAATGACGTCAGGCTGAAAACATTTTCTCTACACAGGAGTATCTGCCTCTCCACTCCTGTCCATGATGACATGGGTATATACAGAAGTGAAGATGTGACATATTTGCTGTGTTTGTACTATGCTTTCATTTGCACTGAGGAACAGATGTGAACTGCTTCCTGTATTGGATTGTCTAGGATTTGCATAAAGAGTACCACTGTCTGGGCACCTTAAACACTAGGAATTTATATTCTCAAAGTTCTGGAAGCCAAAGTCTACAACCAGAGTGCTCTCAAAGTTGATTTCATCTGAGCTCTCCTCATGACTTCAAAGTGATCTTGTTTCTCTATTGTTCCCCCTCCCCTGTATCTATACCCTAATATTTTTGTCATCTGTTATAGTAGATTAGGGTATAACTTAAAAGCTTCATCTCAACTAGTGAACCTATACCTTGTCTCCAACACCATCCTGTTCTGAGGCATCAAGGATTAGAACCCCATCATACAAATGGGAGGGACACAATTAATAACATATCCAGTATATTTAAACCAGTCCAGTGGTGACATTTATCTACAAATAACTCTTTACATTGTTAACACTCTAAAAAAATTATTTAATATGTTTATATGTGGGTATGCACATACTATAAAGTGCTAACTCATGAGTTTGGTTCTCTCCTTCTACCCTATGGGTTTTTGTGTTCAAACTCAGGTCGTTAGGTACGGCTGCAAGTGGAGTCACCCTCTGAGCCAGCTCTATCTGTCAGTGATTTTGTCTATATATATGACTGCGTATTATAGCTGAACGGATGGTTATTGATACCCACAGGACAAATAGAGATTGTGACTTCTCAATGCCCAGTGAAACCGCTGATTAGCATCAGACTTTAAGTGCAAAGTCTTCTAAACAGCAAGTGCTCTTTCTGACTTGTCCTGTAATAAATGAAACCACTACACAGAAACTTTCAAAGTCATGATGAAATGGGACATTGGGTAAAAGCCTTTGATATTCAAGGTTCAGAATTTTCCACTGTAAACAAAAGCAGGCCAGTTGTCTTTGTGTACAGGAAATAACAACCACAAAGGTCTTTAAAGAAGTAGGTTTTTTTTTCATTTTACTTACAAACCACAGTTCCCCCTCCCTCTCCTCCTCCTTGCACCTCCCCCCACCCCCATTTACTCCTCAGAAAGGATAAGGCCTCCCATGTGCCTGGCATATCAAGTTGAGTCAGAATCAAGTCACACACACACACACACACACACACACACACACACACCCCACATCAAGAGTGAGCAAAGCATCCCTCCGCCAATAGGAAATGGGCTCCAAAAAGCCAGCTCATGCACCAGGAATAGATCCTGGTCCCACTGCTAGGGGGTCCCACAAACAGACTAAGCCATACAACTGTCACCCACATACAGAAGGCCTAGTTCCCATACAGACTCCACAGCTGTCAGTCCAGAGGCCATGAACCCCACGAGCTTGGTTCAGCTGTCTCTGTGGGTTTCCCTGTCATGATCTTGATCCTCTCCCTTGCTCATATAATCCCTCTCCCCTCTTGAAAAGTTGTCTGTGGAGCGATAATCCTCTATGCCAATGTAATAATCTGAATCAGACCAAATCAAACCGAATTTTTTTAAAAAAGCCCAGGTTTAATGGATACTAACGCTCCTGGGTGGCTGGGGAAGGAAGATGGGAAAACCACGTGCTTATTCTCTGGGGGGCAGTTTAAATACCCCGTGGCTGTGATCTTGAGCATCTCTGGGGAAGGTCCATCATTTGGCGGGCTTTCTCAGAGGTGGAGTCTGGACTAAGGCAACTCCCAAAGGAGAGGGCTTGGGATGGAACTTTCCACCTAAACATTCCAGACTTTTTTGAATGTGTGGAGGCCAGGGGCTGAGATGAAGCCTTAACCCAAACATTTCAGACTCTTTGGGTATAGGGGTGCCAGGGGCTGGGGTGACACTTCCAACCAAACACCTGTCTTCCACTGGGCTCCCAGAGCTTGGCCCAGTGGTTGGCTGTGGATCGTGGCCTCTGAGAAGCAGGCTTTTATGATTCTGCTCAGTAGACTCATCAACCATCTGTGCCCTAACAAGCCTATAAGCTTCTGTCTGGAGTCTGTGGACATCGATACTCTTTATTTCTGTAACAGATGGCTCTATAATTCTGTTATCAAAAACAAAGATTGTAGATGGAGGATAAAATGGGGGACAGCCTGGGAGTCACTCCTCTCCAAATTCCCCTTTTATAAACAATACAGCCCCCTTAGTAGGTGGTCACTCCAGTTCAACCATTCAATCAAGAGTCACTACACAATTACTTGAGCTGCAGGCCACATCTATTTGTTGGGAGGGTTCCATGGGAAAACTGAAGTGTGGAATACACATCATGTATGACAATGTACGACATATAAAGCTGGATCACCAGAATTAGAAAACAAGGCCTGGGGGAAGGCTGCTCACGTGATGTTGTATAGATCGGTTTTGTTGTTAGGAATAGAGAAAAAGTCAGACATTTTACCTGAAGCATGGGAAGTCTTAAACGGATGACCAGGGCTCTTTGGTTATGGAAATACCACGAGATAAAAATGACATAAACAAATGTATGCTACTTATCACTGAATATTTATGATGAATTCACAGGAATGGCAAATGCAAATAAACTCTGAAACCTCCTATCACACGTTACCTCTGAGAGTTACCTCTGTTTATATAGAAAAAGGGCATTTCATTGGGATGTATTTTTTTCCTTGACTGCTCAGAATATTTTTGGTAAAGCTTTTTGGTATGAATGTGTAGCTCCTGTGCTGTCTGTTCTCCAGATCCCTAGTTATTTAACAATTACCTTTTTATGGCTTTAACCTGGCTGACAGGTAGCTATACCCTATTATCACATTGCATCCCCTTTAGTTGCTGTTGTCTTCCATGTCTCTGCTAACTGCTGCCGGCTCATTTACTCCCTGTTCTTATGCTCATTCTTTTCATTTAGCCTATTGCAAAAACTCTTTTATCAAAGTCAAATTTGTCCACAACTTAACCTACTATGATCAGGTTGCTATATATTTATGATATTTATCTTAAAATATTTATTCTGAAATGAATTCTCCCTCAGCGTTCATACTTGTTTCCCCTTGATTCCGGTGAGGTTTGTGGTAAAGGAATGTCAGAGCGGCGTCTATGTAAAATCTCCAGCAAGTCATTCTTGTAATTACATGGTGTGTGTGGAAATGGCTGGGGGTTCCTTCCCTCCACGTGGGTAGGCAAGAAATGCTTGCATTTCTGTTGCTGGCTGCCTTGCTTCACTGCTGTCCTCAGTTGCAGAAGCGAAGCACAGCAGCTGTCTGGGAATCAGCAGCAACTGGCGCCCTCAAGTGTCCGGTCCTTGTATAGTCCTCAATAATCATGACCTCAGCCCTCGAGGGTTCAGTCCTCAGGACTCTGGACCCTTAGCACTTAGCAGAAGCCTGTGTCCCAGCTCTCAGCCCCAGATCTGAGACCCTTGTCTGTGAAGACTCTAGCTTTCTGGGACTCTTCCCACAACAAGGACCTGTTGCTGCTCTTCACTTGTTTCTCGCAGCCTCTTGCCCTTATTCAGCCTCAGCCTCTGCCTGCTTCGTGTCCTCTTTCTCCTCCTCCCTTTTCCCCTCCTGCCCTGGGTGCTTGAAAACTGGGCAGCTACATCTTCAGCTGTCAAACAGCAGCTGACTTGCTGAGCTCACAGCATGGCCTGCTACCCTCAGCTTCCCTGCCTCTGCCATTCTGTCGCTGCCATTCTGTGGTCTGTGCTGTCTCGCCCCTGCTCTGCCCTGTCCCTGCTGATCTTCCACAGCGCTATCAGCTCAGCCTGAACTGCTTAGTGTAGGCAAGAAAAGGCCACTCAAGAGAGGGCTTTGGGCAGGCCCGAGAGGCAGCACAGGACTTGATGAGGCAGAGCAACCTTGGATGGTCAGAGTCCTGAGTATAAGTAATTGCTGAGCCCTCCGCCTCAAACAAGACATCTATGACAATAAGGCATCCCTTGACTTCCAATGCCAAGAGAATCCTCTGGAATAGGGTTGGAAGACTGACTGTAGGAGCTGAAAGGTGGGGAGGGGGGGAGGCGGCACGCTGTCTTCTTAGATTCACACTAACTTCATGATTGTGTGTTCAGTATTCCCTCTTTAAAACACTTTTAGGCCACCACGTCTCTTTTTTTTTTTTTTTTTTTTTTTTTTTTTTTGCTATAGTGCCCATTGAAGTTCTTCACCCATTTTTATTTGGTTATTAAATTCTTAAAAGCTGTTGAATCAGTCATGAAATCTCCTTGTATATTTGGACATATATGAGGTAGGGCATGGGCCTCCCCAATTGTCAAAGAAAAGTCTAAGCCATTAATAGGATACCATTCAGGTGCCCAGTTGCCCTCCATCGCAGATGACTGAGTCTAGGCCACACCCAGTCCATTAACAGGGTTCCTAAGAGTCCGGCTTTTAAGAAACCCCTCTCATGGTTCAATTAAAGACACCACAATAAGCCAAGGGGATTAAAGCCTGGGGGTTAGAATCTGAGGGACAGAGGCACATAGGATCAGGAGTGCGAGGCCAGCCTGGGATACCAATCTTTTTTCTTTCTTTTTCTTTTCAGCATGAAACACGAATCCATGACCATACCCCACTCCAAAGCATCCCTCTAACAGCCACAAAGCCTTCCTTCCACCCCAATCCCTCTGGGCACCCAGCACCCAGCTCGCTCCAGCTACTTCAGGAACACAGGCACCAGCTCCACGCCGCTGCTCACTAGCCCTTGCCCACGTGCACTCCTGACCCTCACATCTGCCCACGTACGCACTCTGCTCTCTCTCCTGACACACTCTGTTCCCTCCTATGGGCATCTTCAGCCTTCCCGACCCCTCGGCTTCGTTTCCCTGAGCCTGCAGGTGCTAAGCTGCAAGCAGCCTTCGCCTAGATCAGAAATGATGGACGCAAAGGTTTGGGATTCATCCAGTGGTTTCTGTTCTGTTTTTAAACCTCCCACTCAGGCAAACAGTTCCTCAGAGAACAGAAATGCGAATATGATCAACAGAAATGTTGGTTCGCAATGGTTTTGAAGTAATTCAGAGAAAGGTTGAAAATTTGCTGTAGTCTGGAGAAATGGTTCAGTCTTCAAAAGCTAGGATCATGACCCCAGCTTTCTCTCAAGCTACTTTTATTTTTCTTAACAGGCCCTGCCTATTTCAATAAAAGACTATTTTCACTTTTAATTTATTTTAAATTCAACTTTTAAACCTAACCTGATTCTACTTAGTTTAGAAAATTAAATTCATCCCAATTAATTAATTTAATTAATTAATTCCAATTAAATTAATCTCAAAATCAGGAACTTTCCTGGGAGTGACATATTTTGAAAAACACGAAGTACTCCACTTCCCTGTCTGGTCTGCATCATCCTCGTTCTGGGGTACAGGTCCTTGGTGCTCTTTGCATCAGCTTTAGGTTTCAGAGCAGTGTGGGGCTACAGGAAATGTCCAGCCAAAGAGATGTATGTTTCCCACAAGCTACTTGTCCCACATCCTTACATAGGGCCCACACCACCTGCCCCACATCCTGCATAGAATCTAGACGACTGACCCACATCCTACATAGGTTCTACACCACATAGGGCACACACCACCTGCCCCACAGCCTATACGTATTTATCTTCTCTTGCTTGCTGAACTTCATTTAACATAAAGTCCTGGTTTCATCCTTATTGTACCTGGTGCAATTCCCCACCCCCTCTTCTTCCCCCACCCAATGAGCCTCTCTCACACCACCAGGACACAGGCACTCACAACATCTTTTTTTAAAAATTTATTTATTTATTAAAGATTTCTGCCTCCTCCCCGCCACCGCCTCCCATTTCCCTCCCCCTCCCCCGATCAAGCCACTCACAACGTCTTTCATCTTTTCAAAGTCTTTTGTGCTGAGCTGTCCCCTCTATTCAACAGGACCTTAGGGGTTCAGCCCTCCCTAAGACCCTGTAGTAGTCCCAGGTCCACATGCAGGGTGTGCGTGTGGTGGGGGGAGCCTTTCTGTCAGGACAACCATTGAGTTTCTCTGCTCACTAGCCACGACCCATGTGTCAGGGCAGACACCCTTGTCTGGGAGAGGTCTAGCCTCCTGCGTACTTTCCTAAGGTCAAAGGTGATGCTGTAGTGATACATGCCACTGGCAGGACCCCAGCCTCTCTGTTCTGCTCCTGAGAGAGGGGATAGAGATGGCAGTGGTTCAGGCAGACTCTTCCTCAGCATAGATGGCATGTGGGCAACAGACTCTAACTGGTAGTTCTTGTTTAAGGCTGAAGAATGTGATCTATGCACACAACACTCAGTGTGTAACTATCTCTGGGGAAGCAAGCTTGCCTGTTGCTGCCTTTTGACTGCTATGAATCCTGCTGTGATGATAATGGTCCCTGAATTCTCCCCTCAGATACACACCCAGTGCCAGACTGCTGGATCATTTGATGGTCTTTATCACTGATCCATTCATTTAGTCAGTCATTGATGGCATATTCAATGATCCTTTCATTTCTTAGCTTCTTTAGTAACGGACCTACAATCTTCCACAACAGCTTGGCCGTTTTGCGTTCCTACTAGTTGTATACCAGTTTCAAGTTCACCAACAGGCTTGGCAAACATCTCTCTCCTCTTCCCATCCCTCTGACCGCCTTTGCAATTTAACAGAAAAGTGGAGTCAAAAGTTCCCTCAAAAGTCAAGTGGGGTGGCACATGCCCTATGTGGATTCATGAGTTCAAGGCCAGCCTGGTCTACGACTGAATTGCAGAACAGCTAGGGCTGCACAGAGAAAAGCTGTCTTGAAGAAACAAACAACATTGATCTCCACATAGTTCCCTTATGAATACAGATGTAAATATACTCAATAAAATACTTGCAAACTGAACCTAAAAACACATCAAAAAGATCATCCACCGTGACCAAGTAGGCTTCATACCAATGATGCAGGGATGGTCAGATATATGAAAATCAATAAATGTCATCCACCAGATAAACACACTTAAAGACAAAAGTCACTTGATCACCTCATTAGAGGCAGCAAATGCCTTGACAAAATCTCACTCCCTTCATGGTAAAGGTCCTGGAGAAATCAGGGATACAAGGGACACATCTCAACATAATAAAGGCAATATACAGCAATCTCATAGCAAACATCAACATCAATGAAGAGAAACTCAAAGCAATTCCACTAAAATCAGGAACAAGACAAGGTTATCCACTTGCTCCATATCTATTCAATATTGTACTTGTAGTCTTAGAGCAATAAGACAACTGAAGAAGATCAAGGAGATGCAAATGAGAAAGGAAGAAATATCACTATTTGCAGATGATAAGATAATAGACATAAGGGACCCTAAAAATTCCACCAGCAACCATCTATAGCTGATAAACACTTTCAGCAAAATAGCTGGATACAAAATTAACTCACAAAAGTCAGTAATCTTTCTATAGACAAGTGGCAAACAGACAGAGAAAGAAATCAGGGAAATAACACCTTTCACTATAGTTACAAATAATATAAAATATCTTCATAAAACTCTTACTAAGCAAGTGAAAGACTTGTATGACAAAACCTTGAAGTCATTGCAAGAAGAAATTGAATAAGATATCAAAATATGGAAAGATCTCCCATGGTCATGGATTGGTAGGATTGACATAGCAAAAATGACCACCCTACCAAAAGTAACATACAGATTTAATACAATTCCCATCAAAATTCCAACACAATACCTCACAGACCTTGAAAGGACAATTCTCAGCTTCATATGGAAACAAACAAACAACACACACACACACACACACACACACACACACAAAACCCAGGATAGCTAAATAGTCCACAACAATAAAAGAACTGCTGGAGGTCTCACCAGTTCCAATCTCAAAACTGCAATAATAAAAACGGTGTGGCACTGCATAACAACAGACACACTGAACTGAACTGAAAACACAGACATAAATCCACACATCTATGGACACCTGACTTTTTATTTTTAATTAGGAAGCTATAAAAAAAAGACAATGTCTTCAACAAATGGTGCTGGTAGAACTGGATGGCTGCATGCAGAAGAATGCAAACCTACCACCCTGAACAACTCAACTCCAAATGGATAAATGACCTCAACATGAGGCAAGCTGCACTGAACCTGGAAGAAGAGTAAGGGAGAATAGCCTTGAACTCATTGACACAGGAACAGACTTTCTGAACAGAGCACCACTAACGCAGGCACTAAGATCAACAGTTAATCAATGGAACCTGAAGAAACGGAAAAGCTTCTGTAAGGCAAAGGACAACATCATGTGGACAAAGCAGCAACTTGCAGAATGGGCAAAGATTTTTTTTTTTTTACCAACTCTACATCCTGTAGAAGACAAATATCCAAAATATACAAAGAACTCAAGAAAGTAGATATAAAAAAACCAAATAATCCAATTTTTAAAATGGGGCACAAATCTCAACAGAGAATTCCCAATAGAGGACACTCAAATGGTCCAAGAGAAAGAAGTGTGCTGCAGTCAACAAAGAAAAGGAGTTGGAGATTGGCCTGAGCTTTGACAACAGGCAAGGAAATGTAGAATTTAGAGTTTGCCCGCTTAATTTTCAGTCTTGCTTTGGTTCAGTGTTTCCTCACGAGGCTCCCTTTCCTCCCTTTTAGAATGATGATGTAGAATCTGTGCCATTGTAGACTGGTAGTAAGTAATCTGCTTTTTGGTTTTGATAAAGAAGCTAAAAATAAAAAATGTAAAAAAAGAAAGCATATTCAACAAATGGTGCTTGCATAACTGGATATCAACATGTAGAAAATGTAAATAGACTCATATCTATCACCTTGCACAAAACTCAAGTCCAAATGGATCAAAGACCTCAACATAAAGCCAGCTACACTGAACCTCATAGAAGAGAAAGTGGGAAGTACACTTGAACACATTGGCCCAGGAGACCACTTCCTAAATATAACACCAGTAGCACAGACACTGAGAGAAACAATTAATAAATGGGACCTTCTGAAACTGAGAAGCTTCTGTAAAGCAAAGGACATGTGGTCAACAAGACAAAATGGCAGCCTACAGAATGGGAAAAGATCTTCACCCACCTACATCGGACAGAGGGCAGATCTCCAAAATATACAAAGAACTCAAGAAACTTGACATCAAAGAACAAATAAGCCAGAGAGACCTATGGTAAAATCAAATACTACTGGTCTTAAAAAAAAAAAAAGACTCCCTCTCCTGGGCTCTGTATTCTCCTGGTCCACATGTTTGGATGCTTTAGTGGAGGCCAGGTTATTCTAGGGGCATCGTCCACAGCCCACTAAATCTCTTTAAAGCCCACCAATACCTCCAAAGAGCACCCCAACCTCTGAACTCCATATCCCAGCCCCTACACATCTCCTGCTGCTTTACTGGAGGCTAGGCTGGTTTTAGGGACCCCAGGTAAGACATTCTCCACCACCTGCCAATATTCCTTAAAGCCTACTCCACAACCCCAGACTGCACCTCCTTTCTGGGGTTCTGCATTTCAGCAAACTTCAGCGAAGAAGTCTGCTTTACCTGAGGCCAGGCTAGAAGGACTTTGGAACTTGGTGCAAGAAAAGTCATTGAGTGTTGAGTGCTTGGTGAGCTGTTCTGTAGGGGCTTGGGAGATAAGAATGTTGAAGACAATGCAAAAGATGGAGGCCTGGCTTGTGAAGTCTCTGGGGAAAGTTTAAAGACTCTAACTGGGCCACTTGTTTTTTTTTTTTTTTTTTTTTTAAATTAAGACTCTGAGGTTGTGGTTAGCTGGGGCTGAAGAATCAGCTGTGATTAACAAGATCCCAGAGCTACTATTGGAACCTTTGCTTTCCTGGGATGCTCGATGCTGGTTGACTGTATAAATGATTATGCAGGCGATTGCTGATGTTCCAGATTCTGTATTAGACAAAATGATCATAGTTAGCTGCATACTGCATACTGCAGGCTGCAGGCTGCAGGCTGCATACTGCATGCTGCCCACAGACGCATGGAGCTCTTCTCACTTCTGGTCACTTCACACTTTAGTCAGTATGTTAAAGAAAATATCTCACCTCAGATCTGTTATTTTTCACATGGCTATTGTGGATTCCGTAGCCACAGGCAGCTTCAGAACTTAGTTAAACCTCAGTGACTGCAAAGCATAATTTGAATCTTCTGCTAAGACCATCAGACTTCCCTTATTGATCTTTCTAATACATATGCCCAATTGTCATTGGTTACCAGGTTATTAGATGGTGAAAACCACCGAAATAGTTGCAATGCTTATTCACACATTCCCCACCTAAAATTACCTGTGTCTTGGCAAGGGAAGAGGATTATAGGCAGGGACAAGCATTACTCACGAGCAATCAGGTGAGTCCTCTATGTACTAAGGCCTGAGGGCCTTATATATGGTGAAATTTTTATGTACTGAAAGTTGAGAATATTTTCATAAATTCTTGATATTTGATTCAAAAAATAATGACCCAAGATGGAAAACTCTTGAAAATCTTCTGTAATGGCTAAAATATTAGGTTTAGGCAAAGCACAAAGGACCAAAAACATAATTCAGTGATAGAATGCTTGCCTCAAATTCATGAGACCATAAGTTCAATTTCCAGTGCTCCAAAACTAAATAGATGGAGCATAAGGCAGAACCACATGCCTAGCATTGGCTTAAATGATTGTCATCAAACAGTGACAGCTGGGGAGGATTCACAGGGTCCTAAGTGTGCTGTGAGACCCTTACAAGACTTCCCATACATCGTAATCATCAGTGTTCTCTGGGAATGAATGTGAGGTCCATACAATGTGTGCACCTCCTGTCTCCTGAACTCAAAGCCAACAGACTGCTGCTGCTGTCTCATAATTGTGAGGGCCTGGTACAATTCTGCTGTGATCACAGAAAGTGACTTATAGGAAATCTCTTTTCTTCTTCTTCACTTGATATGAGAGTGTCTGACTTGGCATGTGTAGTCCTGTTCTAAGGCTCTAGGCCTGCAAATCCTTGGAGGAGTCAGCACATCCCACAGACCTGCGTCCTCCACTCTCTGTAGCTCTGACAGGCGAAGTCCTTCCACTGGTGAATGAGGTCGCATCCACATGGACCTTCAGGACAGGGCTGAGCACCGTGTGGGGCTCCCTCCTCACTGCTCTTCCCGTTGTGTCAGTCCACAAGTGTTTCCCACAGTCTTGTCCTCACTTCCGTATCTCACAGTTTCCTTCACAGCATGGATGCTTCCAGAGGATTCTAGAGCTTCAATTCATGTCAACGGTAACTATGAAGTTCACATGTTAATATTTATTTTTACAACACAGAATAATATACTGTATATCATAAGTGCTAGTAATTTGGGAAAAATGGCCACCTAAATTTGAAATGAAGAAGAATACTACATTTCACTCACCCTAAGCTTCCCCTTAGAGAATAACTCAAAACAAATGGTTACAGGAACTAGAACAAGAAGTCTCCCTTGAGTTTTGATAAGGAACAGAAACCACATTTTACACCTTCCTTTCTTTTTTTTTGTTTTGTTTTTTTGTTTTTTTTCTTTCTTTTTTTTTTTTTTCCTTTTGGTTTTTTTCTAGACAGGCTTTCTCTGTAGCTTTGGAGCCTGTCCTGGAACTAGCTCTTGTAGACCAGGCTGGTCTCGAACTCACAGAGATCCATCTGCCTCTGCCTCCCGAGTGCTGGGATTAAAGAAATGTGCCACCACCGCCCGGCTGCACCTTCCTTTCTTAAGGCAATTGTGTGCGACGGGAGCAGGTGCAGAGACCCACAGTCAAATGTTAGTTGGAATTCTGGAAACCCAGAGATGGGGAGGGACGATTGTAGGAGCCAGAGGAGTCGAGAAGACCAGGAGAGCATGGCCCACAGAATCCACTAAGCAGGGCTCACAGGGGTTCACGGAGACTGAAGCAGCAACCATGGAGCCTGCGTGGGTCTGTGCTAGGCGCTCTGCGTACATGCTGTGGTGGTTCAACTTAGGGACGCCTAACAGTGGTAGTTGGGGCTGTCTGTGACTCTTTTGCCTGCTTATAGCACCCTTTTTCTCCTACTGGGGTGCCTTGTCAAGCCTTGATATGGGGGCCTGTGCCTAGCCTTACTGCATCTTGATATCCCGTGTTCATTGATATCCCTGGAACGTCTGCTCCTTTCTGGAGAGAAATGAAGAGCAGTGGATCTGGGGGAGGGAGGAGGTGGAAGAAACTGGGAGGAGGGGAGGAAAGGCTGCAGTTAGGACTTATTGTATGAAAGAAACAAAAATAAAAAGAAAGACAACAGTGTGCAAGCTGTGTGAGCAGGACAGTCACCCAGGTCAAAACTATGGAGAAACCTGTTGCACAAGAAATAACACCCAGAGACAGATATCGGGGTTCAAGCTAAAGATGAGAAAAACAAAGAAGCAACCACTAGAGAGGCCTTTAACCACTACCAAATCTTCAGACTGAAAGGGCGAGATCCTGTCTCCACAAATTCTCAGACTGAAGACTCCACCACACTCCAGTGAGTTCCTGTCTCTTCCCCTTTATATTCCTCTCTCTGCCCAGTCATGTTGCTCCTGTCTCCACCACCCTAGTGCTGGAATTAAAGGTGTCTAACTTCCAAACCACCACCTGTGTAAACCACCACCACCTGGACCTGTTGCGGGATCGATTTATGTAGCCCAGGGTATTTATGAACTCACAGAGATCTGTCTGCCTCTGTTTCCAGAGTTCTGGAATTAAAGGTCTCTGCCACTGTGCCCTGGCCTCCAGTGACTTAGTTTTGCACTCTGATCTTCAGTTAAGCTTTATTTATTAAAGTGGAAATAAAAGATGACTACAGAAACCCTCAGAGACAAGTGTGGGTGGATGTGGACACACAGCAGAGCATTCGCAGGGGACTTCCTTTTATACTCTGTTCAAATATTAGACCTTGGAGTTTGTCCCTGTTGACAGTTTCAGTGTACATCTCCCATTCGCAATGGGCACACCAAGCGTCTACTTCAGTTTAAAGACACCCACGACTCCAGGGCCTCCGTGTGCATCGCCTCCATCTCGTCCCTCAGGTCAGTAGCTTTATTTCTCCTTCTGGCATTTGAATATCTTCCAGAGTTATGGTTTTTTCTTACAGTTTTGTTGTTGCTTTGAAGGTGAGCAGCTGTCAGTCCATGCTGAAGAGAGTAGATGCTCACAGCTTTAGAGATAAGAAGCTCATGCACTCCCTTCTAGTCAGTTAGTTAATGTGAGACATGGCAGCCCTTCTCTTCAGCTTCCGTCACAAGACCCTGAAGAAGGGATGCTTTACATCTACAAGGAAAGGGATGCTTCTAGCAGAGAGACTCTGTGAAGCATCTTGCCTGGTTCAAACTTCTACAGAACACAAACACTAAGACTCAGCTCCATGGCATCCCAGCACTGAGCACTGGTGGAATCAGCACCCTGTCTCCCGAGGATGTGAAATCTGAGGGAAGGAAATGGGAACTAATGTGGAAGACTGAAGTGAAACAAATATGAAGGATACAATGACTTAGGGGTGGAAGAAAAGAGACAGACAATGAGGCAGAAAATAGGCCTAAAATGGCCATGGTATAGTATGAGATTCTGTGATGTAACTGAGCTTCCTCATAAAATATCGCAATGCATTAAATTTAATCTTTCTATATTGTGCCAAGAATGTTAATCACAACTTTTTAAGAATGCTTGTCAGGAACTATTAAATTAGCAGATTTTTTAATCAGAAAAAAATCTTTGAGTCACCAAATGAGCTTCATTATGATCTGTACAAAGGGTCTGGGAAAAGTGGGGGATTTAAATAACTAGAGGGAAGATTTGACAGAGCCAGTTATTTGTGGTAGGCACAGGAAAGTCTTTGTTTTCCCTGTCTATACCTGTAAAAGTGGAAGGGACTTAAAGAGCTTAAGGGTTGGGGTTTGATTTCCCACTGAGTCCAGTCAGCCCTGCCAGCATGTGCATGGGTGAAGGCCATGTCCAGGAGCATAGGTAACCTCTTAGGGACTGTATCCTGGAAGAAAACTGACTCCCCCACTCCTAGCTGCCATCCCCTGTCAATATCTCCCCAGTCTGGGGTGGAATGTCACGCCCAACTCCCCCACAATCTTTTGTCAGACTTGAGCTTTTGAAGGTCTTGTGCACGCCATTAAATTCATCTCTGTAACTGCCCTATTATGTCCAGAAGACAGTGTTTCCTTGTGGTTATCCAGCACTTCTGGATCTATAGTCATTCTGCCCCCTTCTGTGATAATGCCCAAGCCTTGGTTGGGGATGGGATGGGATGCAGATGTCCCATTTAGAGTGGAGGGCTTCGTAGTCTCTTATTCTCCACATGCTGACCACTTGTGGCTGGTGCACACCTAGAATCCTGCTGTTCTGCTTCTTCCTTGGGTGGCTGGCTGCAGTGGTCCATGGGGTGGAAAAAGCAGAAGTGGAGAACAAGATTTGGATGGCTGTCAGTAAGACAGGGACAGACCTCCAGTTGATGACTTTGACGAATCAGCTCAGCTTTATTCCAGAGTATAGGAAATATATAGGATTGGGGAGTCTGGGGACAAATCCTAATTTGTACACTCTTATTATAAGGCTTCATATGTGGCAGCAGGGTCCTATAGCAAAGCTCCTAATACAAGTCTCAGTTACCGTAAGTGCAGCAAGGAAAAAGTGTCTAACAGGAAACTGAGCTGAAGATAAGTCAGGCCTCTGGGCTTGCAGACAGCTTTCAGATAAGGACAGTACTCCGGGCCCAGAGACATTCTCCAAATAAGAGCTGATAGAGAGCAGGAAATCTCACTGTGTTTCCGAGCTTAGAGAAAGCTGCCAGGCTATGGTAGACTGCAGCATCTTACCGCAGGCCCACCCAACAGATTCCCATCACTCAGAATGAGGAGCTTAAGGTTATCTTCAGCCACACAGAGAGTTAGACGTCAGCCAGGACCAATGGACAACTCTCTCTCAGAAACAGAACAGAAAACAGCAAAAGCAATTATCAATGTACGATATCTAAGGGAAGAGCACCGTAAAAGCTATATCCACAATGTATAGCATGTGTTTGGTTTGTGTGCATGTGTGTGTGTGTGTGTGTGTGTGTGTGTCTAACTGTATACATAGTGTGTGATATGAGGCACATTTTCAGTTCATCTATTCATTAGGGGGCTTTAGAACTCAGCCAATAGGAGGAAATACCTCAACTGAAATATTGAAAATATGGTGTGGACTCATGAGATAACATAACTGTAATTCAAGTTGGAGAACAACACTGTAGACCTCACTGAAGCAGATCTCATGTTCAGGAACAGAATCACATACCATTAGCACCACAAGGCACAATTACCGCAGGATTGAGCATCAAAAATGGCTCTTAGTAAAGAAGGTCCTCCTTAGTGACACGCTGACTCCAGTCCCGCAGCAGAATGTGCCATTTGATGTACAGCACTCAGCAGTTTTCAACACGTCTTCACATCCACCAAGACGTGCATGAGCATTCGTTTTCAGTCCTGCTTTATCAGAGCAAACAGCTGAACACAATGCAGAATTCAGCTCCTGGGATCTGCTTTACGATGGCAGAGAAACACATCCACAGCACACCCTCTAATTGAATCCCGTTGTCCATGTTAATCCAAACCACCTTTAACTTTCATCCCAGATCTACTCAACTGACTTAAGCAGTAACCAGGTGTTTAACTTCACAGACGCCTGCCGGTGCCCACGTTCCCACAGGTTGGCTCTGAAACTCAGTTGTGCTGGGCTCACCCTTCTTCTCCTGACCGTGGTTGGACTGAGTGTTTTAGGTAAGTGAGGCGAGAGCTTTTGCTTCAGAATTTTTCCTGTAAATATCAGGTCGTTTCACGTGCTTTGTCCCCTTGAGCTGGGGGATTGTCAACCACATGAGTAGTTACAAGACAGTGTCCCATGTGCAGTGCAGAAGCTTCCCATTTCTGTGCTTCTGAGTTTTTCTGAGAGCTGTTAGGGGCTATTACACATGAAGGGCTCTCTAGCAGACCCATGCATGGCAAACATGGCACCTGCCAGTTTTGCCCATTCTTCTTCCCCCTCCCTTGCTAAATTGTTAGATTATATTCCTAAACTAGCCTCCAAGTTCACTCCCTTATTTGTCCATGGAACATTCCTGAGACAGAGCACCAAGGTCCAGTGATTAAAACACCAAGAGCCAAAAATCAAATTTCATATTTTGGCTACACTGGACTTACCAACTCATCCCAACACAGACTTCCCCTTTTCTCCTTAAAAAGCCAGTCCTGCAAAAACACCTGCTGCTGTCTATGCCAGATCAAGAGGCAGCCCCTCCCCCTCTTGATTAATGAATCTCTTTTGTGTTTAGTGTTTGGTGTCTGTGTGTGATCTTAGCTGACTCCAAACCCCGACAACTCACATGCACCCAGAAAGGCATAACTGTGACATAAACAACAAGGTAGAAAACTAAAAGGCTCAAGTGTTTAGTTTATTAAGTGGCTTCTGAACTCCGGTGGCAGTGAGCTGCCTTCCTTGGAGACAGTGTGATAATACTTGTTGTGAAGATGGGAATTCAGACATGAGTGTGGGAAGTTAAGAGATTCTGTAAGGGCATTAGATGATATGTGGTCCCAAAGTGGTGTGAAATCACACGCTCTGTGTTTTTCTTCTTCGTTTACATATTCTCTCTCTGAACTCATTCCTCAGTGACTGATATTTTATCTTCAGTCCATATGTACAGGTTTGTTGAAACATCTCCACCTCCTGAAGTGGGAAGGAGAACACCTGTTTCACCATGCACTTCAGTATTTAATCATCTCCGTGTGTTTTCTTATTTACTAGTGCGAGTCTTAATACAAAAGCCATCCATAGAAAAATGCAGAGAGTATATTCAAGAGAGCATAACTGAACTAACAGGTAATTTCGCAGCTGGACTTTCCTAAGAATAACAGTTGACATTTGCTATTTACCAGGACTAATATCAGCCAGGGCTTCAAACAGGCACCTATGAAGACAGCACCATGGTCTTACGTTAGAGGAAATTGCTGTATAAAAACGTGTTAAGGGTCTAAGGACTGGTAGTTGATAATGCTGGGAACTTCTCTGAAACTGTGCGACCTTGAAGCCTGAGATCTTAACTGCTTGGCGTGGTGTCTCAGCATGCTAGCATACTTGATCACTAACTGTAAAAAAAAATGTCAAAGAGTTAACTTTAAAGTTAATTGATAGAAACAAAGATGAATTCCTTGTTATTTCTATTTCTTTGATATGTCATAACAGCAATTTTCTCCCTGCATATGTTAATAATTGTATTAGTAAAACAACTAGTGTGTGTAACTTGCTATACACAGAAGAAACCGGATAGAAATTTACCACGTCTCCTTCCTGCATCAGGGAATCCAGCAAAGCTACACTGCCCAAAAGACTGGCTTCTACACCGTGAGAAATGCATATGTTTTTCTCGAGATTCTAATATTTGGAAGGAAGGTCAATCTTACTGCGCTAGAAAAGGAGCCACTTTGCTGCTCATTCAAGACCACGAAGAACTGGTAAGTTGTGCTGTAAAATAGAGGTGTAAGCATGTTCTTGAAGCTATATCAATGTCTCCAGATTTAATGGATCTTCCATGCAAGGGAAGTGGAGACTTTGCATTATGGGAGCTCATAGTCTGAGAGACTAGAGGGACATGTGAGCCAATAACTGCATATGTAAGGTGAGTGTCCTAGGATCATAAATGCTGGGCACAGATTCCTCAAGGGAGGAAGAATGAACTGTGCTGAGGACTCAGGATGGACACAGGTGACACTTGACCTAGGTGTCGGGAGGCTGTGGAATACGAGTCACAGCACACAGGCTCAGGTTAAGTCCTCTCCTCTGCTTTGATTGTAGAGATTCATAAAGGACTTGATAAAGGAAAGAGGCAATTCATTTTGGATTGGACTAAATTACTCCTTGCCAGACAAGCACTGGAGATGGATAAACGGCTCCACTTTAAGCTCTGATGTGTGAGTATTGGAGGAGCTCACTCGAATGTTCATTTCAGGTCATTTTATTGTAGGGCTCCAACAATGATACCAGTTCAGAACAGTGTGAAAATACGATTCCAAAGGTGTTGACAGAAGTTTCTATCCTGCCCAGTCCCCGCCTTGTTAAGTCCCAAAGAAATCATACAAAGGTCTACATTAATTATAAACGGATTGGCCTAGTATCTCGGGCTTCTTATTAACTCCTTCTTACATGTTATATTAGCCCATTATTCTGGTCTGTGTTATTCACATGGCTTGATACCTGGCGAGGCAGTCACACTTAGCTTGCTCTGTGTCTGGCTGACAACTGCAGACTGACCTTTCTGCTTCTCAGAATTCCCCTGTTCTCATTGCCCACCTCTACTTCCTGCCTGACTACTGACCAATCAGCATTTATTTAAAAATAATACGAGTGATAGGATACAGACCATTGTCCCACAGTACAAAGGTGGCTGAAAATTTCCATCTATAAAAAGGTCACAAGTGCCAGGCGGTGGTGGCGCACTCCTGTAATCCCAGCACTTGGGAGGCAGAGGCAGGCGGATCTCTGTGAGTTCGAGGCCAGCCTGGTCTACCAAGGGAGTTCCAGGACAGGCTCCAAAGCTACAGAGAAACCCTGTCTCGAAAAACAAAAACAAACAAACAAACAAACAAAAAGGTCACAAGTTTGTGTGTGTGGGCGTGTATGTGTATATATATGTATGTATGTACACAATGGACTTCTAAGACTGGAGACTAAACTAACTCCTTAGGAAAGAGAACACATTTTTACATGCCTGCTTGGAACCTGAAGGCACAAGGAACTTTGCTTTTCTCACTCTTACATTTTTTTTTATTTTCCAAAGAATTTCTTTCTTTCTTTCTTTCTTTCTTTTTTTTTCAAGACAGGGTTTCTCTGTGGTTTTGGAGCCTGTTTTGGAACTAGCTCTTGTAGACCAGGCTGGTCTCGAACTCACAGAGATCTGCCTGCCTCTGCCTCCCAAGTGCTGGGATTAAAGGCGTGTGCCACTACCGCCCGGCACCAAAGAATTTCTTAAGTGGTCCTTTCCATGCTGTGGTAAAATGAGCCTTAGTGTGCAGTGAGCCCAGTAGCTCAGGTCACAGCCAGCAGAGGAAGAGTAAGTGGGGAAGGGAAGGCAGTGTCAGCAGGGAGCTTTGTCAGCTGAGAGAAATGATCATTGTCATAGGTTGCATTGTAGCTTAGCTGGAGTGATGAAAGCTACAATTATTTGAGGAGCTGTGATGAAAACAGCTTTAATCAGCTTTTGTTGTTGTAACAACGTATCATAGAAAAACAAGAATGGAAAGTCATTTTGGTTCACAGTTCAGGGGACTCAAGTCCTCTTCATCTTGCTGCATTGCTGCTGGCCCTGTGCAGTGCAGAAATGTTGTAAGTGCACAGCAAAGTTGCTCACCTCGAGATGGGCAGGATGGAGAGGAGATAGCAAGCACCAGGGTGGGATGAGAAGCAGAGATTTGCCCTCAAAGGCTGCTTCCCACCATGACCTACATCTTTCTGGGAGGCCTCATTTTGTTTGATGGGAACTCAGCAATGGGCTAATTCCTTGATGGAGTTAGTGCTCCCATGATCCAGTCACCTACCACAGTTATCCTTCACTACCGGGTGTCAAAAGTATAACTGTGTGTGTGGTAGCTCACAAAGAAGCATTTTGCTCTCGGTGTCTTGCCACTTTCTTATTATATGAGATTGTCATGGTAACTGTGCAATGAGAGACTTGACATTTCAGAATTAAACTATATATTTTAACAGAATTCATTATTTTTGTATAACAAGAACAAAATATTCATGCAAAAGGATGTAAGATTCAGTCAAATTTCTCTACAGTGCTTTTTATGAGGTTTTCAGGAGTGATATTTAGAATCATTTTATTAATCTTGTTTGAATAAACTTAAGCAAATCTTACAAGAAAATGAACTTCTTATTCAGAACAGAAAAGATTGAAATGTAAAATGCTGATTTAGATTTACTCAAAATGTAATGAGCCTTTAATAAGTATAGAAATTTTTGAACATAAAAAGTTGGCATAGAGTAGAGAAATGTGAAGTGTACGGATGAATCTCGGCCGCTCTGTCCTTTACTCTGTGGACAAAATGTCTCTGTGATTAGACTAAAGGGACTGAGAAGCCTGGAGGCTGCTGTGCTCAGTAGGAAGTGTCAGTCAAGCAAGCCCTGCCTTTGCTTTAACTCTCTGTCCCTGGCTTCAAGTAAGGAAAAGGGAGAGAGTAACAGTTTCCCTCACAGGGTTATTTGGGGATTAGTAAGGAATGTCAGAGAACTCTCCAGGAGTCCAGCAGGAGAAGGCCTGGGAGGTCTTAAAGGGATTGTGAAAGGAAGTCCTTGACTACATAGATCAGCCACAGGGAAATGATGCTGAGAATGGAAGACAGATCCTGAGGGTGGAAGAATCCAAGGGAATCATGGCTGGATTGATGGAGGAAGGTCATTGGTTAAATAAAAAGAAACTGCTTGGCCCTCATTGGTTAGAAGATAGGTGGGAGGAGTAAACAGAACAGAACAATGGGAGGAAGAGGAAGTGAGCTCAGACTCGACAGCTCTCTTCTTGGGAGCAGACGCCTCGGAGAGATGCCATGCTCCGCTCTCCCAGGCAGACACACGCGATGAAGCAAGCTGCCAGGTTAGACATGCTGAATCTTTCCCGGTATGGGTTGATAGGGATGTGAGAATTAGCCTGTAAGGGCTAGAGCTAAAGGGCCAAGCAGTGTTTAAATGAATACAGTTTGTGTGTTGTTATTTCGGAGCATAAGCTAGCCGAGCAGGCGGCCGGGGTGCTAGGAACGCAGCCCCGCCGCTCCTATTACAACACTGGATTGCAGGCTGACCACTAGGACGGCATCAGATTCACATCTCAAGCTCAAGGGCTCCACTAAGAACTAAACAAAGGAAGGACACCCGTGAGGAGCCCGGCCACTGTCAGATGCCACCTTCTTCTAAGACCCTTGATACTGTGTGTTAGCACTTGAATTTACGGGGCCATAGGAGCTATGCATGTTTGAAATCCGTGTATTAATCAATACTTGCCAACCTAAGGGAGGACAATGAAAGGAATCATGACTACGAATCACATGAGCTGAGCATCTTTCCTTCCCTGCATCCAGTTCTGTGATCTAGACCCTGTGAGCTCACTCTGTATACTGGATGCATTCATTGAGCACCTACTGTGTGTAACAGTTGTCACCCATTCAGGTATACCATAATGCTTCTCCAAATGTTAGATAGTTAAACCACATACATGTATGTACATACTTTTATATGTGTATGTATGTGTGTGCTTCTGCTATTAATCTATTTTGGAGAGTTATTCATTTTTGGTTTATGTATATGAGTGTTTGCCTGCATGTGTGTACATGTACCACGTGAATGCCTGGTGTCCATGGAATCCAGAAGAGTGTATCAGATTCCTTGGTACTGGATTTACAAATACTTTGAACCGCCATATGATTGCTGGTAACTAAACTCGGGTCCTTTGCAAGAGCAGCCAGGACTCTTAACCTCTGGGCCATCCCTCCAGCCCCTAACCTTGTAAGGTACAGGAGGTCCTTCTGTCTTTGTGTTGCTTTCATTTGTTAATAAAAAACTGCTTTGGGCCCTTGATAGGGCACAACTTAGGTAGGTGGGCAAAATGAAATGAAATGCTGGGAGGAAGAAAGCAGAGTCAGAGAGAGACACCATGGAGCCACCAGAGACAGACATGCCGAATCTTTCCTGGTAAGCCACTGCCATGTGGCGATACATAGATTCATAGAAATGGGCTAAATCAAAGTGTAAGAGTTAGCCAATAATATGTTAGAACTAATAGGCCAAGCAGTGATTTAATGAACACAGTTTCTGTGTGATTATTTCAGGGCTAAGCTAGCTGGTAGCTGGGATGAACAAGAGGCTCTCTCCTTTGCAAAACTTGTATATTAAATAAAACTGAAACTAAAAAAAAGAGCTCTTCACAGGATTGATGTGGTAATTTGAATGTAATTGGCACCCATAATCACATAAGGAATGGCATTATTAGATGGTGTGGCTTTGTTGGAGAGGGATGGCCTTATTGAAGGATGTATGTCACTGTTGGGGTAGGCTTTAAGGTTTCCTATGCTCAGAATACCACCCAGTGTCTCAGTTGACTTCCTGTAGACTGCATGTCAAGATGTAGCCATCACCATATCTCCCACCATCCACCCCACCATGATGGTAATGGACTGAACCTCTGAAACTGTAAGCAAGCCATGCCAAGTAAATGTTTTCTTTGTAATAATTGTTGTGGTCCTGGTGTCTCTTTACAGCAATAAAAACCCTAAGGCAATGTGTTAGTAGTAGAATAGGAGATCACATGACATGTTAGTAGTGGAATGAGGAGGTCACGTGACATGTTAATAGTGGAATGAGGTCTCCATCTCTTCAAACCATCTGTGTTTCATGCATCATTATGAACATTGTTGCTGGAAGGCTTCTTTGCCAGCGAAGAAACAGCAGGTTTCAGAATCAGCCCTGCTATCAATGTTTATAACATTATGTTTGTGTTTACTACACTGAACAACTGTGCATTCTACTGTTTCCTTTAAATTCCACAGGAAAGCAATGACAAGACATTTATGAGAAAATTCTAAACACTAAGAGTGGCTGTTCTCTTCCTCCTCAGATTACAAATCACTGGTGAAGCTAAAATAAACAGCTGTGCCTCCATCTCAAAGGACAAAGTGGTTTCTGAGGACTGTGCTTCAGACTACTATTGGATCTGCCAGAAGGAACCAAAACGTCTCTGAAACCAGGTGTAATGACTCCTGATAGTCAATCTCACTTGGATTACTTTATTATACAGATCTCCACACTCACTCTGTCTAGGCTGTCAGCCCAAACAGTGCACAGTTGGTGACACAAAGCATGGATTCTAAAACCACTGTGACTCCTCAGATGCCCATGTTCTGTTTCTTTATTCTGTGAAGGGTATAGAGAAGCTGGTGTGTTATCTCAGAGAAGTGTTTTGTGGAAAGAAGCCCAGACAGCTGAGGAGCACTGGATTCTATTCTGAACTCTGTGACCCTCACTTTCTGTAACTCTGAGGTCATCTGTAAACAGCACAGAAGACCACTTGAAAAATCATTATTAAAATGTTCTTAATACAAGGACTGATGGTGCATGCTTGTGTTAAGAGTGCTGGGAAGGCTGAACCAGGAGGATTGAGAGTTCAAGGCCAGCCTGGGTGTGGTAGATTAAATGATAAATGTCCTTGTAGCCTTTGTCATTTTATCACTTGGTTCCAGTTGGTGGTACTGTTTGGGAAGGCTTAGAAGAGTAGCCTTGCTGGAGGAAGTGTCCCTGGAGGTGGTCTTTGAGATTAAAAGACTAATTTGTAGTTTTCTCTGCTTCATGCTTTCATTTGAAGATGTGAGCTCTCAGCTTTCTGCTCTAGCCACCCTGCTTCCTGCCTTCTTCCTGCCATTATGAACTCTAATCCTCAGGGACCAACAGCCAAAATAAACTCTTACTTCTGTAGGTCACCTTGGTCATGGTGATTTTCATAACAGCAGAAATGTCACTAGTACCCTGGGGGAGACAGTGAGTTAGTCAGAAACAACAAGGCAACCCCTGCTCTTGGAATTAGAGTGAACGTATTTGCTGTGAGGCCGGCAAGCACAGGGAACAATTTAGTCACCCGGGAACCTACTTCATGTGAGTTATGCACATACATCTCTTCTGGTAATGAACTTGGGTCCCTCAGTTCCTCTCTTGTACAGGCTATGTACACACACACACACACACACACACACACACACACACACACACACCGCTCTCTAAACACCGCACCTAGCAATCTGCTAGCATCCAAGACCACCACACCCACAGAACAGCACTGCAAGCCCACTTTAACCAATGGAAGAAGCTATTCATCTTATAAAGACAATCAAACATTGACAGTTTCTAATCAAACATATCATTAATGTATCTGGGAACTATGGTAAATGGGTCAGTCTGGTCTAGTCTGCCTTGGACTGCACACTCAATAAGGCAAACTGTGTCCAGAAGTGAAGCAGTAGAGAGAATCTCCTAATTACTGTCCTGTGCCTAGCACAGCTGAACTGTTGTTATTATTAACAACAGGTTGCTATGGGGAGGGTTTAAGTAACCCAAGCTTGTCAATCACAATAGAGAACCACCCAGATTAAGCTCTTAGTAGCAAAACTCCTCTGCTAATAAAAACCCAGAGACAGATATTGGGGTTCAACCTAAAGGTCAGAAAAACAAAACAGTCAGTCGCTAGCTCTTACCTCTACCTCAGTCCAAAATGGTGATCCTGCCTCCAGGAATTCTCCAAATGACACTGTGTGTGAGAGCTGTTTCCTGCCATCTTATATTCTTTAACATGAGCTGGGCCTGCTCGTTGGGGATTTCTGTCCTGCCCAGTTCCCACAGCTGTTTAGCTCCAAAGAAAATCACACAGAGATCTCTATAGGTTATAAAGCTGATTGGCCCATTAGGTCAGGCTACTTATTAGCTCTTGTAGCTTATATTAACCCATTATTCTGATCTATGTTAGCCATGAGGCTCGGTACCTTTTTCAGTGGGGCAGATCACATCCTGCTGCATCCTGTAGTCTGGGCAGGAGTGAGAGGAATCAACTTCCTCCTTCTCAGAATTCTCCTGTTCTCATTGCATCATTTCTACTTCCTGTCTGGTATTCCTGACTTCCTGCCTGGCCAATCAGCATTTATTTAAAACATGATTGACAGACTACAGACAATTCTCCTGCACCAATATTCCTCTCTAGTGCTGGGATAAAGTATGCACCACTACCACCCAGTTTCTATGGCAAACTAGTGTGGCTACTGGGATTAAACATGTGTGTCACCACTGCCTGGTCTGTAAGGCTGATCAGGGCAGCTGTTTTACTCTCTGATCTTTTGGAAAGCTATATTTATTAAAAAAAATAAAATATCACTCCACTTATTTTGAACCCTCTAAAAGAAAGCTCAAGACAATAATCAGGGCCTAGAGTACTCACTCCTGTGCCTGAAAGTTCTCATTACTGTGTATTCTTATCCGCACTGTAGCCTTGCTTGGGGTAAGAAACACTTCACTCTGGCCTGGCTACTGGCCACATATTTCATTTATTGATAATGGACATTGCCCATACCTAAACTGGGTAGCAACAGTGACTTTCCCAATAGAATTATTTTTCAAATAATAAGGCAGAGTGTGGAATGACTTGTCAACATTAGGGGGTAATCCACTGAGAGAGCTGAACCCCAAGTTGACTGCACTGCTGTGTACTACCCCAACACCACATTGAGGTCCTTTCTCACACATCTGGGAATATGAATTCAGAGCATGCTGTGCATGTGTGCTTTGCCTTCATCCTAAATTCCCAGCAAATGACACCGCAGCAGCTAGGGTCTGTGTTGATATCTGTGGCTCCCAATAGAACTGAAGGCCATGGAAGTGTCAGGGGTCTGGGCTACCATATGGGTTATATTAGTGTCCAAGGGTCATGCTGCCACTGGGGCCAGGCCAATTTGAGTGTTCTCAAATGCCACCTGGGGCCAAGGTGGCATCCTGTCCTAGACTGTTGATGAGGACCACCATGTCTGGGTCCATGGTCTTACCACAGTCACGCTCTGTGTTGATGTCCATGGTCATGGTTCTGCCAAAGGCCACACAAATGACCAGGGTCTAGGCCACAACCTATGGTACCCAAGGGCCATCTTGCTGCTGGAACCATGTCAATGTGAGTGGCCTGTGCCATCACCTGTGGCCAAGGTGTCATCTGGGCCAGGGATACTGCCAAAGGTCTGTGGTCCAGCAACAGCTATGGTTTGGGTTGATTCCACGGCTCCTTTTGCCACCGTGGGTTGTGCAGGTGCCAGGGGTCTTGATAGCACCTGAGGCCATGTTAGTATCTGAGGGCTTTGCTGCCACTGGGTCCATACTGATCTGGGTGGCCCAGCATGAGAGCTGGCCCCCTGAACTCGGGAGAGATGGCCCCATCCCTCACTATGGGCATAGAAGAGCTGGCACTGTTCCTTGCCTGAGGGGGCAGTCCCAGTGGCTGAGACTGACCATTTCAGCTACCACCCAGACCACATCCTGGGCCTTGGGTTGGCCCACTCTAGCATTTACTTTATTGAGTGCGTGAAGAGACTGGCCCTGCAGAACAGTAGCTGTAGGAACTGCATAACTTGGGGCAACAGCAGGATATCCACGGAGTTTCAGTGAGGGTCCAGTGATGATGATATACCAGAGACCTTGAACCAGACCAATGACTCATTGCAATGAATATTCTGTGGGTGGGGCTGATTGGACAAAGGGTACACTGTGTGACACACTGCATCTCCTGATGTCACTAGGATGAATGCAGAGGTGTCGGAAGGATGGAGGAACGAGGTAGTTTTTTTGTTTGGTTGTTTTTAATTAATTTTGGGAGGTGGAACCATGCTATAGGGGTAAGAGGCAGATATGGAGGGACTGAGAGGTGAGTGGGATTGGGGTGCATGATATGAAATTCTCAAAGAATCAATAAAGGATTATGTTAAAAATAAACAAGAGGTTTCTAGTCCTGATGGGCTTTGGAGGACAAGTACAACTCTGCCCCAGATCTGTAGACCTGGAGCAGGAATAATTCACCCATGAGCCCACCTGGCACCTACATCACTGGGCCACCTGAGCACCATTATGCTCTCTCAGCAAAAATCACCCTGGCCAACTGAGATATCTGGGTAAATGACTTTTGTTTGAAGTTGAATACTGCGGCCCAGAAGAGAAGACAGGAAGACTGAGCTGGAGACAAAGACCCACATGCCAGTCTGGGGCCTCTGTTCTGGGCCTGGAAGAGAAAACATGGGCCCACCCAGTGTCTGACAGGTTCTTTTATGGTGAGCAATATATGGCGGGGTATGGAAGAGAGAAAGAAATAGACTGGCTCATGTCCTGTGGAGAGAGGCAGATCTGAGGAGTGAAGGCAGTGGGGTGTGGGCCAAGGTGGGCAGGCTCCTTGCCTCATGGAGCCCTGAGCTGCAGTCAAGGGCCATCTCTGCACCTGTTGCCCTGCTGCATCCTTGGTCTGCACTGATGTCCTTGGCTCCTGTTCCCACTGAAGGCCGAGAGGATAGGGCTGCACAGAGTTGGATCTGCCCTCACTTTCTGCGGCACCAGGGAGAACTGGTCCTACCCCTCCTTGCCTGCAGCACTGGAGAGAGCTAGCAGGTTCTGCACCACACCTGGGCAGCATGACAGTGACATCATCAAAAGGACAAAACCACAGCCTACAGAATGGGAAAAGATTTTCACCAGTCCCACCTCCGACACAGGGCTGATTTCTAAAATAGATAAAGAACCCAAGAAACTGGCCATCAACAAACTGAATAAGTCAATTTAAAAATGGAGTACAGATCTAAACAGAGAATTCTCAACAGAGGAATCTCAGATGGCTGAGAAACACTTAAAGAAATGTTCATCATCTTTAGCCATCAGGGAAACGCAGGTCAAAATGACCCTGAGATTCCGTCTTACTTATGTCAGAATGACTAAGATCAAAAACACAAATGACAGCTCATTCTGGAGAGAATAGGGAGCAAGGGAAACATTCCTTTTTCCAAAGTGGCTGTACAAGTTTTAACTCCCACCATCCTCTTCAGAAATTAATATGATGGTTTCTCAGAAAAATGGGACTTGACTTACCTCGAGACCCAGCAATACCACTCCTGGGAATATACCCAAAGGACGCTCTACCATACCACAAGAACACCTGCTCAATAATGTTCATATCTGCTTTATTTGTAATAACCAGAACCTGGAAGCAACCCAGATGTCCATCACCTAAAAAAATGGATAAAGAAAATATGGTACATTTACACAATAAAATATTACTCATCTGTTAAAAACATCAACTTCATGAAATTTGCCAGCAAATGGATGGAACTAGATCAGATCATCTTGAGTGAGGTAATCCAGACCCAGAAAGATAAACATGGTGGGTACTCATTTGTAAGTGAATATTAGTCACAGAGTAAAGGATAACTATGCTGCAATCCACAGACCCAGAGAATCTAAGTTACAAGGAAGGCTCAAGAGAGGACACATGAACCTTACTGTGAAGGGGAAATAAAATAGACACCACAGATGGATGGGGAGGGGAGGACTACATGTGAGGGTGAGCATGGGAACAGGAGGGATCAGGTGTCAGGGGAGGACAGAGGAAGAGAGTCCAGGGAAAGGACTGGAGTCAGGGGCACCTCTAAGATGAGCCAGAGGCCTAGTGTAAGTGGAAACTCCCAGGAATCTCTGAGGGTGAGCAGCCCAGAGACCTAGGATAGAACCAAACATGACTGGCGAAAAAGAAAAAAAAAGTCAATGAAATTATTCCTGACGGTATTCTGTTATACTCATAGATCATTGCCTAGTCCAATTGTTATCAGAGAGACATCACTCAGCAACTGATGGAAACAGACGCAGAGACCCACAACCGAACATTTGGTGGACCTTGGGGAATTCTGTGGAAGATGGGGAGGAAGGATTGCAGGAGTCAGAGGGGTCAAGGACACCACAGAAACAACTAACCTGGTCTCATAAGGGCTCACAGAGACTGAATCTCCAACCAAAGAGCTTTCATGGTGTTGTAAGGAGGCAGCAAGTTAGTTCCTGGCTGCTCAGACTCCCAAAATAATCACATAGAAATTATACTGTTTAAATCACTGCTTGGCAAATCACTTAAGTGTATTGCTAGCTAGCTCTTACATCTAGAATTAACCCATTTCCAGTATTTTATATTTTACCTACTGGCAAGGTTCCAACATCTGTCTCTACATGGCTTTTCCCTGACTCCACTTCCTTTCTCCCAGCATTCAGCTTAGTGTTCCCCACCTAACTAAGTTCTACCTTGCTATAGGCCAAGCCAGTTTCTTTATTCATTAACCAATAAAAGCAACACATAGACAAAAGGACCTCCCACACCAGCATGGGACTGGCCTAGGCCCTTTGCACACGTGGGACAGTTGTGTATCTTGGTCTTCTTGTGGGACTCCTAATGGAACAGGGGCTACCTCTGACTCTTTTATCTGATTTTGGGACCCTTTCCTCCCACTGGGTTGCTTCATTCATCCTTGGTGTGTGTGTGTGTGTGTGTGTGTGTGTGTGTGTGTGTGTGTGTGTGTATGGTGGGTGCCTTTTCTTGCTGTCCCCTGGAGTGCCATGGCCGGTGGATGTACATAGGAGGACTGTACTTTTCTGGGGAGAGGAAGTGGGTGTAGCGATGTTGGGGGGACTGTGGGGGAGGAGGGGGAGAGAAGACTGTTATCGTACTGGAAAGTAATTAATTAATTAATTGGTTAGTGAAAAGTGTGATAAGATGACAGCTAATTATATCTGGCTGTACCTACAGATCACTGCCTTACTCAGCCATCATCACAAATGCTTCCTCCTGAAAATGAACCAAATGTGGAAGTTAAAGTCAGCTGGAACCTTGTATTAAATGTCATTTATATTTAGCAAATTTGCTCATTTGTTGTTCATTTCCATGAATTTTGAGAATATATAGTCTCCACCATAATCAAAACATAGACCTAACCCCCACCCGAGTACCCCTGTGCCCTTCTGTAGACACTCCTTTCCTCTGTACCCAGCCTATGGCATCCTTGCCTTTTCTGCTCTTACACACTTGCTTTACAAGAATATCATGCAACTGGACGCATGCAGAGGTAGTGTATTGGAGATTCATCCACAGTGCATTCAACAGCCGTGTGTCAAATGAGAACACAGCTGGCTACAGCAGAAGATTCCAGAGCATGGCAGATGTGAGGCATGAGCTATGATTTCAGAGACTGTATCTCAAACCGGAATAGCGACACAGTTTTACACATATGACAGGGAAATCTAACAGGAAACTGGTGGGTGAGAGAGTGGGCAGAAAGAGAGCAGGTGGGTAGCAGTCAGAATTTCCCAGCAGAAAACCACTGCTCTGTGGTCAGATTCTCCAACTAAACTGCAAGGGGTTTGGGTGGTTTTTATTATTTCGGTTTTGGTGGTGATGATGGCAGTATGTGGTGGTCACAAACATGCCACGGTCCACATTTAGAGGCCAGAGGATAACTATGTGTAGTTGGTTCTCTCCTTTCACTTTTATGTAGGTTTCGACATTCTTTAAGTGTTACTTAAGCACAAGATCTCCTGAGTAAATTGGGAGCATGGGAACTATGGGTAAGGGTAGAAGGGGGGGGGGGAGAGGAAGGGAGAGGAGCAGAGAAAAATATATAGCAAATATATAACTCAATAAAAACAATTGAGAGAGAGGGAGGGAGGGAAAGAGGAAGAGAGAAGAAGGAGGAGGAGGAGGAGTCTTATTGGAGGAAAGTGGTGAGGGCATGCTCTTCCCTTGAAGGCTGTAACCAGGTAAGAAGACCCTGACCCTTCTCTGTCTCACTGGATTTAGTGCAATGAGCACACTGCCCTGGTTCCTGAAAAAGCAATAAAAAGATAAACAATAGACGACTGGCAGGTGTTTTTTCTCTATCTCAAAAGAAATTGTACATACAATGTTTTGAGATCTTTTAGAGCCTACCGCTAGGCACTGGAGAGATGGCTCAGAGGTTAAGGGGGCTTGTTGCTCTTCCAGCAACTGACTGTGAGCTTGTTCCATTGAATGTACAACTGTGTTCGGCAGTACTGTGAGAGCTGCAATCCTTACACATTTGTTTCACTTGACAATTGCTAGTGTATGGAAGCGCAAATTATTTTATGCACTGACATTGTGCCCTGCCACATTGTAAACTCATTCATGACTTTAGAATCTTTTAAAATAGACTCCTTAGGAATTTGTATGCATACATATTCATGTTGTTTGAATATCAACACTTTTATCTCCGTGAGATTTGACTGTTATTTCTTTTTCTTGCTCTATTGCCCTGGCTAGGACTCCCAGAGTCATCCTAGAATGGTGAGCAGACATCCTCGCCTTGCTCTGGGTCTCTAGGGGAGAGCATTCATGTTGGCTGTCCTTTTGTTTGGGTTTACCATAGTTACCTCTTGTTAGGTTGAGGAAGTTCC
This sequence comes from Microtus oregoni, assembly GCF_018167655.1. Lineage (NCBI taxonomy): Eukaryota > Metazoa > Chordata > Mammalia > Rodentia > Cricetidae > Microtus > Microtus oregoni. The sequence goes on from NW_024543061.1 coordinate 68,555,045, forward strand.
TCAATTCCTTATGTGCTGAGAGTTCTTGCTGTAGATTTACAGTGAATTTTGTGCGTGCTTTGCTGATTTTACTGAAATGCTCCTTTTTTATTTTCTTGTTCTGTTACTACGTTGTTACATTCAGTTAGTTCATTGTAATTTAGTTAGTTGGATAAATAGGTAGATAGATAGACTAGAGTCTAATGTAGTCCATTTCTGCTTCAAACTCGCTACTGAGCCAAGACAGGCCTTGAACCCCTGCTCTCCTGCCTCCACCTCCCGCTGCCACACCTGGGACATTGATATTTTTTTCTTTTTATCATTATGGTCCCCTCAGTCCTAAGCAGGTCTATTCTTATGGAACTAAATCTGTAGATACTTTGTTGTTATTCTATCTTGATCTTTACTCTTTTTGTTTCTTCTCTTAAAACAATAACTAGAAGGTTCTGTAGGAAAAACTCTACCTCTTTCCCTTTCCTCTACCTTTCTGGGAGCAGAGGACATCATTTATGGACCAGGACCTTCTGTGAAGAAGGGGGTTTCCAGCAGGGGAGTACAAGCCAAATCTACGGTTGATTCTGGGTGAATTTATCTTTTCCCTGAAAGATTTTTGAAATGATGTTCTCATATTTATAGTTTCAAGTTAAAAAATCTCCAAGGACAATGTCTCAGAATCGTCTCCCCGGTGTCTCCTGCTGGGCTTCACTGCTGCTGTGCAGTGATCATCGTCCTCACTGCAGCTGTGATTGCACTTTCTGTGGCTCTGTCATTGTCAGGTGAGTGACATTCTCCAGATCCTGCAGCATTCTGTCCACATCCACACTGTCAGTTACACTTACTGAGCACTGTGAGCCAGGCACTGTGGGAAGGGCAGAGAGAACGCACTGGAAATTCCTGTTCTCTGGGAACTTAGGGTCTAGCAGGAAGATGCAGTGAAGGAACAACACAGGCTGTGGTGTGCACAGGAGGCCAGGCTCAGCATCCCTGGGAAGAAGCATCTCTCTAGAGAGATGCAGGAGACATGTCCACCTGGGGGAACAATTCACGGCATGAAATCTCAAAGGAGGAACCTCACAGAAGCTACTGCAGCAGTTAAAAGGGAAGTGAGGGCACTGAAGGGTGATACTGTTGGGGAAGGGGTACAGAATGCCCATGGCCCGTGGCTTATGTTAACATCTTCAACCATGGTCTGAAGATATTAAATAGAAAGTTCCAGATTACGTGCTTCCTAAGCTTTTAGTTGTGGACAGTTCTGAATTTTATGTGATTAAAATCTCATACAGCTTTTCTGCCATAGCTGGTGTAAACGTACCACGGTATTGTTTTATGAGACCAATTTTAAGCACGTCAATCTAAACAGGACAAACATGGCCTGCAAGTCTTGGTCAGTGGAACCTAAACTATCCCTTAGCTCCTCGGAGCCAGGCGAAGAGACACGACAGCAGCTCTCACTGCCTGTTGCATTTTTTTATTTTCCTTTCAGTGAAGCCTCGTTGTACTGGGTGTGAGAACTGGGAGGAGCAGCTACAGCAAATTCTCCTCCTCTAAAATTAAGTGGGAGCCATTTCTAGTATTTGATATTTCTAATCAAATCACTGGGACTTCCAAAGAGCAGCTGACATTTGTCCTGGCCTGCTGAAGGAAGAAAAAGGTGAAGGTATAAAAGCTTCGAAACTCTCCATTGAAACCTTGTTGTACTCAGAGCTTCTTCACAGACATGCACACACACACACACACACACACACACACACACACACACCACTCTATTGTGAGAGACTCACAGATGAACACATCACACTGCTCCGTTAGCATAGCCACTCCAACACCTGTCAAGTCCCAAACCCGGTGCATCTCCCTGAACTTCCACAGTCAGAAGCCATGGAGCTTTGGTTATGGTTTTTCGATTTCACTCACTGTCGGGCAATTTTTTATGCACTCAGCTACCACACACAAAAAGAAAAACCATAGAAGAGTTGAAACTAGAAAATCAGTTCTTTTTGTAATTTTTGTTCATGACTTTGGGCCTTTGCTTCATCCTGCCTTGTCATCTTACGTCACCCTTCCTTGATCTCCTGTCTAGATGTTACACTGTGCCCTCACTCACGGCTGTCCACACTGGGACTGCGTGTGACAGACAACATGGGTCTCTCTCTTTCTGAGTTTGGGTGACCTCACTTAACATTACACTTTCCCAGGCCACCCACTTTCCTGTAGATTTCATTCTTCTTTATGGCTGCACAGCATTCTGTTTTGTACATGTAACACACTTCATTATCTGTTAGTTGATGGGTATCTAGGTTAGGTACATTTTGTTGCTGCTGTAAATAAGGGAGCAATAAACACAGATGTGCACGTGTGTCTGTGATAGAGTGTGGAGTGCTTTCCGTAGTGTGGAAAGAGTGGCATCGCTGAGCCACGAGCCATGTTTACTATACTTTTCTGCGGGACCTCCACACTGGCTGTATCAGTCTGCACGCCCACCAGCAGGGAAACCCCCGACTACAGCTGTTGAACACGGTGCTATGACGTGGTTTCCACCTTCAAAAACTCTGTGCTCTGGACACTTTGGGCTGTACTTGGGACCCAAATACCTGAATGTAGTTTTAGCCAGCTGAAATAAAGACTTTCAATTTCCTATAAGCTATTTCTGAATGATCGTCTCTGGAGGACTCCCTATAACATTTTGGATGGCCCACTGAGATCTTCAGAGACTGGACTAAGATACTTTTGGGCCTCAGGAGTCCCTGGAGTGGTTAAGGGTATGCCAACTGAAAAGGATTCATAGAGGGTTCACACCTGAGGATGTTCCAGGGCCCCAAGAAAATCCTCTCTAACTAATTGGTGCCTAGAGTTCAGAGGCACCCTGATGACTGGTCTGGATACGTCTGGGGGTAAGTTTGACCTGGTTAGGACACGATGGGGGAGGGGAAGGATCCAATGTGATCACAGATCCTGGGTCTGGGATCCATGCGAGACACCCTGGTGTGTTCAGATGTTTGAATGCATGATGGCCATCCTGCTTGGCTTTACTATATCTCTCTGTATGACTATTAATCTCTCCTTGTGAGTCTCTGTGTGTTTCTGTCAGCTGTGTTGGTTGGAGAGACAGGTCTAAAATGGGAGGAAAAGTGAGTCTTTCTGAGCCCATAGTCACAGTGAAGGATTTCCCATGGACTCTTCATAATCCAGTAACTTGAAAAGTTTTGTAGCCCCTGTCACAGGATTTCTCCCTATGCAAAATGGGTTAAAAGATGGCAGTTTTGCTGGCAAGCTTATGCATGAATGTGTCTCTTCGATCTCAGTAAGCGTGTCATGTCTTGTTCTTCATGTCTTGTTCTTCCGCTGATGTATTATGGAGATGAAAATGAAAGGAGCAGCAATGGTCTTCACTGGACTGCAACCTCCGAGTGACGCTGCTGCCCCCTACAGGTCACAGCTGTTCAAACCCTCTTCTCACAGTCACTGGAATTCACCACTAGTTGAAGGAAATGAAATGAACGTGAGTTTACTGTTCTGGCTCGTGATTAACAGTATGTCTCTATCCTATGGGGCAGCAGCAGTGAGCCACAGTGCCCAGATAGCCACATGGTCACAGCGTTTGCTGTGACCAGCATTGTTTAGATGCAGTTATTGGATAACTTTCAGGAGACGTGCAATGCCCTAATATAAAAGTTTATAGGCTGGGTACCTTTAATCTCAGCTTCTGAAAGGCAGAATTCTATGCAAATTTGAGGCTAACCTGGTCTACACATCAAGTCGTAGGCCAGCCAGTGTTGTATAAGGCCACTAGTTAGTTCCCGGCTGCTCAGCCTCCCAAAATAATTACACAGAAACTATATTATTTGAAACCCTGCTTGGCCAATGACTCTAGTGTATTCCTAGCAAGCTCTGACATATTAAATTAACCCATTTCTGTAGGCTCGTGGCCTACTGGCAAGGTTCCAACTGGCAGCTTGCGTCTTTCTCCTCTGCCGGCTCCATGGCTTCTCCTTGACTCTGCCTCCTTTCTCCCAGAATTCAGTTTAGTTTTCCCTGCCTAGCTCTGTTCTGCCCTGCTATAGGTCCAAAGCAGTTTCTTTATTCATCAACCAATAAAAGCAACACATATACAGAAGGACTTCCCACACCAAGCTAGGGCTACATAGAGAGACTCTGTATCTAAAAGAAAACCATGGCAGCAAAACAAACCCAGTTTTATATTAGTGCTCTAACTTAAAAACAAAACCCCTCTGAGGGGCAGAAGAGATGGCTCAGCAATTAAGAGCACTGTTTCCAGCACCCCATGGAAGCCCATAACCATCCCTAACTCAAGTTCCAGGGGCTCCAGTGCCGTCTTCTGAATCCTACAGGCACCAGGTATACATACATGCATATGAATATAAAATAAATTATCTAAATAAATAAGCTTAGAACAGCAGCAACATGAATCTCTATTACAGTTCTGAAGGCCAGAGATTCAGGAGAGATCTTATTAGACTAAAATTTACAGTGGGGCAAATTCCTTCTGGAGAATTAAGGGCAAATTCTTCCTTGGCCTAACAGTCTCTACAGACCACCTGCTTTCCATGGCAAGGGCCCTGTCCTCCATCTTCAGAGACAACAGTGTAGCATCTTTAACTTTGTCTCTGATGCCCCGTCTTCTCTGCTGAGGAACCCCATGGTCAGGTTAGACCACCTACTTGATGCAGGAAAACCTTTTGATCTCAAATTCTTCTTCAGTTGCATCTGAAAAGCCCGTTTCGCGGTGTAAGGTACCCTGTGTACAGGACGGGGGTGAGACAAGGATGTCTGTGGGGCCATTGCTCTTGTGGCTAACTACATATGTATGAATTTAAACAACTGCCAGGCTTCCAGGGTCATATTGAATGTGGCCTTTTGCCTCGTAATACACTGTACTTTAGTGTCCTCAATGACCCAGTTTCTCTACCACATGAGGCTGTCAAAAGCAGAGGGGACAAGGGCAGTGAGAAAGAGGTAACCTGGGACGATAATTTTTGTGATGTTTTGCTATTTTTGTCTTATTTAAAGTTTTTGTGAGTCATCACCCTCATTTGTGTCCAGGACTTCTCTGTCCTCCATGAACCCGAGAGTCAACAGTGTCCCTTGAAAGCCAGGCGGTGGTGGTGCACTCCTTTAATCCCAGCACCTGGGAGGCAGAGGCAGGTGGATCTCTGTGAGCTCGAAGCCAGCCTGGTCAACAGAGCTAGTTCCAGGACAGGCCCCAAGCTACAGAGAAACCCTTTCTCAAAAACCCAAATAAATAAAAATGCAAAAACAAAAACAAGACAAAACAAAAAGCCAGTGTCCCTTGAGAGCCACAGTAAACTTCCTGCTTCTCTAAGCTGAACTGGGATGCACCTGTTCCTACACTCAGCTGTCCCTGCCTCTGTTGTTCTGTGGCTGGTGCTGTTGCCTCTGCTCTCAGCTGCCCCTGCTGCTACTTCCCCGGTGTTACCAGTTCAGCCTGAACTGCTTAGAGAAGACAAGAACAGACCACCCCTAGGGACGCCTTTTTCTGAGAACTGATGTTGCAGCAAGAGAGGGGAGGCATTACAGGAGGGGGTCTCCCTGCAACTGGGTCACTGAACCCAAGCGTCCATCCTTCCTGCACAGCTCAAGAAGGGGTGTTTGAACCAAATGCCACAGATTGGTCAGTTACAGCCTCGACTTTGAGCACCAATCACAACTACTGAGGCTTGTGTTCTGGACCAACCACAGCCTTGACTTCAGTCAGTGGTTACTGAAGTCCCTCTGCCAGACCAGCAGGAAAGGGGCTACTCCTCCTGCCTAGCAGAGTCGTGCAGAGTCCAGTGAGACTGCAACAGCAGGTGTGGCGGTGTGAACGAGAATGCCTGCACAGGCTCATAGATGGGCATGGTGGGAGACGTTTCCTCTTTGCGGCTCCCTTTTCCCAGTTGAGTATAGCTTGTGTCACGTTGCCACGGAAGCAGGCATCACAGAGACTTTACTGTTCAGTTCCTGTGGTGCTTTGAACGAGAATGCCCCTACAGGCTCATATGTTAGAATACTCTATCCGTACTTGGTAGAACTGCTTGGGAAAGATTGGGAGGTGTGGCCTTGTTGGGGGAAGCCTGTCTCTGGAGGTGAACTTTGAGTTCTTGCCATTTCTTAGTTAGCTCTGCCTCTCTCTACCTTATGGTTGTGGTTGTTGTCTCAACATGAAGGCTCTCAGCTACTACTCTGACTCCATGCCTGTCTGTCTGCTGCCATTCTCCCCACCCTGATGGTCATGGACTCAGCTGCTGAAACTGTAAGAACCAAATAAGCTCTTTCTTCTATCATCTGCCTTGATCACAGAGTCTTTACACAGCAATAGAAATGATACAAGACAGAGAGTAAAGCCAGGTTGGTGTGGTCAATAGGGGATCTAGCTGATGACTTGGAATGCCCTGCATTACAAGTTACAGTTTGGTCTCAGAGAAAATAAGAACGTCCCCGTGCTGGGGCAAGCAGAGTTAGAATTTTGGACAGTCTGAAAATGGGAGTTAAAAAGGAAGGCAATGTTGTGCTTTCTGGCTTGTATCAGAAACAAGCAGGCAATCGGCGGGGTTCTGTAAGCAACTGCACGGAGGGAGGGAATCTTATATTGCGTATCTCATCAACACCACTGATTCAGGCTGTCACACAACTGGTTTGTCATGGTTAGAGTTACCATTGCTGTGATAAAACACCATGACCAAAACTCAGTTGGGAAGGAAAGGATCTATTTGACTCACAATTCTACAGCACCGTTTATTGTTGAAAGTAGCCAGGACAAGAAGTCAAGCAGGGCAGGAACCTGGAGCAGGAGTTGATGCAGCGGCCATGGTGGGAGGGGAGCTGCTTCCTGGCTTGCTCACCATGACCTGCTCAGCCTGCTGTCTTATAGAACCCAGGACCACCAGCCCAGGGATGGCACCACCCACCATGGGCTGGGCCCTCCACATCAATTATTAATTAAGAAAATGTCCTGCAGATTTGCCTACAGCCTGATCTTAGGAAGGCATTTTCCTAATTGAGGTTCCCTTTTCTCAGAATACTTTAGTTTGTGTGAGGTTGACATAAAGCTAACCAACACATGATCCAACAGAGAAATTTCAGGAAGGTTCTATAGTTGGTTATACAACAAAATAAAGTTGTAAACAAAGGCGTTTTAAAAAACCTTCGGTGGTTGCTTCTCGAATTTTGCAGGCAAATGGATGGAAATAGAAAACACTATCCTGAGTGAGGTGTCCCAGACCCAAAAAGATGAACATGGGATGTACTCGCTCATAATTGGTTTCTAGCCATAAATTAGCGCCACGGAGTCTACAATAGGTGAACCTAAAGAAGCTAAGTAAGAAGGTGAACCCAAGGAAAAACATATAGTTATCCTCTTGGCTAAGGGAAGTAGACCCAATTGCCGGGGAGAAAATTAGGATCTTGGGGGTGGGGTGGGATGGGGGTAAGGGGAGATGGGGAGAGAAAAGGTAGAAGGGAAGGAGGGGGGATTTGGGGAATCAGGAGAATTGGGATAAAGGAAAGGTGGATAGGGGAGCACGGAAACACAATTCTTAGTTAAGGGAACCACTTTAGGGTGAGCAAGAGATTTGACCCTAGAGGGGCTCCCAAGTGCCCAACATGAGGTTCCCAGTTAGTTCCTTGGGTAGCTGAGGATTGGGAACCTGAAATGACCCTATCCGAGAGCAATACTGACGAATATCTTGCATATCATCATAGAACCTTCATCTGGTGATGGATGGAGACAGAGAGAGAGACCCACACTGGAGCACTGGACTGAGCTCCCAAGGTCCCAATGAGGAGCAGAAGGAGGGAGAACATGAGCAAAGAAGTCGGGACCACGAGGCGTGCACCCACCCACTGAGACAGTGGAGCTGATCTACTGGGAGCTCACCAAGGCCAGCTGGACTGTGACCGAAAAAGCATGGGATAAAACCGGACTCTCTGAACATGGCGAACAATGAGGGCTGATGAGACGCCAAGGACAATGGCACGGGGTTTTGATCCTACTTAATGTGCTGGCTTTGTGGAAGCCTAGCCAGTTTGGATGTTCACCTTCCTAGATATGGACGGAGGGGGGAGGACCTAGGACTTACCACAGGGCAGGGAACCTGGACTGCTCTGTGGACTGGAGAGGGAGGGGGAGAGGAGTGGGGGGAGGGGTAGAAGGGTGGGAGGAGGGGGAGAAGGGTGGGAGGAGGGGGAGGGAAATGGGAGGCTGGGAGGAGGTGGAAACTTGTTTTTTGTTTATGTTTTTTTTTCTTCTTTTCTTAATAAAAAAATTATTAAAAAAAAGAAAAAAAAAAAAAACCTTCGGTGGAAACATCAGATAGGCAGATTGCAAAAACCCGGGAAAATCTCTTTCCCTAATTTCCTTAATGCTGTCTGATGCCATTCTTAGCTCCTGATTCACTGATACTTACTGATTCATTAATACATTCGAAGATTTTCCCTGATGTCACAAGGCTGGCTTGGCCTCCTGAGGGCTCCATAATCTCCCTAAACAGCACCATCCTGGGGCGCCAAGCGTTCGAACATGCCAGCAGATGGGGGTGCATTTCTCATCCAAATCACCACAGGCTTCACTCGTTCTCTGAAGGCCCCTCCCAAATGGCTACTTGCCCACCATGTGGCTGACCTCCGTGCTGGCTTAACCCACAGGGCGTGGCTTTTCCTCTTTCTCCCTCCTCCCTGCTGCAGCTGAGAGCTCACCTGCTCTGAGATTTCTCATTTAGGCTCTAATAAAACTGGCCCGGAGCTTCGCTTTGAGTCCGTCCTAATTCTTTTATTAGTGAGATGAAGGACCCCAGCAGGGAACCCCGAATTCCCTGATGACACGAACAATTTATTTTTAATTTGGAATAGCTCATAAACCTCTTGGGAAACTATCAGTCTCGCCATTTCTTTTCTTAGATGCCTTTAAATGGCACTGGAGACGTGTGGTGCATTTGTGGCCTTTGGTTCCATTGCCTAGGACTCATCATAGTTTGGAGCGAGGATACAAAATGATTTGAACGTAGCAGACACTTCTCATTTTTTAAGTACTTGAAAGCCGAATTGTTTCCAGAATTAGCAAATCTGAAAACAGCTATAGAGCACCAACTGCTGACTTATCCCCAAACGTGACTTCCTTCCTGGAGTCTTTCTCCCACTCTCTTGAAAACCCTTCTCTATGCTGGGTAGTGAGATTTGTGTTTGGGGTCAGGTTTGTGTGCCTATGGGAAAACTGTCCAGGACTCACCCCAGGGGCATTTCTTCTCGGGTGTCCCTGCCCATTTACGGGAGAAACCCAGTCTCACTTTATAACCGTGGACCCTAAAATGCCCAAGAACAAGAAAAGAGGCTCACAGCTCTAGAATGACATTGTGTGACTTACGGGGTATTTACGACAGAAGCTGGTTCTGCAGGGCGAGGGGAAGGGGAAGCCCTCCCTCAAGCCTGAAGTAACCTGTTACTCGAAAGCTAAAGGAAACACACAATTCTTGGCGGCGGGTTTCAGTCATGAAATCCCGCCGACTTCCATTACGATGTGTTCTTCATAGCAATCTGGCAGTCTGGGGGTGGGTGCGAGCCATCCGGGTTACTCGGCAAGTACTTCTATCACAAGTCACGCTGAACCCATTCATTACGCTGTCTGAAGTAGCCATGGAAGATTTTATTTTTTTTAAAAAAGTTGTAAACCAAGAAAAGCTGCACTGTCTGTAAAGAATTTCCTGCATCAAATGAACGGTGGAGAAGACTTGGGGAAGAAAAAATATCAATGTCCTTGAACAATTAATAGTAGGTGTCAATCATAAAATATCAAAGCTCTAAATGCACACTATTCACTTTGGTATCTTTTACTGTTGGGGTATTTTAATTTTGAGGAATATTTAATGGTCTAGTCTCCAGATTTGGCAATTCTGGTGTGACTCTGACACTTGATAGAAGGTGAGGGGTTTGTGGAGATAGGGGACCAGGCACAGCTGTAGACAGAGCCCCGACCTGTCTCAGGACCAGACACAGAACCATTTGAGGGTTCTCATTGCACTATAGTTTATGATAAGCAAATAGGAATGACATTCCTATCAGCAGTGTGATAGAGTATAATAAAGAAATAAGAACAACAGATGGGAGAGGAGCAGCATACAATGCGTGTGGAGAAATAAAATGTATGCGATATTCCAGAGAGGCGTATTGTGCTATACCCCTGAAAGAGAATGGACAGTACCAGCAGAGAGCAAAGCCCCTCTCCCACAACAGCATGGATGGCCTTGCGAGTGTGCAGCGTTCCAGGTAAATATTTAAAGAGGTCTGTAAGATGGTTCCGCAGATAAAGGGGCTGCCTGTGCGAGCCTGGCAGTCTGAGTTCAGTCCCCAGGACACACAAAGGTAGAGTGAAGAACTCCACAAAGTTAACTCTGACATCACTTGTGCATCTAGACAGGCACATGCCATGCCATGCGTTTCCCTCCCATCATACACACAACAACAGCAAATTAAAGGATGTTTTTAAAAAATTGGGAACAAGGAAAATTCCCTCCGGAGACAGCCAAATGTCTTCTGTATTGGCCAGAATAAAGACCAGAATATCTTTTTTAATTGGCATGGTGATATGTTATAACTGATGAACGAATAAATATTTGTTTTTTTTAAAAACTCCTTACCATAACTACTAATGTTAAACATAATCAAAATATGCCACAATAATTTTATTCATAATGATATTTGTCCCCAAACATAAATTATGCTCAAAAAGTATGAACAAAATGGTCACAAGCACAAATTTTAACAGTCTGGAAAATTAGGTGTTAGTTAATAGTACAATAGAAACATTAGGATGTATTAATGCAATGGGATACTGCTTAACACAAAGAAGAACCCATTCGTGCATTAGATAACAACATAAACGATCTCAAAAAATAATGTTCATTACAAGAAGTGAGATGCAGCAGAATACATCTTATTTATTATGTATATAAACTGTGTTCTGACTACATGCTTGCCTGCAGGCTGAAAGACAGCACCAAATCTCATGGCTGATGGGAGCCACTCTACGGTTGCTGGGAATTGAACTCAGAACCTCTGGAAGGGCAGTCAGTGCTCCTAACTGCTGAGCCATCTTTCCAACCACTGTGGAATACATTTTAAACAATTTAACTCTTGTACCATTCAAAACCAGACATTTAAACACATCTTGAGAACATAGCCCATGAAAACTAAAAGCAATCCCTGCTATGAAAACATTTGCTTAGTTAAGTGTATCCCCAAGAACCCTGGAACACTTGTTCAAGGAAAACTCGGGACAGTTCCAAACGGAGTCCTTTCTTCCAACCAAAGCCACCAGTGTTTGTTTCTTCGGGTCGTGGCTTGACAAGCTTTCATCCTACCCAATACGATGAAAGGGAAGTCTGAATCAACCCTCGTCTTTTTCTGTTGTCCCAGCCTAAAGACTGCCCAACAGGCCCTAACAAGAAACAGCAGGTCACAAAAGAAGAGGAGGTGCTGGAGTTTGGGGTAACTGCTGCCTATTCCCAGAAGAAACCCCCGAGTGCTGGTCAGGTTTGTCAGCTTGACCCAAGCTGGAAAAGGGAAGCTCGGCTGAGAAGTGGCGTTCCTCAGATTAGCCTGTGTGCAAGCCCATGGGGGCATTTTCTTGACTGAGGATAGGTAGAAGGGCCCATCGTCCTTAGGTAAATATGAAAGCATCGTGACAGGTCATGAAGATCAACCCAGTAAGCAGGGTTCCGCTGTGGTTTCTGCTTCAGTTCTTGCCTCAGTTTCCCCAGGCTGGTTTTGGTCATGGTCACGGCTACGGCAATGAGTGTGACTAGGACAAAGAGTATCACAGCCCCGCACCAGCCTTTGCTAGTCCTGTCCTGCCCAGTCCCGCCCCCCTTGGCTGTTCTGTGAACAGAGCTCCCGTTTTTTCTACCCTTTGGCCCCTGCAGCTTTTTCTACCCCAGCTCTGTCTCTGGTCCTTCCCAGAGGCAGTTGAAGGGGGCCCTTTGCTTGGTCATGGAAAAACCGAAGAGTTAGGTTGCCCAGGTCAGTTGCCAGACAGGGAAACTAGGAATTTTTTTCCTTGCTCAGTCTTTCTACAACCCTTACCCACTTGCTAATCCAGATAATTCTCAGGAGATATCCAAGAAGATTTTACTCCACACAGCTTCGCCCCACCAATCACATGACACTACACAGCTGAACCACTGCTGGCCCCGGGACCACCCTCCAGCAACAGAAGCACCAAGGATGCTGGGGTCCTGCTGGCAGCCTGCATCATTTCAGACCTTAGGGAAAGAGCCAGAGCAGTAGCCCAACTCAGTCTTGACGCTTTGGGAGGACTTCTGTCAGAGAGCAGACAAGCATATTGGCTGCCACTAACAAGAAGGGTTGTCCCCCTCATCCGGAATGTGTACCTGGGCTTGCTCCAGGTGTCTGGGGAGAGATGCCTGAGGTCCTTATTGAATAGTGGGAGACAGATCAGCACAAGAGCCTAGGGTAAGAGAAAAGGCATTGGAAATGCTGTTCCTAGAGGCTTAAGGTGAGGATGGGGGTGGGGGTGAGTTGTCAACTATTTTTAAAAGGGCTGGAGGAAGACAAAGAGAAGAGGAGGAAGAAGATAAAGAGGAAGGGAGGAGGTGTGGACCTTAGGAAAGGTGGTGACACTTGGGGTGACAACAGCAAGAGCGGCGAAAGCAGGGGGAGGAAGAAAACGCACCGAGTCCAGTGAAAATGAACGAGGTCATCGTGCTAAGTGAACAGAACAGTCACAGAACACAGATCCGTGGGTCACACGTAGGGTGTGTGGGATGCTGGGTGTTCGCTGCACTGCGAGCCCCCCACACTGCGAGCCCTGAAGTTGATGTCAAGAACGCCAGACAGAAGCGAGACGGTGCAGAGCAGCGGGAGAGTGCGGCTCAGGGTCTCTGAGTGTGAGCGCTGGGAGTGGTGCTAGTTAGAAGCTGGCTTTCAAACAGGTTAACTGAGTTGATTAAATTGCTTAAAGTCAACTGAGTTAAAAGAAATTGTCTGTAAAAAACATTTCAATTTAATGAAGGGAGACGAAACTCTTTTTTATTTAGTTTTTCTTTTTTTAATATTACTTTTAATTTTGTGCTAAAAGAAATTGTCTGTAAAAAAACATTTCAATTTAATGAAGGGAGACGAAACTCTTTTTTATTTAGTTTTTCTTTTTTTAATATTACTTCTAATTTTGTGCGGAGTAAGACAAAAAAGGTACCTGGAGGGACAGCCGTGGGTGCTGGGAACCGAACTCTTATATTTTTGGTTGTGAGCCTAGCCTTTAACGGCTGAGCCATCCCTCCAGGCCGCCAGCAGCAGGGAATCTGGACCTGATGTAGGTAGCAGGCGTGGCTCAACGCCACCGCCATTTTAGTATCAAATAACTTCATTCTATGAATTTTTGCTAAAACACATACCAACAAAAACCGGACTCTTTGCAGCGATCGTTTCTGATCTGGACGACCGCTGCTTGCTGCTTCGTTCATGCAGCGCTAGCGAAATGGAGCCTAAGAGTCGAGAGGGCTGAGGACACGGATTGGAGTGAAGGGGTCGTGTCAGGAGAGGGGTGAGGACACGAGGGATGGGCGGGTGCAACTTTGCGTGGGCTAGAGCTTGTAAAATGCACTGATGCCTGAAAGGCTGGAGGAGTTGGTTGATGCAAACGGGGTGCAGGCGCGGGTGAGAGGGGCCGGAGTGGGAACAGAGTGAGGCTCAGAATTGTGGCAGTTGTAGGGATGTTTGGGATGATGTGTGCCCGTGGACTTGTTTTCGTGTTGAAGTTAGAAAAAAATACAATCAAGAGAAAAAAAAAAAATTGTGGGGGAGCGGTTTTTTAAAAAAAGTGTAGCCCAGGCTGGCCTCGAACTCCAGATCCACCTGCCTCTGCCTCCTTCAGCAAATCCTACCGATCTGCGCCACCAGAACCGGCGAGAAGCTAGGCTATCAAAATACAAGTTAGCATTGAGTTACGATGACGTCACCGCCTTCTCAACATTGTGGAAAAAAATGTAGAGTGAATACGACTGGGTTCGCCTTATCTTCCAAACCGCACTGTCAGCCAGGTCCAAGCGCGTTTTCCGCCGGGCTCATGCACATTCCCCTCACTCCAGCGAACCCCAGCCTCAGGAGCCCCGAACGCCCTTCCCGCTCCGCGCCCCCTGCTGGCCTCCCCGGCAAACACACCCCGCACCTCCCAGCGTGGATTCGTCTAAACTGAGTCTTCTTCCAGTTGCGCGTTTTTGCTTGTGCAACGCCAGTGCCTTTTTCTAGGCAACCAGACACGACTGATCCGAGTAAAGGAACTGCAGCATTAGACCTCGAGTGTGCCGGTGAGGTGCAGGGTCAGGGAAGTGTGATAAAGTCTCAGGGTGCCTGTGACCTTGTGCACTTAACGCGGAACTCCAAAGTTTCTTTACTTATTTCCTATGTGTCCTCACCTCTCTTGCCCAGCCTAGAAGAGCTGTTTGCTTTCCACATGGGTGTTGTGAAGATGAACCAGAAACTTCCAAGCTCCTTCGGGGAGATCTAGAAACCAGGAGCTTTCCTCACTGCGTTTTTATTTTAATACTCATGATGATAAGCCATATTGTGCAACATTTCCCGTGCTCCTGGGCTACCTTTATGTTGTTGTGATGCTCAACCTTGATTGTCAGCTTGTTTGGATTAAGAAACACCTAGGAAATTAGTGCAGCAAGTCTCTGTGCGTGTCTGTGAGGACGTGTACGGCGAACGTTAGCAGCGCTTCATGGTTTTAAGGGAATGTATGATCAATCCTGGGACTATTCAACAGATGATGGAATTTTGAGAGCCGGTCACAGCTAAGAGATTGTGGCCTGACGGAGTCAGTAGCTCACGGAGATCCCATCCTAGGATAAGCACTACACCCTGGGCCTTCTCTGTATACCCCGTTCATTTGCTTCCTCCTGAGATTCTCCTCCTACCTCTTTATCTGTAACCCATAAATTTGGGCTTCATGGTGTCCCCAGATTCTTGCCTATTGTTTTCTTTGCTTGAGTGTTCCAGTTGCTCTATTGTGTCTCCGAGTCTTGACGTTCTATCTTCTTCTTGACCCATTCTCCTAGGAAGGCTTTCCATTGAGCCTTCTCAACGTGAGGTAGACTCCCTTGAGACCCAGGGCAACAAAAACCAGAACACAGCCACAGGGCAGAGCAATGCCCTATGTACAGAAACCTTGATACATCTCTCCAGCAGTCCCGTCTTTGCTTAGTCAGCCTTCTAGGAGGCCGTGAAGGAAGAGCAAAGAGACCACCATTTCGTTTGTCTCCGCCGAAGTGCTACGTGAGACCTTGGAATACTCCCCAAGCCGACCTCCTTTCCTTGAGGTGAAAGCCATTTAAACCCACCCTATGAGTTTAAAGTAGCCATTGAAGTCTGTTACCAAACAGATCTCTGTCTAGTTAGGTTCTGGTCCAGCTCTCTCCACCGGAAATTGAATGCTCACACATAGAAGCTGTTTACCTGAAGGTGTCCCGGTGCCTTGTTCTCTGAGTGTCCCTAACAAATGGGATTTTTTTTTTCAGTTCTGTCTCCATTTCAGCCTGAGTTTCCTTCAGTATTTATGCCTCTTTACTGACTACAACTTTCTATTCCTGTGCTGCTCATTATTCCATTCAGCCACTTACTTGTCTTCTCCTGGACTTCAGTTGGGATTTTATTCCTGTCCTCTTCCAGGGCATTCAAGAGGTTGTGACCTCCTCAAACACGGTCACTTCCTTGCTTCCATTTTTAACTATTCTTTTAAATCCTTAGTCCTGCGAGTCATCTAGATTGACCTCTGTGACTTCAAGGTGTGGTAGCACACGCCTTTAATCCCAATGCCTAGAAGGCAGAGACAAACTCTGTGAGTTCAAGGTGTAGTAGCATACACCTTTAATCCCAATGCCTGAGAGGCAGAGACAGGCAGATCTCTGAGAGTTCAAGGACAGCCTGGTCTACAGAGTTATTCCAGGACAAAGATATACAAAGAATATAAAATAAAAGTAAAAATAAACAAAATAGAGTTAAAATAAAGCCGTACAAAGATGGAAAATAAACAGGGAATTTTGATACTGCATGCTATTATGCTCTCTTTGAACTGTTTGAATGCTGAGGAAGGAGCAACAGGTGCCAAGAGATATTTGTTTATAAATGCTACTGAACTAATCCAACATAGATATTTTGAAAATATCTTGACTTCAGAATTTGGATCTAAGATACGATACTTTGGAAAAGAGATTCTTCTTTTGTTTTCACAGAGGATGAAACCCTGTGGATTGCTTCTATCCCAATATGGTATGATGGACTACGCCCTCCTGAAAGGTTGCTGAGAACACCCTCAAAAAATTACTTCACTCAATTGACGACTGAGATGAAACTAGCACACAGGTTATACCATGAAAGACCTAATTAACGAGGCCCCCATTCAGCAGGAAGCAGTTTGGAGAGAAATAACTGTGCCCATATTCCCAAATATTGCTTACAAATGTTCTTTTACATTTAAAGGGGGATATAATAGAGATATGCATAATTTGCATTGGTATGGATTTGACTATTGATATAAATTTAAGGTCAATCTTGTTATATGTATATGTATTTCTGATATTGATTAAGATATTGTAATTATGTAGTTCATGTAAAAATGTAATGTATACAGGTTGTTAATGGATAATCATTAATAATAGTCAAGTTTGTAGTCATGTTAGTTAGATTTTCTAGATGTACATAGATATATTTTAGATAGACATTCTTCATATCTTTCAAAGATTATGAATATGGCATTTTAAATGTTTTAATAACTTAGGGCTTTTCATGACAATGAGACACTCTGCTCCTGGCAGCACCAATCTACTTCGAGAGGAAAATGGGCATCGAAGAGGATCCTTATGGAGTTTGATAGCCATTTGGGCAAGAAACTGCTCTTGCCTGGACTGTTGCATAAAATGGACACAGAGAATCCGCAGAGAGAGGACTACTGAACTTGCCTAAAGGGTGAGATGATCTTTCGGGGTTCCTGATTCATGAAAGAGTCTGTGAGACATTCTGCAGGACACAGCATATAGTAACTGAACTGCCTTTGAATTTTCCTGCTTCATGGAAATGTCTGCTGGATACCATGGGCCTGTAGACCAAAGATGGATGCCCCAAAGGTACAGAGGAACTTTGGGTGACTGTACAGGCAGCGAGATGTCTCTGTCATTTCTAGAGTTTAAAAGTTGCTTATTTCTTGTTTGCTTAGGTAATGTTGTATCTTTCTGGAGTCTTTGATGGAGTTGAAGAATAGTTAGTTATAGTTATAATTTTCCTTAGTTACGATAAAGATAAAATAGATATAAATATTGTAATTTTTACTTGATAACTGTTTTGTTATATGTAATTTTGCTATGTTAAAGTTAAAGCCTTCCTTTTTTTTTAACAGAAAAAGGGGAAATGATGGAGGAAGGTCATTGGTTAAAAAATAAAGAAACTGCCTTGGCCCATTTTATTGGTTAGAACATAGGTGTGTGGAGTAAACAGAACAAAATGCTGGGAGGAAGAGGAAGTGAGCTGAGAGGCCATGTTCCGCTCTCCCGGGCAGACGCACATGATGAAGCAAGCCGCTAGGTCAGACATGGTGAATCTTTCCCAGTAAGACCGGTGCTACACAGTTTATTAGAGATGGGTTGATCGGGATATCAGAATTAGCCAGTAAGGGCTAGAGCTAATGGGCCAAGCACTGTTTAAATGAATACAGTTTCCATGTAATTATTTCAGGGGTAAAGCTAGCTGGGTGGCGGGATGCAGCAGCCTGCCGCTGTTCCTTGTAAAGCTAGCCTGGTGGCGGGAAGCAGCCCGCCACTCTCAACAGAATGGCGCCCAATGAATCATCTAGGTCATTCTTATTAGAGAACATTCTATAGGACCGGGTCTTAGTTTACCTTCTATAGCTGTGATAACGACCATGACCAAAAGCAGCTGCTTGCAGAGGAAGTGGTTTAGCAACCTCACGTGTCCACCATGAAGGCAAGGTAGGCAGGAAGATCTTAAGGCAGGAACCTAGAGGCAGGAGGGGAAGCAGGGACCGTGGAGGAATGCTGCTGAATGGCTTGCTGTTTATCGCTTCTTCCATTTGCTTTTTTAAGTAACCCAGGACCACCTGCTCACAGGTGGCACCAACCCACGGTGTGCTGGGCCCTACTATATCAATCATTAGTAAAGAGAATGTCGCATAGACTTCCTGCCAGTCCAATCTTTTTTTGTTTTGTTTTGTTTTGTTTTGTTTTTCGAGACAGGGTTTCTCTGTAGCTTTGGTGCCTGTCCCGGAACTAGCTCTTGTAGACCAGGCTGGCCTCGAACTCCCAAAGATCCGCCTGCCTCTGCCTCCCGAGTGCTCTGCCTCCCGAGTGCTCTGCCTCCCGAGTGCTGGGATTAAATGTGTGCGCCACCACTGCCTGGCCTGCCAGTCCAGTCTTATGGAGATATTTTCTCAATTGATGTTTCCTCTTCCCAAAAGACTCTTCCGTTCCATGGTGGTGCATACCTTTAATCCCAGCACTCAGGAGGCAGAGGCAGGCGGATCTCTGGGAGTTCGAGGCCAGCCTGGTCTACAGAGCTAGTTCCGGGACAGGCTCCAAAGCCAGAGAGAAACCCTGTCTCGAAAAACCAAAAAAAAAAAAAAAATACAAAAAAAAAAGTTTCACAAAACCTAGCCAGTACACACGGGGTTATACTGTTGTAAGTTGTTTTCCCCAGTGCCTTTTTGGACAGGTTGGTTGGTGCAGCCCAAAATTAACCCCAGGATAGAGTGAATTTTACCTAAGAGGAGAGAAGAAGTGGGAAGACGCAGGAAGAAGCAAGGGTGAGAGGAAGATCATATGGCAAAACAGGAAGCTAGAGTCAAGACTGGAGCCAGGAAGGACTTCCTACCCGGCCTCTTCTTTAACATCCTGCCCCCTCAGTATTGCCACTGAGGACCAAATATTCAGATAGACATGCCAACTTTTTCACACAGCGACAGGATGCTGCCATCCATAAAGTTCACTCTTGAGAAATACACGCCTGAGTCAAAACAAAACAAAACTCAAGCACAAAATATCTCAGCATGTTTATAGTAAGTTTTTGATTATGTGGACGGAGGGCTGCATTCATTCTGAGCTGTCTCAGGGCTCGCTGTGGCCCCTGGGGTGTGCATGCAGGATTGTAAGTAGGTATTCCTGGGTTCACGATGATGGCAGCTGGACCTATGACCATCTGTTTTCTGGGGGGCAGCTTAATACCCTGTGGGAGTGGTCTTGAGCATCTCTGGGGGAGGGATTATCATTTGGGCAGCTTTCTGAGATGCAGCAGGGTTTGGAGAGAGCCAGGGGTGGGGTGGGGTGGGGGCTTGGGGTGGAGCTTCTTCCCGAACATTCCAGACTCTTTGGGTATATGGATGCCAGAGGCTGGGGTGAAGCATCCACCTGAACAGTTATGTTTGACACTTTTAAGTATTATATACACATTGTCATACAAGTATACCTGTTTTCTGTGTGTGCTTGTCACTTAAAATCTACGTACCAGTATTAAAGTAGCCTGTGCTGTTGTGTGTGCTGGAAACATTGTATGACTGTGTTTTTCTCCTTACTGTCCTTTCTTTTTGAAATGAAGACCTCTGGGTTGTCTCTTGTGCTAATAAACCTCTTTCACGTTTTGAATATTTCGGAAGGTCTCAGTTTCTTCTTCATTTTTGCAGAATAATTTTGCTGACTGCAATATTTTAAGTTGAAATGAATTTTCCACAGTTTTGAGACATCATCTGTATGAGTCCATTTGCTGCAGTTACAAAATACTGAGAGCAGAATATCTGTAAAGAAATGCGACTTATCATTTTCTTCCACTTTTTATTAGAAGGCAGTAGGTCTACAGCCAAACAATTTTCCTTGTGACATGTTCACACGTGTGTGTACCATGCTCTGATCCACTGACACCCTGTCACCTTCAACAGTTTCCCCTATTTTCTTCCATCCTTGTTCTCTTCACAAACATTCCATCTTTTGCTTTCATGAAAAGAAGTTTGTTTTGCTTACAGTTTTGAAAAATACCAAGTTCCCTTGACCCCCAGTGAACGTTTCATTGCTGTTGTTGTGGTTTTTCATTCCCCAAAACTGTTAGGTTCTATGCACATATTTCACGTCCTTGTTAGCAAATGATTTTGCTTGTGTGTCGCCTTCCTGTGTCCCTCTACCTGCCCATCTGGGGCGTCCATCGGCTCATTAGTTCCTAGTAGTTGACCAAGCATCTTTAGGATAATTCTGAAAACTCTTGCTGAAGAAGCTCATACATTTGCGATGCTTTAATCTATAAAGTATCCCTTCCTTTCTCTGCTTGGCCATGATTCCCTATTTTTGTTTTGTTCATTTGTTTGTTTTTGTATCTGTTGTAATAGCTGCGGTGGGGCTGCATCCCCAGCACCCTGGCCGCCTGGCTAGCTTATGCTCCGAAATAACAACACACAAACTGTATTATTTTAAACACTGCTTGGCCCATTTCTATCTAGCCTCTTCTAGGCTAATTCTCACATATTGATTTTTTTTTTTTTTTTTTGGTTTTTCGAGACAGGGTTTCTCTGTGGTTTTGGAGCCTGTCCTGGAACTAGCTCTTGTAGACCAGGCTGGTCTCGAACTCACAGAGATCCACCTGCCTCTGCCTCCCGAGAGCTGGGATTAATGGCGTGCGCCACCACGGCCCGGCTCACATATTAATTTAGCCCATTTCTAATCATCTTCATAGCACTGCTAGGTGCACTTACCAGGAAGATTCTAGCCTACGTCCATCCTGGGTCAGAGCTTCATCACGTGTGTAGAGCTGTCGACTCTGAGCTCACTTCCTCTTCCTCCCAGCATTCTGTTCTGTTTACTCCACCCACCTATGTTTTAACCTATGAGGGCCAAGCAGTTTCTTTATTGCCTAACCAATGAAATCCACAAATTGATATATGACACTATATGTATCTATGTAAATTTTTCTGTCATTTTGACATTTGAAATATCACTCATTTTTCCTAGCCTTTTTTAAATTTCAGAGACTTCTGAACCAAGCTCCTGGGAGCTCACAAAGTCTAGATTGACAGCTGTGGAGCCTGCATGGAACTGAACCAGGCACTCTGCATGTGGAAGACAGTTGTATAGTGTGGTCTATCTGAGGGGACCCTGGTAGTGGGACCAGAATCTATCCTTGGTGCATGAGCTAGCTTTTTGGACCCTATTCAATATGGTGGGATGCCTTACTCAGCCTTGAGGCAGGGTGGAGGAGCTTGGTCCTGCCTCAACTTGATGTGTTAGGCTTTGTTGACTCCCCATGGGAGGCCTTACCCTTTGGGAGGAGTGGATGGCTTGTCTACCAGAGATGACAGTATTCTGAGCGAAAGAAATAAATAGAACCACACAAGATGCTCAACTTTGGGAAATCTTGCACACTTGCTGAAATCTTAGGTTTAGATGGATAATGGGACAGAACTCCGTGCCTGGCCTTGGGTGAAATGACTGTCAACAAAGAGTGACAGCTGAGGAGGTTCCACTGAGTCACAATGTGTGCTGTGAGACCCGCACACAGGCTTCACCTCACTTTGTAATCATCAATGGCCTTAGGAAATGAATGTGCTCTCCACGCCATGAGTGTGCACCTGACTCCTGGAACGCACAGCCTGCAGACTGCTGCCATGGTCATGTTACTGTGTGCACCTGCACAATTCCACTCTGACCACAGAAAGTGACTTTAAGGAAATCCTCGCTTTTCTTCTTCTTTTTCACTTGTGATATGAGACTGTCTGATTAGGTGTGGTCCTTGCTCTAAGGCTCTGGGTCTAGAAATCCGTGGAGGAGTTAGCACATCGCATAGACCTGTGTCCTCCTCTCCCTGTCGCTCTGACGGATGAAGTCCTTTCACTCAGGACTGCTCTGAGTGGCACACGCTGCTCCTATCACTGCTCTTCCTCTTGTGTCAGTCACGAGGTTTTCCCACATTCCAGTCTGCAGCTCCACAGCTCCTTTCACAGTGTGGATATTTCAGGAGGATTTCAGAGCTTCAACCGGTGCCAAATAGCACCATAGGCTTTCATGGATAACCCTCAGTCTCATGACAAAGCACAGAATGGCATACATCTGAAGCCTGGGAGTTTAGGAGGAAGGTAATTTTGAATTCAAGATGAATATTTCATCAGAGTTCTGAGGGGATAGCTCATAACAGACAGAGGAAAAAGAACAAAAAAGACCGTCCCAGAAGTATTCTTTCTTTCTTTTTTTTTTTTTTTAAAAGTAAGCTCTGTGAGCAGACAGGCACCACGGTCAGTAACTATGGAGAAACTCTCAGCTACCAGTGTGGGTGGGTGTGGACCCACACAGCAGAGAGTGTGCAGCGGACTTCCTTTTTAGCTCATTTCAACTCACAGACCTTGGAGTCAGTTCCTGTACACAAGTTCACTGTCAAGTCCCCCCACCTACAATGGATGCATCAGTGGTCTACGATAACTTAAACCAAGCCAATACCCAAGAGCCTAAGCAGGCATCCCCTCCAGCTCCTCCCGCAGGTAAGCAGCTTTTCTTCTCTGGCATTTAAATTATCTTCCAGAGTTAAAATTTTCCTCTGAAACCTGTGGGTTTAAGTCACTGCTTTGAAGGAGAGAAGCAGGTCTATGTCTATGTTAGTGTTAAATACTATGGCAGTCTGCCTGCAGAAAACCACAGTTCTGGGAAGGTCATGCATTCCATTTTTATTTGATTAGGCAGCAGGAAACCTGAGCATCACTTCCCCTATTCAGACTTTGTTAAAAATCCTGAAGAAAGAATATTTTACTTACATGAGCAAATTTGTGTTTCTAGAGCTGTTGATGCAATCAGTTGCCAGTTCCGAGTTCACCTACAGTATGTGGACACTGTGGCCCAGCTGTACCTCACAGCAACCTCAATGTCCCTTCACAGTGCAGAGTGTAGATTTATTGGCTAATGTCTCTGTCTCCCAGAAAGGAGGGTAATCTTGGGGAAAAGTCATAGTCAAAACCAAAGACTTGAATTAAATCAAAGGCTGCTGCTGCTGCTGCTAGTGGTGGTGGTGGTGGTGGTGGTGTGTGTGTGTGTGTGTGTGTGTGTGTGTGTATAATTTTATTTAATTTTTTTAAAAGCTGGCTATTTCTATCTTGCAAAGTATAACGATTTTAAATGGATGTACCACACAAGGTACCAATGCCAGTCAGGAATTAACCCTTCAACACTGACTGAAAGTAGCAATCTTGTCTACCAGAGGATTTAGTGATACGAGCTAAAGAAATGGGGAAGGTTGTTCAGATGAAGCACACGACCTGAGGATGGCCGAGATGTAAGAGGCCAGAAGCTCAGGCAGAGAGTCTATAAAATGATGATGATACTTTATTCCGTTCTGCTGGCTAACTGAACCCACTGACATCCGTCTTAAAGCAGTTGCTTTCCAATCTGACGATTCTATGTGTTATGACACGTGGACTTCCAACTCCAGAGCTTCTTGTTAGAACTGTGTACATTGCCAACGCTCTGAGTCAAGAAGAAAGTCTTCGAGTCAGCAAATAAGCTTCATTATAATGTTTACATAGGGTGAACAGAAAGTGGAGGGAATTGCTGTTTTGATAAGTGTAGGGGGAATTCATAGCACCAGTTTTTTTTTTTGTTGTTGTTGTTGTTGAGAAAAAGCAAGTCTTGGTTTTCCCATCATGGCTAGCAAAAGTGGAGGATGAGTGTAAGAAAATGAATATAGAGAAAGATAAGGAGGCTCTTCTTAAACTCTACTGTCTAAGATCCCAAGTCAAGAAGAGTAGGAAAAAAAATGTATCCTAATAAAAAAGACAAGGGGAAAAACCATTATTTTAAACTTCAGTAATCTGGGAATAAAACTGAAGAAAAACAAACAATAGTAGAATAAAAACAGAAAATAGCATTTGAATAGAAAATGTTGATGCAGAAGCATAACTGTGAAACCACTGGGGCCCATTTGGCTAAAGGGTTCACACCATGGTAAATTTGAAGCGCTGTGATTAGATCTGCCAGCAAAAAGAACCGGAAAGGGGGACGTGAGTAGTGACCTATTTTGTTTGTGGTCAAATGGCCAAAGGTTCGTTCTGATGGTTCAATAAATATGTAAAAATGTAATTGAAATTTGTAAAAATGCCTCTGGAGTTTATTTATTCATTCAGAAATAACCAATTACTATGAGACAAACATTGCTCTAGACACCGGGAAAACAGCCATGAAGAAACAGGAAAACATCTTTCTCCCTGTATATGTTATATTACTGTGAAGGTTTAAATCAGTGATATAAACACCTGTGTCAGAGACAGTGCGATTTTGAATGACAGCGAGAAAGCATTTAAGTGGAAATTAAGATTCTTATCGTTAGAGATGGCATCACGTCAATCAGAGTGATCAAAGCAGGCCTTTCTGAGAGATGACGCTGGCCTCAAGTCCTGGAAGTCTCTGGAGACCAAGGCTGAGTATCTGAGAGAGGAGCCTTCTAGGCAGCTGCACCTGCAAATGCAGAGAGAGAACAGGACTGAGATATGGGGAACATGCATGCCCGGTGTGCTGTAGAGATCAAACCAGGAGGAATGGTGACCAGTGGAGAGATTTGGAAGATATTCCATAGGTTCAGATGTTGAGGGGAAAGCCATTGAATGCCTGGAACAGTGGACATGACTTAGCATTCTGTGGTTACCAAAGCAGGTACTGCCACAGAGCCAGTGTTTACAAAGCCTCTTCTGTATGTAACTCCAATAGTAGAACAGATAGTAAGGGGAGCCCGTGGAGCCCAACTCTGAGGATAGGAGGTCTTTAAATTTTGTCATGAATGGATACAGACTTTTTAAAGTCGCCTAAGTGGCTTTTTACCTATAATTAAAACAAAAACAAATAAAAAACCTCACTTTTTGGAAAATGAAAAGGAAGGAAGGAAGGTAGGAAGGGAGGGAGGGAGGAAGAAAGGAAGGAAACAATATTTATTGCCAGTTACCACAGGCCAGATGCTATGCTCAGAAATTTAGAATAATTGTTGCCTACAGTCCTGCCTCCTGTCCAGGACACTCACGACCTGCACAGCAGCGGTGGTCAGCCACTGGCCGTATCCTCAAGCCTAACACACTGCTTCCTTCCGTGACAGTTCCGTCACCTCTCTCCATACAGCCCTGCTCACTGTCCACTGCAGGTTGCTTCCAGACCTCTGCATGCATGCTGGTCTCTTACACAAAATGTAGTCCTATAAGTAACCTGCTTGCATATTGCTGTGTGCTTCAGGTAATCTGTAGATACTGACGGCACCGAGGATGCTTTCAGAGCCATGGGAATGGCTGCTGTGGAGTATTTGTTAGAGACTAAACATGGAGAAAGGAAGTGTGCTTTCCACACAGAAGCAGCCTTCTGTATGTGACAATCTGCCATCTGTAGCTAATTGGGTCTACAGATACTACACCACACACATGTTAGACTGTCCGTGTCTCTTCTGGAACGCCTTTGTGTTGTGTTACGAGCAGCAGGGCTGCGTCCCTGGCATGCGGCCGCCCGCATGGCTAGCTTTACCCGAAATAATTACACGGAAACTGTATTCTTTTAAACACTGCCTGACCCATTAGTTTCAGTTTCTTATTGGCTAGCTTTTACATATTGATCTAACCCATTTCTATTAATCTGTGTAGCCCACGAGCTGGCTTACCAGGAATGATCTTAACCTGCGTCTGTCTGGAGTGGGAGAATCATGGCGACTCCCCGACTCAGCTTCTTTCTCCCAGCATTCCGTTCTGTTTACTCCGCCTACCTAAGGGTTGGCCTATCAAATGGGTCTAGGCAGTTTCTTTATTAATAAGAAATTACTCCCACATCATTTCCCCTTTTTCTGTTTAAACAAAAAAGAAAGGCTTTAACTTTAACATAGTAAAATTACATATAGCAAAACAGTTATCAAGCAAGAATTACAGTTACAATATTTATATCTATTTTATCTTTTATCATAACTAAGGAAAACTATAACTATCTATTCATTCTTCAACTCCATCAAAGACTCCAGAAGGATATAATACTACCTAAGTAAACAAGAAATAAGAAAACTCTAGAAATGACAGAGATATCTTGCTGCCTGGACAGTCACCCAAAGTTCTTTTGTATGGTTGGGGCATCCATCTTCAGCCTTCAGGCCCATAGTATCCTTTAGGCAAGTTCAGCAGTCCTCTCTCTGCGGGTTCTCTGTGTCCATTTTATGCAACAGTCCAGGCAAGAGCAGTTTCTTGCCCAAATGGCTATCCAACTCCATAAGGATCCTCTTCGATGCCCATCTTCCTCTCGAAGTAGATTGGTGCCACCAGGAGCAGATATGTCTCATTGTCATGAAAAGTCCTAAGTTATTAAAATATTTTAAATGCCATATTCTGTAGCCTTTGAGAGATATGAAGAATGCCTATCTGAAATATATCTCTATATATCTAGAAAATCTAAGTAACATGACTACAAACTTGACTATTATGATTATCCATCAACAACCTATATTTCCTAATTATACATTACATTTTAAAAATGAACTACACAATCACACCTTATTCAAGATCAAAAATACATATACATATAACAAAATTGACCTTAAAACCCATACCAATGCAAATTATTCATACCTATATCATATCCCCCTTTAAATGTAAAAGAACATTTATAAACAATATTTTGGGAACATGGGCGCAGTTTTTTCTCTCCAAACTGCTTCCTGCTGAATGGGGGCGCTGTTAATCAGATCGTTTAGGGTGTAACCTGTGTGTCAGGTTCATCTCAGTTGGCAGTTGAGTGAAGTAATTTTGTGAAGATGTTCACAGCAACTTTTCGGGAGGTCGTGGTCTATCATACCAAATTGGGATAGAAGAAATCCACAGGGTCTGGTCCTCTGTGAAAACAAAAGAAGACCCTTTCCAAAGTATCATATCCTTAGACCCAAATTTTGAAATCGTAATACCTTTATATCCATTATGGTTTAGCTTGGCAGCCCATGTAATGAAATGTCTGTCTGTACTTAGCTCCTTTACAGTCAAAAATTTTAAAGAAAACAGAATGTACATAATCCAGACTCTCTGTGAATTTTCCATTTTTACGTGGCTTATTTTTCTTTATTTCTTTTAATCTCTTAACTATCTGTACTCTGTCTCTTTAAAGACTTTACCCTTTTTTAAAGACATTTACTTTATTCTCTATATTCTTATTCTTCTCTCTCTCAAGCCTATGTACATTCATCCAACACTGTGATCCACTGAGGTCTGTTATGTCTGAATCTGTTTTATTGTGAATCTGTAATATTTTTACTATCCAGGAGCATTTCTTAAAATGTTAAGCACTTCTTAAAAACTTAAGTTGCACCATGTACAGGTAATACGGTACCACCTGTGTCCTGCCCAGTCTAAACCTTAACTGTGCTGTTATTATGGTAATTACGGTAGTTTCTGCCAACCAGCACAGTTCAGCAAGGAGCAGCCTCTCCTGCCTCAGATCCATTTGGTGCCCCTGAGCTGTGCACAGTTCCAGGCACACAGCAAGTCCTCATTGGAGCCGCACTCAGCAGTTTAATTTTGAGACTGAGCATGCAGCACAGAAACTCTTTTTATCCAAGTTACAACCAAATCTGACACGCAGAGCACTGCGCAGTCTGAAAACACGTCTCTTCCACCATGCTCTTCCGCCTGCCTAAGCCTGATTCTGCCATCTGCCCAGGTGCAGGCGGGGAGCGCTGAGAGCACTCTCCTTCCGATCCCAAGCGGGAACACAAACATCCAGTCCCATAAAATCCATTGAAATGCTTTAAAGCCAGAGTTTGCACTGGCGGCACAGTCCCAAGAAGCCGCACTTTAAAATGACGCAGCTTTTTTTTCTGCTGCTGTTGCCGAATCAGGAAATCTCTCTACAGCACGCCACCAACAAACAGCAAAAATCTGTGTTAAAGTCTCTCTCCCTTATTTTTAAGCCTTCTCAGGTTTTTAAGTGGATTTAGTCCATCACGTCGGGCGCCATTCTGTTGTGTTACGAGCAGCAGGGCTGCGTCCCTGGCATGCGGCCGCCCGCATGGCTAGCTTTACCCGAAATAATTACACGGAAACTGTATTCTTTTAAACACTGCCTGACCCATTAGTTTCAGTTTCTTATTGGCTAGCTTTTACATATTGATCTAACCCATTTCTATTAATCTGTGTAGCCCACGAGCTGGCTTACCAGGAATGATCTTAACCTGCGTCTGTCTGGAGTGGGAGAATCATGGCGACTCCCCGACTCAGCTTCTTTCTCCCAGCATTCCGTTCTGTTTACTCCGCCTACCTAAGGGTTGGCCTATCAAATGGGTCTAGGCAGTTTCTTTATTAATAAGAAATTACTCCCACATCACCTTTGTTCTTCTTTCCCTCTCCACCCCTTCCTATTATTCTTTCTCCAGAGGAAAACTTGAAAAGGAACTAACTCATCTAAGTGATTGTCCTGTCTCAATGCTGTTCTAGAGACTAAAGACACTTGGTCCTTGTCTTCAGTCTGGGTTAAACTGTTCAGTTGTCTGGGATAATGTAAAAAAAAATTAAAATGTATCTAGAAGAGGTAGAATTGGATATAAAAACAATTCTGGAAAAATACAATGAATAATAAAAGACAATATAATATATAACAGCACATCTGAGTTTAAAAATTTAACATGAACTCAAAACATGTATTCATTTACAGTAAGATGAAGATTACATTTACATTTGATTATATTCAATTACATTAAAATTTAGAAAAATATAAAGCCAACAGGAAATATATATAAATCATGAATCAACAGGTATTTTGAAAAATAAGGAAACCTTAGGCAGGTATGTGGTTCATAACTATGATACCAACCAGAACCTGGGAGGTGGAGGCAGAAGATCAGGAGTTGAAGACCAGTCTCAACCACACAGAGTTAGAGGTCAACCTGGACGACAGGAAACTCTGTCTCAAAAAGGGAACAAAGTACAGCAAACAAGGCAACTAGGAAAGTTTTCTTAGAATTTATAAGAACATTATAAATGTAGATGCTAGAGATAAAATAAGAGCAATCTGATGTTTTAATAAATTAGAGTGATAGAAGCTAGGTAATGGTTCTCCACAGTATTTTCATAAAGAAACCAAAATGATTGTTACTACGTTTCATATGACACCCATGCTTTTAAAGTTGTCTAAAGTCAAAATAAACTGTCCAAATCATGAAACTTTATGAACACATTTATAACTTGATGTATTTGAACTTCTGATATACATAAGATATTTATTGTGTAGTAACTGCTATGGTCACCAAGAAAAGCACAGATACAGGACCTGGTATTTCACCAAGGCAGTATTGTAGATGCATGTGTTATAGCACAGAACCCCCTTAATCAACCATTTCAATCTGGTGCACTTTCATAATTTGCAGTCAACAAGTTGATAAATATTAATCCAATGATTGAATAGAAAATTCCAGGAAGAAGTAACTCTGTGTCTTGAGCTGGACATTGTTGTGAAGAGTAGAGTGAGCTCTCCTACCGTCTTGTCAAGGCATGAGTCACTCCGAAGCACCTTTGTCACGGCTATTCTTGGTTGTCAACTTTTATCTGGAGTGAACTAATCCAGAAATAAGGTAACGTTTGCGATCCAGATGTTAGGGCAGGAAGATATCTGGCCTTTAAGACTGGATGACACACGCCTTTAAATCAGACCTGGAGAGTGGAAGGCACACCTTTGATCTGGGCCACACCTTCTGTTGGAAGCCCATGGAGGGGCAATGGAAGAAGGAAGGGTGGGGGAAGGGTTGCTTCACCTGCTTGCCCTCACCCCCATCAGCACATTCCTTCATCTCCTTCTTCGAGATCCCAGCAGAGCAGCTGAGACACCAGCCTTGCAGGACTCAGCAGCTACTAGAGTCGAGCTCTCCATTCATAGCCATTGTTGGGCTGCAGCCTGAAAGTCCTCCCAGTGAATTCATATATATCTGGAGAGAGAGAGATTCATTCTGTAAATTCTGTGACTTAGATAACCCTGACTAATATAGCCTGCCAATATAGGCTTGTGCTCAAATACCTCTCATTTTACTGAATAGTGGCTTCAAGTTGTGAACTCTCTGAACGCTGGCAATACTCCTGTGTCAAAGGGAAGCCACACTTGCTTCCTCTACATGAAAAGGTGGAAACACTCCATTTAAGGAAAGGGAAAAAGAGAAATATAAAAACAGATTTTGCTAGTAGATACCAAGCTATGAAAGTCACAGCCACACTTATGCCTGCACTCAGTTAAGACGGGAAACTTAACACATGTTTGCATGTGTGAAGCAATATTCATAGAGATGGCTTCTAACCACAGCTCAGCTCTCCATGAAGAGTTGGAGAGCTCAACCTGTGCAGATAAGTGGAGAATAATGTAGTTAAAATCCTGGAAACAACACGGTGGCCAAGGCCACTGTGGTCTGCTTAGAGTTCCAGACCAGCCAGGGCAGCATACTGAAACTCTGTCCAGAACAAACAAACCGGTTGCACAGGTGCCTAAACTTTATTCCAAGATGGAGAAGATCATTACAGACAACAGTGAAGCAGGCCCCATGTTAAATAATAGAATTGCTATACATCACCAGCGCCAAAGGTGGTACTTAGCACAAAACTGAGGTGTGTGTGTGTGTGTGTGTGTGTGTGTACCTCCTATAAACGAAGATACTCCTTCTTGGAGGAATTGCTGGCTCATTACCATAGCAGAATACGTACTTTACTTTTGTACAGCATCCACTCAACAATTTTCAAGACATCTTCTCCATCGTCAAGTTTGACCTTCCTAAAACCCATTTGACCCAACTGTGGAATTCCTTACTAAGGAGGCTAAGAAAGGCTCTTTTCTGTACCCCAGCCTCAATGTGAATCCAATTGTCCATGTTAATCAAGCTACCTCATTCATTCCAAATGCTCTCAACTAGATTAAAAGTGTGTTTTTCTTTAACTTCTCAGACAGCTGCTGGTGCCCACGCTGGCATCGGTTGGCTCTGAAACTTGGCTGTCTATGGCTGATCCTTCTTGTCCTGATTGTGGTTAAACTCAGTATCTTAGGTAAGTGAGACAAATGTTTTTACCTTAGAATTCTCTCTCTAGCCTGGCAGTGGTGATGCACAATTTTAATCCCAGCATTCTGGAGGGAGAGGCAGGCATATCTCTGTGAGTTCATAGGCCAGCCTGATCTACACAGCGAGTGCCAGGACAGCTAAGGCTACACAGAGAAACCATGCCTTGAAAAACAAAACAAAACAAAATCTTCCTCTAGTTTCACCGTAAGTATTTTGGCTTCTTCACATGAGCTGGCCACCCTGAGCCTGGGGGAGGAACAATGACGGGCAGTTGCAGGACAATATCCCCTGTTGTATTTCTCCTGGTTTGGAGAATCACGATGGGGATGACGCATGTGCACCTAGAACTCTAAAATAGATCACAAGTGTGACAAGATAACAATAACAATGAAAACCACAATGCCTACATATGAGTTTATTAGATGTCTGCCGAACTTCAGAAGACAGCCAGCAACCTTATGCTAGGTGCGGGTGTGAGCATCCTCACTCCACAGGGGCGAAGTCGGAGGTGCGAGAGAAGCATGCGCGTCAGCAATGCCCTTAGATGTGGTGTAACCAACAGCAGTGTGAACCCATTTGTTCTGTGCTCTTCTGGTTCTCTGTTCACTCTGTCTCCAAAGTGGTCCCCTGTTAACATGTCGCTAATACATTGTTCTTGTCCATACTCAAGCTTGTTGGGTTGACTTCGTTTCCTGAAGCGATAGATACAATATCCATTCTATTGTATGTAGAATGTACATTTCACCTTCTTCCTGTGTTTTCTATCTACCGCTAGTACAAAAAACACCAGTAGGAAAAGGCATTCAAGAGAACAAGACGAAAGCAACAGTCGAAAAATGCAATGTGAACGTTTCAGAGAGCAGTACGAAGGCAACAGGTAATTTTGATATCCTGATTTTGATCAATATCACATTACCTTTCATCAAGGCTCACATCATGGGTCTTATGTTTGATAAAACGGAAGCATAAAAAAGTTAAGAACTTGTCAAAAGTCATGTGACTGGTAAGTGATGCCGTTGGAAACTGAAGATATGTGATCTTAAAATCTAGCTCTTGTCTTCCTGACCATGCTGCCTCAGCCTGATAGCACAGTTGGTTACTACAGATGAACAACAACTTAAAAAATTAAATATGGAGCTTAAGAGACAGCTCAGTGGTTAAGAGTGTTTTTGTGCAAGCATGGAGACTGTAATTACAGCTTCAGCCTCCATGTAATGAACACACCAGGATAGTCACTGAGATCTTCCTGTTTCCAGTTTTGAAGAAGAAAAATATTAGTTTCATATTCAATAAGAGACTCTACTTCTAAAGAATAGGTGTAGAATGATAGAGCAGAGATCTTACATCCTTCTCTCGTTTCCGCACAT
The DNA here is from genome assembly GCF_018167655.1 of Microtus oregoni. Classification (NCBI taxonomy): domain Eukaryota; kingdom Metazoa; phylum Chordata; class Mammalia; order Rodentia; family Cricetidae; genus Microtus; species Microtus oregoni. Next base: position 68,587,474 of record NW_024543061.1, read on the forward strand.
GCATAGGCACATGTACTTGTACGCACATATATGTAAAACACACACAGAGAGACACAGACGCGGAAAACAAAAAAAAATAGTTTGATTTACAGGATTCTTTAGAGCCAGTGTTCTAATGCTGTGCAGAGACGCCATGACCATGACAACATTGGTAAAATAAAGCATTTACTTGGTGCTTGCGTACAGTTTCAGAGGTTTAGTCCATTGTCATCACAGTGGGGAGCACGGCAGCATGTAGGCAGACATGATGCTAGAGAAGTAGCTGCACTTCTATATCTGGATCTGCAGGCATAAAGGTGAGATTGACTCTGGGACTGGTTTGGGCTTTTGAAACCCCAAACCCCACCCCCATGACACACTTCCTCCAACAAGGCCACACCTCCTAAAGTAGTACCACTCCCTGACAACTAAGCATTCAAATATATCAGCCTACGGGGACCTTTCTTATTTAAACCACTACAATGAATATTTGGTTGTTTTAATCAAAATTTCATATAGTTAACCTTGTCTGAAGTTAATTAAAAGAAACAAAAATAAAATAAATTCTGTGTCATTTATATTTCTTTGATGTGCCATTAACAGTGATTTTGTCCCAGCACATGTTACTGTGTGTGTAAAAGTGTGTGTTAGCAAAGCAACTACTGTGTGTAATTGGCTGTGGTGCAGCACAGACAGGGTAGAAATTCATCATGTCTGCTCCTCACTTCAGAGAGTCCAGTTCAGCTAACATGCCCCTCTGGCTGGCTGCCACACCGAGAGAAATGCATACAGTTTTCTCAAGAGACCGGTGTTTGGAAGGACGGTCTATCTAACTGCACTAGAAAAGGAGCCACTTTGCTGCTCATTCAAGACCAAGAAGAACTGGTGAGTTGTTCTATAAAATAGAGATGTTAGCACATCTCTGAAGCTGCACCAGCGTCTCCTGATTTAACAGATCTTCCACACAAAGGCAGTGGAGACTTTACATTATGGGAGCTCATAGCCTGAGAGACTAGAGGGACATGTGAGCCAGTAACTGCATATGTAAGGTGGGTGTCCTAGAATCGTAAATGCTGGGCACAGATTCCTCAAGGGAGGAAGAATGAACTGTGCTGAGGACTCAGGACGGACTCAGGTGACACTTGACCTAGGTGTCGGGAGGCTGTGGAATATGAGTCACAGCACACAGGCTCAGGTTAAGTCCTCTCCTCTGTTTTGATTGTAGAGATTCGTAAAGGACTCGTTAAAGATAAGAGGACATTTATTTTGGATTGGACTAAATTATTCCATGTCAGAGAAGCACTGGAGATGGATAAACGGCTCCACTTTAAGTTCTGATGTGTGAGTATTGGAGGAGCTCACTCGAATGTTCATTTCAGGCCATCTTATAGTAGGGCTCTAACACTGATACCAAAGATTAGAGATGTTCAGAACAGTCTGAAAGTACAATTCCAAAAATGACTGAAAATTTCCATGTATAAGCAGTTATCAGCCTTTTATAAAGTCATGTGTATGCATATATATATGAGATGGAGTTTTAAGGCCAGGAAGCAGACTTACTCCTTCGAAAAACAGCTGCTTAGAACCTCAGCACACATTGCTCTTTCTTTTACCTTCTATCCTTTTCTACACTTTCATGGAATGTCTTAAGCAGCACATTAGCTATTTGCTACTTGGTGTCTTGTTTTCTTGTGGTGTGAGATTGTCTACACAGTCACAAACGCAATAAAAGAGCTGATGATTCATAGTTAGGTTATTTATTTTAGAAAAATGCATGGTTATTGGTATAACAAGGAGCAATGTGTCCCTGCTTCAGATGTGGTAGGAGCGGAGAGAATGGAGCCAATAAATGAGGTGGACTAAAGCCTCGTGCAGCAGCCGGCTTTCTACAGGGCAGCAGCCATCTGTACTCTGAGGGTTGAGACAGTTCACATGAGCGAAGTTCACAGGCTTTAGCTGTACACAATAACAAAGACAAGCCGAGCATGACAAACATGCTCTTCCAGAGATGCACACAGAGGACAGCTTGAATATTATTGATTACCAATAGTAAGTACTAATAAGTAATCTGAAATAAGCCCACTCCTTTCTGTTGTGCCTGGAGGAGCGAGAAAATGCATTCCAATCACATTTCCTTGTTTGGAAGGAACTGAGTCACAAGACTCTTGTCCTGTTCTCTTGGAGTGTTCCCTCAATCCTTCAGACTTCTCCTTACTTGAGTCCATTCCTGGACCATGTCCCCAAATCAACGTATTTATGTTTTTCATAAGCAAAAGCAGGCAGGGTTCAATCAAATTTCGGCACAGAGCTTTCAATGATTTTTTTCTTCAGAAGAAATGATGTTGAGAATCATATTTTAGTAATTATGCTAGTGAGTTTTATTTTATACCAACTTGACACAAGCTAGAGTCATCTAAGAGGTGGATCTGAGAACATTCATGGAGAAAATGCTTCCATAAAATCAGGTTGTAGGAAAGCCTGTAGGACATTTTCCTAATTAGTAATGTAAGGCCTAGTTCATTGTGGGTGGTGTCACCCCTGGCCTGGAGGTCCTGGGTTCTATAAGAAGCAGACTAAGAGAGTCACAGTGAGCAAGTGAGTAGGCAGCACCCCTCCATGGCCTCTGCATTAGCTCCTGTCTTTTGCTCCTGCCTTGCTTAGTTCCTGCTCTAACTTAGCCTCAGTATCTATCAGTGAAACAAACTCTTTTCTTCATAAGCTACTTTGGGTCATATTTTTTCATCACAGTAATGGTAGCCTTAGCTAAGACACATATCTTTTTTTTTTAACTTTCTTTTTGTTTTATTGAGAAAAAAAAACAATTTCTGCCTCCTCCCAGCCTCCCACTCCTCCCCCCCACTCCTCTCCCTCGCCCCCCACTCCTCTCCCCCTCCCTCTCAAGTCTGAAGAACAGTCAGGGTTCCTTGCCCTGTGGGAGCTCACCAAGGCCAGCTGGACTGTGACTGAAAAAGCAGGGGATAAAACCAGACTCTCTGAATATGGCGGACAATGAGGGCTCCTGAGAAGCCAAGGACAATGGCACTGGGTTTTGATCCTACTTCATGTTCTGGCTGTGTGGGAGCTTACCCAGTTTGGATGTTCACCTTCCAAGACCAGGATGGGGGGGGGGGAGGACTTAAGACACAAATCTTGAGTAAATTTATGCACATTGCACAAGTCAATATTAAAATATTCCTTTTAATCATTTAGAATAAAAGGTACAAGTTTAAACAATGAAGCATATGTAGGCTTATTTGTAATATACTGATAACATATTAGGTATAGAGACTGTTAAATAGAGAAAATTTACCTTGAGAGTAAAGGATGACAGTATACAGGACCACATTTTGAATTTTTTTTTCAGTGAATGAGGTGTTAAAAGTGAGGATTATTTGAAAACAAGTGTTTTGTTCTAGAATATATTTATGAAAACAAAATATACATATTCAATTTCATAAAATCTATCCTGATTTTTCCTAATGCTTTCTCAGTGTCTTACTTAGAGTTACTATTGCTGTGGTGAAAAGCGAGTTGAAGAAAGGGTTTATTTCCTCGATGTTCATCAGTAATGGAGTAAGGACGGGCACCTGAAACAGGGCAGGAACCTGGAAGCAGGAGCCAATGCAGGGGACATGGAAGTATACTGCTTACTGACTTGTGCCTCATGGCTTTCTCAGCCTGCTTTCTTATAGAACCCAGAACCACCAGCCCAGGGGTATCCCTACCCACAATGATCTGGACCCTCCCATGTCAATCACTAATTAAGACAATGTCCCTCAGGCTTGTCTGCAGCCCTGTCTTATGGAGGCATCTTCTTATTGAGGTTTCCTCCTCTCAGATGACTCAGTGGTGTCAAATTAGCATAAATCTGTGACACTGAAGACTATTTTCAACATAGTACCTATAAAGAAATAAAACTATTTGATGTTAACTTGTACTTTTCATATAAAGCAAGGTTTGAATTATGAGGTGTTCCTTACTAATTTCATCCAAATATTTAGGAAATTTGCGTTGTTCTTTCATGTATTATTTCCCTCTATCTCTTCTACTAAAACTCTTCTTATTCCCAACAAACTCCTCAAATTACTCTCCTACTGTGTGTGTGTGCATATGTGTATGTGTGTATGTGTGTGTGTGTGTGTGTGTGAGAGAGAGAGAGAGAGAGAGAGAGAGAGAGTGAGAGAGAGAGAGAGAGAGAGAGAGAGAGAGAGAGAGAGATGGTTATGTGACATTATTTCTGTGGAGATGTGAATAAATGTCTACTGACCCCAGATAGGGAACCAATGACAGATCAAAATAATAATACTACCCAGTGACAATAACAATACTACAGTGAGTTAATTGGAATTACTTGTAAGAGTATGAATGAGGGAGTGTTTACAGAACATAAATGACATAAAGGCAGAAGATAACTGAAAACTCTCCCCAAATTGGTGACAACACATCAGAGCTGGAACCTTCAGGCTCTCTGCAGAGCTTGTAGGCAGTTCAACTAGTGAGACAACTTCTTCTCACCAGTCCTTACTGTTCATATAACCTTTGGGTATAAAACGTTTCCTGCGTCTGATCAGTTTCAGGAGCTTGTTAAGATTTGTGAGTTGTTTATTTTCTGAGTTTTAGGAAACTTCCCTTTAGAACTTTCTGAATCTGAATGAGTTTCCCTCCAGGATGGAATTTTTCATTTCAGAGGAAATTGCTATACAACTGTGTGTTTGTGTTTGTGTGTGTGTGTGTGTGTGTGAGAGAGAGAGAGAGAGAGAGAGAGAGAGAGAGAGAGAGAAAGAATGAGAGAGAAAAAGAATGAGAGAGAGAATGAGACAGAGACACAGAGAGACTAATAGAGACAGACAGAGAAAGTGTGTGTGTGTGTGTGTGTGTGTGTGTGTGTGTGTGTGATCCATTGAGTTTATTTTGCTTGCTTGCATGAAATGAACTGGGGGTTAGTCCCTGAAGTATAGGCAAATGAATAACGGCTATGTCATTGAAGAAATTTACATCTCCTCATCCAGCAATTAACTGCCTGTATGCTCAGTCTGGGGTCTCAGATCTCCCTTTCTACCTGTGATGGAAAGTTTGCCATCCAGTCCCAGTCCGTGCAGGTCTTGTGCAGGGAATCATAGCAGCAGTGGCTTCATGAGTGCATCAGCCACATCAAGTTCAGATGACACTTTCATGGACATCATCCCCATCCTCTGGCTCTTACATTCTTTCTGCCCCTTTCCATGACGTTCCCTGTCCCACTTAGGGCTGAGCACTCAGTGATCACTTCCAATTGTCAAATCACTTCTTATTGCAAAAAGAAGTTTCTGTGCTAAAGACTGAGAGCAGCAATAATCTGCAATAAAACTTATGTATTTGGAAGGCAACTGAAATATATTTGTCTAGCAATGCAACAGCAGTGTGTTCCCATATGGGTTTGACCATACTTGCAGTACAAGCATGAATTCCATCCTGTTGAATGAACCTCAAATCCAATCAGAACAGAGAGTGGTTGGTTACTTCCATAATAGAATTGCCACTATTGCTCCAGTGGTTTAAGCAGGTTGTTATTGTAGTCTGTGGGATCCACAGCTAAGTTGAACATTGATGACTCTTCTTACCTAGAAGCTTGCATAACACTTGTGTGTATGCGTTTGCGTGCACACACACACATATGCATGTATGTGATGTAACATGCTTTTTTATTGTGATTCACAGTGATAATAAAATTGTAAGGCACATGGAGAGTATGGATTAAGCTCAGTCCATCTGTCATTTTTACTCTGAGTGTAAAATGATGCTTTGATTATATGACAGCCATCCGGTAAGCCCCGAGCCTGCTGAGCTACAGCAGAAAGAGCATTGGTTAAGCCCTGCTTTTGTTTTAGCTTCGACCCTTGTTTTCAGATAGGGAAAAAGTAACCATTTTCCCTGAACGATTATTTGAGGAATTAATAAAATAATGTTAGAGGTCTCCCAAGGCCTGGTAAGTGAAGGCCTAGGAAGCCTCAGTGACATTTCGAACAGATCAGTCCTAAGGAAATCATCTTTAAAACTGAATAAAACCCAGAAGCATGGAAGAAATAAGACAAAGGAACCTTTACAGTGGAAGTGAGTTTATGGTATGACTGGCATCCAAGCACCTGGGTGAGAGCGATTTCTCTCTCAGACCCAAAGGGCTCCATGAAGAAATGACCAAAGGAAATAGGGCATCTAGGAGGAAGTCCCGCCCACTATCACACCCCTCCTTCTGTTTACCATAAATCAGTGCATTTTGAACTCATCTCGTCCCTACAGTTAACTCTAATTTTACCTGCACTGTGTTTGAATTCTTGTTTTGTTCACACCAGCAGTGTACCATGGGAGCCACGGGAGCCATGTATGACTACTAAATTAAATACTCCCAGGGATAAAGGGACCACTGCCGTCACACAGCCTTAGCCTCTTCCCTCTGTGGATGCTGAGAGTCTGTAGAGCCACTAAGCACCGCTGTGTTTATCTGTTGTCACATGTTCATGTGTACATGAGCTCCTTCCCCAAGCATTGGCGGGTTATAACCTATATATTTAGGAGATCGAAGCTCAGCAAATTGAACTCAGCAACTGTTTTCCTTGCATGAGATGTTAGCAGTAGAATAAGATTCAATTGTGTTTCCAAACCTTCTCCTTTGTTATATCAGATGAATGTTATTTATTTATTTATTTATTTCTGCAAGAATTCTTCTCCAGTAGTAAGTAAAATTGAAAATTATGCTGGAGATTTGTTCCCACAAACCTTTATCTTTAATGTTGGTATATGTTGTTACTCTAGGTTTACTATAAGTAAGAACTATGTATTTTACAGTTCTTAGAAGTCCAGTGCAAAGCATGGCCAACTCAAGATAATTATGAGAAAATCCTAAACACTAAGAGTGGCTGTTCTCTTCCTACTCAGATTGAACATCATAGGCGATGCTGTAAGAAACAGCTGTGTTGCCATCTCAAAGGACAAATCGGTTTCTGAAAGCTGTGATTCAGAAAAGAAGTGGATCTGCCAGAAGAAACTAAAACATCTCTGAAAACACATGTAATGACTCCTGCCTGCGAATCCCGTCTCGATTACTTTATCATACAGATCTCTGCCCTCCCTCTATCTAGGCTGCGGGCCCTCCCAGTGTACAGCAAATTGCTGTGATTCTTCCAGATGCCCCTGTCTGGTTTCTTTATTCTGTAAAGGGGACAAGATGGTGATTTGCCATTCTAAGAGAGTTGTTCTGTGGAAAGAAGCCCAGGCAAGCTGAGGGACACTGGATTCTAACCCTGGAGTCTGTGTGACCTTCGCTGGTCTCTGTTCCTGAGATAGCCTGCAGAAAACTGCAGTCCTCTTCTCTCCATCCCCTCGCACCAAGCACACACTGATTAAAGCCTTTGCTCTTGCCTGACTCCAGAAGCCATGGTTAAGGGGTTGGGGAAAGGCGTCACAGTGGTTTGAATGACACCTACAAAAGCTTAGGTAAACTGAGCTCTGGTCATATGACGTCCCCACCAGGACATGATGCACCAGCAGACCCTGGGCCATGCTGGCATCTTGGCGTTGGGTTTCAAGCTCCAGAACTGGCAGAGATGAGCTTCTCCCTTGTCAGAAAGGCAATCAAAGGGGCTATGGCTGTGTCTTGGTTGCTGTGTCTCCTGATGTTGCAATGCTCCTTTGTGGACAGAGACCTTTGAAGCTGCAGCTGGGCTCCTCCTGCTATGTAAGAAACTAAGGCACCAGGCACTCTCCCAATGACCATAGCTGCCACCGACGAGTATGCTGATGAGCAGGCAAGGGATAATCATGCAGACATCTTGGCAGTGGAACAATTTCAGCAGAGTAAGATAAATGAAGCTGGCTCCAAACGGGAGGAACTTGACATTGGTATAAGAGAGAGGGGACCATGAGGAACTTTAAAAACCTCCACCATGTAGAGCCCAGTGGGCTGCCACCCACCTTCAGTCTCGCCTGCTTTGATAATGTTCTGGAGTTTGTTATTGATTTGAGTTCCTTTGCTTTGCTAAATAAACGTGAGCTTAAACTGTGTCTTACCTGACTTCTGTCTGTGGAAAGACAAAATGAGAAGAGAAATCTTTACCCACTGAGTTAGTTAACCTTTTACCAACCTGACACAAGCCAGGCTCATCTGTGCGGAGTGAACTCAGTTAAGAAAACACCTCCATGAAACTGGAGTGTAAGCTAGCCTGGCTGGCATTTTCTTTATTAATGATTGATATGACAGGGCCCCCACTGTAGGTGATGATGTAGGCTCCTGAGAAGGTGATCCTGCATAGTATAAGAAGGCAAACCCAGTAAGCCTGGAGGAACAAGTTAGTAAGCAGCCTGCATCCTTGGCTTCTACTTCAGTTCCTGCCTCCAGGTTCCTGCCCTGAGTTCTTAGCCTGACTTTCCTTCCAAGGCTTACTGTAAACTATAAACTGAAATGAACCCTTTCGTTCCCAACTTGCTTTTGGTCATGGTGTTTATCATAGCAACAAAACCCTGACTAAGATTCCTGGTGATGAGATGGTCCACATGAGATAGTTACTGACAAGCACAAACGTGGTGCAGGAGAGATGGCTCAGAGGTTAGAGCTTCAATTCCCAGCAACCACATTATGAGATCTGGCACCCTCTTCTGGCCTGCAGGCATTCATGCTGGTAGAGCCCTATACAAAATAAGTAAACCTTAAAAAAAAAGAAAAACTAATTAAACGGTTAAAACCTTTATTAATTAATAGCCATGCATGAATGGACTCACACCTCTGGGATGTTTCTTGGTACCTGAGCTCAGGAGTACAGCAATTAAAAAGACAAAACTATAATTACATCAGTGTTGGGGAGGGGTATATAAGTGGTGAGGAATTTAGAGTTGCCTAGTAACATCTTCATTGTTTACAAGGCTAGTCTGTATCTTCCAGACACAATATATCCAAATCATAGTCAAGTGGACAGCCCCAGAATCTTCAACACCATGAATGTGACTGTTGAAGTGACCAGGCAGGCACAAAGTCATGTTTGGACAGCACGGTGGTACCTTCGCCTTTTCAGTAACGCAATGACACCATCAGAGCACCAATCTGAAGGAAATAGTCCCATAAATTATCATTTGCACGCTCACCTGGTACTGGTAACAACTTGGCATGTTATTGGTAACAACTTGGCATGGTATTGGTAACACTTGGCATGGTATTGGTAACAACTTGGCATGGTATTGGCAACAACTTTTTGGCACTGTTTATGACAGCTGAGTCCTTCCTGATGGCTCCTGAGTCATCCCCCTGACACAGATATTACATATGAAATCAAGTGACCCTCAAGGCACATTGGATGGAATGTTCTACCATGACCCCAAATAGTTAGAATTCCTGTCTCCATCATTTCCGCTGCAGCCTTAATTTATTATTGGATCGGATCCTACTGAGATCGTCTCTGAACTCCAGCTATGGAGATGAAATTCCACCAGGAAGGCTTGTGAAACCTCAGGTCTAATTCAGATGCCACAGGCGGCCACTGAGCCCTGTCAGATCTGAGTCAATGTTTAACCACATAAACTATCTGCACCTCTAAGTCACATCCAGAGGATGCAATCCCAAGACTGCCTCCTGTCAATTATAAAACAAAACAGAAATGAGTGCTCATGAGGATACGGAGAAAAGATCAAGTGCCTACACTGGTGGGAAGAAAGCTGTCGTGGCCGTTCTGCACAACAGCAAGGGAGTCCTCAAAAATTCGAGACACATCCACTTTACCGTCACACAATCCCATTCCGTGCCTATGTCGTAATAAAAGAAAAACTGTGAAATGGTTTACTTTTAGTTTTCAAGGATGGGGAAGCAAAAGGAAGAGATAAGGGGATTTAATTAGTTATTAGCTATTAGTTCAAAGATTGTCCTGTCTCTATGGTTTAGTGCTGGGATTAAAGGTGGGGCCCCTACAACGGCCCCAGCACGTCAGTGTGTGTCTTGATACTGTTTTGTGAATCCTGTCAGGGCCCCTGCCTTCTTAGGCATCTTTGCACATTTCTTTCCCTAGATCCAGCAATGCAAGACATTGTTTTATACAGTTTTTACTTTCACTCGGGAGTGTTAGCTCATAAATTCAAAGGGGAGTCTGTCGCCATCTTGCGTTCATAATGCGCAACTGTAACTCTGAATGTGTAGCACATGGGGAGAAATTTCACTTTTACCACCTGGTGGAACCTTGGCAGCCCTGGCGCTGTAATACAGTCATAAAGCCAGCGATGTTTCAGTCTAGAACCTTTTGAAGGGATTTGTTTAGCAATAGATAGTACTTTTTAATAAAGCAGATAATCAGAACAGTGATATAGGATAATGCTCTTGTACACTGTAAAAAATGATCACTTGTATTGGTTTAATAAAATGCTGACTGGCCATTAGCCAAACAGAAAATATAGGCAAGGCAATCAGACTAAGATAATTCTAGGAAGAGGAAAGCAGAGAGACATAGTCACTTACTCGATTCAGAGGAAGTAAATGAGAACGACTCCCTGAGAAAATGTAGCAAGCCACGTCGATAAACAAGGAATATGGGTTAATTTAAGTAAGAGCTAGTTAGTAAGAAACCTGAGCTAGTAGACCAAAAAGTTTATAATCGATATAAGCCTCTGAGTGTTTCTTTGAGACTGAATGGCTGTGGGACCAGTGGGACAGAAGCGTCCATCTACAGAACAGCTTTATTAGCTTGCTCCTTCAGCCCTGAGTTCAGCTGTCTTTTTGCTTCAAAGATGTGTGAACATCACAGAATATTTCTAGTTACAAAAAAACAAATTTAGAGAACGTCTTGGTCTAAAGGAACTCATTTCTTAAGCTCTTACCCACTCAAGCAGTTATAACACCCGCTGTTTCCCACAAGTACATCCTCGGTGAAATCTTGTTTCCCAGTGTGGAGGCCCAAAAATGTCTATTTTCACCTTCACCAAAGGTCAGAGAGTTGGAACTTTCCTCTATTCCTTCAAGGTTATTGTGTTTCTACCTCAAACAAGGTCACACCTAGATTCAGATCAGAGAGTTCTGCTCTCTCAAGGTTATTGTCCACAGTGTGGCTAATAGCCAGACCTTGTGCTTCAGGAATAGAGAAGTACATATGTTTCTGCCCCTAACAAAAGTCTAGGATCTAACTACAATTCCAGTTTCTTTAAAGAGATAATATTGGATTCCACACAGGGAGTGGTTTGTCTACAGAATGTTTTGGTCTAGGATGTCTGTTTGACTTATTTTGTTCTAACAACAGAATGTTTAACTATGGAAGTAGCTCACAACCTTCTATTAGTGGAGGGTCTGTTTGTTTGTCCTGGCCACCCAGCTAGCTTAGCCCCGAAATAATCACACAGAAACTGTATTAATTAAATCACTGTTTGGCCCATTAGTTCTAGCTTCTTATCGGCTAACTCTTACATTAATTAAACCCATTTCTATTCATCTGTGTATTGCCAGGTGGCAGTGGCTTACTGGGAAAGGTTAGGCATGTCTGACTCTGGTGGCTCCATGGCGTCTCTCTGATTCTGCCTTCTTTCTCCCAGCATTCAGTCGAGTGTTTCCACCTACCTAAGTTCTGCCCTATCAACAGTCCAAGACATTTACTTTATTCATTAACCAATAAGAGCAACATAGACAGAAGGACCTCCCACACCACTTCACCTTTTCTGTTTAAACAAAATGGAAGGCTTTAACTATAACATAGTAAAATTACATATAACAAAACAAGTATCAATCAAGTATTACAGATATAAATATTCTATCTACCTTTTAATCATAACCAAGGAAAACTATACCAATCTCTACCTATTCTTCAACTCTTCAAAGACTCTAGAAGGATATAATATTACCCAAGTAAATATGAAGTGAATTGTAAGCAACTTCTAAAAACGCAAGAATTGACAGAGACATGTCGTTATCTGGACAGTCACCCAAAGTTCTACTGCACCATTGGGCCATCCTTTTTCAGCCTACGGGCCCTCAGTATCCAGCAGACTTTTCCAGGAAGCAGGAAATTTCAAAGACTGTTCCACCTATATTAGCAGTTTGTCAGTCATTTTCTTCTCTGTTGTGCAGAATGCTCGGCAGACAACCTCATGAAGCAGGAACCCTGAAGGATCAATTCACCCTTAGGCAAGTTCAGCAGTCATTTCTCTGTGGGTCCTGCATGTCCAGTTATGCAGTCCAGGAAAGAGCAGTTTCTTGCCCAAATGGCCAGCAAACTCCATAAGGAGCATCTTCAATGCCCATGTTCCTCTTGAAGTAGCTTGTGCTGCCAGGAACAGATGTGTATCATTGTCATGAAAATCCTGTTATTAAAACATTTTAAATCCCATATTCTGTAGTCTTTGAAAGGTTAGAAGAATGGCTACCTATCTGAAATACATCTCTGTACATCTAGAAAATCTTGACTACTATAGGTGATTATATATTAACCTGAATTTCTTAATTACAAATCACATTTTTTAAATGGACTGCAAAATCACAATGCCTTAATCAAGAGTTGAAATATACATATAACAAGATTGACCGTAAATTTTTATCAATAAACCAAGATCCATACCAATGCAAATCTCCATAGCATATCCCCACACCTAAATGTAAAGAAGCACCTACAAACAATATTTGAAAATATGGGTGTGGTTTTGTCCAAAATGCTTCCTGCTGTTTGGGAGCACTGTTAATCAGGTCTTTCATGGTGTATCCTGTGTGCTAGATTCATCTAAGTCAGCAATTGGGTGGTGAGTGCATAGGCAGGACCGGGCATTATTCAGTAGCAAGGGCCTCCCACCGCCATCCACACCTAGGAGGACCTGGAGATTCCAGAGACACACGAATCACTACCCACCTCATCCCTACCCTCTGGCAGCAGAAGCACAGAGGACGCTGTGGTCCTGATGGCTGCACGCTTGAGACATAAAGTCAGAAGGAGGCCTGAACACTAGGAGACAACACAGGGCTCCTCCTCAAAGGTCAGCCTTGACACAGTGGGGCCTTTGTCAGGGCACAGTGGCAGCCATAACACCAAGTCCTGGTCCCTGCATGTGGACCCTGAGGCTGCTACAGGGGTCTGGGAAGGGAGAAATCCCTAAGGGCCGGTGAGGAACAGCTCAGCACAAGAAACTTCGTAGATGAAAGATGATGAGAACGCGCGTGTCCTGATGACTTGAGGGTATGCGTGAGCTATTGACGGTTGTTATTATCAAAGGAGAGGTGTAGGAGGAGAAGAGGGGCATAGGGAGAGGCTGTGGGGTCACCAGCCAGAGCTGGGGACCGGAGGGAGAAAATGCACTGGGCACAAAGAAGATAAAAAGAGGTCATCATGCGAAGTGAATAGGGCACACAGGAGAGGGCAAAGCTGTGTATCTTAGGCCCAGCGGGCTGAGGATCTCTGGCTGGATGTGCCCTGTGACCCCACACAGTGAGCCCTGAAGCTGACGTCAAGAAGACGACCCTTGACAGCCAGAACTAGAGAAAATGAACCTAACTGTAGGGATGGCCGAGGAGGCGGATTGTAGGGAAGGGAGCATGCCAAGCAGAGGCGTGCGGAGCGAGGGCGTGGACAAGCACGGGATCCACAGTGAGAGTGGGTGCGTGGGCAAGGGCTTGTGAGCAGCGCTGAGGAAAGGGCGCCTGCGCGTCTGCAGGAGCTGGAGCAGGCTGGGTGACGGTAGCCGAGCCCAATCAGGGTGAGAAGAAGGTACAGAGAGGCTTCGTGGGTGTTGGATTTTTAGTGTGTATAGGTACTTTAGTGTATCACGTACTGTGGCTATTTTCTTGGCGGAAAAAAAATGCGTAGTCCAGGCTGGCCTCGAACTCCAGATCCACCTGCCTCTGCCTCCTTCACCGGCCTGAGCCACCAGAGCCGGCGGGAGTCAGGCGTGATAAATTGCTACTTGAGGCGGAGTTGCAATGACGTCACTGGCCCCGCCCTCGGAGGAGGAGGGAAAAATTTCAGGTGTAGTTTTAAACCCAGCCTTCCTCTAATCCAAACCTCTGGACATCCAAAGTCTTCCGCACACTCCCAGGCCCGCCGCTGTCTCTAAGGAACCGCAGCCTCACAACTCCTGGAGGCGATGCTCGCTCGATCCACCCCTGCCGGCCTCCCCGGGAAACGCTCCCGCACCGCCCGACCGAACCTTAGCCTAAGCCGCAGCTCTGCAGTCAATCTCAACTCTCACCGCAGAAAAACACCATCAACGATCACCGAGCCTCAGTCACCTACTTATTCACTTTACAGTGCTTTTCAACACACATCCAACGAATCAGCGCAAACTACAATCTCATTAGTACTTTTCCACCTTTTTTACAGAAATTTCAATCGTAGGCTTTTAGCTCCTTAATATATTCTGACTTTATTACTGTATATGGTAAACAATAACACCCAAACCTGCGCGCTAATCCAGTTCTCCCATCGTCACTGGCCCAAGAGACTGTCTCCCTCACTCCCACGGTGTGGTTTTGGTACCGTGAGACCGTATAAGTGAACATTTGATAATACTCATTGTTCTGTAATCCTTTACTATGGTTTATTTTTCTCTATGTAAGTATCGTACATATTTTGTTTTTATAGATTGCCTTGTTTTATAGGTTGTTTATATTTTCACATAAGCCTACCTAAGTCATCCAACTTTGTGAGTTTTCCAAGTGTTTTGATGTTTCAAATCTATGCAGTTCGAGTAGACAGTATTAAGGTTTAATAGGGATTGCTGTGAATTTGTAGATCGCTTTGTTAGTATGGCCGTGCCAATACTTTTTCATCCAATCCATTAACCAAAGATGTCATTTATTAGTGTGCTTTAACATTATTTCAGCAGTGTTTTCTGACTTCCAGTATAGAAAACACTCACATTATGTGGTATAATTTCCCTTGGGCACCAGGCCAGAGGGAGAGCAAGCAAAACCTTCACCATCCCTTAGACTCCCCTGGGTTATACCTGGGCTGGACCCGGAATTTTCACAGAGCCCCCAGGACTTCCATTTTGTTACAAAGACCTTTCGCTATCCTGTATGAATCATACCGGGGCTGGCATTCATTAAACCTGGGCTTTTTCTAATTTTGTTTGATTTGATCTGATTTGGATTATTGCGTCCGCAGAGAGATTTGTTGGGCCGTAAAGAGTTTTCATTTCCCATGGATACAAAACCTATGCAAAACCTGGTTTAGAGGAAACCCGGAAAACCGTGGTACCTCGTGAATTAGGTATTTGCACCTGGCATTGTATTGTCAGAAGTTTCTAGCAGTTTGTTTTGAGATATGGAAATCAACTAGCTAAAATGTAAACACAGGGGGAAGAAAAGATGCTGAGAGGCTAAGGGAAAGCGCTTCAGTTCTCTGAGACTGAGCCTCCTGAGGTCGCATAGGCTAGGTTCATTCTCACATGTCTCTGAAGTCTTCATTTCTCAGACGTGCGCCAAAAATATTCGCGTCATTTTGTCGCCCAACTGGGGCTTGACGGACAGAGAAGCTGGGGGCATTGAGAGCTAGGAGGAATACTCTCATGGTCAGAGGACCACAGGACTGGCAGGGTCATGGAAAACTTCCCATCTCAGGGGAGGCAGTTTATGCAGCTATTAAAATACCTGTTAAGGGGAAATGAAGTGAAAGTGAAGGAAAAACGGCTACAGAGCTTTTGATGTTAATCAAATGTCATTGCAAGTGGTTTCAATGCAACTCCTCACTGTCAATTGAAACTGAAGGATGGAAGCAAGTTATGTGGGCTTTGAAGAGAGCTCATCAAAAAGGAGAGCCCACACCATTAAAATTTTGTACTTTATGTAATTTAATATCAAACGCTCTGGAGCCGTTGCAGAATAAGGAGTCACTTAAAGCTGCATCAGAAGTAGAACAGGAAAGTAAAAGGGAAGACACTTGGGCTAGAAACGGTCAGCCAGCAGAGGAGAATGTTCCTTCACAGGTCGATAAGAAAGCTGTTTCAGAAGACAGTAAAAGTGAGGACAACCACGACACAGGAGGTGACTCTTCCTCCGCCTTTGTTAGAAATAACAGATTTAGGGATTAGGACGGTTGAGAAGAAGACTGCACATTTACAAAAACAAAAACTCCCAAGACAAAAGACAAAAAAGAAAACTTCCCAGTTAAAAAAAAAAAGGAAAACTACGGAAATGCAAAGGGAAATTTCCCAGTAGAAAAATCAGTAGGAGAGAGAATTGAAAGGAAAAATTTCTCTACAGAAGAAAGGGAAATGTTTAATTGTAGGTCCCCCCTTATGAGGGATTGGAGGAATGGCTTCCTAAGGGCATAAGGACACCTCCACAGGTGTTCCCAGGTATTATGCAAATGATCAGCAACCTCAAGGGTATGTTCAAGTTGATTGGAGACCTACAGACTTAAAGGTCTGAATGGATTAAAAGAAGCAGGAGTAGCTTATGGAATGCATTCTCCCTGTGTAAGACAGGTTGTAAACCACTGGGCTACTCAGAATAGAGTTATTCTGCAAGATTGTAAGGACCTCTGGGGAGCTATACTAGAGGCTAATCCTCAGTTGGCTCATTTGGTGGAGAGAGGAAGTCGCGGCCTTGGATAAGGGCGGTCAGACTGTAGGAGTAAAGAAAGTAAAGGACCAATTACCAGGAGAGGGACAGTATGCTAATCTCCAAAGACAAACGCAGTTGGATGCCTCTGTAGTGTAGTGTTGCCTAGTGGCTTTAAGGGCACGGGATAAGATGGAGGAGCCAGGGAAAAGATCAAAAGTCGCACAAAGTGCAGGAGAAATCTACACTGCCTTTTTACAAAGATAAACTTCAGCAGTGCATAGAACAGCAGCTGATCCAGATGTTAGAAAGGTTTTATTTGATTCTTTGGCTTTTGAGAATGCTACTAGAGAATGTCGAAGGCCATAAGGCCCTTGAAATCTCAGGGAGCTCTTTCGGAGGAGTGGGTTAAAGCTTACTGCTGATACTGGCTCTGCAGAATATGATGCTAATATGGTTGGATACTCTATAGCTAAAGGCCTTAAATCCCAAACACAAGATGTTTCAACTGTGGGAAGACCAAGACATTTAAGGAAAGCCTGTTACCGTTCTGTTACTAAAAAGGATACCTCTTTAGAGGATGATCCTATAGAAGCTTCATTCCCCAGGAATTTCTAAGAGATGTGGGAAAGATAAACACTGGAGATCAAAGAGAGATATGCATGGTAGTCCTTTACCTTCAGGAAACTGGATGAGGGGCCTAGCTGTGGCCCTTTAACAGACAGGAGCTCTCAGATTCCTCTCAGCAATTGTGTGGCTCATCAACAGAGCCACCAGGGGAACACAGACTCAGCATTGGAGGTTTAATGCTTGCTGCTTCAGGGAGCACTGCTTGAGAATTGGCAGTGGGCATACATATAACTTTGTCCCCACAGATCCCTTGTTAGAAGATAGCCACTGGGGTGTATGGTCCCCTTCCCCCAAGGAACAGTAGGAATGATTTTTGGTAGAAGCAGTGCAATATCTGAAGGATTTATTGTATACCCAGAAATTATAGATGAAGATTGTTGAAGATTGGGGAGCTCAAATTAATATTTCTACAGTTTCAGAATCAGCCTGTAATTTGATTTTTAAATTGGGATATATTTCTGAAGGGACATCAGGAAAAAGTATAAAGGAAGGTCACAGGCTCTGCAAGTTACACAAAGTCAAACAGGACAGCAATCGGCAGTCCAAATTTATAGCTGGGGCCACTGCTAACAACCCCACTGCTCTGCCTTTCAAAGGGCTAAGAAAGAGGCCTGTACGGACAGAGCAGTGGCCTTTAACTAAAGAACAATTGCAGGCGTTTTAGGGACTTGTGAAAGAACAGTTAGAAACAGTTAGAAGCAAACACTCTGAGGAAACTACTAGTCCTTAAAATTCCCCAGTATTTCTATTAAAAAAAAAATATCAGGCTGGAGAAATGGTTCAGAAGTTAAGAGCTTGGGCTGTTCTTCTAGAGGTCTTGAGTTCGGTTCCCAGCAATGACATGGTGTTAGGGGCCATTTTGGGCCTCTCCTTTCTCACAGGGCCTAGAAATAGAAACCTAAAGTTAACTAAAATATTGTTTGCTATTCTTAGAGACTCAAGCTCCAAAAAACACCACAGAGTGTCCTCATTGTCTGCAGCTTACCGGTAACAGCAGGTGCTCTAACCACTAACCTTGAAACTACTCCTCTTAGCTGCCCAGCTGCCGAATCCCTCCTTCCCTACCCCTTTCCCCCTGCCCGAGTTCCTTGTCAGGAGCCGTTTCCCCCGCAAAATTATTAAAAGGATATGGTAAATAGCTTAGTTTTGTGTCAATAGTTTGTAAATCAACCATTAAAAGCAGTACCTAAACATTTTCCTCAATTTATTATCTGTCATTATCTGGACACTATTCTATTGGATGTTTCTGATACAGATACCTTAAAAAGAATGTTTAATGCAGTACACAAAATTTTACCTTATTTGAGATTACAGATCTAAAAAATTAAAAAAATACAAATAGGAGATTCTCTAAACTATTTAGATTATAAATTAAGTAAGCTAAAAATTCAACCACAGAAGGCACAAATTAGGAGAGATTTATTGCATACTCTTAATGGTTTTCAAAGGTAATTAGAAGATATCAACTAGTTGCGGCCTACAATTGGACTGTGTACTCAAAAATTAAATAATTTGTTTCAAATATTGCAAGGTGACTCAGAATTAAACAATGCAAGACAGTTAACAGCCGAGACTGACAAAAAATTGACCCTGGTAGAACAAAAATTACAAAAGCCTATATGAATAGATTAGACATAACAAA
This sequence comes from Microtus oregoni, assembly GCF_018167655.1. NCBI lineage: Eukaryota > Metazoa > Chordata > Mammalia > Rodentia > Cricetidae > Microtus > Microtus oregoni. The sequence goes on from NW_024543061.1 coordinate 68,606,208, forward strand.
GAGGTTTATTTTGGCAATTTTACCTTCAAATCATTTCCATACTGGGCTTGTTATGCAGAGAAAGAATAATATTTTGGAATGGATTTTCTTTAGCTCACAAACAGTAAAAAATCAAAGACCCATATAAAAAAGTTTCTAAACTGATTATAGAAGGAAGAGTAAGACTTTGTCAATTGTCAGGTATGGATCCAGCTAAGATTATGGTATAAATCAGGCAAATTTGGGGGATTAATGATGATTGGCAAAGAGCTTGTAGTAGTTTCTTAAAAAATATTAACAACAAGTATCCAAAGAGAAAGCAAATTCAGTTTAAAAAAGTACTAACTGGATTCTTCCCTGCATAGTGAGAAGGGCACCTATTTCTGGGGCTGTTACATTTTATACTGGTGCAAACAAATCAGAAATGTCTGTTTATAAAGCAGGGACCAACAGTAAGGTTGTTCAAAGTCCACATGACTCAGTCTAAAACTCAGAGCTGTACGCCATTCTGATGGTTTTACTAGATTTTAAGGAACCTCTCAACGTAATTGCTGATTCTCAATATGCAAAAAGAGTTGTGTTGCTTATAGAGACTGTTAACTTATTCCTAATGATTCAGAATTACCTTTACTATTTGTGCAACTATAACAGATAATCTGAAAAAGAAATTGCCCACTTTATATTACTCAGATTCGATCTTATACTGGATTGCCTGGACCATTAGCAAAAAAAAAAAAAAAAAAAAAAAAAAAAAAAAAAAAAAAAAGCAAAACTTGATCAATTACTGTGGAGGCCCAAATATATGAGCCTATTTCCACCTTGACCAAAGGTCAGCGAGTTGGAACTTGACTCTATTCAGAGACTTGGAACTAATCTCTATTCTTTTAATGTTATTGTGTTTTTACCTCAAACAAATGTCTCACCTAGATATAGATCAGAGAGTTCTGCTCTCTCAAGATTATTGTCAACAGGCGTGGCTAACATCCAGCCCTTACAGTTTAGGAATAGAGAAGTAGATATGTTTTACCTCAAACAAAAGTCTAGGGAGTCAACTTGGTCCCAGTTCCCTTAGGGAGATAACAATGGAGTCCACTCAGGGAGTGATTTTCCTAAAGAATGTTTTGGTCTTGGGTGAAAGCCTGATTTGCTTCATTCTAGCAACAAAATGTTTAACTATGGATGTAGCACCCAACCTTCAACTGGTCTGTCCATTTTCTTGTATCATGGTAATGCAGTGGGATTTTTTTGTTTTGTTTGGTTTTGTTTTTTGTTTGTTTGTTTTATCTTTCTTCTACTTTGGGATTGGGTATTTTCAGGAATTGGAGATTAAACGTGGACGATTTCAATATTCACTGGAACTCCCTCCCATTATTAATAGGAAGTGTGTTGAAAGTCTCTAAATTTCATAAGATACATCATGGTAACAGTAGGGGATTAAAGAAAAAAAAATTCTGTTACTTGGCAACAAGCTAAGGAAATTATAAAAAACTGTCCTGTTTGTTCCTTTTATAATCAAATTCCTTTACCTGCCAAAACAAATCCTAAAGGTATGCAAAAATAAAATAGAGCTTGGCAAATGGATGTATTTTATTAAATAGATTTTGAAAAGTAAGAATATGTTCATGATACCATTCTCACTTATTCTGGGTTCTTTCTAGTGGGCATCTGCCTTAAACTGTAAAAGGGCAGATTCTATAGTCTTAGAGACAATGGCTCTAATGGGCATGAGTGAGTGTCAGGCGAGTGCATGGGCAGGAGTTTGTGAACAGCCTGTGTAGCGGGCACCTGTGCGTCTGGAGGGGCTGTTGGGGTAACGCGGGTAAGTGAGCAGGATCCCGGTGTAAGGAGAACGGTGAGCGGCCTTGTGACTATTGGGCGTTAGTTGTTAATTAGCTGTTTGTGGGTGTTATAGACAGAGATTGAAGAAAAAAAACGTGTAGTCCAGACTGGCCTCGAACTCCAGATCCACCTGCCTCTGCCTCCTTCAGCAAATCCTACCGGTCTGCGCCACCAGAACCGGCGGCTGATACTGTCTCTAATTCATTAGTTAAAGTTTCCTTTGATGACGTAAGTGGCCTGACAGTTTCTAGTCGTGTGTCTGAAATGTGACAAACAACTGAGGATTCCAGCAAAACACCCACTCTCCTTCTCTTCAATCTCATCCTCTTCGCCCGGTTCAGAAACTTCTACTCCTCACGCATTTTCTAAACACTGTTGGTTCTTGCGGCTCCTCCCTCGGTTCTCCTGAGCACAAGTCCTCCCCAGCATGCCACACCTCTTTCAAGAAGCCCACCAGTAAAGGGCAAGCACCCTAGCACCCTATCTCCCCTCCTCCACACACCATTCCCCCCTCCGCCTCTCTCGCTTTCGGTTTCCTGGCTCAGGGTGGGTTCAGGATTTCCACCCATCTTGATATAACCTGGAACAGACTGGGGCAAGATGTTAGGAATGTTAACAGCTTTTGGAGATTTAAGACGGAAGGTTCTGTCTGTGAACAAAATTCAATATTCATGAGTGTTTCAGAGATAGTATGGGGTTGTTGTCTTCGTTTTGGTTTTCGTTTCTTTGACAAGATATCCCGACAAAAGGAAAGATAGGTTTTATTTTGGTCACACTTGAAGGCACAGTCAATCAAAGTGGGGAAGTCAAGGCAGCCCGAGCTTGAAGTGGTTGGTAACTTTACATTCGGTCAGGAAATAGAAGTGTGCGCACTCAGCGCTTCTCTCTCTCTCTCTCTCTCTCTCTCTCTCTCTCTCTCTCTCTCTCTCTCTCTCTCTCTCCCTGTCTGTCTGTCTGTCTGTCGTCTGTCTCACAACCACCCCTATCCTCATCCAGGAATAGTCCTGCCCCCTACAAAGATGGATCTTCCTGCATCCATTAGCGTTGCCGAGACGATCCCTCACATCCCTGCTCAGAGGCTCCCCGAGTCTAGCGAACACGCGTGTCCTGAGCACATTTGGGTGAATCGAGGCTGACGGTAGAGGCACGATGGCAGAAGCAGAAACAGAAGTCAGTACCCGACTTTTGAAAGCAACCGGGCAGTTCTGGCTCTAAAGGAAGACAGTCGAACCCTTTGCGAGGACCCAGATGGGAAGAATAAGGAAGACAGAAGAAAGATGACAAGAGAGAGCAGGAAGGGGAGGCTGAAGGATAGACAGCCCCGGGGAGCTACCGAGCTTCATAGACAAGGACCTCAGACCTGGGACTGAGAGCTGTAACAGTGGCTTCTGTCAAGGTCCAGGCACCTTGGCCTGCACGTGTGTGGACGGCTTGCACCTCTTCTAGTCTCCGCAGGCACTGCACTCACGGAGAACATGCCCGCACAGAACTATGAATAATTAAAAGTAAAGCGCAACAGGGCTCTTACAGCATATATCAATGCGTTCGCTCTCACTTTATGTGTCAGGCTAAAATGTGAATGCCTAAAATCAAACGTATTTATTAAAATGTATTTAATAAATGTATCTTATTAGATGTATGTTTAAAATGTCATTTTCCATTTTGCTCCCTCCGAGGTAACACGTAGATCTGAAGTTTTAGAGTCTATTTGCATGCAAGTATTTTGTGTATCCACCATAAATAATAATAAATGACATAGAAATTAGTTTATATAAATTTCTATCTTCCATTTTGCAGAGATCGGCCTGCCTCTGCTATAGAGTGCTAGGGCTAACTGTATGAATTACTATGCCTGGTGAAAAGAAAAATTTTAACATTGTCTATCCCCACAGACTTCAGCAAAGTTTTATAGGCCTATTAATATTCTAGTGTTTAGCATACCTACCAACCAGAATTACAAAGCCAGAGCCTCTTGGCTGCTAGCTTGGGACTTTCTTTGTTTTCTGTAAACTCTCTAACCCTAACCCCAACCCTAACCCACAACCATCTGTATAACACCAGGCAAGCAGCTACTCCAGCTTTTACTTTTCATTATGGAGATGCAGCTTTCTGCTTTCGTTTCCTGTTGCCAAGCTTATGTCATGCATTTGCGTTTCCTACTTCCACTTTTATGTGTGGCTTTCCCGACAAGTAATACAGAGGGTAACATGAATGACCGCTCATTAGCAACTGACTGACTGAACAGTCACATTGCTTCATAAAAGGGGAACTCAGAATTCTGACTTCCAACAGCTGCCTTGTTCTCATCTACAGCCCTTTGTTTTCGATCACACAGAATTATGTGACCTATATTACACTAAAAAATCAAATAAAATAGACACCATTATTAGCTTTGGAAAGACAACTTTTGGTTTTGTGTGTGCATATGTGTGGTTTGGGGTTTTCTTTGTTTGCTTGTGTTTGAGAAAAGACCTTATTACAATGATCCAGCACGAAACTCACTAAGCAGGTCTGCCTGCCTCCCCTTCAGTGCTGGGATTAAAAGTTTGAGCCACTACAACCGGTGGAAAAGGATTTTTAATGCTTTCTATCCCCAGAGACTTCAGGCCGGTGGTATTGACCCATTGATCCACAGGTGATATGCCTGCCACCCGTAATTACAGAAGTCTGTTTCTAAGGAGATCTTTGTGGTTGGTATTTCCTGTGGAAACACACACACACAAACAACTGACCTAGTTCAGTTTGCAGTGGAAAGTTCTGCAGCTGGAACAGCAACACTTTTAGCCGACAGCTTGTTTTCCATCACAGTTTTGGCATTTTTCTGAGTGTTGGTGTGACTTTAGTACAGCCGAAGCTGGAGAAGAGCCCTTGCTGTGTGAATGAATTTGCATGTAAAGTCTTATGCCATCAGCAGTGGTTTCACTCGGTGTCTAGAAGTCATAATTTTTTTAATTCTCGGCCTGCATACACACTCACACACACACACTCACACATGCCTATATAAATACCTATACTTTCAGTTATGGCCCCGTCATATACGTACACGATATAGATTATAGATTATTCTACCCTGATCAAACCTCCCTCAGTCAAGGTCCTGGCAGCTGCCACTTTCTCACCTTAAGCCTTTCCTGTCCGGACACTTCCTTCACTATAATATTCTGACAGACGTTTACTACATCATGGCTCATGGTTTATTTTCATATTAGAGATCTCCAATTAAATCTTCAACTCAAACTTAACAGGGACAAAAATGCAAATCCTAATCTTATAAAAACAATATTAATTTACTAAAAACTGTTAAAGGTAATTAAGACATGCAAGTTAATTATCAGTTATTCACAAATAATCATATTCTTTAGTATGATTAGCTATACTTATATTTAATATGATAGCTATACTAACAGTCATGATTAACTACAAAAATAAACTTTATTTAACCATATATATGTATATATGTATATATATATATATATATATATATATATATATATATGAGTGTGTGTGCTTAAAGTTAAGTCTTTGAAATAAGTAACTTGAAATAAAATATCTGGTCCAGGTACACTTAATAGATAATGGATCTCAAACTTCTCAGAGACCTGATGAATAAGGCATTTAAGATTTTTCAATCAAAACTTCCCGCAATAAACAGACACACACACACACACACACACACACACACCTCCAACAAGAAAACTTTAAGGTCGCCAAGGAAGACAGATGAAACATGACACCAATGCCTCCTCCTGGACCGTGGTAATGCTAACACTGGGAAGACTGCCCCATGCCTCACCTGCCACCAGGATCCTGCACAAACTACGGACACCTTTAGAGTGACTGCTGTACCCTGCTTTGTCAAAGTAAGGTTAATTTCCTCAAGTTCTCCCTCTCCAGGAAAACTTCAGACCTGAGTCTGACCCTCTCCCCCCCCCCCCCCCCGAAAGGCCTGCAGCTCTGTGGGACAACTGAGGCGTCAATCCTGCTCTGCTCTGCTCTGCAGATGACCACGGCATCTACAATGAACCGCACAAGCCCCAAATGACTAAGTCTCTGTCGTTTTAATTGCTACAACAGCCGTTTAAATTGTACTTCCTGGTCAAGTTTATCCTTTCCAGCTCTCTGAAGACACTGACGATTAGCTGTAGCTTTAACCACAGCGAACTCCCCAGTGCCTGGTCGGACCATTTAATGTGTAAGGTTTACCTTGCTGACAGGCTTCACACTAACAAAATTATAAACTTTCTAAAGGTTATAACAAATGGACAAAAAAGTTATGTAGGTCAAGGAAACAGAATGATACAAGGTATGCAAGTCTAAAATCAGAAAGTTTAAGTCACAAAGCCTGAATGAGTCATTATGAGTCCAATAAAGTAGTTTAAGGAATATGGAAAGTTATTTCAGATTTCTTTCCTTCCTCTCCCTCGCCCATGGTCAGAATACAAATCCTCCAGACCCATCCCTTAACTTGCTCCTCATGCCCCATTCCCTCACTAGGAAAGGATGTCCTCTCCAGAACTGACATAAATTTGCCTCTTACTTCAACCCACAAACACCTCACTTTAGACCACCTTGCCCATCTCTGCTCCTTATCTCTGCCCTCATGGCCAATTTCCTCTGCTCATGGATCCCTAAATAATCCTAGCACACCGTCAATTCCAATGTTTCTGCCCTGTCCCCATGAGCCTCTCCCTCCCATTCATAAATAATTCTTTAAACTCAGAAACACTTCCCTTTCAGCCCCAGCATTTCCCTTATTGATCTATACAAACTTTTCCATTCTTACACTTCCAAAACACATAAACACTTCCTAAGACTGACTTTTGCCCTTTAGCCCATTTCTCCAAAACTCTAGATAACACCACCCATGGCTGACCTCCCTGTCTACGTGTTCTTGCCAGAGCCCCTCTGCTCATCACTAAATCTAGGATATTAACTCTGGGATCCCCTGCTGTGAACATTATTTTAACTAGGCAATGATGTGTTACATTTGTTTATGCTGCAGAATATGGCTGTAACTAGGTAAAGGTGTGTTTATCATAATTATGTAAAGCAGTGTTGTGTTTGTTTCACCTCGCCCACCTAAGGCACCTAATTGGTCTAATGAAATGCCGAATGACCAATAGCTGAGCAGGAGAGGGATAGGAGGTGCTACCAGGCAGAGAGAATAAATAAGAGGTGAACTCTAGGCTCACGAGAAGAACAGAGGAAAGAAAGAGGGAGACGCCTGGGGCCAGAAGCCAGACATAGAGAAGCAGTGTAAGATATACAGAAGTAAGAAAGATAAAAAAGTCCGAGGCAAAAGGTAGATAAAGAGAAACAGATTAATTTAAATTGAAAGAGCTAGCCAGAAACATGCCTAAGCTAGGCCGAGTATTCAAAACTAGTAAGTGTTTGGGTGGAAAGTTCCATCCCAAACCCCGTCCCCTGGAAGTTGTCTCAGTCCAGTCATTGCCTTAGAGGCCCAGGGCCTCATTCGATTTGGTCTTGTCTGTCTGTTAATACATAAATGTATAGATAATTTGACCATAGTATACTTGTTTTATGTCTGTGTGTGCATGTGTGCTTGTTTTAAGATCTGCAAGACTTGTAACTCCAGATTACAACAGCTCTGGAAAAATACAAACACATGAATAGCCGCCATTTTCGACCTCAGTGCCATCTTTGATAAGAGTACCCACGTGAGCTGGCCCTACCAAGGAGGCATTCTGCCTCTAATATTCTTTGGCTTGTTAAAATATTCCTTCTAATTTTCTTGCCTCTACTAGCATTGGCAAGCTGTAACTGATTGGGTAAACTATATGTCTAAATTTAACTTATATGTCTAATTTGGATATACCTGACAGGTATGGTACTCTGACTCTCAAGTGCCTTTACAGATCTGAGAGTATGGCGTTTAACAAGAGCTTCTTATGACAGAAAGACATGTCAGCTCCTGCAGCATCCTATTGCTCCTCCAAGAAGATGCAGAAGACCTTCCACCTGGAGGCTTGCCTTTGGATATGACAAAGCCACCCACACAGTGAAAAGCTGCCTTCCACCTCATCAACTTCCTGAACACTACACCAGGGGGATCAATCAGCTCATTCTGCCAAGACAGGTAGACTGAACCCTACTCCCACAGGAAAACCTTCAGGCCTCCTGGGCTCAACAGCTAAAGGCAAGTACTGCTTCTAAGACTGGTGTTCACCAAAGACCACAGAGAGATTTGGGATTGTCTGCATAACTGAAGAAATGGTCTCACTTCTGCTCATTTATTTATGCCTCTCATAGCTCTGATGGCATTTGATGACATAAGGTACTGGTAATTCCTTACTTCACTTTTTAAGTTTCCTGCTAAAAATACAGACAGGTGTGTTCCTTTTTCACAGGCTTCATAGTCTGGGATTAACAGGTTTCAGGTGTATCTGCAGAGTTTCCAATTTCCTTTATCTGGTCTGGTAAAAACTACGAGTCTCCAGAGCCTATTTAACCCCACCCATACATTTTACAGGTCACTCCTGCTGTCTAGGCCAAAACTAACTTACAGAGGGTTCTCCAGACAACGCCAGCACCTACACCACCTCCTGGGGTTTAACCATTGGTACCACCTCTCTTGGCTCAAATGGACAGCTACCTAGCGACTAAAATCTGGTTTTAAAGGGTATATCTGTCCTTGTGTTCACTTACTCTCCCGAGCCTCTCCTGGCACTTCTCTGTTCCATTTTTTCTGGCAGTTAATGACCCTTCCCATGACTAGTCCTATTCATAGGGCTGATAATAACAATTTATTTTTTTTTCTCCTCACCACCTGACTTCTCATCTCCCTCAAGGAACAGATGCCTGAGGTCTCCAGTATGGCAGTTAACCAGATGCCTCTCCAGCCACACCCCCTACTGAGTGTGAGCCCACCAACTCCTTACTCTCCCCTCCCTCACATTGTTCCACACTTGATCCAGCATCCCTATACCCAAAGAGTATGGGATGATTAGGTTAAGGCTTCATTTCAGCCCATGGCATCCTATCCAAGGAGTCTAGAATGTTTGGGTGGAGAGTTCCATTCCAAGCCCCCTCCCCTGGAAGTTGCCTCAGTCCAGACTCCACCTCTGAGAAAGCCCACCAAATGATGATCACTCCCCAGAGATGCTCAACACCATTCCCACAGGGTATTTAAGATAGCCCCCATAGAATAAACATGTGGTTTTCCTGTCTTCCTTCCCCCTTTCCTCTCTGGGGACCTGGAAGATCACCTGGGAGCGCTGGTATTCATTAAACCTGGGCTTTTTCTAATTCGATGTGACTTGGTTTGTGTAGTAATAAGGGCTGTGGGGCTGCGTCCCCAGCAATCTGGCTGCCTGGCTAGCTTATGCCTGAAATAACAACACACACTGTATTCATTTAGTCACTGCTTGGCCCATTTCTATCTAGCCTCTTCTAGGCTAATTCTCACATTTTAATTTAGCCCATTTCTAATCATCTGTGTAGCGCCCCTAGGTGCGCTTACCAGGAAGATTCTAGCCTATGTCCATCCTGGGTTGGAGCTTCATCGTGTGCGTCTGCCTGGGAGCTGGGCATGGCGTCTCTCTCAGGCGTCTGCTCCCGAGAGGAGAGCTGTGGAGTCTGAGCTCACTTCCTCTTCCTCCCAGCGTTCTGTTCTGTTTACTCCTCCCACCTATCTTCTAACCAATGAGGGCCAAGCAGTTTCTTTTTATTTAACCAATGACCTTCCTCCATCATGTCTGCTTTGGATTATTGCATAGGTGGAGAGGTTTATCAGGATGCAAAAACTTTTCAGTAGGTCTCTGTGTCATGTTTTGGAGCTGGTTGGTGACCCAAAAGAAAAAAACCTGGCACAATCCCCTCTCACGATCTGTTCCCACCATTGTATCCCTCAACTTGTAAATCACTTCCCCTGTCTTGAATTCCATCCCTCCAAACTTCTCTTAACAAAAAGTCATCACTCACACTCCTTACCTGTCCTCTCCTAATGCCCTCCACACTAATAACCATCTGCCCCAATGTTTCCCAGGTCCTCTACACTCCTGTCCCAAACTCTCAAAGACCTCCTCCCCCGTCCCTCCCATACACTTGTTCCCTCAATCCAAGTCCCCCTTTGGGAACCAAAGACAAGTTCTCTAAACCTTTTCACAACAGACCGTCCCTCTCACCACTCACCAAGAGCCTCCTCACTCACCCATGTTCCTAAAATAGTTCAATTGCAAAACCCACCTAAGCACCCCAGGAAAGACAACTCTGATGTAACTTTATACAGCCAATCTAAATTTTCCTGGCTCCTCTCAAGAACTCTCATGCCAATCAACAGCCTAAGTTTTCCTGCCTATTACCTATTCCTAAGGGCAGGATCTCTCTCCCTTTCTTTGGAATCTCTCCCCCATTCCCAGGTCTTGGGACTCCTCTTCCCACCAGGACCATGAACCTAACAGTTTCAAATGTACATCCAAGATAGTTCTTTTTTTTTTATACTCCTTAACTTTACCTTTGTCCCTAGTCTACCTGTCCCAACAGTTTTCAAGTCAACTATATACCACTCCAACAACTCAGGATCTACATTCTAGTCTAGCCTCACAGACTGCACTTCCCTAGACTCAGATGGTCCTACAGAACCTGAACATCAACGCACACAGCCTGAACTTCCCAACTTGACCAGCAGCCTAGCTTCTCTGTGTCCCCTAAACTATGCCCCAATGTCAGCAGGAAGCAGCCAAAGAGAATGACACCCACTTACCCAACATCCAGCCAACCAATAATAAGTCAAATAGGCAGCAATGAAGGGACACTAGCCCACTCAACACGTGACTCTGTCAAGCCTTGCCCTTCTCCCCAGTTCCCTCTGCTTTGCGAAAGACCCTTAGTTTACATTTCTGAAGCTAGCCCCAAGGTCCACTCCTTTATTTGACCAGTCCCTCCTCCTGAGACGAACAACCAAGGTCCAGTTAGCAAGTACTGAAGTCTAGCAATCAAAAGTTCCATTTGGCTCACCTAATTAGCATGCCCAATTAAAGTTAAACACCTCATCGTAAATGGGGTTTTCCCTTGCACCTTTATAAACTGCCATTTTTCTATGGCCCATGTCTCTCTCCTCTCTATCCAGAGGTAGTCCTTTCTCCCTTCTCCCTTGTCCTCTATCTCCCATCTCTGTCTCTTGTTCCCTGCCCTCTGTCCCTCTGGGGCAAATCTCCTTTGTGCTGAGAACTTGACCTTGGGGGTCCTGAGCCATAATTTTCCCTCTAGGAGCCTCAGAATGTTCTAGAGAGAGTCTTCAAACAGCTTGTATGGTTCAGTAAGTTGACATGAAGCTTGATGTGGGATTCTCCTCTGCACGCTGTAAACATGTTTATTGTCATTTGTTAATAAAAAACTGCTTTCAGCCATTGGCTTAACAGAGTAAAGCCAGGTGGAAAATCCAAACAGAGATGTAGAAAGAGAGAAGGTGGAGTGAAGGAGATGCCTTGTAGCCGCAAAAGGACTCAGACACTGGCCAAAACCTTGCCGGTAAACCACGAGCCATGTGGTAAAATATAAAATAATAGAAATGGGTTAATTTAAGATGTAAGGACTAGCTAGAAATATGCTTAAGCTATTGGCCAAACAGTACAGTAATCAATAGAGTTTCTGTGTGATTATTTCGGATCTGGGCCGCTGGGGAAATGACCAAGAAGTCTCCGCCTACAGAAGCTTTTCAGGTTACCCCCAGGATGATATAAAGGTTTTATGGTTACCCCTAGGGTGATAGCAAGGGTTTAGAGTGCGAATATACACTGGAGGGGACAACACAGAGAAGTGAGAGGTCAGCACTGTGACCCCAGGAGAGGACTTTAGATGGAAACTCTGCCAGCGCTCTGATTGTAGACTTAGCGTCCAGAACTCTGAGAATTTGTTTCTTTTGTTTAAGCTATATCTCGTCTCCAGTGCTTTTTACAGCAAGCCTTAACTAATACAGAGAGTGATCCATAGCTGCTCGTCAGTGGAAATAGGAAAGGCTTTCATTTAAGTCATGAGTTGATTCTACCATAACCACAAATTATTACACATATTTTATGTACAGAGCCTGAAGGAACACAGGGGAAGGAAGGTATAACATTAATTAATGCATTTATTTTTGGTGTTTTGAGACAGGGTCTCATGGTGTAGCCCAGACAGAGTTATACAACTTAAGGTGGCCTGGAATTTGCAGGAATCCTTCTGTCTCAGCCCCCCACTACCCGTATTATAGGCTGATGGAATTACATCATACCTAGACATTTTTATGGAGTTCTGAAGCATCAAGGCAAAAATAACTAAAGTCTAATGAATGAGAAGTCAAGAGATGACAAACCACAGCCACTAGAGTTTAAGACTTTGCCCAAGAGAGCTGTTTTCCAATTAGGTAAATTTGGTAGGGCTCAGTCTTCTGTAACCACACTTGAGTGTGTTAGCTGTGCACAAGGCTCACAGGCAGCATCCGCTGAGGCAGACTGCAGAGGACAGTATGTCCACACTCTTCAGTCGTCAAGATGTTCACCCGCTCTCCAGACTTTCCAGAAACCACGCTCTGAGTTTCTTCAGTGACTGGCCACGTAACAATTTTATAGAAAAAGAAACAGAAAAGTCTACTGTTTATAAGGGCCTCACATCTCCCTGTCAGGGACAGTGCTCTCTCTTTTTATTTATTGGGACCAAATACTAAGGCTCAAGTTATAAAAGTTCTTGCTGAACTATTTCTATTGTAGCAAAAAGTATATAATGTAAAATTCACAACCCTATTATCAGGTTAACAAAACTGAACTGTTAAGGGTAGCTATACTATCATGAAACAGGTTTTGTGGCTTGTTTTTTAATCAGGGTGTCAGGTAGCCTGGCATAGATTATCTTGGATTACATGTGCCAGCATGCCAAGAAGTTCCTTTGTTTTCTGCAGTGTTGGAAAGAGGATCCAGGCCCTTGTACGCACAAGGCAAGCACTCTGCCACTGTATCCCCAGACAGATGACTGTCTTGCAATACTGAATCTACACGTCTGTAAACAGTACTTCCCCATTCTCTCCTTCTCCAAACCCTGATGCCCTTCACCTTCTGTCTCTGTGAATTCACCATCTCTAAATGCTTCCTTTGAGTGAGACCACACAGTGTTTGACATTCATGAATGGCTTCTTTCACTTAGCATGGTGCTCTCAGTTCATCCCTATTGGAGCATACGTCCAAAGTTCTTCCTTTTTGAGCCAAGTCAGTTTCCTTGTGTAGACACAAGAATGGTATTTCATCCATTCATCCACTGGTGAACAATATGGGCTTGTCCACATTCTGACTCCAGTGAGCACTACAGCCTTGAACAGTGCTGTGCAAATAGTTCCTCTGTTTGTCTTTGCTCTTTTGGTTGGACTACAGATGTGCAAGCACACAAATTGTTTCTCACAGTTCTGGAAGCTGGCAAGTTCAAGGTTAAGACACAGGCATTTAGTGTCTAGTCAGGACCTCCATGCTGCAACCTTATACACTGGAAGGGATGAAATGAAGAAGGATGATGCTGGGTCCCCACACGGCAGTAGGTAGAAGAGCAAAAAGATCTTGAATGTGGTTAGTTCCATTTATAAAACCCTAATCCATTCGTGAGGGTAGAATACTTGTGACTCAATCTCTTCCCTAACGGTTTCATTCTTAATAGTGACACAATTTCCATCATGGACTCAATTGCAAACATGAATTTTGAGAGCTACATATGAAATCATAACAGAGATCCTCTTTCCTATATTTAAAGACTCACCACCCTGTTTTCCATAGAGGTGGCACCGTTTTGCTTCTCTAAAAATGACTTATAACATTTTCGGCTCCACATGCTCACCCACCCTCAAAAAAAAAATCTTTCCTTTTCTTAGTGGGGAAATTGCTTGCTTGAGAGTAGTCAACCAACAGAATGCAGGCGACACCTTGATGTGATTTTAATTCTCAAGTCCCATGTTTTGTTTGTCTGTGCCTGGAGATTTTTCTGTGGTAACCAGGTAAAGGAGGTGCAAAATTGGAGTTTTACTGTGCTGGTGAGGTGCCGGTAGAGGCTAAGGTGCCAAGGGTGTTGGTGACCTTCTGCCTCAGACTGTGAACTCCAGCATTTCTTCACTATTTCCGCCTGTCCTACACAGGGGACATGGTTAGCTAGAGCAACTGAGGTTGGCCACTTCCCTTTTCCACCGAGAAAACTAGTGTGGGCAGACACTGGCATTTCCCTTCTCTATGATGAAAATGGGTATCTCCTGTCCCTGATCAGTTAGGTTAAAACCCCAGCCACTAGTGTTCTGGACTTCTCCCTTTTTCTGAGAGCAGACATCAGTTAGGAAGAGCAGAGGGCTCCGTCATATTTCTTTAAAAACATAATTGTTTCTCTTCCCTATGATGTTCTTAAGAATACCTTTTGGGTGGTGGTTGCTATGAAAACAAGAACAAGTTTCCAGAGGCCAGTCTCATAAATTGTGGTTGTCTTTCCATGAACTATCACTGCTGTTAGTAACTGCAAAGTTAGCCGCACCAAGTCCACACATTCTGTCCTTCACAGCTGAGGTTTACTGGTTCTGGACGAGGTGGTTTGAATGACAATGTACCCTTGTACCCTTAGACTTATCTATTTGAATGTGGTTCTCAGTTGGTAGACTGTTTAGAAAGGATTAGGAGGTATGGCCTTGTTGGAGGAGGTGTGTCCCTGGAGCTGGACTTTGAGGTTTCCAAAGTTTACACCAGGCCCATGATGGAAATGGATTCACTCTCTGAAGCTGTAAGCAAGTCCCCATTAAATGCTTCTTTTATATGATGCCTGCCCATGGTATCTGTCTTAGTTAAGAGTTTTATTGCTGTGAAGAGACACCCTGACCAAGGCAACTCTTTTTAAAAAAATATTTATTTATTTATTTATTATGTATACAATATTTTGTTTGTGTGTATGCTTGGTGGCAAGTGCCTTTACCCACTGAGCCATCTTGTCAATTCCTATATAAAGCTTCTTAAAGATATAGAATTTTATTTTGAAATGGTGTTGGCTTAATTTCAATCGCAAACACCCCATTATGCTGCAGTTTTATTCACCCAAAACTTTGTTATTAATATTACTGAAAAGTTTCTGCACCCCAATAAGCCTCTCCGCCAATGCAATAATCCAAATCAGACCAAATCAAACCCAATTAGAAAAAGCCCAGGTTTAATGGATAAAATGCTTCTGGATGATTTTTCCAGCCCCCAGAGAGGAGGTGGGAAAGGAAGACTGGAAACCTCCATGTCTAATACCTTGTGGGAGTGGTCTTGGGCATCTTTGGGGGAGGGGTTATCATTTGGCCGGCTTTCTGAGATGTTGCAGGGTTTGGAGAGAGCTGGTTGGGGGGGTGAGGTGGTGTGGGGTGGGGTGGGGGCTTGGGGTGGAGCTTCTTCTCGAACAATCCAGACTCTTTGGGTATATGGATGCCAGGGGCTGGGGTGAAGCATCCACCTGAACAGTTTATGTTTGACATTTTTAAGTATTATATACACATTGTCATACAAGTATACCTGTTTCCTGTATGTGCTTGTCACTTAAAATCTACGTACCAGTATTAAAGTAGCCTGTGCTGTTGTGTGTGCTGGAAACGTATGACTGTGTTTTTCTCCTTACTGTCGTTTCTCTTGGACCTGAAGGCCTCTGGGTTGTCTCGTGTGCAGCGGGTCCAGTGCTAATATACTCCTTCGCCTTTTGAATATTTGTAAAGTTCTCAGTTTCTTCTTCATTTTTGCAGAATAATTTTGCTTACTGCAATCTTTTCAGTTGGAACGAATATTTCACAGCTTTGAAGACGTCATCTGTATAAGTCCATTTGCTGCAGTTAAAAATACTGAGAGCAGAATATCTGTAAGGGGCTTATCATTTTCTTCCACTTTTAGTAGAAGGCAGTAAGTGTACAGTCTAACGATTTTCCTTGTGACATGTTCACACGTGTAAGTACCATGTTCTGATCCACTGACACCCTGTCACCTTCAACGGTTTCCCTTCTTTTTCTCCCGTCCTTGTTCTCCTTCACAAACATTCCATTTTTTTCCTTTCATGAAAAGAAATTTGTTTTGCTTACAGTTTTGAAAAATACCAAGTTCCCTTGACCCCAGTGAACGTTTCATTTCCACTGTTGTGGTTTTTCATTCCCCAAATCTGTGAGGTTCTATGCACATATTTCACGTCCTTGTTGGCAGATGATTTTGCTTGTGTGTCGCCTTCCTGTGTCCCTCTACCTGCTCATCTGGGGCATCCATCAGCTCATTAGTTCCTAGTAGCTGACCAAGCATCTTTAGGATAATTCTGAAAACTCTCGCTGAAGAAGCTCATACATTTGCGATGCTTTAATCTATAAAGTATCCCTTCCTTTCTCTGACTTGGCCGTGTATCCCTCTTTTTGTTTTGTTTGTTTTTGTATCTGTGTAAATTTTTCCGTGATTTTGACATTTGAAATATCACTCACCTTTCCTAGCCTTTTTTATAATTACAGAGACATCTGAACCAAGCTCGTGGGAGCTCACGAACTCTAGACTGACAGCTGTGGAGCCTGTATGGAACTGAACCAGGCACTCTTCATGTGGAAGACAATTGTTTAGCGTGGTCTATCTAAGGGGCCCCCGGTAGTGGGACCAGAATCTATCCCTGGTGCATGAGCTAGGTTTTTGGTCTCCATTCCCTATGGTTGGATGCCTTGTTCAGCCTTGAGGCAGGGTGGAGGAGCTTGGTCTTGTCTCAACTTGATGTGTTAGGCTTTATTGACTTCCCATAGGAGGAAAGTCTCCTATGGCTGTGAGGAAAAGGCGAAGGGGGCAGGAGGAGGAGTGGGAAGGAGAGCACTGGTTGGAATGTAAAATTAATTTAAAAAATTGTTAAATTATTTTTATTTAATTTTACATATGTGGATGTTTTGTCTGTATGTACATCTGTGCAGCATGTGAGCACTTGGTGGCCAGAGAAGCTAGAGGAAGGTATCAGGACACTTTGGACTGGAGTTACAGTTTTGAGCTGCTTGGTGGATGCAGGGTATCAAACCTGTGACCTCTGGAAGAGCAGCCAGTGCTCTTAACCACTGAACATTCTGTCTAGCTTCTCCTTTTTATTTATTTATTTATTTATTTATTTATTTATTTATTTATTTATTTAAGATTTCTGCCTCCTCCCTGCCACCGCCTCCCATTTCCCTCCCCCTCCCCTAATCAAGTCCTCCTCCTTCATCAGCCCATAGAGCAATCAGGGTTCCCTGCCCTGTGGGAAGTCCAAGGACCACCCACCTCCATCCAGGTCTAGTAAGGTGAGCATCCAAACTGCCTAGGCTCCCACAAAGCCAGTATGTGCAGTAGGGTCAAAACCCAGTGCCATTGTTCTTGAGTTCTCAGTAGTCCTCATTGTCTGCTATGTTCAGCGAGTCTGGTTTTATTCCATGCTTTTTCAGACCCAGGCCAGCTGGTCTTGGTGAGTTCCCAATAGAACATCACCATTGTCTCAGTGTGTGGGTGCACCCCTCGCAGTCCTGAGTTCCTTGCTCATGCTCCCTCTCCTTCTGCTCCTGATTTGGACCTTGAGATTTCTGTCCGGTGCTCCAGTGTGGGTCTCTGTTTCTGTCTCCTTTCATCGCCTGATGAAGGTTAATATCCAGGAGGATGCCTATATGTGTTTCTTTGGGTTCACCTTCTTATTTAGCTTCTCTAGGATCACTAATTATAGGCTCAATGTCCTTTATTTATGGCTAGAAACCAATTATGAGTGAGTACATCCCATGTTCATCTTTTTGGGTCTGGGTTACCTCACTCAGGATAGTGTTTTCTATTTCCGCCCATTTACATGCAAAATTCAAGAAGTCCTTGTTTTTTACTGCTGAGTAGTACTCTAATATGTATACATTCCATACTTTCTTCATCCATTCTTCCATTGAAGGACATCTAGGTTGTTTCCAGGTTCTAGCTATTACAAACAATGCTGCTATGAACATAGTTGAGCATATACTTTTGTTGTATGATAGGGCCTCTCTTGGGTATATTCCCAAGAGTGGTATTGCTGGGTCCAGGGTAGGTTGATCCCGAATTTCCTGAGAAACCACCACACTGCTTTCCAAAGTGGTTGCACAAGTTTGCATTCCCACCAGCAATGGATGAGTGTACCCCTTTCTCCACAACCTCTCCAGCAAAGGCTATCATTGGTGTTTTTTATTTTAGCCATTCTGA
The DNA here is from genome assembly GCF_018167655.1 of Microtus oregoni. Classification (NCBI taxonomy): domain Eukaryota; kingdom Metazoa; phylum Chordata; class Mammalia; order Rodentia; family Cricetidae; genus Microtus; species Microtus oregoni. The sequence goes on from NW_024543061.1 coordinate 68,624,201, forward strand.
CAGGTGTAAGATGGTATCTTAAAGTTGTCTTGATTTGCATTTCCCTGATCACTAAGGAAGTTGAGCATGACCTTAAGTGTCTTTTGGCTATTTGAACTTCTTCTGTTGAGAATTCTCTGTTCAGCTCAGTGCCCCAATTTATAATTGAGTTGATTAGCATTTTACAGTCTAGTTTCTTGAGTTCTTTATATATATTAGAGATCAGACCTTTGTCAGTTGCGGGGTCTAGCCTCTCCTTTTATCACAGTTTTTTGTACAGCCTCTTCATTTCTTCACGTTCAAGGGTAATGTTGGACTTTCACTCTATTTTTCTGTACATTATAACTTCCGCTATGAAAGTAAGAGTGGTCGATATCAAAGCAGGCTACCACTGGGATGCTTGTCTTTCTTAATCCTTGACATTTTTAATAAGACTTTAACTACAGCCACTTTGAAACTCGGTGTCAGGATTTGTAGAGATAGCTCTGCAAATAATGTTTTCCAGACTGTCTGGAAAAACAAAGAAAATCAATGCAAGGTCCAGAGGAAGCCCTGCCTCAAAGGAACAAGGAGGAAAGAATATCCCACAGTCCCCTCTAGCCACTGGACATGCACACGGCTTGTACACACTCAAACATACCCACACATAAACCACACAAACATACACTGTATTCACACACATGCATAACCACATACATGGATAAATAAAAATAAATAAAGCCCAGGATCTCTTACATCCATTCACCATTTAAATTCTTTAGCTGTCATCACATCATGAATGATTAATATCACATTGTACTCTCTCGCACACACAAATACACATCCGCTTACCCTCCTTCTATTTTAGCGTAACAAGATCAATGTCATCCTGCAATCTGACATTTTGCAGTGAAACAATCGTTTGGCCAATTAGGTGATCAGATGTCTTCAGTAGGCAGATGCTTTCCCCAGATGTGAACTCTCAGGAGGGTTTTATTTTTATCTGTACAATGATGGCTACATAACAAAACTCTCTTTGTATTGGTAACTGTGTGGTCATTGTCATGGCTCCTGTCACTCCATCACAGGAAAAGTGAGCTATCAGCTGCGTGGAGCACACAGACCCATGGCGATGTGTTTGGTTGTTATTTTTAGTTTCTTTACTCTTTGTGGCTTAGAGACTTTTGGATGCACCTGCTAATGAAAATACCTCCCCTTCAAATCCCTTGCATTTAATAAGGTCATTGTAGAGACATAGGAACCAGGCTTCAGAAATGTTAAATTTCAGTGTTGGTCCTGAAGAGATGGCTCAGTAGTCAAGAGCACTGGCTGTCCTCCCAGAGGATCGCATTCAGTTCCCATCTTACAAGGCAGCTCACAACCACAGAACACCAACACACAAAATAATAGAGTAAGACAAAAAAAAGCCTTCAATATCCTTCACTATCTTTTCAAAGCTTAATTCTTCATCTAAACACAGAATCAGACTACTCTTTACTCTGCTGGTCTAATATATCCCCATAGTCACTGACCACAGTGTTGTTTGCTTAACCATTGCCCATGACCCAGCTCAAATATTCGGAATGTTCTTCACACATTTAATCCCTGAAGGCTAGGATATCCTGGAAAGGGAGTGGGATTGTAGGGTAGAAAATGAATTATTAATGAACTTTTAAATAATTCTTATTTAAACAAAAGCCTGAGGACCTGATGTATATGACATTAATCTATACTAAAGTTCAACACTGGTTGAAATTAGCACCCTTGTCTACCAGAGATTATAGTAATCTGAGCGAAAGAAATAAATAGAATCACACAAGATGCACAGCTCTGGACAGTCTTGCACACTTGCTGAATCTTAGGTTTTGATGGAGAATGAGACAAAACTCCATGCCTGGCGTTGGGTGAAATGACTGTCAACAAAGAGTGACAGCTGAGGAGGTTCCACTGAGTCACGATGTGCGCTATGAGACCCGCACACGGGCTTCACCTCACTTTGTAATCATCAATGGCCTTGGGAAATGAATGTGCTCTCCACGCCGTGAGTGTCCACCTGATTCCTGGAACGCACAGCCTGCAGACTGCTACCACGGTCATGTAACTGTGTGCACCTGCACAATTACACTCCAAAACAGAAAGTGACTTTAAGGAAATCCTCGCTTTTCTTCTTCTTTTTCACTTGTGATATGAGACTGTCTGATTAGGTGTGGTCCTTGCTCTAAGGCTCTGGGTCTAGAAATCCTTGGAGGAGTTAACACATCACATAGACCTGTGTCCTCCACTCCCTGTCTCTCTGACGGATGAAGTCCGTCACTCAGGACGGCTCTGAGTGACACATGCTGCTCCTATCACTGCTCTTCCCATTGAGTCAGTCATGAGGTTTCCCACATTCCCGTCTGCAGCTCCACACTCCACAGCTCATTTCACAGTGTGGATATTTCGAGAGGATTTCAGAGCTTCAACCGGTGCCAAATAGCACCATAGGCTTTCACGTATAACCTTCAGGTTCATGACACAGCAGAAAATGGCTTACATCTGAACCCTGGGAGTTCAGCAGCAAGGTAAATTTGAATTCAAGATGAATATTTCATCAGAGTTCTGAGGGGATAACTTATAACCGACAGAGGGACAAGAACAAAAGAGACCATCCCAGAAATGTGTTTAAAAACCAAACTCTGTGCCCTGTATGTTGCAATTCTTTCTTTAAAAAAAAGAAAGTAAGCTCTGTGAGAAAGACAGGCACCATGGTCAGTAACTATGGAGAAACCCTCAGCTACCAGTGTGGGTGGGTGTGGACCCACACAGCAGAGAGTGCACAGCGGACTTCCTTTTTCGCTTATTTCAACTCACAGACCTTGGAGTCTGTTCCTGACCACAAGTTCACTGTCAAGTCCCTCCACCTACAATGGATACATCAGTGGTCTACGCTGACTTAAACCTAGCCAGGACCCAAGAGCCTAAGCAGGCATCCCCTCCAACTCCTCCCCCAGGTAAGCAGCTTTTCTTCTCTGACATTTGAATTATATTCCAGAGTTAAATTTTCCTCTGAAATGTGTGGGTTTAAGTCACTGCTTTGAAGGTGAGAAGCAGGTCTGTGTCTATGTTAGTGTTAAATACTGTGGCAGTATGCCTGCAGAAAACCACAGTTCTGGGAAGGTCATGCATTCCATTTTTACTCGATTAGGCAGCAGGAAACCTGAGCATCACTTTCCCTATTCAGACTTTGTTGAAAATCCTGAAGAAAGAATATTTTACTTATATGAGCAAAGTCGTGTTTCAAGAGCTGTTGATGCAATCAATTGCCAGTTCCGAGTTCACCTACAGAATGTGGACACTGTGGCCTAGGTGTACTTCACTGCAACCTCAGAGTCCCTACACAGTGCAGAGTGTAGATTTAATGGCTAATGACTTTGTCTCCCAGAAAGGAGGGTAATCTTGGGGAAAAGTCACAGTCAAAATCAAAGATTTGAATTAAATCAAAAGCTGCTGGTGCAGCTGCTGGTGGTGTGTGTGTGTGTGTGTGTGTATAATTTTATTTAATTTTTTGAAAAGCTGGCTGTTTCTATCTTGCAAAGTATAACGGTTTTAAATGGATGTACCACACAAGGTACCAAAGATAGTCAGGAACTTCAACACTGACTGAAAGTAGCACTCTTGTCTACCAGAGGATTTAGTGATATGAGGTAAAGAAACATGGAAGGTTGTTCAGATGAAGCACACGGCCAGAGGATGGCTGAGATGTAAGAGGCCAGGAGCTCAGGCAGAAAGTCTATAAAATGATCATGACACACGATTCCGTTCTGCTGGCTAACTGACCCACTGACATCCGTCTTAAAGCAGATGCTTTCCAATCTGATGATTCTATGTGTTATGACACATGGACTTCCAACTCCAGAGCTTCTTGTTAGAATTGTGTACATTGCCAGTGGTCTGAGTCAAGAAGAAAGTCTTCGAGTCACCAAATAAGCTTCATTATAATGTTTACATAGGGTGAACAGAAAGTGGAGGGAATTGCTGTTTTGATAAGTGTAGGGAGAATTCATAGCACCAGTAATTTTGTTGTTGAGAAAATGCAAGTCTTGGTTTTCCCATCATGTCTAGCAAAAGTGTAGGAAGAGTGTAAGAAAATGAATATAGAGAAAGATAAGGAGGTTCTTCTTAATCTCTACTGTCTAAGAACCCAAGTCAAAAAGACTAGAAAAAAAGTTATCTAGAAAAGAAAGGACTAGGGGAAAAATCATTACTTTAAACTTCAATAATCTAGGAATAAAACTGAAGAAAAACACAAAACAAACAGTAGTAGAATAGAAACAGAACCTAGCTTTCGAATAGAAAATGTTGATGCAGAAGCGTAAATGTGAAACCACTGGGACCTATTTAGCTAAAGGTCTCACACCATGGTAAATTCGAAGCACGGTGATTAGATCTGCCAGCAAAGAGAACCGGAAAGAGGGACGTGAGTAGTGACCTATTTTGTTTGTGGTCAAATGGCCAAAGGTTTCTTCTGATGGTTCGATGGTCATGTAAAAATGTAATTGTAATAAGTAAAAAATGCCTCTGGGTTTTATTTATTTACTCAGAAATAACCAATTACTATGAGACAAACATTGCTCTAGACACTGGGGAAACAGCCATGAAGAAACAGGAAAGCGTCTTTCTCCCTGTAGATTTTATATTACTGTGAAGGTTTAAATCAGTGACATAAACACCTATGTCAGAAACAGTGTGATTTTGAAAGACAGCGAGAAAGCATTTAAATGGACATTAAGATTTTTGCCATTAGAGATGGCATCCTGTCAAGCAGAGTGATCAAGGCAGGCCTTTCTGAGAGATGACGCTGGCCTCAAGTCCTGGAAGTCTCTGGAGACTAAGGCTGAGTATCTGAGAGAGGAGCCTTCTAGGCAGCTGCACCTGCAAATGCAGAGGGAGAACAGGCCTTTGATGTGGGAAACATGCATGCCTGGTGTGCTGTGGAGATCAAACCAGGAGGAATGGTGACCAGTGGAGGGATTTGGAAGACATTCCATAGGTTCAGATGTTGAGGGGAAAGCCATTGAATGCCTGGAACAGTGGAGATGACTTAGCTTTCTGTGGGTACCAAAGCAGGTACTGTCACAGAGCCAGTGTTTACAAAGCCTCTTCTGTATGTAACTCCAATAGTAGAACAGAGAGGACAGGAGCGCTTTAACTTTTGTCATGAATGGATAAAGATTTTTTTAAAGTCACCTAAGTGGCTTTTTACCTATAATTAAAACAAAAACAAATAAAAAAACCTTACTTTATGGAAAAAAGGAAGAAAGGAAGGAAGGATAGAAGAAAGGTAGGAAAGAAAAAAAGAAGAAAACAATATTTATTGCCAGTTACCACAGGCCTGATGCTATGCTCAGGAATTTAGAATAATGGTTGCCTACAGTCCTGCCTCCTGTCCAGGACACTCACGACCTACCCAGCAGCTGTGGTCAGCCACTGGCCATATCCTCAAGCCTAACACACTGCTTCCTTCCATGACAGTTCCGTCACCTCTCTCCATACTGCCCTGCTCACTGTCCACAGCAGGTTGCTTGCAGACCTCTGCATGCATGCTGGTCTCTTACACAAAATGTCGTCCTATAAGTAACCTGTTTGCATATTGCTGCGTGCTTCAGGTAATCTGTAGATACTGACGGCACCGAGGATGCTTTCAGAGCCATGGGAATGGCTTCTGTGGAGTATTTGTTATAGACTAAAGATGGAGAAAGGAAGTGTGCATTCCACACAGAAGCAGCCTTCTGTGTGTGACAATCTGCCATCTGTAGCTAGTTGGGTCTACAGATACTACTCCACACACATGTTAGACTGTCTGTGTCTCTTCTGGAACACATTTGTTCTTCTTTCCCTCTCCATCCCTTCCTTTTATTCTTTCTCCAGTGGAAAATTTGCAAATAAACTAACTCATCTAAGTGACTGTCCTGTCTCAATGCTGGTCTAGAGACTAGAGACAGTTGGTCCTTGCCTTCAGTCTGAGTTAAACTGTTCATTTGGGATAATGTAAAAAAAATAAAATAAAATGTATCTAGAAGAGGTAGAATTGGATATACAAACAATTCTGGAAAATACAATGAATAATAATAGACAATATAATAAATAGCAGCACATCTGATTTTAAAAATTTAACATGAAGTCAAAACATGTATTCATTTACATTAACATTTATATTACAATTACATTAATATTTAGAAAGATATAAGTCAAAATTGATGGGGGAGAGTCTTCTGTTTTGTGTTAATTTCATTGGTTAAATAAAGAGACTGCCTTGGCCATTTAATAGGACATACAATTAGGTAGGCAGAGCAAACAGAACAGAATGTTGGGAGAAAGAAGCTGAGTCAAGGAGTTGCCATGATTCTCCTACCGGATACAGACGCAGGTTAAGATCTTCCCTGTTAAGACACCTCGTGGTGTTACAGGGATATTAGAAATGGGTTAGATCGATATGTAAGAGCTAGCCAATAAGAGGCTGGAACTAATGGGCCAGGCAGTGTTTAAAAGAATACAGTTTCCGTGTAATTATTTAGGGGCATAAGCTAGCCATGTGGGCGGCTAGGTGCCAGGGACGCAGCCCCGCTGCTCCTATTTCAACACAAAATAAACTGTCCAAATCATGATACTTTATGAACACATTTATTACTTAATGTATTTGAACTCCTGATATACATAAGATATTTATTGTGTAGTAACTGCTATGGTCACCAAGAAAAGCACAGATACAGGACCTGGTATTTCACCAAGGCAGTATTGTAGATGCATGTGTTATAGCAAAGAACCCCCTTAATCAACCATTTCAATCTGGTGCACTTTCATAATTTGTAGTCAACAAGTTGATAAATATTAATCCAATGGTTAAATAGAAAAATCCAGGAAGAAGTAACTCTGTGTCTTGAGCTGAACATTGTTGTGAACAGCACAGTGAGCTCTCCCACCATCTTGGTCAAGGCATGAGTCACTCCTCACCACCTTCCTCACTGATCTTCTTGGTTGTCAACTTATGCCTGGAATGTAATTAATCCAGAAATGAGAGCACATTTGCGATCCAGATGTTAGGGCAGGAAGACATCTGACCTTTAAGGCTGAATGAAACATGCATTTAAATCAGACCTGGAGACTAGAAGGCATATCTTTAATCTGGGCCACACCTTCTGTTGGAAGCCGGTAGAAGGACAATGGTAGAAGGAAGGGTGGGGGAAGGGTTGTTTAACCCGCTTGCCCTCACCCCCATAAGCACATTCATCTCCTTCTTCGAGATCCCAGCAGAGCAGCTGAGACACCAGCCTTGCAGGACTCAGCAGCTACTAGAGTCGAGCTCTCCATTCATAGCCACCATTGTTGGGCTGCAGCCTGAAAGTCCTCCCAGTGAATTCATATATATATATATGGAGAGAGAGAGAGATAGAGAGAGATTCATTCTGTAAATTCTGTGACCCTAGATAACCCTGACTAATACAGCCTGCCAGTCACCCAGGCTTGTGCTCAAAAACCTCTCATTTTACTGAATAGTGGCTTCAAGTTGTGAACTGTCTAAACGCTGGCAACACTCCTGCGTCAAAGGGAAGCCACACTTGCTTCCTCTACATGAAAAGGTTGAAACACTCCATTTAAGGAAAGGGAAAAGGAGAAATATAAAAACGGATTTTGCTAGTACATAGCCAGCTGTGAAAGGCACAGCCACACTTATGCACGTACTCTGTTAAGACAGAAAACTCCCTTGTGTTTGCGTGTGTGAAGCAATATTCATAGAGATGGCTTCTAACCACAGCTCAGCTCTCCATTAAGAGATGGAGATCTCGATCTGTGCAGATAAAGGGAGAATAATGTAGTTAAAATCCTGAAAACAACACGGTAGTCAAAGCCACTGGGGTCTGCTTAGAGTTCCAGACCAGCCAGGGCAGCATATTGAAACTCTGTCCAGAACAAACAAACCGCAGAGGTGCCTAAACTTTATTTCAAGATGGAGAAGATCATTACAGACAACAGTGAAGCAGGCCCCATGTTAAAAAATAGAATTGCTATACATCACCAGGACCAAAGGTGGTACTTAGCACAAAACTGAGGTGTGTGTGTGTGTGTGTGTGTGTGTGTATGTACCTCCTATTAACAAAGATAATCCTTCTTGGAGGAATTGCTGGCTCATTCCCATAGCAGAACACATACATTATTTTTGTACAGCACTCACTCAGCAATTTTCTAGACATCTTCTTCATCAGTCGTTTTACCTTCCTAACACCCATTTGACCCAATTGTGGAATTCGTAGTAAGGAGGCTAAGAAAGGCTCTTTTCTTCACCCCACCCTCAACATGAATCCAATTGTCCATGTTAATCAAACTACCTCATTGTTTGCAAACGCTCTCAACTAGATTAAAAGTGTGTTTTCTTTAACTTCTCAGACAGCTGCCAGTGCCCACGCTGGCATCGGTTGGCTCTGAAACTCAGCTGTGTTGGGTTGATCCTTCTTGTCCTGACTGTGATTGGACTCAGTGTCTTAGGTAAGTGAGACAAAAGCTTTTACCTTAAAATTCTCTCTCTAGCCTGACAGTGGTGACACGTGGCTTTAATCCCAGCATTCTGGAGTCAGAGGCAGGAAGAGCTTTGTGAGTTCATAGGCCAGCCTGATCTACACAGCGAGTGCAAGGACAGCTAAGGCTACACAGAGAAACCATGCCTTGAAAAACAAAACAAAACAAAATCTTCCTCTAATTCCACCATTAGTATTTTGGCTTCTTCATATGAGCTGGCCACCCTGAGCCTGGGGGAGGAACAATGACGGGCAGTTACAGGACAATATCCCCTGTTGCATTTCTCCTGTTTTGGAGAATCACTATGGGGATGACGCATGTGCACCTAGAACTCTAAAAAAGATCACAAGTGTGACAAGATAACAATAACAATGAAAACCACAATGCCTACATATGAGTTTATAAGGTGTCTGCCGAACTCCAGAAGACAGCCAGCAACCTTATGGCTGGTGCGGGTGTGAGCATCCTCACCCCACAGGGGTGAAGTTCAGAGGTGGGAGAGGTGCATGAGCTTCAAAATGCCCTTAGAAGCTAGCCGGGCAGCCAGAACAAGGGGCCCTGCTCCCTACAGCACTTAGATGTGGTGTAACCAACAGCAGTGTGAACCCATTTGTTCTGTGCTCTTCTGGTTCTCTGTTCACTCTGTCTCCAAAGTGGTCCCCTGTTAACATGTCGCTAATACATTGTCTCCTGTCCATACTCAAGCTTGTTTGGTTGACTTCGTTTCCTGAAGTGATAGATACAATATCCATTCTATTGTATGTAGAATGTACATTTCACCTTCTTCCTGTGTTTTCTATCTACCGTTATTACAAAAAAACGCCAGTAGGAAAAGGCATTCAAGAGAACAAGACGAAAGCAACAGTCGAAAAATGCAATGTGAACGTTTCAGAGAGCAGTACGAAGGCAACAGGTAATTTTGATATCCTGATTTTGATCAATATCACATTACCTTTCATCAAGGCTCACATCGTGGTAGGTCTTATGTTTGATAAAATGGAAGCATAAAGGACAGGCGGTGGTGGCACACGCCTTTAATCCCATGACTCGGGAGGCAGCAGCAAGTGCTGCTCTGTGAGTTCGAGGCCAGCCTGGTCTAGAAGAGCTAGTTCCAGGACAGGCTCCAAAAGCTACAGAGAAACCCTGTCTCGAAAATAAAAAAAAAAAAAAAAAAGGTTAAGAACTTGTCAAAAGTCATGTGACTGGTAAGTGATGCCGTTGGAAACTGAAGATATGTGATCTTAAAATCTAGCTCTTGTCCCCTTGACCATGCTGCCTCAGCCTGATAGCACAGTTGGTTACTACAGACGAACAACAACTTAAAAAGTAAAATATGGAGCTTCAGAGACAGCTCAGTGCTTAAGAGTGTTTGTGTGCAAACGTGAAGACTGATATTACAGCTTCAGCATCCACGTAATGAACATCCCAGGACAGTCACTGAGGTCTGCCTGCTTCCAGTTTTGGAGAAATCAGCATTAGTTTCACATTCAATAAGAGACTCTGCTTCTAAAGAATAGGTGGAGAGGGACAGAGGCAGAGACCTTACATCCTTCTCTGGCCTCCGCACGTGCATAGGCACATGTGCTTGAACACACATGCAAGTAAACCATACACAGAAATTGAGAGAGAGAGAGAAACAGTTTTGTTTTTTTGTTGTTTTTTTTTTGTTTTTTGTTTTTTGCTTTAGAGGAATGTTTTGGAGTCAGTGTTCTAATGCTGTGCAGAGACACCATGACCATGACAATTCTTATAAAAGAAAGCATTTACCTGGCGCTTGCTTACAGTTTCAGAGGTTTAGTCCATTGTCATCACAGTGAGGAGCACGGCAGCATGCAGGCAGACTGATGCTGGTGAAGTTGCTGACACTTCTATATCTGGATCTGCAGGCAGCAAGATGAGAAGGATACTGGGCCTGGTTTGGGCTTTTGAAACCTCAAAGCCCACCCCCATGACACACTTCCTCCAACAAGGCCACGCCTCCTAAAGTGGTACCACTCCCTGATAACTAAGCATTCAAATATATCAGCCTACAGGGACCATTCTTATTCAAACCACTACAATGAATATTTGGTTGTTTTAATCAAAATTTCATATAGTTAACCTTGTCTGAAGTTAATTAAAAGAAACAAAAATAAAATAAATTCTGTGTCATTTATATTTCTTTGATGTGTCATTAACAGTGATCTTGTCCCAGCACATGTTACTGTGTGTGTAAAAGTGTGTGTTAGCAAAGCAACTACTGTGTGTAACTGGCTGTGGTGCAGCAGGGACAGGGTGAAATTCACCATGTCTGCTCCTCACTTCAGAGAGTCCAGTCCAGCTAAAGTGCCCCAAAGACTGGCTGCCACACAGAGAGAAATGCATACAGTTTTCTCAAGAGAACGGTGTATGGAAGGAAGGTCTGTCTAACTGCACTAGAAAAGGAGCCACTTTGCTGCTCATTCAAGACCAAGAAGAACTGGTAAGTTGTTCTATAAAATAGAGGTGTAAGCATGTTCTGGAAGCTATATCAATGTCTCCTGATTTAACAGATCTTCCATGTAAGGGAAGTGGAGACTTTACATTTGGAAGCTTATAGTCTGAGAGACTAGAGGGACATGTGAGCCAATAACTGCATATGTAAGGTGAGTGTCCTAGGATCATAAATGCTGGGCACAGATTTTTCAAGGTAGGAAGAATGAACTGTGCTGAGGACTCAGGACGGACACAGGTGACACTTGACCTAGGTGTCGAGCAGCTGTGGAATATGAGTCACAGCACACAGGCTCAGGTTAAGTCCTCTCCTCTGCTTTGATTGTAGAGATTCATAAAGGACTCGATAAAGGAAAAAGGCAATTTATTTTGGATTGGACTAAATTACACCTTGCCAGACAAGCACTGGAGATGGATAAACGGCTCTACTTTAAGTTCTGATGTGTGAGTATTGGAGGAGCTCACTCGAATGTTCATTTCACGTCATCTTACTGCAGGACTCCAACAATGATAGCAAAGATTAGAGATGTTCAGAACAGTCTGAAAGTACGATTCCAAAAGTAGCTGAAAATTTCCATGTATGAAAAGATACCAGCCTTTTATACAGTCATGTGTATGTATATATGTACATATGCAAGTATGTATGTATGAGATGGAATTTTAAGGCCAGCAAGCAGACTAACTCCTTTGAAAAATGGTTGCTTAGAACCTCAGCACACATTGCTCTTTCTTTTATCTCCTATCCTTTTCTACACTTTGCATGGAATGTCTTAAGCAGCACATTTGCTATTTGCCCTTTGGTGTCTTGTTTTCCTGTTGTGTGAGATTGTCTACACAGTCACAACTGCAATGAAAGAGCTGATGCTTCATAGTTAAGTTGTTTATTTTAGCAGAATTCATGATTATTGGTTTAACAAGGAGCAACGTGTCCCTGCTCCAGATGTGGTAGGAGCTGAGAGAATGGAGCCAATAAATGAGGTGGACTAAAGCCTCGTGCAGCAGCCGGCTTTGTCCAGGGCAGCAGCCATCTGTACTGTGAGGGTTGAGACAGTTCACAGGAGTGAAGTTCACAGGCTTTAGCTGTACACAATAACAAAGTCAAGCCGAGCATGACAAACATGCTCTTCCAGAGACGCACACAGAGGACACCTTGAATATTATTGATTACCAATAGTAAGTATTCATAAGTAATCTGAAATAAGCCCACTCATTTCTGTTGTGCCTGGAGGAGAAAGAATGCATTCCAACAACATTTCCATGTTTGGAAGGAACTGAGTCGCAAGACTCTTGTCCTGTTCTCTTGGAGTGTTCCCTCAATCACTCAGACTTCTCCTTACCTGAGTCCATTCCTGGACCATGTCCCAACAGCAACGCGTTTATGTTTTTCATAAGCAAAAGCAAGCAGGATTCAATCAAATTTCTGTACAGAGCTTTCAATGATTTTTTTCAGAAGAAACGATGTTGAGAATCATATTTCAGTAATTGTGCTAGTGAGTTTTATTTTATACCAACTTGATACCAGCTAGAGACGTCTGAGAGATGGATCTGAGAACATCCATTGAGAAACTGCTTCCATAAAATCAGGTTGTAGGCTAGCCTGTAGGACATTTTCCTAATTAGTAATGTAAGGCCCAGTTCATTGTGGGTGGTGTCACCCTTGGCCTGGAGGTCCTGGGTTCTATAAGAAGCAAGCTGAGCAAGTCACAGTGAGCAAGTGAGTAAACAGCATCCCTCCATGGCCTCTGCATCAGCTCCTGCCTCCTGCTCCTGCCCCTGCCCTGCTTAAGTTCCTGCACTGACTTAACCTCAGTAACTATCAGTAATATAAACCCGTTTCTTCAAAGCTACTTTTGGTCATGCTTTTTCATCACAGTAATGGTAGCCTTAGCTAAGACACAAATCTTGAGTAAATTTGTGCACATTGCACAAATCCATACTTGAAATATTCCTTTTAATCATTTAGAATAAAAAGGTAGAAATTTAAACAATAAGGCATATGTAGGCTTACATACAATATAATGATAACATATTAAGTATAGAGATTGTTAAATAGAGAAAATTTACCTAGATAGTAAATGTTGACACTATACAGGACCACATTTTGAATCTTTTTTCAGTGAATGAGATGTTAAAGTGAGAATTTTTTAAAAACAAGTGTTCTGTTCTAGAACATATTTCATATATAGAATATATGAAAACAAAAATATACACATTCTATTTCATAAAATTTATCCTGTATTTTCCTAATGTTTTCTGAGTGTCTTACTTAGAGTTACTATTGCTGTGGCCAAAAGCGAGTTGAGGAAAGGGTTTATTTCCT